>NC_142085.1:81081515-81685443 GCF_054644295.1 Miniopterus natalensis | reverse complement strand
GGCCACACTGTCTCCCAACTTTCTCATTTTTCTCTCTTCTCAGGGCTCTTACTTCCTGAAACCTTAAATGCAATTATCTCACTTAATTTGTAAAGCAACCCAATACCATGAGTACAAGTGCTCCCATATAAAAGATGAAAACATGAGAATTAGAGGAATTAAATGATTTGTCCAAGGTCAATTGCAGAGCTGGCGTTCAAACCAAAATGCACGCTCCCTAATGCACTACACTGTCTGAAAAACTAGCATATTCCTGTTTTGTGGGAAATGAAACTTATGGACCCATTTTCCTGTTGACTACCAGGAAATTCAACTACAGCAGAAGGTTATTCAACTGCAGCAGTATTTTGGAACTACGGTCTCTCTAGATTGCAGTTTCTATTATAATTTATATTCATTCTGCAGGGCCTTGATATTTTATCATTTTATTTCACATTTTCTATAAACGGCCTCAAATTGTTTGAAGAATGAGCCAAGTAGTAAATAAATCCACTGACAAATAAAATGCATTCTCATTACTTTGTTGCCTGTTAAAACATCAGCTGGTAATTTATCTTTCTTTGCTCCTGACCATATTTGCAACCTCACAGCAAACGTGCTGCAAGCCTGACACAATTAATTGTAGCAGTTCCTCCCTCTGGCAGCAGTATCTTCATTTTCTTTAGAGCATCACCCCTTCCGCTCTGTCCATAGGAACGGGGAGGGCTGCCCTCAACTCCCGCCTCGGGAGTGTTTGAACTGGTCATGGTCAACCCGAGCATCCATTCACTGGATAGAGTGACCAATTAAAAGAAAGGCACCTGACCCAAGTGCGTCCAAAGAGACTCCATCTCGGGATTTTGTAGGCCTACCAAAGTCAAAATTTCTGACTGGGGTGCAGGCCTGGGCCTGCGGGTGGTCATTAACCACCAAAAGAGAACCTACCAAAGACTTAAGTGGGAGATCAGAATCGTCCAGGGATGAAGGTACAGACTGAGTCCCGGATCCAACCATATCTGATTGAAACACTTTAGTTTTGTGGGTAAATATACTATCCTTCCCCAGAAAGATAGGCTCACATGTGTGCATGTACACACACATACAATTTCGTGTTTGTTTAAGCAGTCACACTTGGGCTTTTATCACTTACACCTTGGAGATCTGACTAGGAGTCTGAGAAGCTGGGGAGCAAGCCTGTTTTAAAGTCAACTTTTCCCACGGAGCCCTAACTCTTCTAGGCCACCCTGACGCTCCTCATCTCTGAACTGAATCCACACAGAGTCTACCTTACCTCATCCTTTAGTTAAGCACATGAAGATTTCTAGAATTCTTTAATTGGTCTTGTGACCAATGATGCCAACCTAATCCACTCACTGGCCTATAAGGCCTTGGGAAGGCTGATACTCACCATAGTGCTATGGTTTTTCTTTCCCTGCCTCCTCCTCTCCTCCCCTTTCTTTCCCTCTCTCTCTCCCTCTCTCTCGCCCCCCTACAGGACCTAGCCCAGTACGCAGCAGGAATGTAATAACTATTGATTGGTCAATTATTATTGCGTTCCAGCATTAATATTTTCAGTCAGCACTCTTTGGGAAGGTAAACAGACCCTGTTTTTGTACTAATGGCTGCTTTTTTTTTAGACACTACAGTATCCTCACCTTTAACATGGAAAACCAGTTTTTCCAAACCTATTACCAGCTACATAAAATATTTTGAAATGGTGACCATCTCTGGGAAGAGTCCCCTTGCTGCTTTCCATCCCAACAGAATCATGGTTTCATTCTAGGTAACAATATACCCAGCTAAAAATATTCACCTTCTTAGATTCATCTGAAGCTGGAGGTGACCGAGTGATGAAATTCTGGCCATTCATCCAACAAATGAATGAGCTATAAATGGATATTGCTGAACGGGCTTTTGAGAAATCTTTTAATAATGGACAGACTCATCCCTTTCAGCCCTGTGCCTTGATGTTCAATTCCGTCCTCCTTCGTGGAACACAGGTGGAGATGGAGAGAAGTGCAGCAGCCACGCTGTGACCACGAGGAAACCAGCAAGATCCTCATGGTACCAGCCAACATCTACAAGCTAACGCGGAGGGTAACAGCAGAGAAGACACAGGTCTCCAATGACATCGCTGTGCCCTTGTATCGGACTTGGACTGCTTATTGCATGAAACAAGCTCTTCACCTGCTGGGGCCACTGCCGTTAGGTTTTCTGTTGCTTTCTGCCAAATATATTTCTCACTGACCTTTCCCTTTTTAATTTTCTGATGATTTTAGAGCTCTAGGTCCCACACCACTCCTTCGGTCCTGCAGGACATGACACGGCAATAGCAGAACCATTAGCTTAAAATTTCTAGATCTATGATCACAATATGTCACCGGGAAAGTTCTCATAAAGTATGCCTGCTTTCCTTCCGCAAGTGCTTTAACTTTAAAAGTCCTTCATTTAATAGGATGCTCTCTTTTCTGAGTAGTTTATAAAATACATATGGTTGGAAGTCAGAGGGCGCTGGCCGAGGAGAGGCGTCTGTTATAAACATCCGTCTGCACCAGCAGCCAAGAAACCCACTGCAGTGATTGTAATCTGCTCTGTTGCAGTGAATCTCCCTCCTGAAGACGTGGAAGGTTTACTTAAACAAAACCCCACGCAGCACACTGATCTGCTCAGACTTACATCCAAACAGTCCTTCAGCCCACATGCCCTCCCCCAACTTTACTGTAAATGCACTTAGTCCACAGTCCGCATACCTTGCACCTGGGAGATTACGGGGTCAATACACAATTTTTGCCCTATAATGTAAGTTGTTCTCAAGGCCAAACTCTCTTCTCCAAACCGTCACGGGAAGAGAGCTCATCCAGAGGCTCACTCACATCCCAAGCTAGAAATGTGTTTTATTTTTCAGGAATTTATAAACAACTCCTTTGAAGCTTCGGAGGAGTAATACTTGATAAGCTTTGACATAAATTATTTAGAACTGGGACTTGGACATACTCCCCTACTCCCTCCACTGGTCAGTATGTTTGCAAACAACTGACACGTTGGAAACCTTTGGAGAAAACCTGCTATAAACTGCAATGATTTCTTTTTTCGTTTTCATTCCATTCTTTCTTTCTTTATTTTTATTTATTGTAAAAAGTAAACAAATCATTGTGAGCTGCAAATCCTTCATTTGACTTTGTCATTTTCCTTTAAAAAAAAAAATTCTTATCTGTTGAAAACAAAAATAAGTGCCTGTTTTTTCCCCCCAAGAGTTGCAGACAGCTCGACAGGATCCCCAACGGCACTGCACATCTGCTCCCTCAGACGTGCGCTATCCTGCTCGTGTCAACGTCTCCGCGTCGCAGACGCTTCTGGCCTTTCTTCCAGGGGCGAGTCATCAGGGCACAAATCAATCTCTCTTTCCCTCTCATGCACACAGAGCTCAAGTTCATAGAAATAAATTTTAAAAATCATGTCTAGTACGTAAGAAACCCAAAAAAATGAAGGCATGTCATTCCAACGTAGCTTGCATGACTAATTCCATAAAACTGCAGCGAAAGCTTGGGGGTAAATGCAGAGCATCTGTGTCTGCATGAGGAATGCGACATAAGCATAAATATGAGAAAAATCGAGATTTAAGAATTCTGTTTAATGCCCAAAGTAATAGAATCAAGCAGGCAGACCCGTGCTGCTTCTCTTACTTAGACTCTCAAAAACACTCGCCATGCCTTCTTTCAGGCCAGCCCTGTCCAGAGGGTACAAATCTTTTTCAAAAACATTTTCTGTTTTAAAAATTTTAAATTGATTTTAGAGGGAGATAGAGACAGAGAAACATCAATGCGTTCCACTTATTTATGCATTCATTGATTCTTGTATGTGCCCTGACCAGGGATAGAACCCGAAACCTTGGCATATCAGGAGATGCTCTGACCAACTGAACTACCTGCAGCCTCAGGAAGGAATGCCACAGTCACTTCTTTCTGTGAGTGGCAAAAGGACTGTCGGATCTGGGCCCGTTACCCACAGGCCGAGCTCCCTTTCCGGAGGGGAGCTGGAATCACAGAAATAAATACATTCCCGGGAAGCCCGCCCCAGCTTGCCGGCTGTGGGCAAACTCAGAAGGGCTCTGCACACTAGCACACTGGACGGTTTCCCTCAGATTTGGGATCAAATTGGGGCCAAAGGTGTTGCTTAGCTAAAATGCAATGCCTGGGAGGACAGCCCAAGAAAAAGGCCACTTTCTTCTCACATCAAGGCTTCGGCAAAATTGTGAAGCTGGAAAAACTGTTCTTCTGAGTCCCCGCTTCACACGCCTTCCTACCCGAGTTAATATTTATTACCCTCCTAGTATGTGCCAAGGGATTTGGGGGTGAAGAAGGTGCTGGTAATCTTGTGGGGGGGTTCTGTGTAAAAAGGTGAGAGGGGCCATGAGTAGGAGCACCCAGCCCTGGAAGGGGCTGGGCAGGGTGGGGGAAGGGAGGGGCTGGCAGAGAGGGATTACAACAGGGAGTGGTAAGCTTCTACTGTAAAGGGCCAGATAGGAAAAATTGGACGACATACGTTAGGCCACAGAGGGTGTTATTTTCTATGTCACACATTCTTCTTTGTGTCACAGCCCTTTAAAAATGTAAGACACCCTCTAACCAGTGTTGCTTAGTTGGTTGAGCGATGTCCCATGCACCAAAAGGTTGCCGGTTCGATTCCTAGCGAGGGCACATGCCCCGGTTGCAGGCTAATCCCCAGGAGGGGGGTGCAG
The DNA here is from genome assembly GCF_054644295.1 of Miniopterus natalensis. Classification (NCBI taxonomy): domain Eukaryota; kingdom Metazoa; phylum Chordata; class Mammalia; order Chiroptera; family Miniopteridae; genus Miniopterus; species Miniopterus natalensis. The sequence continues at coordinate 81,680,726 of NC_142085.1, read as the reverse complement.
GAGACAGCCAGTCAATGTCTCGCTCTCACATGGGTGTTTCTTTCTCTCTCCCTCTCCCTTCTTCTCTCTCTCTTAAAAAAAAAAAAAGTAAAACTCATTCTCACTCTGTGGGAGATATGATATCAGGCTGCTTTGGCCATGGGCCATAGCCCACATGGGCCATTATTTCCATCTTCTGGAGGAAATAATAATACATGTGCTGAGTCCCTAAAGACAAGACATAAAATTAACTACTGTTTAATGAGCACTCTGATTTGCTAGGTCCTGGAACAGCTACTTCTAAAGTTCATTTCATTTCATTATCAAAATACCCATAAGAGGTCACTATTATCGATCAATAAGGAAACAGGACCTGGGACATTAAATCACTTGCCCAAAGCATAGCCCAAAAGTTCAGCTGAGCTTGGAATCCATGTCTATCCAACTTCAAAGTGGCCAAGTGCAGGCCAAGTACAGTTGTCTAGATTGTGCCCTGGACAAAGGCACATGCAGAAGAGGTGTGCCCCACAGGCCAAGCCATGAGCCTGGGTGAGGAGTTGCATCCCACTCAAGGAAGGGGGTGGAGGTGCCTTTTTGTTTGCACAGAGGTACCCCTACTCACCAAGCCATGCACTCAGAGGCTGTGTTGGTGAGGGGTTGGGAGGGTGCCTATTTCTAACTGACCCAAAGACTATCATTCTTAGAACTGTCACTAGGAATTAGCTAGGAAGGGACATTAGGGTTTTGCCTAGATCCCTCAAATACAGAACATGCCAACACTTTAAATAATGATTTAAAGAATATTGGGTTAAGCACAATAAGATACCACTTCATGCCCCTAGAGTGGCTAGAATGAATGACAATAACAAGTGTTGGCAAGGGTGCGAAGAAACTGGAGCCCTCATATGCTGCTGGTGGAATGTAAGATGGAGCAGCCACTTTGGGAAATGGTTTGGTCATTCCTCACAAAGTTAAACACAGAGCTACCATATGACCCAGAAATTCTACTCCTAGGTATATACCCAAGATATGCCCCATAACATCTTGTACATGGATGTTCATAGCAGTGCTATTCATAATAGCTAAAAAGTGGAAATGTTCATTAAATGATGATTTGATTTAAAAAATGTGGTATATCCATATAATACAGTTGAATAGAATTCTGCTCTACAAAGGAATGAAATACTGATACATGCCAAAACGTGAATAAACCTTGAAAACATATGCTAAGTAAAAGAAGCCAGATACAGAAGGCCACATACTGTATGATTCCATTGATATGAAATGTCCAGAGTAGGCAAACCATGGAAACAGAAAGTAGGCCAGTGGCTTCTGGAGGCTGGGGCAGGGGCAGGGGGGAGTGGCTGTCAATGACTACAGAGCTTCTTTTGGGGGTGATGAAATGGTCTGAAATTATATGGAAGTGATGGTTGCGTAACTCTGTGACTATAGTAAACACCACCGAACTGTACACTTTAAAAGGGAGAGTTGTATGGTGTATGAATTCTATCTCAATTCAATAAAAAACACTGTGCACATTTCTTGTCCCCACCTCCAGGCCTTCCAGCTCTCTCCTCCCCTCCCCTTTCATGCCTTTACTACTCTGAGGTGGCATTTCCTGTGTCAGGGGTCCAGGTGACTGGCACTGGCTCTGATAATGCTGGGTGTAGTGGGGGGGGCAATGGCGCTCTGGGCAGAGGTGGCAGCCAGCGCTAAGAAACAAATTCACCCCACGTGGCTGGAGCACAGAGTAGAGGAGTGGGGCCTGCGGGGGAGGGGACCATGAGGCAGAGGAAGATGGGCTGCAGAGGGACAGGTTCCAGACCACGAGGTGGGGCACTCCATGACTGAGCTGGATGCTGGACATCCTCTGTCCCCTTCAGTGCTTCCACCACCCACAAAGATGCTCCAGGTCCCTTCTGCTCAGGAAACTTCGGATCCAGGAGTCCACGTGGGGGAGCTGCAGGCTCAGCGGGGCCCTCCTCCCAGGCTGTGTTCCAAAAGAGGACCAGAGAGAGAGCAGTGCTTGACTCTAACCCAATGTCCTGTTCACAGTGGAGCGCCAGGCACTGAGGGCCCCGGAGAGGGAGACACTGCGGGTGGGGTCCCCACCTAGACACACCGTAAGGGTCGAATACTTTTTCTCAACTGACCCACCAAGCTCTGTACTACTACACGACCGTAAAAGTTCTAGGAGCAAGTTGTGATTTGTGCTGGACCCAAATGCTCACGTCTTCTCCAGCTTTTGGGGGTTTTCCTGCCCACCCACTGTACTGAGGCCATGATCGCTAGGACAGAGCCGGGCACTATATCATGTCAACCCCTTAAGCTACGGGTGTTCAATGCTCCCCACCGACTGCAGGCTCCCAGAGGCAGTGGCTGCCTTCATAGGTCTTTTTCCCTCCGGGGAGACGGTGACACTCAGCCCTGGGCTCCTCATTCGCCCGCTGGTTGCCACCAGCAATGGGCCATTGACTGATGTTATTTAAACCTTCCTTGATCATAATAATTAACAGATTCATCTTGTGTATGATCAAGAAAATGCCTCTGAGACTTCTGCCAGTAATTGCTTCTAATTAAGCCCCGCCATCTATTCTGGGCTCCAGCAGTGCCTAATGAGGAAAGCTCAGAGCCTGCCGGGGCTCACCGGCCTGCTGTCTGTCCGTCTGCCACACCCGATAGCAATGTGGCCAAGGAGCAGCGGCGATCTGCGAAACGTAAGAGGCCCCAGTCACCACCTCTTAAAGATTCTCAGTTTCACTTTTAAAAAGAGGAGGCAAAAAATCACAGTGCGCTATTTAAAACAATTCAGACAGACAGTCAGCCTCGCCATGGTGGGGAGAGGTGCCCAGGGTGGGCCTGGCCCCGGCCCTCGTGCCCCTGGGTCTTCGTCCTGAGGACTTGGAAGAAGTCGAAGCGGGGGTGCCTGGAGCACGCCTGGGCCTGGAGAGAGCACATTCCACCGTGTGCAGAACACACTGGAGGGGAGAAAGCTGGAGCTAAAAGCTCTCTCAAAATGTAACAGCACTGGGACAAGAGGATCACGTTACAAACCTGTCCTGTGAAAACCAATACATAGCGGAAAAGCCCTGCCCACGAAACAAAGTCTGCCATGTATTCAAGCACTCATGTTGCTCTCCCTAAGTGTGGGGGATGAGGCTTCCTCGGGGGGCTCCAAAGACGGTGTGTGAGGAGGTCAGGGGCTGTGCAAGGAGCCTTGGAGGTGGGTACGCGGCCTCGGTGCCATTCGCTGAGTTTGTGGCACGTGGCAGGTGTGCTGTGCACCTGCAGACCCAACCTCACACTTCGCACCGGCCCTGCGAGGTAGTGGCTTTGTCATCCTCAGTGTAGGGGGAGGAAACCCTGGAGAGCTCGGTAACTCGCCCAATCCATGCACTTAGTAAACGCAGAGCTGTACTTTGCACCTGTGTCTGCCTGACTCCAGGCCTCAAACTCAGACTACGCCCTTTATAGGTCACAAGGTGATAAATCACCTAGAAACACTCTAGAAAGTCTCAAAGGCTTAACTGACACCAAAGCTGTAAAAATTGAAATATGTTTTCAAAAGAATGACCCCTGATCACTGGCTCCATCAATGATGATGAGATGTTTAGAAGACAGGCATCAAGAAAAAACTGGCGCTGGACAATCGTCCTCAGAAGACAAAGTATTTTGAAGCCGAACAGGTCCTGCATCCTACCAGAACCACCGCGGTACTTGTGGGGTGATGTTATTAGCCCTCTGCTCTCATTGTGCAGAAAAGCTTTAAACAAACCTCCTCCCTACCAGACTGTAAAGTCACCATGGTAACAGAAGCAGGTATTCACTGTCACCTAGCTGCAGTTCCTGCCACCAGAAGGGGCCTCACACACACACAGAGCACACTGTGGGGACGGAGGGGGCTCTCCCAGCTCCAAGGTCACTCTGACATTTCCTTTTGCTGGGTTGGAGCGGGTCTGGGGCCGCAGGAACTGTTCCAGAAGCTGGGGAGGCCTTGGGCGGCGGCAGCCATGCTGGAAGGTTCCAGCTGCAGTGAGGAGGCGGGGGGCCTTGGGCAGCCTCTCATTGCAGAGGTGGGGCACCCTCTGGTGGTGGTGGTGGTGGCGAGGACAGACACAACCTGAGTGGCTGGGGGAGGCATTTGGATGTAGGCAGTGTTTGTGATCAGGAGACTGGGGAGGAAGAGGGCTCAGTTTCACTTTCTGGGAAGAGATGAGAGTGCTTTGCAGGGACCGCAGGCCTACAACACTGCCCACGCAGATATAACGCTGTGAATCACAAGGCACCAAAAGTTAAATGAATGTAATGAGTGTCTTACTTTCCTATATTTATGCTTATCGGTGATATTTATTTACACATGTGCTAGTTTATTCCAGAAAGGAAGCAAAGTAGCTCATAAAGGTATCACCCAGAGAGCAAAGAAGCACAAATGAAAAATAAGACTAATTATCTTTAAATTAATAAGAAAAATAAATGAAGAAAAAAGTACAAGGCCGGGGGTCTAACATAGTGCTGGGAGTTGCAGTTAAAATGCACACGGTAAGGAGGTGATTGATGTACTTCTGCTGTTCTATTAGATACGGCAGGAGCCATCTGTCTGAGCCTAATCATAAAATGTAGTCAGGAAATAGGAACTTAATCACACACATTTCCTGTGATATTTTAATCATCATATGAAAGCAAGCAAGAATAATTAAAAAGAGAGTATTTTGTTTGACAAAGAAAAATCTGAAGAAGATGGCCCTATAAAATTTATATTAAAAGCACTGTGCAGGCCAATTTTTAAGAAGCATTTGACTGCAGACAAATTCAGGTGCCCGCTGATTAAGAACCAGTGGAGAATGGGGGACTCATTAGGTGTTATATTGAATCAGATGGCTATTTAATAGCTACCAGTAGCAGAGAAAGGTTGGATAAAACTATTAGTTTTGATGTAGGACAGGATAAAAATATTTCTCTTCCAAGCACACTTTTAAGGACAACAAGCCCTTATAAGCTTTTCACATGGAAATGGTATCTTAAAACTCACTTAAGGGCATTTAATGAAGATTCAAAATGGGAAACCAAAGTTCAATTGATTCGGGAGTAGTTCCAGGTTAGTATTCAATTCATAAAGCAATGTTTTTTTTTCCCTTCCTCCTTACATGTTATTTTGCAAACACTAAAGCCCTTGTAGAATTTTAACCACATGAGGTCTGAGGTTCCATCCTTCAGGACATGGGGACTCAGTGGCAAAGGTGTCCACTCTTGTGTGTGGGCCATGTGGCTGTGGTAACCAGGGAGCCACAGTGATCACTGCATAGAGTGAGCCTGTTGTCAGAAAGATGGAGAAATGCTGCAGAGGTCGTTTCTCAAGGTTCCACATATATCTACCTGCTTTAGAATCACTGGGGGCACATATTAAAGATTCAGATTTGCAGCTGTACCCTGTTGGTGCCTGAATCAGTTTCTCTAGGATGTATTTTTTACAAGCTCTCAGGTAATTGTTAGGTCCAGGAATGTCCGAGCATCCCTGCTGTGGGACATCATGGGGCAATGCTTGGGTGTTTATAGTAGTTGGTATGTTTATATCCAGTTGGTATGTGAGTTCAACTTTATTGCATTCAGGACTATGGTAATAAATAGTGCATTTTATTCTTTATTTATTGAGGCCCTGCTATATACAAGACCCTATGTCCTAGGCCTGGGGGTGAATGCTGACATTAAAGTGCGTAAGACAGTCCTTGCTCTCAAAGGGGTGTACACTTGTTGGTAAAGGAGAGAGATGCAGATTCTCCAGGAAACTGAGCAAAGGGCTGGGGCAGAAGAGCCAGTGGGGGATGCTGGCATGGAGTTCTTCCTCCTCCTCCCTATTTCCACTCCCTTCGCCTCTTCCCACACTGCACCTGAGGATGGAACATGTTGTCAGATCAGATAAAAGGGGCACTGGAACTGGGACTGGAGGGAGAAGAGGTGTGGGAGAGGGCTTGAAGGATTGACTTTAACTGTGCAACTTGATGAGCAAGGCAGGAGGAAATTTCCTCTGATCTAGTCTGTATTTTCTGCCAAGGTTGGGTCCTGCTAAATAGCTAAATCAGAATTATGTATCAGTGGATCTCAGGACAAATCACAGGCCAAATACAAACCATAACATCATACACAAAATCGGAGATCGGCAAAATCTAGAAAGGGGTGTGCTCAACTGCGAGGTGCCTGGGGTATGTGGGTGAGTCAGGCTCAAGGGAAGATCACTGTGTCTCCTGGCAGGTGTGTGACCATCAAGACTGCTCTCAGAAGTGGAGGAAATGAAAAGGCAGTAGAGGCAAGAAAGGGGAGCACAGAGGGCACAAGTTATAGGGTTTCAGATCTACTATGAAACTTCTGAGCTAAAAGCTGCCAGAGTAAGTGCCCTCCTCCTAGCACAGGTGGTGGGGCACCCAGGACCCAGGTCTAAGTCTGCACTCAACTGTGAGACCCAGACATCTCTTCTCCCTGTTTCACTATTTATGATGAAGCAAAATCGTGCCAACACCCCATCTACTCCCTCTTGTTTCTGTAGTAGGCAGTTAGACAAGTGTGAGCAGAGCATGTACTTGGAAGGTACCAGGGCAGCATGTCACCAGCCATGTGGTAGACCCATTTAGAGAAAGAACAAGGGGGTTGGCAAACAGCCCCTACAAGCCCTTGTACAGCCACTCCCTTAAGCATTAAGCCCTAGAGATAACATGTAGGCCTCAACTGTGATTCAGCTCCAGGCCTAGAAAATCAGCAAGGCCAGGCAGGGTGATGACAAGGCTGACATCAGGACCAGCTCTGAGAACTAATGACCCCCTGCCTGGTGCCAACCAATCAGTGGAGACCACAACCCCGAAAGGAGGTCACACCTGGAAAGCTGATGAATATTCTATTGATATCCTCCCCTGGGACCTCCTTTAAAATCCCCATCCTTAAAAGCCCTTAAGACAGAGGACCCAGAGCGTGCTCTATGCCTTGGATTTTCCCCACCCCCTTCTTTCCCCAGGGTGGCTCCCTCTCTCTGCCCCTGCCTTTCCCCCTCTCCTTCTCCCAAGGTGTTTTATTTGCCTTTCTTTCTCCTAAGCTCCAGGGCCCTTCTTTTCCCTCTGTAACTTGTTCCCTGAGCCCACGCAGCCTAGCTGGCTCACTTCTTCCATGACTCACTTATAATAAACCTTTGCTTGTATTTGAGTCTTGACTCTGAATTCTTTCTTAGCCAGAACTCAAGTACGGAGGTTTGCTGAACTGAGGTCCAACTAGCCACTAACAAGTGGTGCTGTTTCGCTGCCAACACTTCCTCTAACAACTCACAAAAAATTGTCAAGGAGAATATGTGTTACAGTTGATCTATTACAATATAGCACAGAGCCAGGGTTCCAATCCCAGCTCTACCTCTTACCAGCATTGTGGCTTTAAGCAAATTATTTAACCTCTCCTTGACTCAGTTCTCCATCTGTAATATGGGCTAATAATAGGACCAATTTCATGAGCTGTGATGTAGAAATGTAAACTATCCCAAAGAGTGTGGGGCATATAGGTAAGCACTCAATTCAATTTACCTATTATTTTTCCCCTTTCTAAAATTCCTACTAAAACAAAATAAAATCCAAACAGCTCCACAGACCATATACTTTGAAAATATAAGCACATGAAAGTTCCAGTCTCAGTGGAACAAGAGGCACATCCTTTTAAAGCACATCCTGTTTAGAGAAGTATCAGTCTGTTGACTGTAGTTCCTAGAAAAGCTATTTGTTTTGTGTTCCATTACACCAGTGGGTCTATTTGTGTAATACCTACATCCCCACACCCACCTTCCTGCACAGATCCCTGGAAGCCATCTTTCATTCCTTCCTTCAAATTGGAGGTGTCTTTCCTGTCCTTAGACACACGTGACCTCAGTCTAACTTTTTCAACCTGGTTTTCTTGGATACTATCATTCAATTGCTGGCAAGTCCCTAATGGCTCCACTAATTAAAAAAGAAACTTCTGCACAAAGCTACTGGAGACTTCTAAGTTTCTCTAAAACTTTGCTGTATAAAGTGAGAACCAGGCGCCAATAGCAGTTACGTAGCCTGGGGACGTGTCAGAAAATGCAGAACTTTGGGCCCCACCCCAGCCCTATTGCATTTTAATGAGATTCCCATTGATTCATATACATATTACCATTGGATAACCCATCCTTTATATAGCAACCTAGGTGCACTGATTTGCTTTGTAATAGTGGGTAGTGACCAATTAATTGTGAAATGATCACCAAGTTTGCATTCTGTAACAGAATTAAATATTTACTCTCCAAAGAGATTTTTTTTAAGTGCATGCAAGATAAAAATAAAACAGACTCTCAAGGATAATCTACTACACCTGATAACTGTTTATCTTCATTTCTTGCCAAACAATCTATGAACAGGCTGTGACCAGCCAGGGAGGAATTTTTCCAATTGCTTGTTTCTCTCTGTGGATAAATTATGGAAGCCATTACAAGCAAAGGCAATGGAGATAAGAGTTGCTTCTCCTCGATCCTTGTGTTCTCTTAAACTGTACACTGCGGGGTTGGAGTTATTGATTTACAACAGGAAAGCCTGAAATTTCCCAAAGTGCAGAATTTAATGAACAATAGTTCAGAACCAATGTGTGATATAAGCTCCCTCTCTTGTTGTCCTTTCCTTCTGTCATGATTATCTGTAGTTATAAGTCCTTTGATAAGCAGTCTGGAGATGAAAAGAAACAACTCACGAATTAACACTAGGAATTATTTGTACTCAGAAAGTGTGCACAAGAGGCTACAAAAAAGACTCATAGATGGGGGCATCTGAATCTATTTTTTTTTAAATTTTATTATTGTTTAAAATATTACAGATGTCCCCTTTTCTCCCCAATGACCCGTTCCACCCTGTTCCTTCTGAATCTATTTTTAAATTATAATCTTTTTGCTGACAAAAAAGGATTGGAGGCAGTTTGCCAGACTTCTCCACACCCCTCCCGTGGAAAAAAAAAAAAAAAGCACTCAATAACAACAAAAGGGATCAATTTTTTAAAAGCATTAAAAAAAAAAAAGGAATTACTAAAACAACCAAAACAAGAACAAAACACAGCAGGTAAGTAAGATAGGGAAAGGAGACAATATACAAAAAGAAGACAATTTCAGTTTCGTGCCTGATTATTTCTTCTGATCATTTCATTCTATTTTACGTTTCTCTTTTGGTTTCAGTTGTGACTTCCTAGAAAAGCTATTTGTTTTGAAAGCCAAAATTTACATCCCCAAGGGATTGAGAGAAGAGTGATTTGGAATTCTAAAAAGCAAAGCCTGAAGGAAAAAGACATCAAGTTTATCAACAAAATCAGATTGATAAGGAGTAGGGTGAGAGCTAGCCGCTTCCCAAAAGGAGAGAAAGGTTCAGTTGGCTGGTGGAATGTGTATGAAGAGGGACAAGGCTGGATCTTAGAAGTTTCCTGGGTCTCTCAGAAAACGCCTAGTCCCCCGCCCCACTGGGCCAAGTGGTTTGGGGAGGGACAGCTTAATAGAAACCCCGGATCACTTGCTGGGAATCCCCCGAAGCTCTAGGCCACACAGAGCAGCCTCGCTCCTGACCAGAGCCTGAGCTTCAGGGTGTCGATGGCTGAGGTAGGCACACGATCCTGGCACAGTTCACTACAAAGACTCTTCTGGGATTTTTCTGAAGTTGAGGGACAGGACCTGAGGGACCTGGGGTCAGGACAAGCAGGCTGCAGCGCATGTGGGCTTGTTGAGTAGAGGGCCTGGGGTGGCCAGGCTCAGTGACTCAGAGAAGCAACAGACTGAAACCCAAGACCAGGCCTAGAGACCTGGGGTGATCCCGGACAGAGGACAGCATCTGGACAAAGTGCCACTCCGCTGAGGCCACACAAAACCCCCAGGGAACTTGATCAGCTACAGGAGAAGGGATGAAAGGGAAGGGAAGGGGAGACCCATGAGAAGCTGATTTAAACTGTAAGAAATTGAGATACCTTTCTGCCACCAGTGGAGACAGGGATTACTCTATTGGATTTATTTGCCTTAGGGGAAAATCTATAATGTTTACACACCTACCCTCATAACTTTTACAAATACACACACACGCAACACAGTCATTCCTAGGTATCCATGGGGGATTGGTTCTACTCTTTGGATAACAAAATCCACAGATGCTCAAGTCCCTTATATAAAATGGCATAGTATTTGCATGTTACCTTCACACATCCTCCTGTATCCTTTGTCATCTCTAGATTACCTATAATACCTAATGCAAGGCAAATGCTACGTAAATAGTTGTTATACTGTATTGTTCAGGGGAAAAGGACAAGAAAAAGTCGTCTGTACAAGTTCAGTACAGAGGCAACCATCGTAGGCCTAATCACATAGTACACGTCAGGGACAATGTAACATTTTATTTTGCATATTTTCCATCCAGTTGGCTGAAGACGCACAACCCATGGAATCTAAAGGCCAACTGTACCTATCCATGTATCTATCTATCTATCTATCTATCTATCTATCTATCTATCTATCTATCTATCTATCTATCTATCATCATCTATCATCTATCTATCTATCTATCTATCTATCTATCTATCTATCTATCTATCTATCTATCTATCTATCTATCATCATCTATCATCTATCTATCTATCTATCTATCTATCTATCTATCTATCTATCTATCTATCTATCATCTATCTATCTATCTATCTATCTATCTATCTATCATCATCTATCATCTATCTATCTATCTATCTATCTATCATCTATCTATCTATCTATCTATCATCTATCTATCATCATCTATCATCTATCTATCTATCTATCTATCTATCTATCTATCATCTATCTATCATCATCTATCATCTATCATCTATATCTATCTATCATCTATCATCTATCTATCTATCTATCTATCTATCTATCTATCTATCTATCTATCATCTATCATCTATCTATCATCTATCATCTATCATCATCTATCTTTCCACACACACACTTAAATTTACTAGAAAGTCGAACTAACAAAGATTAATGGAGAGAATGGGAGGAGGAGGCCTATCTAATGGTTCTGAGTTAATTCACTAACTTGCTTAAAGGCTGTAGACCTGTGGTTGTGTCTTGAAGAACAGGTGGCTGTAGCACAGAACAGGGAGATGGCTTAACTTGTCTTTCACAGTGGAAAAGAGTTCTAGAGGAAAGTAAGGGAGACTAGGTAAGAGCGAGTCTATTTTGATTGTGAAATTTATCTGTTTTCCCAATGCAATCAAATTAATCCTAGGCTCCCTTTACAAACTTCTAAATCATTAAATAAATGGCAGGTCACACCCCTCCCCCCAAATAAAGCAGAACAGTGGTCTTTTGCTTTTCCCCAGGAATTTCTGCTAGTTCTTTCTATAACTGCATAATTAAGACAATAGTTCTTAAAATAATATGCACTATTTATATCCTGTGAATATAGAACTTGCCTATTTAGTAATCCAAACCCATCACATCTGCTATCATTTTTGATGGGGGAAAAAGTACTTGAGGAATTTCTATCTAGCAAAAGATTTATCTTCTTGCAGGTACTTCGACCATAGCAAAGTAATTACTTAGAAGGCAGGATTGCAGGTTGACAATTTTCTAAGTGAAAATTAAGGTGGTCTGCCAGCACACTCCCTTCTGCCAACACACAGTCCCAAGGACAGTACAGCTAAGCAATACTGCAGGAATAATGCAGATTCTGAGAGCTTCTGGGTCCCCAGGGACCTGCGTGCTCCACAGCAAGACAAACACCAACAACGAAAACTACCTCCCAAGCACCTTGGGGCACCTGCAATTGCAAAAGAGCCTTTTCAGAGTGAGATGAAAAATCCTAATCTTTTTATATTTGCATATATATGGAAGAATATTAAATTACACATTTAAAAAATCAATCATCTCTTTTTAGTGCCATTAGCACAATAATTAGGGAATGGTTTAGTCTTCTATGTCTTACGTGGTGACTTCTGAGAAGCAGGAGGCACAGATCTCTCTCTGCTCATGGTGGAACTTCTGGAACTCTCTTGTTGAGACTATTCAAGGCCCAAAGCAGATGGCACTACCCATCTATATCCTTTAAGATCAATTACAATCAGAACTTTTTAAACATCAAAAGGTCGAATTATTTTTCATTAAATTTGAGTTTCTGACAAAATAAATTGAGGAGAAATTTCCCTAAAATACATTTATTCTCAAAGAGAACATTATCAGATGAATGTAATTTCCAATGAAGTAACATTGGAAATAATATATTTGTATATCATTTAAAGAAAGTTTTATAAAAAGATAATTGTAAAATTATCTTTGTGAAATATAGAGTGTGCATAAAAGAATATATAAAAGCACATCCTTACAATCCTTAATTCTGAGTAAATTACAGCTTTGAGCTGTAACGCAAGCATTCAAGGTCACACAACCATAACATCAACTGTAAAGAATAAGAAGATTAAGAATACACCATTAAAAATATTTTTATAAGGTTGAAGAATGAAACCCATGTGAATTATGAAATAATCTAATTCTTAGATCCCCGAAGAAAGGATGATGCAGGGCCTTCATCAATAGCCTTTTTTGTGATGCTCTAAAATTTTTTCTTCTTCTTTTCAAAAATTACATTACAAAACCATTTGGATATTAAAATGAAAGGAAATTCATCTTTTATTTGTACTTTTTAAATTGTATATGTGGTTCAAAATATATTACCTGTATAACAATCATTCAAATTACTCATGTTCACATAGAGTTAAAAGAAATTTAATATATAAACTATATAGCGCAATCATTCAAATTATTCAAAGAATTAAAAGAAATGTAATATTTATAATTAAAATATAAAATTATGAATCTCTGAATTTGTTTTACACATACTCAGTATCTAAAAGGCTGAGGCATAAGTAAAACAATTAAATGCAATAAGTAGAAGAGTAACTTTTGTCATTTGGGGTAACAGTGGTTGACTTTCTCAGACACCAAGGTAAACAATATACCCTCGCAAGTCCAGGATGTTGAAATAAAATGATTCTTCTCTGAGATGCTTCACTAAGGTACCGATTGGCTTTGAGCACATAACAATAACCAAGTAGTCCTTTATGTTTCTGATAGGATGAAACACTCATCTACAAAGGTATCCAGTACATCGCTGATTAAAAACAGATTATGTATACCTATTTAAAATGGTCAGTAACAAAAACACTTTTGCTAGGGGAAAAAACCAAAACCACTGGCTAAAACAAATTGATCTGGCTTGAACCAAATACCACAAAGCATACACGACCAAACTTATTTAAAGCAGTTACTCTGAAAGGCCTCAGCAGATATTATAAATGGACAGTTGTTAAAATATTATCTAAATTCATATCAGGACCCAGTTAAGGTGCAAGTCATCAATTAGTGGCATTAGAGAATATAACTTAGGTAATGCAGTTAGCAGTAAAAACATTTTATTTATTATTTTTTTTAAATGTTTTTAGTGATTTTTAGAGAGACAAGAACAGAGAGAGAGAAACATCAATGAGATAAAAACATGGATGGGCTGCCTCCTGCACGGCCCACACTGGGGATGGAGCCCGCAACCCAGGCATGTGCCCTGACCGGGAATCGAACCCACAACCTCTCGGTGCATGGGTTGATGCCTAACCACTGAGCAATACCGGCCGGGCTATTATTGTTTTTTAACCCTCACTCAAGGATATGTTTTTATTGATTTGAGAAAGAGAGAGAGACAGAGAGAAACATCAGTGTGAGAAAGGAGCATCGATCGGGGCTCCCCGTGTGCATCCTGGCCAGGGATGGGGCGCACCTGGGCATGTGCCCCAACGGGGATCAAACCCGCAGCCTTCTGGGGCACAGGACGACGCGCCAAGCAGCCGAGCCACGCAGCCGGGGCTGTGCTAAGGATTTTACACGGCTCCTTTCCGTCCATCCTCTCCACAACCCTGTCCATAGGGCCCGCTGTCCCTGCTACACAGACGGCAAAACTGAGGATAAGAGGCATTCAGAAGTCTGCCCAGATCACACAGTAACGACAGGCAGTGTCACCCGGTGCGCCCGCCAGCGGCAGGCTGGCCCTCCCCACCGTGCTGCAGCGGCCACCGAGCTGGCAGTGCCTTCCCTCGGTGAAATATTCTTCTTTTTGCCCAAAGCAAGGGGGGATCTCGTTTTGAAGAGGAAGGAAAATCGGAGAGCATGAGAATGAAAGCCAGGGAAAGAAGCGAGCGTGGGAAGCAACGCCGCCTCCCGGGCAGCTCTGGTTACGGGGCCTCACGGCACCCTGCGGGGCTGCGGGGCTGCGGGGCTGCGGGGCTGCGGGGCTGCGGGGCTGCGGGGCTGCGGGGCTGCGGGGCTGCGGGGCTGCGGGGCGAGGCCGTCAGGCCGCACACGGCTTACCTGCCGGACAAGCTTTGGGTGCCTGGACTCCCAGATGAAAGGGCTCCTCTGGTGCTATAATTACTACGGAGCCCTTCCGCCAAGAAGGTGTGTAAGACGTGTTCCGTGCCCTTGAGGAGTTACAGCAGAGCCGAGGCGGTAAAAATGTGCGTAAAGGTGACAGTGCGGTTTACGCTGATGCGTGCCAGCCACGGCTACGGGAGAGCGGCCTGAGAGCCGCAGCAGCCCGCTGGTGCCGGACAGCTTTGCACACTAGGGTCCCTAGCAGGAGCGCAAGGCCACCTTCTCCAAGGAGGGGGAGGGGTCCTGAAGGTCACGCAGTCCTCAAGGACAGCCCCCGGCCGCGGTGTCAAGGACCGGCGTTCTCAGGGGGCAGCATCTGAAGGGGGTTCCAGCCGCCTCCCCTTGGCTCCCGCCTTGGCTCCTTCCTGCTGTTGGCCCCTTTCCCACTGCTCACTTCTCTCGCGTCCTGCGCAATAAGTACATGCATCCAAATCCCCCTTGGGGAGGGGGCCTGCGTTCGGCTGCGGGGAAAGGCTCTGATGGGAGAGTGCGGTGGTTCTGCTCTGCTCTGCGTCTCAGAAAATAACTCTCATTCCCTTTCTGTGTCCTTTAAAGCTCAAGGTCAGGATGAGAGTGTGAGCCTGGAAGAAAACGGTCAGGGTGTCACTCAGCCTGCCTTGCACTAGACTTTAGGCTTCAGGGGCCAAAAGGAACCCTGTCAGCCAGCCCCCCATAGTCAAGCCAGCTCACCAGAGCAGCAGGCCACATAGGGGTTCATTTATGGGGTGACCAGATCTGGGAACCAGGTCATCTCCACCTTCACCTACCCATCAGGGACACAGCGCTCTTACAAACATTACTTGATTTCCTTTTTCTTTTCTCACAAAAATGCAAATGGTTTGAACACGGGAAAATCATTATTGTTTTCCATTTGGTAAATGGAAAAAACAAAACTCAGAAAGAGCAGTTGGCTTTCACCCGGTCTAAGAACCAATAAGAGTGGGGACGGGGCTGTACCCGGAACTCAAGCTCCAGCTAGGGTGCCACAGAAGGGGTGGCCCTACAAATGGGTCATCTGAACAGGAGCAGTCCAGGGAATGATCTGGAAATAAGCATCAGTAATTACTACATTGTCGGTAAGGGTCAATAATTACTAATTAATATTATTGGGGGGAAAGAATGCTCATTTTCCTTTATATATAAAATAGGAATGATCTTCCTGGATTTAAGAACATTGGCTCTAAAGCAGTAGGCTGTTCCCCCAAACAGCCCTGCTCCCCTCTTAATCCGTCGTGAGTTTGTCTTCCATAAATACAAATAAACTTTTATGAGGACTGATGTACAGTTCGGGCCTGCACTCTCATTTGGGCAAATGATGCCCAGGTGTCCACCAGCCACTAGAAGCAGCAGAATATCCTTCAATCTGTCTTTGATATACCTTATTAAGATCTGAGGAACAACGGGCCTGTTTATTTCAGACCGGAGATGTGTTCATGGCCTTGGTGGACAGTTTTGTGTTCGCTTCAATCCCACTCCTTCTGGTTTTACAGACTTTGATCATTTTCCTCAGCTAATGTCCTTCCTGACAAGAATTACAATCAATTTAGTCTTTTCTGCCACCTTGCATGCTCATCCTAGTGTTACCGTCTGCCTGTTCTCCAGCTCAGTTATGTCTCTTTTAACCACTGTTGACTAAAACTGCATCTAATCTGTCAGGAGTAGATAAATCACAGCTCGCACGGGGCACAGCTATGTTCCCTGAAGGATGCCCAGTGTTTTGATAGTCTGTTTGCGTTGCAATATCATACTGAGTGGAAGCCCCGGTGAAAACTGACAAAGACACTAGGCTTAGTGGACAGTGCAAGGTTTACTACTATTCCCCTCTCCCCTCAGGCAAAAAAATTAAAAAATTTAAAATGATTCAAACTCAGAGAATTTTCTAAGCATTTCCTCTCCCAGGTCACCAGTAAAGATGTTAAGACAAATCAAACACTTGATTTTTTAAAAAGTGTCTGATTATACTTATCAATCTATCCCCCATTAGTTTTTAAAAATAAAAGTGAATTAAGTTAATTTAATTCAATACCTATTTCTAAATACAAGATCACAAGAAACATTATTTCCTCAAATAATTGTATGCTTTCAAAAAACTAAGAATATTTCATTAACATGATAAGAAATGTCTATTTTAATCTCAGTGCCAAAATTAACCTCAGTGATAAAACACGTATAGCATAATCAATCAAACTTCAAACAAAACAAAGATGTTATCTATAACCACCATTCATTCATTTGAAAAATGTTTGAGTGTTACTATGTGCCAGGTACATGTTCTAAATGTGTGACATGGTGTTAATTAATACACACTCTCCCACCAGGGACCTGACATTACTTAATATTATTCTGGACAATATTATAAAACTTAACACAGAATTAGATAGGAGGAGGTAAAATGAATGTTTTTTGTCAAGTATGTAATTCCTTATCAAGAAAAAATTTTTGAAAAACTATTGAAATAAAAAGTTCAGCAGCATGAGTATATACACAGCACAAAAATCAATAACTTTGAATATGACAAAAATCCATTTACAATATAGTAAAAAAAATATTTCAATCAGAATAGCAACCAAAATGTAGAAAAACAAATATCTAGGAGTAATCTTCTGTAAAAAATGTAAAGGCCCTTTATGGAACCAAAGAATGCTGTGATATAGAACATCCAGAAAACAATAACAACAACAAACAAAATCTTGGATATAAAAAAAATGAGAACAACGAAGAAGACACTCAACAGAAACACCGAAAGGCAAAGATGAGAAATTCTATCAGATGGTAGAGCAAAAAGACAAAAAAAAAATAAAACAAAATAAGAAATATAAACTATTGGTCATGGAGGTCCAACATTCAAATAAGAGAAGGTCAGAAAGACAGAAAGAGAAAATACAGAGGAAGAAATCAGTGAAAAAAGTCAAACAAATATCCTGAAACAGAATATCAGTTTTCCCCCTGAAACTCCACTGAGTACCAAGGATAGTATCTGAAAACTGACACACAGTAGGCACAAAATCATAACATTTTAGGACACTGGAAATAAGAAACTTCCACAAATACAGAATAGATTTTCATATAAAGGGTCAAGAATTAGTCTTCTCAACAGAAATACCAGAAGCTATGAGTGGAGAAGGACCTTAATGTTCTAAGGGAAAATGATTTTGTGGCAGAGACAATTAATGTTCACAATACCCATGAGGTCTATTTCTCAACTCCCTTGCAATTGAGCGGGACCTGTGGCCAATTCTGGTCAGCAGCAGACGGCTTACGAAAGTGGTGTGTCATTTTCAGGATGAGGGAATAAAAAGTCTTTACACATCCCTCCAGCTCCTCTCTGCCCTGCCATTATGACATGGAGGTCTGAGTTGAGAAGCTAAAGCCACAGGATATAAACAGTCTGGATTCCTGTGTGAGCTCTGGAAGGGAGCTTTCCTAGAGCCACTGGACCCACAGAGGGTCTTACTAAGATAAGCAAGACATAAACTCCAACATGTGAAGCCACTGAGATTTTGCATCACCCTAGCCTATCCTGATTAATATAGATTCCCAATCTGGAATTTTATATCCTATCAAACTATCAATCAAAGACAGAATAAAGACTTTTTCAGAAGTGCAATATTTCAGAAAATTTCCATTCCATTCACCTTTTCTCAAGAAGCTACTGGAGGCTGAGGAAAGGGAAAGATATTCATGGAAGGCAGAATAATGCCCCACCCCAAAGATATACTCAAGTTCTAACCTCCAGAATCTGTGGATATGTTACGTTACATGACAGAATAGATCTTGAGATGGGGAAAGTATCCTGTATTACTTAATCAAACCCAATATAATCACAAGGGTTCCTTATGAGTGGAAGAGGGAGAGGGGAGAGTCAAAGTCAGAGATCTGAGCTACAATGCTGGCTTTGAAGACGGAGAAAGGGGTCATGAGCCAAAGAATGCACGTGGCCTCTAGAAGCTGGAAAGTCAAGGAAATGGATTCTCTTCTAGAACTTCCAGAAGGAAGGAGCCCTGTTGACTCTTTGATTTTAGACCCATTTCAGACTTGTGAACTCCAGAGCTATAAGATAATAAATTTGTGTTGTTTTTAGCCACTAGGTTTACTGTAATTTGTTACCACAGCAACAGGAAACTAGTATCACATGGTTATGTAGGAAATGGAAGCAAACAGGAGAGTGAAGAGAGCTCCCTGGGATACATGTGAGCAGAAGGCTGGGCACAACCAGCCAGATGGGAGCAGACGAGAGGGCCTAGGAGAGACTCCAGCAACTCGATACTGATAAAATACCTAATGTTTTTGGAGGCCATGAGAGGAGACTCACACCACTGGGGAAAAGTTTGGGGGTAACTTGGGGACCATAGAAAAGTATGAGGATAAATCTGCAAACCAATACAATTATTTGATGCAAAAGAAAACAATAAGCTACACAGGAAAGGAAACATTCTCTTAATGGCTCAGCTGTGGCCACTATTTACTAGTGTCCACAACAGAGACACCGAGCACTCATCTGGCCTAATAACACGCCCAGCTGAGGAGGGTTCGGGATGAGAAGGGTGGCGGGCAGCCTGCGGTGACACTGCTGAGCCCTCTTCCGTGAAGGAGGCCAACGAAAATGCCTAAAGCTGAGAAAAATCAAGAAGCAACACCATCAGGCTACTGGGAGATTTGCAAGCGAAGGCGGTGAGAAGAGCAACTGCTTCTGAAGAGCTGAGCGGAATGGGGAAGGCGGAGTCAGGGGTCACTTTTTATAATGAGCCCGCGAGTCATTCGGGGCTTTAAACACTGTGCGTTAGGTACCTGCTTAGCTTCAATTAACATAAAAACGACATAAAAGGCCTGGGGAAATATTCACCATAAATGATGCATAAGGCTTTAGTACTCTCAGTGTACTAGCAGCAGAGACTGGCCAGGCCTCTGGAAACGCTTCAGTCTGGCTGCCTCTGAGTGGTGGCGATAGGGGCAACTGTTACTTCCTACTACGCTATAATTTTCTGTACTTTCCAAACCAAATCAAAATAGGAGCACAAACAATATTTAAAACCAAAACTATTGATCATATGGTCAAGGAAGACATGAAAAAACAAACAGAAAGAATTGGGTAACTGTACTGGGAGCTGTTAAGATGATTAAGTTAACCAGCAACTTTGAAAATCCTGAGGCAACTGTCACCCTGCCAAAGAATGGTGCCATGGGTTTTCTTAATTTACTAAAGCAATTTCTTGATTAAATATACTTTCCAACAACAATGTGCAAATTTAAAATTTCATACTTTATTTAAAGCTCTCTCTTTTTGTTAAGGGCAGCCCAAACCCGACAACCTGGTAAGTCCATGATTGTTAACTGGCGTTGGTTTCAATAAGGTTTGGAAAACATCATATCGATGATAACTGGCCCTTGGGCCTTGGGGAGTGGATTGCGGAAGATGCTAAAAAGAACAGTGATATAAACCACATATTTTTAGACCTGTGGCTTCACAGAATTTTTTTAATGAAAAGAAAAAGACAGAAGTGAAAGATGTACTTAAGAGCACTAACCATTTCTTGAGGAAGGAGAGAGTTCCTTATTTTCTTCTTGGGCAAAAAGTGGACACATTACATGCTCCTAAAACTGATAAATTTAGATTTACTGTTTCTAAAGTTGGACACAGATCTCCACAGAATGTTGAAATCTCAGGAGGCCACTAGCTGGGCCAGACACTTCCACGTTCATGGTTAAGAACAGTGATGAGTGCAAAGGAAAGTGAAGCATGAATACAGGTGACTTCGGGTTAAGAAACAATAACCCTATTATGTAAGGATAATTTGTTCGCCTTCTGCAGATTCTTTTACCTTCAAGTTTTTAATTACCCTTCCCAAACAAAATACCAAAGCATTGCTCTTTAGAGCACACACTGAGCTCACACGCCCTTAGAGTTATTTAAAAACAACAACAAAAAACCCAAAATATTCAAGTCATTAATTTTCCTACCATTTGCAATGATAAAAAAAAGAAAGGGTAGAAGGGACTCCTTCAAGGTCATGCTCATCAGAGTGAAACTGATTCCTAACTCCCTGCCTCATTCTTTCCTGCAGGTTCTCTCTTCCTCGAATCCTAATATGTTTACATGAATCATTAAACACAAGCCTATTACCAGTGCAATTGATTCTCCCATAAAGTGAAAGGCAGCTTCACTTTTGGAGGTTTTTTCTTTTAAAGGACTTTGAATAAAGTTAGGTTTAGACACAGAGAACAATATAAGCTTAAGAAAAGCTATGTGGAAGGCCTTGCTTAGTGTGCTGAACTAGCCCAAGGAATAAAAGGGGAGACAGCTACGGGATCCGAAAGTTCTTATAAATTAGGAGATGGTTTTCTGGTAGGTCAGGTAACATGTAATTAATTGCTTTTTAAAATAAAAAGAAAATGGGGTTGGAGATTGGGACTGAGAATTACCCTGTTTTCCCAAATTGAGTTACCAGAATCTGTCAAAGGCCCTATAAAGGAAATGCCTATAGTACTAAGGACCCACTGCTGGGTGCTCACATGTATCTGGCATCATGTTAAATATTTTCTGTTTATTGCATATAAGCCTCACAACCCCAAGAGGTGGACATTACTAATCTCATTTAGAAATAGAAAATTGAAGCTCAGGGAGGTAACTTAGTCTAAGATAACTAGTCATATCACTAGGATTTGAACTGAGATTTGATTTCAAAAAGACATGCTCCTCAGCCTCCTTGCCACCACCAACAAATAAGAAAGTCAGAGTGAAGAATCTGGCCAGTTAAAAGAGTAACATGTTTTAAATCTAAGGCGTGGATATACTGGGTATACGGGGTGCATTTTCACTTACTTCACTATTTTTGTGTATGTTTGGAATACTCCATAGTTTAAAATAATAACTGAGCCCAGCCGGCGTGGCTCAGTGGCTGAGTATTGACAGGTTCGATTCCCGGTCAGGGCACATGCCCAGGTTGCAGGCTTGGTCCCCAGTAGGGGGCGTGCAGGAGGCAGCCAATCAATGACTCTCATCATTGATGTTTCTCTCTCTCTCTCTGAAATCAATAAAGACTTTTTTTTTTAATTAAAAAAACATTGTTTAAAATAATAACTGAGAATAATGGCTACTGTATTGAACAGTGTAGGTCTAGAAGAAGATTCATCAGGGAAATCGATTGTGACTATTGCATCACCCTTCATATTGCTTATTGCATTACCCAAAATATCGCACATCTTTCTGAAATATATCAAAGAAGATTGGAAGTACCATTTTTTTAGTTTGCTTTTAACTTCCATTGAATAGAATGGAGAATTAAGAATTTTTCATTCCTGACTCTAACAATAAAGAGAGGAAAAGTGACAGAGGGAGAGGTTTCCCAGCACTAGCGAAATCCGAGATGAATGCCAGGGCTGGGACAAGACTGGAGACTCCGAGGATGCTGGAATTGATCACAAGAGTGAAACCTCAGCCTAAGAGTCTTCACATGATGGCATCCTGGATCAATTCTTTAAAACTCAAGAGTCAGAAAGTGAACAATATATTTCTAAGGACAAAAAGAAAATATGGTACTGGCATGCAGTTAGTCACCAAGAGGAAAAACACCATCAGAATTCTCGAGCAAGAGCCTGGATCATCCACTTCGTTCAATGCATGTGGGACAGTATTCTTTCACCTTCTATGATGATTATATACCAAATCTTATTTTATATACAGTTTGTTAATGGACAAATGCTGAAGATATGTATGTGTACAAAGGTGACTGGAAGGAAAAAGATGAGGTAGAAATTCACTAGATAGTTAAAAAATTAAGAGAGTCCATTGGACCCATGTGGTAAATGGTAATGACTATTTTTTTCTGGTATGCTGAGGGTTAGAACTTCTTTATTGAAATAGTCAGGGTCCCAAATAACTTATATAAAAGAGCAAACTCCAGAAATAAGGTAGAAACTATTGTATTTCTACTTAAATTAGCAATCTTGAAATGATTAAAAGCATGGACCCTGAAGCCACACAGCCCTGGGCTGGATTCCCAAGGCCAATGCTTAGTGCATGACCTGTGGCAAGTCATTCAGTCTCGGTAAGATCCAGTTCCCTCATCTGTAAAATAAGGATTAAAAAATTACTTCCTTTTTAATAGAGTTTTATAGAGACTAAACGTGCATGCAAAGCTCTTGGCAGAGTGGTTGGCACATGGGAAACAACAGGCATCCACCCTGGAGCGTGACTTTCTTTTCCTTGAGCTGCTTAGGCGAGCTCTCCCTATCTATCAGATCTGGAAACCCAGCACATGGGAAATGATGACTGTCGTGGTTACCACCAGAATTGATCTTTGCAAATGCCTGCTGCTCACGTTTCAGGTGAAGTGAACCCAGGATGGGAGAGGTCAACCTTCAGAGGGGAGGCTGCTCTGGGAGGGTCCACAGACCTGCAAATGGTGCTTCCAGAGCCAGAGGCCTACAGGCTTTTCAGCCCAAGTTCAAACTCACACCAGAAATCTTTTTTTCCCCTGGTCTTCAAGTTGACTTAGCATTACTTTAGTGAACTAAAATTATACAGAAAAGCATAAGAAATAGGGTAAAAATCTGAAATCTATTTCATTATCTGGAGAAAATACCATTATCCTTCCAGGCTCTTTTCTGTACACACACACACACACACACACACACACACACACACACACAATTTTTTATGAGGTGCGATCATACTATGCTTGCTGTTTCATGCCTGTTTTTATATGCGAGAATATCTTTCTAGTTCATTCAAAAGAGCTCTACATGTTCATTCAGAGTCTAATCTTAAAGACTGTATTCTGTGCACACACAGAATGCTAGCAAAAAGTAGCCAACAAAAGAAAATATTAACATCTGTTTTTAAATGACTTAGCTCAAAAACTGAGGTGAGCTGTGAGGTTAAAGTAGATTTGAAAAACAAGTGAAAATCAGAGGCCTTTGGTTCTCTTTTATGAAAATACCGGAGACAATGAAGACCTGGGCCTCGTAAGTGCTGTGTGGCACACACCCCATTCCCCAAATGGCTATTACTTGTGGAATGTGAAACTTGTAGGACTGCGCTTTTAATAAAATGAGAACTTGCCTATAAACCTCAGTATATTTTCAGGGCTTAAAAATCCTGTTTTATCTAGATCACAGCTCTTTGGATCTTGGCAACAAAAAGTTATTTCTGAATGCTAAACAAAGATGAAAACTGTGGGTCTGGACTCAGTCCTGCTGTCCCCTGCCAAGTGGGGGGGTTCACACCGGAGGCCACACATGTGTGAGCCCTTGTCCTCTGGGTGCCACCGTCCCCCTGGTTATGTCAGTGGTCTGTAGACCTAAATAACCAAAGCCCCACCTCAGGGTATGCTCAAGGGACCTTTATCTGGAAGTCTGACCTCATCACTGCTGGGATTCATTTCCACCCTGCCAGAACCAATAAGCGTGGATGAAAAGATGCTAACAGACCAATATTATTTTTACCCATTTTCATATTCTGGCTACTGCTTAGGAAGTCAAGCGTGTTTTTGCTACTCCACTTCTAGATCCATGAAAATAGTTATAGTGAAAGAATCTGTATTATATAAACGTCTGCTTGTTTCAAGAGATTATAGTCACAATTTTCAAACTTGGAAAAGTTTACAAACTCTTTTATTCTGAAAGTAGTGGAAAATGATCTGCTAGGACCCAACCTTTTTTGTGAACCTTGGGGAGCCTTAGTTGAGGGGGGGGTGCAGACCAGACTGCAGGGGGGTAGGAGGATGCACTGAGAAAAACCTTCAGGGGACAGGAGAGAGCCCAGCCAACACAGGATCCAGACACTGAGGATATTAGCACAGGGACAGACAGGATGGCCACCCCGGCAAAAGTAAGGCCCCCAGGCCAACAAAAGGGGTGCCCCAGGCTGGTCACCAAAGATTGAGTATAAGAGGGTAAGTTTATATAAAGTGGGCCTGGGCCTTCTGAACAGGTAAAACCCATTTATCAAACCTGGAGCCCAAAGCAATGTCCCAACATGCCACTGAGGAAAACAGGGGATGAGCACCACAGACAGAGCCACCTATCCCCTCTTGCCTGAAGGGTGCCTGGCCTCACTTGGGAGAGGAGTAGAGTTCGTAGCAAAGAAACCTAGCAGGACCTACTTTCCCTCCTGAGCAGGTAACTGACCAACGGAAGTATGTTTCACTACAAGAAAAGCTACAGCGGGCGTCATCATGATATTAATAAACAGCCCTTACATAATCAGCCATACCACTCTCTGCAGGCTGTTAGCAGTCAAAAACAACACAGGAAATGTCCAGGGAAATGGTGTTCTCTATGCGACTTTTAGAGCCGAGGTTCTCAAATGTGGTCCCCAGACCAGCAGCACCAGCATCTCTGGGAGCTTGTTAAAAATGCCAGTTCTCAGATCCCACCTCAGAACTACCACATCAGACACTGTGGGGGGTCTGGGCCCAGCAACCTGTGTTTTAACAAGCCTCCAGGAGACCCTGGTGCAAGCTGAAGTTTGAGAATACTGGCCTGGTGGAAAGACCTGGGATAGGAGCCAGGAGACTAATTCAGATTCCAGCTCTGGATGGCATGGTCCAACTCGGTGCCACTGAATGAACAGCCACCATGTGCTATTGTAAGGATGTGAGGATATGAGATGAGCTACCCGTGGTCACTATCTTCAGATGGTGTCAAGTCCTCCATATGCTTCTTGCATCCAAGGTAGGGACTATTTTGTTGCTGTTCTTGTTTTGTCTCATACTTGTATTTCTAATGCCTGCAGTGTCACAGGCACTTGATATACAGTGGCCCACGTGGTAGAGCCATTCACGACGGTGACAAGCACTACTGTACCATTCATCAATGATCTTAATGTTCCTCCAGTCTAGTTAACATTCCCCACCACTTATTTAATGCTCACAGCACGCCAGATGCTGAGTGCTTGTCATATATCAGCTCGTTCAATCCTTTTAGACTTCCTGTACTATGGGCAGTATTTTTAATCCTACTTTGCACATTAAAACACTGAAGCTCAAAATACTAAGTAATTTGTCCGATGTCATACACAAAGGGGCAGAGCCCAGTGGTGAACCCAGAAACACCTGATTTGAAACTCATGGTCTTATATGGGGTGGAGTGCTTCAAATCCCAAACTCAAAGCTGAGGTTAGGGTAAATTCCCAACAGCTAAGGTTAGTGGTTGACTTTCTTCTCACTGTGTATTTAAGACTGTACTTTGCAGTGGTCAGAGACTGTCTTTATTTTTTTCATATTTTTTAGACTGACATTTGGTTTTCATTGATTTCAAGAAAGTAGATAGTGGCGGGGAACTATATTAATACTTCACTGGACAGTTCTGACCCTTAAAAAGTAAAGCCCAAACTGTTTACAGAAAGAACAAACATGGGCACACAGGCCAGTCCAGGGCAGCCTGGGGAGGGCCCTGGCAGAGGAATCTGGTTCTAAGGGGCTGAGCAATGGGTAGAGCGTCCCAGTGAAGGCAGGCCAGAGAGAGGTGGGCAGAGGCGGGTCTAGCCAAGTCTCCAGGGCATGGGGAGGCTGGGTTGTGGGCATCGCATCATCGGCCAGCATGGATGCTGAGGCCAATGAGGCAGCAAACAGGAGAAGCGGCCAAAGACCTGAAGTGAGCCGCAGGCTCCAGCACTGGGACAGCAGCAGCTCCTGAAGAGATAACGGCTCTCCTCTCTCACCATTTTGGCTGCCTCCACACGCTTCCTTTGCTCCATACTGTAAGTCCAGGGTCAACCTGACAACTGCCGTCTACTATTTTCTTGTGGACAATCAGGGCCAAGAGGG
Source organism: Miniopterus natalensis (assembly GCF_054644295.1). Classification (NCBI taxonomy): domain Eukaryota; kingdom Metazoa; phylum Chordata; class Mammalia; order Chiroptera; family Miniopteridae; genus Miniopterus; species Miniopterus natalensis. Next base: position 81,654,518 of record NC_142085.1, on the reverse strand, counting down.
ATCTGGTTGGGGTTGGTGGAGGCTGCAGGCACTGAGAAAAGGAAGGGGGGATTTCTACCACAAGCAGAGGGCTTACCTTACTCGGAGGTGGTCCATGGTCATCCAAGTAAGTGGAATTTCCTAGGGAAAAGGGAAAAGAAGAGAGTTGGTAAATCTGTAGTTTTAAACTCAAAATGAATTTCGCGCAAAGGCATTGCAGATAAGCATTCTGATGTATTTCTAGTCAGCCGTACCAAAGAAAAGTAGGTGGGATTTCGCTGTATTACCATGTTTGGTTAATACGTGCAGCAGTTACAAACATTCTGTATACATGGGGGGGGGTGCACATGGACACACACATGCAGAAATGGGCACCATGATTCCTCACCCAGTATCGGTGTGCATCAGAATTACACACAGGGCTTGCTAGAACACGCATTGCCTAGCCCCATTCTCAGAGGTTCTGATTCAGTAGCCCTGAGCATCTCCATTTCTAACAAGGTCCCAAGTGGGACCCAGAACCACATTTTGAGACCGACTGCATCGTTTCTCCACTTTGTCTTGAATTGATTTCCCTCTTCTTTTCAGTCTAGCTTGCTGCCAAAGCTCCACTTGTCTTAGCGTAACAGCCACTTTCAGACTCGTGTGGTTTCAGAGTGCATGGGTACTATTTCCTGATGAACAAAGGCTCACAGGGGTGAAGGCAGGAACTAAAGGTTGCTGAGTTTCTTTTCTGTAGCAGGTACTCTGCCAAGTGTTTTACAGGTATTCATTCATTTAATTCAGGTATCAGAGGTGGGTTATAATTATACCAGCTCACGGAGGAGAGAACAGAGGCCTGGAGAAATCCAGTAATTTGCTCCTGGTCACACAGCTATTAAACTGCAGAGAGGAGAGAAGACCGTTTGATCACGTGGGGGAGCCAAAGATATGGTGAATATAGTCGGAGCCTCTTCTCCAAGGAGGCAATGTTTGTCAGTCTAGGGAAATCATCTCCTTGAGAAATGAAGATAGCCAGACTTTCTAACAGAACAAACAACAACAAAATACGGGAAATATGAGGATACTTAGAACAGTAGCTGAGGAAATAAGGTAAAAGTCCTCATTGGAGAAGATGAAAGATGATTCTTCAGCAGAGAGCAGAAGTGACTTAAGAAATTGGAATAAAGAGAGAAAGCAGAGCTTAAGCCAGGGACACTTTAAGTGGGGAAACTTATCCAAACATAAATAAATGGGTTTGGCTTGCCGGCCTTTTTCCATCCTGAGGCATCATCCATCGCCTCTTCTTTGTAGTCTTCTGATTTATCACCCACTTGACGTTAACAAGGACTGTACTCTTGCTGGCCAGTTGGATGTTGTGGTCAAGAGACAATAGGCTCCAATATTCACGCACAAGACACTTAAGCACAAACACCTGGCACACTGGTGACTGCATTATTTTCAGGAACATACACAAATAAGAAGTGAGATCCATGTCTGACTTAATAAGAGGAGGTGAGCAAAAGAATCCAGAAAAACAATCACCTAAATCTAGAGAGATTCAGAACTATGCCTCTACAAGGCAATGGGTATAGCTGCAGAAGGTTCCTGTGTGATCACTGCATAAGTATATCTTCCCAGGAGGATTGGAGAAATCCCAACGTGCTCCAGCATGTTCTCCAGGTGTCAATCTCAAGCATCAAAGAGCACTCCAACAACTGAATGTTTCTAAAATACTGAAAGTTTCCCTAAGAGCCAAAGTCCCTGAAAACTCCTAAAAAGGACTGACCAATGCCTGATTGCTGCCCCAAACTCCAGATGTGGTTCCTCACTGACTCCTTAGCACCTCATCTCGATTCTCTACAGGCAACTCACACTTTGCCAGGCCAAGCAGAACTCTTTATTTGCTCAGATTCCACCCCCACATTTCTGCCTCTCCGGTTGCTCTTGTTGGGTTACAGGATACATCCCTTCCCCTAAAGGCTCCAAAGCCCAAGAAGCATCCTCGATTCATCTCCTTCCCTTACGCTGTCTGTACAACCAACTCGCAAGTCCTATTGGCTCACCCTTCACAATATTACTCAAATCTGATCATGTTTCCCCAGTCCCTCTGGGCCCTCCAGGAGAGCCCTGATGTCTCTTCAATGATCTCTAATTTCTTTCCTATCCAGACAGTAATCAGAGGGATCTTTAAACCGTATCTCAATCTGACCATGTTAGCCCTCTGCTTAAAATCTGTTTCTCTAAGAACAAAACAGTTGACACCTTGTATGGTCTATGACCCTACATGGCCCAAGCCCTGCCTCCTACCATGCCCACCACCAGCCACAACAGCCTTCTATCTGCTCCGGACACACCAACCTCTTGTCAGCCAGGACCTTTTGAACTAGTTCTTTCCTCTGCCAGAAAACAAGCTCTTCCCCACCCCCTTCATTCTGGCTCAGCTCAAATGTTGTCCAGCCCTCTCTTCCCTCTCCCTCCCTCCCTTATAGAAGAGTTCACTTCCTTCTGTGCAGAGAGAAGAACAGGGCTGACCAGTGTGGGCACTTGCACCATAGCCCCAGTTGTTATCTCCACCAGAAGATCCCTGACTGCCCATCCACAGTTATGTTCCTGTATCTTCTTAGGACAGAGGCTCTAAATGCCTCTGTTTATAACAGAGGTGCAGAAAAGGAAAAGAAGAGCTGCCTGAATTTCTTACAAGTTTTTATTTTCCCAGGGTATAACTGTATCATTACACGGTATTTAGGTAGAGCTTTTCCCCTTAGGATCTCATACTTTCTTAGTACAAAGTAAACAAAACTGTCAGAATTTTCAAACCTGAAGCTGGTAACTTTTGGGCTGTGGAGATCAAAGGGAACACTGTTATCACAGGAGCTTCCCTGAACATCAAAGAAGCTTCCTACTGTCCTGTCTGATAGAGGATTCTACTGAGGGTGTCCACGTTTTCGGGAGGGAAGATCAGACCCAAGCCCTCCAGGCCTCTGAACTTGGAGCTCAAGATGTAAATCTGGGAAGAAAAGGCAGAGGAGGGTTGATGAAGGGTGTGGAGCCAGGGCAGGGGACAAGTGCTCACAGGCCGTCTACCTCTACTGCCCTATGAATGTCCACTTCTGACCCAGTCTCCGATCCCGGGTCCCAGCACCCTGTGAGGCAGTACTTCTTATTTTTGGAGGCCTAGAGAGGCACATCATTTCATTTCTTTCCAGAAAGTACCCACGCTTAAGGAGCTCTGCATCCAGCCTCCTTTTTGTGTCTCAAGTTCTTCCATTTAGGATCAAGGATTACAGTTATTTCGTGAAGCAAGAAAGAAAGGTATAGCATACCCACCACATTCCCACTCCTACCATCAGTCAAACTTTCAGAAGGGCCTGTCTCTAAACTGCCAAGAAATTGCTAGCTTGGGCTGGCATTGACCTAAACCTCTTAATAGAAGTCCGGCTTGTCCAGGCTCCTCGGGTGAGTGGAGGACACGGACAGCTACGGATCTGAAGCATCACTTCAGCCCTTCGCACTATACAGCTGGTCCATATACTGCTGATGGTGGTGGTTACATGGCTCTGTAGGTGGGTTAAAATATACAGAGCTATACACCAAAACCACCGCCAACCAAACACTCCTGGTTTAATGGTATTAACGATGCCCTGAATAGAAGGCAAGTGGTCTCAGACTTTGCAACCAGTTAAATCACAACACATTCTAAAGCTCACCCTATGCATCCAGCCCTTCATGATGGAGACCTAGCAGGGAGGTGGCAAACATAACATGAGGCATCATGTGTGAACATGCAAAGGGGTTAAATCCAGGTACACGGGTTTACTAGAGCATATATGTTCTACCAGAGTGTTGGACAGTATGTTACCAACGCCTGCCTACTTTTGTTATCATATAAGCTATCTGCCACAAAGATGCATTTCAGGAAACTCATGTGAGGTCCAGAGGTCTGATACTAGGAAGTAGGAAGCCAAGATTTGTGATCTAGCATCTGAAGATGCCCAACTGATTACTATATTATACCTGGATCTCAGGTGGCAAGACCGAGGCTTGCTAATTATACAAGAACCACCTAAGTCTTCCGTGACAAGAGCAATAAAAACCAGATGTACTGTATACCTACACATACAGATTATATCTTGCTTTTATAATAGAGAATATCCCCAAGAAGTGTTATTCCACTCTGAATAAATGGCTTTACCTCCTCAAAGTCTTCCATACACACTCTGTAAAAATGAAATAAGCTCATAGGTTATTGTAAGGAGTTACCCGAGGGTAATTTCATTCCATGAAAAATACTTAGAACCACACCTGCATGTATTGAGCACTGGTAAGTTCGCTGCCATCCTAGTTGTACTCTGAATAGTAGCAGGAGCAGTCTAAGACCCTCCTTCCCTGCTTCTCGACCCTCTCACTCAGTAGTTTTCAACCCCTTCCCCACCTCCACCCCCCACCATTCCACTTGACTGCAATGGCTTTAAGAAATGCTGATACATGGTCTCGCCTTAGCTGCCCGGATTTTAATTATTCTGGGGCAAGGCATTTGGCATTTGGTATTTTCTAAAGTTCTTCAGGTAATTCTCATGTCCAGCTGGGGTTGAGATCACTGAGCTACATAATACAAATTAATATACTTCATATTTCAGGTCGAATCTCATTTCTTAGAAGTATAAGTAACAGATCTCATTCCAGCTGATCCTAATCACAGGCCACCTCCATCATTTCTGGTGAGAGACTGTACAACTGGAGTTTCACATCAGAGTGGAACACCGACGGGGCCCCGACGCTCGCAGAGGGCTCCCCACCACAGAGGAGGCCGCCGGGCAGCCCTGGCCCCCACCTGCTCCAGGGGACATAGCTCATAGGCTGCCCACGGCATCCTGGCTTTACCCCTTATACCACATGGGTGGCCCAAACCTTTCTCAGACTCCACAAATCTTTTCAAAAATAACTTGTAGACATTATACTTTCAGAACATATTTGCAATCTTTGCACCCCTCTTGTTCCCAGGTAAAAGGGGGAAGTAAAAGCACCCTCCTTCCATCTGCCCAGAGTATCCCCCGGCCCCCCTCAACTTAAACAACCACTGGATGTTTGGTTAGTCCTTGGAAAAGGCCCACAAGGACCGAAAAGGGGGAAAAGCCACTAAAAAATTCTGAAGCAAAGACCTGTCTGGTCCCAGCCCAGTGAGGCACCCCTTTTTCTAGGTTGTTTACATGGAGTGGAGTGGAGATTGGGGAACCTGGTCAACACATGCCCATGTGAACCCAATAGAAACCAACACAGCTGGATAAAGAAGAAACTGCTAGAAGCACTGCCATGAAGGAGGACTGTTGGATAGAATCCCCAGGGAGCAAGGGGTGAGAAACAGCAACAGTGGCTCTTCTGTAAGAGGGAGAGTGGAAAGGAGCCCCAGGAATCGTTGACTGGATTCAGGAAGACACCGCTAATAGCAATGACTGTCACTGAGGACAAAGAATAGCCCAGGGGTGACGGAGGAAATAGCAGAGGCCTTAGAACAAAAGACCTGTGTTCAAATTTCAGTCCTACGCCTTGCGAGTTGAGTGACCTTGGAAGTATCACCTAATTTCCCTGGGACTTAATGTTCCCACTGGCAACATAACTAGATTAATAATAGCTCCGAAGTGGTAGGATGGTTATGAAAATGAAACAAGACGGGTATAAAAGCACTTAGCATAGTGCCTGCCTGGCACATAGTAAGTGCTCAGTGAATGGTAGCTATTTCTTCATCTTCTATTACCCAATTTTATCATTTATATTTAATTTAACAATTTTCTTTATTATTGAAGAAATCGAAGAGACTCCTGAGGCCAGGGGAGTAGTTTATTGTTTTAAGGATGAATATTAATATAAAGTACTTATGTTATTTTCTATTACTTTCCAATCCTGGCTTGATATTTCTTTAAAAATATACAGTTTTTTCCAATTGTTTGAAATACCTTTAGCAATGTGCAAATGAAGGTACAGAACCTTCAGGGGATATAATTTATTCTTGACTCTTAAGTCTTGCATTAGCAGATTTATTTTTGTCTCAATTGGTCCCTGAAGAATAAGAATGTTTTAATTCTAGTTCCTCTTACAGAAACCATAATAAGCATTAGTGTCAGTGTCAAAAGAGCCACCTCTACACTGTGTCAGTTTTGATCAAACATCAGCAATTCTTTTCAGCGTCTTTCTTCCACGGGCCCTTTAAAATCATAATCATAAGTAATTGGGACCCTTTTCTCTCTGACCCAGAAGCAAACATTTCACACAGGAGTCTGGTTACCTCAAGCACGATCATATGGCTGCTTCTCCCCCCCGCGGAGTCTGGGCCTCTGATAAGACCCTGTTAATGAAGGAGTCACTGTTGAAGGCAACACTGAAACCCCAGCTTAGTCTTTGCCAAAAAATTATGCTAATGCCACCCTTTCCACCGTTAACCATGGGTTACGTTTCTCTAAGAGGCAGCTGTCAGCACACACCAGCCGTGGTTAACAATGAGGAGTTTGTATGCTGAGTAAACATCTCCAATAGCCCCAGTTCTTATAATTAATGCAGCCCCAAAGACACTGTAATGGAGGAAAATTGCTTGCACAGCTTTATTTAAGCTTTAATAAAATTATTTTCCACTGAATTCAAACCAATGGCTCTATGAACTATCAATACTTAAATATATTTACTAAAATACCTTTAAAAATATCTTGAATGCCCCCCGAACCAATTAACAAAGGCAAAATACTTTCTTGAGTCTAAATGATAAAAGTGAGAACACCAGACTGTGGGAAAAAAGCAATTTAAACTTTATCAATTATGATTTAGAAAGTGGCTTCCACTGGTAATAAATTTTAAAAGCAAATTAATGCTTCTCTCTTTGTATTTCTGGTTCAAAAATATTGCCCTTTCTATAATACATCTTTTTCTTTCATTAAATCAAATATACATTTTAGGATGTCAAGGGTACATTTGTAGAAGGAAATTACTTTTGGAATCAAATGATCAGTGAACTACTACTATAATAAAAACCTAAATATAAATATGAGTTATTGCCAAATTAGCTCAGGAATTCATTGCAATCATATTATATGATTTCATGCAGATAGGAATGGAGTATCAAAGAGACATAGAATCACTTAGGTTTCTGTTTCAGTCCAGTAGATTTTCCTCCCAGAGTAATTACTACAGTCAACTGATCCCTCCTGTGTAACTATAATACACCCATTAACAGAGCTGCCCCAGCCCTGCACACCTCAAGGCTCTAACCAGCAGCCAGGCAGTCCTCTTCCTCTATCAGGATCTAGCCACCATGCAGTCACCATGAGAACTGACACTTTCGATCACATGCTTATTGCATGAAGCTCCCCTAATAGCTCCTGTGGAGACTGGCAGGATAAAGGCAGTTAAGAATCTCTCCTGGGAGGAGCACAAAAAGGCCAAATGTCAGAATCTGCATTCTCATCATGGTTAGTTAGCATCATGCTGACCAAAGCTCTAGTGCTAAAGCACTCTACAGACTTCTTTCCATTGGTTTCCATGACAACCTCTGGGGAAGGAGCTAGCCTCATCTCCATCCCCATTTTACAGGAGAGAAACCAAGCCTTAGGAAGGGGAAGTGACCTGCAGGATGTCAGACAGCTAGTCAGCAAGAGCTCCTGGGTTTGACCACAGCTGCACCCACACACTCCCGCCTCACTCAGAGACTCTAGTCTGGGAGCCACAGCGGGTTTTGAGATGTTGAGCCCTTTAACTCTCAGGACACCGCAGGCTGGTCGCCTGGGGCTACTGGGAATGGCCTAAGCAGAGTGGCGTCTGAGCTCCCTGGGCAATTTCCAGCACTTATCAGCTAGACAGAACCTCCCGCAGACCGTCACCCACTCATTGAGGACAGGAGACCTGCAGGCTGTTGAAGAGCCCGAGAAGCCAGCACTGCATTGGAGAGTGAGGAGGGGACAAGTCCAGTGGGCCCAGATTCCAGGGGCAACCCAGGACTTCTGGCTACCTCCGGGCCATTTCTGACTGCTGTTCCATTTTAGTGTGTCCAGGTTAGTTATAAGGTGGCTGTTCTGTGAGCGTGTACCACTTTTCTGCACTCATCATTATTTTGAAATAAGTGAAATAAAAAGGTAGCTTGGGTTGGAAACCCATTCATATTATTGCAAGAAATTTCAACATTACATATGACAAGTACAGAAACAGAAGTTCTGCTTGATCCTTTAAATGGGACTTCAACTGATGCAAATTGTGAAGGTAGGGTGGTGGCCCCCCAAAGCTGTCCATATCCTGCTCCCTGGAATCTGTGAATATGTGACCTAGATGGCCAAAGGGACTTTGCAGATGCGATTACATTAAGGATCTGGAGATAGGAAGGTTATCCTCGATCATCCAGCTGGGCCCAATATAACCACAAGTGTCCTTATGAAGGAGAGGCAGGGAGGTCAGTGTCAGAAGGAGATGTGGCAACGGAAGAAGAGGTTGGAGTGACGTGCTCTGAAGAGGGCAGAAGAGGCCACGAGTCAAGAAATGCAGGCAGCTCTAGAAGCTGGGCAAGGAAAGGAACCAACTCTCCCCTGGAACCCCCAGAAGGAATGCAGCCTGCTGACACCCTGACCTGAGCTCATTAAAATCCATTTCAGACGAACTTTAGGATAATATATTTGTGTTGTTTTAAGCCATTCAACTTGTGGTGATTCCTTAGCTTGGTAATAAGAAATTAACATAGTTGTTAAAATGGTTTTACATTTTTAAAATCTCTTTATATGAATAAAATTTCTCATCAGTGGTGACTGTCAAAAATTTGAAGAAATTTTCATCAAAAAGTCTAGTGAAGGAATTGGGTGAAGCATTGCAAGTTTGAAATATGAAAAAAGCTCATCACTCTCAATGATAAATTTGAAATGCTTTAATTTGGAAGTTTGCCACAACTTCAAAATTTACTATCTTCCCCTAATATTTGGCATTTTGTTTTTCTAATAATTTATATAGTAAAAAGAAAATGTAATGAATATGTTCGTCAAACCTCATATAGAATCCCACCATCCTCACCAGTTTACTTCAGTGTGCCATTAAACTATCATTTTCTAAGAATTCCATGATTGGAAAAGTTTCAACACAGCTCTGCTTAACAAACACATAAAGTGTCAGTCAAATGGAGGGTTGTCTCTGAAAAAGGGCTTCAGTTCAACCAAACTGCCATTGCTCTAAATCTGGAATTTCTCTTTGACTTTGTTATTAGAGCCAGTATGGGCCACACCTAATCACATAGCTACACCACACACACAAACCCCATATGATTTCAGAAAAGGAAAATAACCACAGACATCATATAGTCCAACCCTTCAACTTATGGAGGAGGTAACTAAACCAAAGAGAGGTCAACATGCACAGCTGGCCAGTTCAGAGGTTAAGAACAGACCCAGGTGACTGGTGCTCATTCCACAACATTACAGTCTTATTACAATGCCACTTTTTACCCCAAATAATATTTCCAAACTTGATCACATAGTTTTAATATTTCCAAACTTGATCACATAGTTTACTTTGCAAACTTGAATTGGAATGACTTTGGGCTATTCTTACATAATCAAATTCCTTCTCTAAGGATAAAGATATATCATCGAGAGAATTTAAAAAAATAATATGCTTCCAACATTGACAAGAATCCCCAAGGAGAATAGTTTAGATGTCCTGCATGTGGTTGCAGGGTGCTCACAACCACTCAAGGTTAATACACTATTTTAGATGTTCAAGTTTTAACATGTTTTAGTGAGAAGTAATACTTGTGAGTATCAACTTCCACAGATGAATCAAACACACATGAGACCTGGCCTTGTGCAGAGATGTGAGATGCACCCTTGTAATGAAGTCAGACACAGCGACGTGCAGGGGGTGTTTCCCGGTACCCAGTGCCTGGGATGCAATGCTTGGCGGTGGGCAGGGCACCTGCACATCCCTGCAGAGTGGCAAGTCTAAGTTAAGGATATCCTCATGATCTTGAAATCAAGATCAGATGAAGTCTCACTTAAGAGGCAAAGGGGAGTTTGTGCAAAGCCCAGGGCTCCAGAGTACATCTGAAATAAGCCTACATGTGTATGGAGCTCCAGTGTCCCCCTGCACCATTTCAGCAGCACTCCCCTCAACCCTGAAAGACCAGCAGGGCAGGAAGGAAGCTGATGCCAAGTTCACACAGCTGGGAAGTGTCAGAGCTGGACTTGGACTTGAGTTCAAGCTCCCAGGAACCCCTTTCCACACCACCTTGGGGCTCTGCATGACAGTGGGCAGATTGGTGGGTTTCCTGTGGCCACCATGTGCTCGAAAACATCAGTCACAACTGTGAGCCTGGAGGAAGGCTAAACCCAGAGTCTAATAAAAAAAAAGTCTGTGAGGACCAAGTCGGGAAACCCCATAGGAAAGTCATCAGCGGGCCTGCTGATGTTCTAGGAGTGAAATAACTCTTGCTGGGTTGCAGATCACTACTTGCTTGAAGGTTGGTGTCCAAGCAAACATATATCTGAATGGATAAAAAAGATTTTGTGTTTCTGGCTCTGCCTCCTGCTTGATGGGTTTCTAGGCCATGACCTGAGGCCACTGGTAAATGAGTGTGTGTATCTTCTATATTCTAAATGCAACAGTTGTATGTCTGACACAGAAATGACTTGTCACTTGCCAATTCTTTTCATGCTTAAGGGAAGTAGGTATGAAGAAACACTCTGTGGGCCACTTTAAACAAACCGCACTAATGATATGCATGCGAACAAGAGAGCTGAAGAGTGAGTGGCTCATAAAGGCTTATGCTGATTGAGAAAGTGTGTGGATGAAACGGGTTTGATGGCAAAGTCGGTCTCATACAGATGTGGTGCAGATACAACTGTCCCATCTGGGATGACACATATCAACTTTCAAGTCCCACACAGAAGTGATCTTCGTTTCTTCTTTATTAGGTCTTCAAATGAAAAAGAGGATTTTTAAGAGAACAGCAGAAATTACTGAAATCATCCAGAACAGTAATCCTCACAAAATTAACTAGCAAGCTATCACATGAACCTGGTGGTGTCTACTTGAAAAGAGTGAGTTTCAAAAGTTTCAATATCTCTCCTTTTTTCTGTCATCTTTCTAGTTCTACTTTCTATCCGATTTAATAGGATTTAGGCGAGATTTTTGTGGCTCATAGAACTGTAATATGGGAAGATAAAAGAGGATTCTTAGACCTGTATATGTTATTCTGTAGGCAGATGAACACACCAGCTTCACCAAAAAAAAGAAAGCCAAACAAATAGATGTCGAAAAATCATAAAATCCTTGCCAAAATGAGCTGAGGTACAGGGGAAAATATGCGGGGGAGGGGGGTGATGTGGCTTTGCAGTGAAATCCACTTACTGGATGTGACCTTGGGCAAGGTCTTAAACTTTCTGGGTTTTGGTTTCCCCATAGGTAGAATAAAATTTACCTCATATGGCTGGGGAGATTCAAATTACCATTTACAAACTGCCTGGCATGCATACAATAAAGTGTAGCTGTTCTGATTATATTTAAAATAGACCTAACTTAAAGACACGGTATGTTAAAGAAAACCCCTTCTGAGTAATCACATACATAAACATCAGCCCCGGCGCTGAAATATGTATCCCTCATTATGCCCTAGAATGGCCTGTCACCGCCTTCCTCCGTATTTTTCAGGATTTACGATGGGAGGTTATACCTGGGCATGAATGAAATGTAATTTTTAAAACCCTGGCAGGATCTGGGTATTCCTATGTGCATTACTATTCTGAAAGATAAAGTGTACTGGGGGTCATAAATACTCTTTAGCACATAGTAGATCAGTTTCTTTTCTAGTAAAGTCTTAATCGTGCCTTCCAACAAGATGAGCTGGGGAAGTGCGCTTTCCTACACCCAGAAAGAGAAATCCTTCCTAAAATCCCAGATCTGGAAATATTCATGGTCTTTCAAAGTCACAGTTGAACTGCTTTTCTGACCCATTGAAGGACTGAGTCTGAGGGCAGAGGCAGACGCGGGACTTAGCAGCAAAGGCATAGCTCTGGTAGAAGAAAATCAGATGGAGTTCATCTCTGTATTAAAGCAAACAGCTCGTTTCCTGTGAATTCCAAATATATTCAAGCCTACTTAATGTCAACTTGCCTGTTGGAAAATGCTTCCTAATAAAATAATGTTCTCCAATAGCAGAAAATAGCAATCAAATAATGAACCTAGGTTAAACTTGAAGAACTTAATGGTCATGATGCAAACGGAGCATCAGCTCATCAAAGACAGAGATCTCACTCTAAGGAGTCATCTGAAGCGCCAGAGGTCTCAGAGCAGTGTCCTCTGGGTGGCAGTGATGAAGTCATGATGACCAGCCACACGTGACACTGTAGAGAAAACTCCTTCACTGGATGGAAGGAAGCTCATGGTGACCTCCCAACCTTCCTTCCAACTCTCAGATTCCCTGAAGGCCCCTGATGGCAGCAACAGCAAATGAAACTGCTCCTCTTCGAAAGTCACCTTATTTATCATGTAAATTTCAGTCACCCAAATAATTGTGAATAATATCAAAAACAGAAACATCAGTAACATCAAGAAGTCATTTTGACTTGGGCATGATCTTTATAGCACAGTATTTGATGTATGAAATGGCTTTAAAATATATATTTATTATAATATATTAACAGCATATATAAATACATAAATATTATATATAAATATATACTTACACTTATAAAATATATATAAGGTTGAACTATATATATGTGTGCACACATATTTTATATATATTTATATTTAACACTGCCATAAAGAAAGGAAGGAATGGGAAGGAAGGGAAAGCTGGTTAAAGTAAAATGTGTTTTTCTGTCAGGAACAACTTTATGGCAGGCAAAGGACATAAGTGTCATAGATTTTTCTCTGTTGTGAGTGCTGGGCACACATGTCCTGATTTATGCCCACTGGAGTGGTAGGAACTAGGGCTGCATAAAAATGAGCCAGTCTCATTTCAAGACATGGGATGGAAGTTAGATTTGAGCAGAGGAGAACTGAAGGATCTTGTTAAGGATTTTGTAGCGAAGGTTTTACAAAAGAAGCCACAGAGCCGGCAGCAAGATGGATGAGGCTCTGGTTGGTCTAGAGGCCATGAGCACTTCCAGTTCCAGCAGAGCCTTCACAGACCTAAGCGAACCAAACCAGGCAGGCTCCGTGAGCGCTGGGGAAGGGGAAATCACAGCGGCGTGTGGCCGCTTGTCAGGTAACCGCGAATAACTGAAGGAGCCACTCGGCAATGGAGAAAATACATCTGCGATGGTGCAGAGGCACTGGAGCCAAAAATAACTTGTACGGATTACAAAAACAACAATGTAGGCTTATAAGATGAGAAATTGAATATGCTAATGAAATCGTGATGATGAAAGCTGGAAAGAGACAATCAGGTGATAGTACCTAACAGAAACACGAAGCAGGGCGAATGGATTCTTCAGTGGGGAACCCTCGGTCCTTTCCCGCAACACACAGAAGGGAAGGAAAGGAGCACCTGCCGCGCCGATCGTGGCCCGTGCGTGGGCGAATCACTCCCTGCAGCTCTCTCTTCAGTCGTCAGGTACAGGTCATCTTCCCATGTTGGACATGAGGAAACGATCTCTCAGAAAGGTCAACAACTTCCCTGAGAAGGGACAGCTAGCCACCAGCAGGGCCAGGCCAGGCGGAGCCGTCCATGGCCAGGCCCCACTGCAGGCCCGCCTGAGCGCTCGGCCGCCTCCCGCTGCGGCTCTGCCCGCACAGCGCCAGGGACCTCACGAAAGCCGGGGTTTCGGAAAGTCTCTCAAACCAGTGAAAGGCGTAAGGCTTGGGGGCTAGCATAGGGTTTTAAAAGTATGTTATTGTCTCTTCTTAGGTAACACATAAAACAATGTTGTCATGGGACAAAGTAGGGAAGGACTTTAAAACTCTATATACCACACATATGCTCGAAAGTTATATAAGTGATGCCACATTCGGCTGTGCATATAGGTAGGAGATCTTTGTAGGGAAGATAATTTGTTTCAGTTGAAAAGACTCACTCTATTTTTAAATAAGGTCCATGCATATTCCCCAAAAGTTGCGTTTACAAGATATTGAAGACAAGTTTACAAAGGACAGTCTTTGTTTTTTCTTCGCATGAAGTGTTTTATTACCGCTTTTCACCCATTTTAGCCTCTCAATTCCCATCTTACTTCTTTGATTAGGTCTATTTTTCAAAGCTCAGCTATACTCACTTGTCTCCTCTACAGAGAGAGAAATGAAAAAATATAATATTTATATAATGTATATTTATATATACTTTTATATATTTATATTTTATAAATTTATGTTTATATTTTATTAAATATATGTATATTTTTATAAGTATATATTTATGTTTTATAAATATTTTATGCACATATTTATTTATATTTTATGGATATTTATTTATATTTTTATGAATATATTTATATCTATATAAATATATATTTATATTTTATGAATATGTTTATATTTTATGAATATATATTTATATTTTTATGAATATATATTTATATTTTTATATATTTTATATTTTTTAAGTTTCCCCCAACAGTGAGAGAAGGGTCTGCACTAGCCCTGGGCAGTAATCAAATCTGCTTCTGCATGTTCCATTTTGCTTTGGCATGGACTCAGCTAGTCTAAAAATCAAGTGTTTTCTCTTTCTTTACATTCTCTATACTAAGAATAAAAAGTAAACAACTTTCCCTAAAAAGCCAAAAAACAAAACAAAATTTTAAAAAACCTGACTATTCCCTGCTGTGCCTCAGAATTAAACACCATTCTGTGTTTCAGAATTAAACACCATTCTGAAAATTCAATGCTTGAGTCATATTTATGGAGTCATTCTTAAGCTCTAAATACCACCACCCCATATTCCAAAGGCACTTGAAAAACAATTTCAAAAGTAGGTCCTTTTGTTACTCCTCTACAGGGATCAGTTTTAGCGTTTATTCCAATCACTAATATTACAAAAACCACCTAAATACCAGCAGATAGGGCTGTATTTTTAGCCAAATTCCTCTAACAGCAATGACCCTTGAATGGGCCACACCAAACAGCCATCCAAGTACTGTATGTATCCGTTGTACTCTGCCAAGACATCTAAACGGCATTTTACAGTAGAGGCCAAATTAATTTTTAAAGGTTTCAAGCCAACAGAATGTTCAAATCATGGCCACTTCTAGATCTAAATATTACAAAGTACAAAGTAGCATTTTCGACTTAGCTTATCTAGATTTTGAGTCTTTTATGAATAAAACCATGATATACATAATGCACACCGATTTATAAATATTTTTATTAGCTCTTAGGGGCCAGTGTGTGCTGAGGGGAAAACAAGAGGAGCCAGAGGAAAAAACCCTGACCCATGTCACTGCCCAGTAAACTGGCCTCTCCTATTGTCAAGTTACAGTCCTTTCCTTTGCCATGACTATTGACTATGAAATTTGGGAAGCAGACAAGGGTCGGTACTCTTTGCTGCATCAATGCTGACACGCCCTCCTGTTCTCGCAGCGTTTTCACGGCCTCAGGAGTCAGTGCATGAGTTTGCTCTGCTCACCTCCTGGGGGTCACTCGCACACTCGCCCTATAAGGACCACACGCTGACCGCTGCGCCACTGAGCAGCGTGAGTCTGCTTTACACGGTCCCGCTCCCTCGTGCGGCTGCCAGTAAACACTGCTCTTTGCAATCAATATGCACTCGGATTTTCCATTTTTACCCAGGTTCTGGATTCTCGTCTGCCGAGCATCCTTGCCCGCTGACAGCATAACCACCACCCTGTGGTTTCTCAACCACTAGTCTCTCGGGCCTGGATCAGACAGAAAAATAAACAAAGGTGGAGGAGCCTTGCAAGGCTCCTTCCTCTTAAAACATCTGGGAAATTTTGTAAGAGGTAAGAGCCCTTCCAGGACACCTGGATTCTGGATCTGGCTTCACCGTTAACAGGCTGTGGAATATTGGCCAGGCCCCTTAGCATCACCTAGTCTCACCTCCCTCATATGCAAAATTGGGGTTAAGAGGGATATGAGCTGAAGTCCTGGCATAAACACTGAGCTGTGAGCTGTGTACTTCTGCACCTGCCGTAGCCTTTAATTGCACTTGCCAACCTGTGTTAATTGACTGACAGACTAAATTCAGAGGAAGGACTAGCGGTCTCTTTGGAAGAACTTATAGTGGAAGAAATGCTTAAGCCTTGCCTTAAGGGTAGACATGATTCAGCTCAGGCGTGATAAGGGAAGGGCAACAGGGAACAGCATGAGCGATCAGGACGACAGGCGGCATCAGCTTGGCCCGAATATGTGGGCTTGCCCGGAGCAGTGAGCACACAGAGGGAGATACAATTGTAGAGGAAAGATGAACACATAATAGGTTCTGCAGCTCTTCCATGAGCATTTCTACAATCTGTCATGGAGCTTGTGGGTGAAAATCTGCACTTGAAGCCAAGTTCACTGAATGTGTTCGCCAATTTCAAGATGTTCTTAATCAAGCTCTTTGTAAAAGTGATCAAAAACCCCTCAAAACATAGCATAGCATACGACTACACAGACATTCTCTCCTTCAAATACACAAAGCCTCCCTCAAATTCTCATTGTCAGTGCTTCCCTAATCCAATTGTAAGAAATTACTCATTACGAAATGTTATCTCTGGGGTTAAAAGAGGAGGGAAAGGAAAAACCAGGGCTTTGCGCACAGTAATGCAGCTTAGATTCCCGTCCCGATCGGCTCTGGTATGAAGGCCGACCTGAAATGGAACCTGGGCAAGTTTCTACTCATCGCTCTTCCACTTTAATCAGTTCAAAGGCAGTGAGCCCAGCAGTCAAACAGCTTTCGCATAAACACCTGATTCACCTAGATAACCCCTGATAGAAAGGAGGTTACACGGGGGCCCATCCCCCAACTCCAGTCCCACCTCTTAAGGAGGTAGCGATTATGCCTGAGTCGCTGGCGTTTAGGTGACTAAAGGAAAAGCTGCTGGTAGGACATTTATATAAATAGGACCCCTACATGTACATCTCAGCTCTAGCTGCTTCCTGTGACTAGAACTTGGTTTACTTGTACCTTGATTGTGCAACGTTATGCTAATGGGTTTGGCTCTGGTTTTGTTTCCTGTTTAGCATGACTCATTCCTGTGAATGTTTACCATATTTATCTTATATATTAATCAAAACACATTTTTCAAAGTTGTAAGTAATTGGCCCAGGTTGTAGAAAGTTGGATTCCTTCCCCCCCACTTAAACACAAAGGAAGAAATATGTCCCCCTGTCAAATGACTTCGCTGTCAGGTCCGAGTGCTACCCAGCTGCTGCCAGGTCCAGAGTGCAGGAGTCACACAAGGCAACTTGCATTGCCCAGTGTCTATGGCAGGACCTGGGGGCTCACCCCACAGGCACACACCCTGCTCAGCTTTCTAGCTAATCTCATTGTCTCTAAGAGTCAACTCTTCTGAAGCAAGAGAACCATGAGTGAGCAAAATTCAGGTGAAAAAAAAATAAATAGAGATTTCTAGCTGTGTGTATGTGTGTGAAGGGCTGAAACTGGCCTCTACCAAAATTGCTTCCACGGGCAAGCCCTCACCTGCCTCGGATTCCTCTTCACCCTGAGTGGAAACCGCCATTTAATTGCCTTAGTTACTTGGCTCTCAGACTCCAAATAGACCCTCTCCATGTGAGCATACCCTTCCAGAAGGTGGCTCACTCCTCTCCTCCCCATCCCCACTGGTCTTCCCCACCGACCTTCACAAGAAGTGGTACCTTTTGGCTACGATGGCCCTTTGCTGCTTCAGGCCATGAGTTCCTTCCCTGCAAAAAGCTGAGTGTTCTGTAAGCAAAGCCAATTTTTGGAACACCACAAAAAAAGATATGAAAAAGACCTGTGGCAAGACTGGTCAGTGGTAAGAGTCACTCCTCTAAGCACACTGCAGAAAACTGGAACTGCCATTCATGGAGAATTGTCATTGGAGTAACTGATGCTGCAGTGCTCAACTATTTCAACAACAGAGGCTACTAAAATACTTTTCTACCTTTAATTTCTACTCTCTCCACCCAATGTTGCCCATTACACTGTGATCTACACCACCCACACATCAACATCATTAATCAGGAGACGGGACCTTTCATCTCCCATCACCCCCATATTTCTGTTCCAATGCAACATTTGTCTACAATTTCATTGCACTGACTTCTCCCAAAGCAAGCTGATATTAAAATGAAGATGTGGCCCTCAATGAATAACCTTTTCCTGAAATAAAACATGAAGACAAAACCAGTGTCACAACTAACACATTAGACGGCATACCACAGTCCTAAGAGCACAGGTAACTATGAAGGAAAGCGCACTCAGACAAACTTTAATTCTCAGTTCTGCAACAGGGGGAGAGAGAGTAAAGATCTTTGGAGGAAATGAAATTGTCTTTCTGTAAGCGTGTAATTTATTGTCTTGAAATAGATTGGGCGCGTTCCTCCCCAGCCACACATCCACAATCATGTCCACCCTCAATGTCCATGCAATGCCCAAGTCTATGCCCCAACTCTGAGGTCCCACAGGATGGATTCATGGTACAGAGGCGGTGCCAGGCTCCAGGCCAGAAGGTGGCCAAAGGACCGGACTTGGAATGCCCACTGCAACGTTTCCAAGTCCTATTTCCATAATTCAGTCAAAATGATCATTTCCTGAAACCCACAGGTTTACTTTTGTTTTGAAAAATACTTTTTGTGTGTTTTGATCAATTACCTGCCATGAGTTACCAGACTTAATCATGTCTCATATGTGTTAGGGAATAAAGAAAGAAGTCTGTTACATGATGCCAAAATTACCCATTTTTGTCCTCATGTATCTAGCAGAGTGGAAATCTTCTCAAATGTCACACCAAGGTTTCATGTGTGCATAGGATGGGGAGTGGCCCAGGGAGTGGGAAGTGTTAGAGGTATGCAGGAGTCCCCACTAAAGGACAAATAAATGCCTTTGAGAAGATCGGTACCCTCATTCACACGACAGATGTTTACTGAAGTTGTGTGGCAGGTACTAGGTGGTGTGCTTCTGATCCTAACAGTCCACCTGCCTGGGAGAGGTGGAGACAGGTTGCAGGCAGTTGTAACCAGGTGTGAGAAGAGGGAGAATGGAGAAGCACAGACAAGGCATAACTAACTCAGGCTTGGAGGGTTAACAAAGGTTTCCTGGGGAAAGTGCTATCTCTGCTCTAATGAGAAAGCTAAATAGGCTGCTTCCATAGCTTGGCTATTGTAAGTAACGCTGCAATAAACACAGGGATGCATATATCTTTTCACATTAGTGCTTCGGATTTCTTTGGATAAAAACCCAGAAGTGGAATTGCTGAGGCATATGGTAGTTCTATTTTTAATTTTTTGAGGAATCTCCATACTATTTTCCATAGTGGCTGCACCAACCTGCATTCCCACCAACAGCGCACAAGGGTTCCCTTTACTCCGCGACCTCGCCAACACTTGTTGGTTATTGATTTACTGATGGCCACTCTGACACGTGTGAGGTGATATCTCATTGGGTATGATGTAGGTGGGTACTAGACTTATTGGGGTGATCAATGATATAGCTTATATATAAATGTCTAATTGCTATATTGTACGCTTGAAACAAATATAATATTGTATGTCAACTGTAATGAAAAAATTTTTTAAAATAACTATTTTCCAGAAAAGAAACTGATAAAAAATAAATAAGAGATTAAGAGGGGTGGGTGAGAGAGAAACGAGTTCGAGGCAAAGGGAACAGAGCTCAGCAGGTGGTTTATATACCCTGGGAGCAATCTGCTGTGCTTCCAAAGCTCTGTATTTTATTTCCTTATACAAATGGATGAAGAAAAACAGGCATTTGGTTGACACAGTGACACACAGCAATTTCTATCTCAGTACAATCCCCGGGTTGAAAAGCAGTAAGTCTGAGAATAGGAGCCTCTCTGTAACATAAACAAGACGAGGCTCTTTTCCTGACCGTAATGGCTCAAACATACATTCAGATCCGGGACATGCACCACAGGCCTTGGCAGCAGGAGGGAAAACAAGAGATTAGCATTTAACCAACACGACACGTGTTTTTAATAGATTCCATACAATGTATCTATTTACATGGACTGTCACTTTTTCCCAAAGGAGAAATCAGTGAGTGGCCTTTGTCCACGTTTGTTTCTAAACATCTTCACACACACCGGTCCCGACTCTGCTTTGCTTTAGGCCCTTCCCTAATTACACCACCGACGTGTCTCACAGACTCACCACGTGAGCAAGATAAAAACGTCCTTTCTGGAGAGAGATGAAAGAATCGGGCGCTGTTGGCTCGATCCTTGTTGCTGGTAATGAAACCAAGACCAGCCGTTGTCTTAGGCTCCCTCGCATTTTGTCTGAACAAGAGCAAAAGTCACCCTTGCGAACCTCTCCCGGCCCCATGCGGTGGGCCCCGCGCTCGCGAGGCCTTGTCGGGGCCAACGCGGGGGCCAACGCCGCAGGGAGCGCTCAGGCACATCGACCCTCCTGTCTCCTCTCTAAGCAGCCAGCCTGCGAGCCCTTCCCCATCCCCACGCACACGGGGGACTGCGGGAGGCTCAGGGGACCCTGCCGGCCCGACGCTGTGCTCACTCTCGCTGTCCCCTCACCCAGAGGCCTGGTCACAGGGGTCCTCCTGCTCCTGCTCCTGCCCACTCCGGGGTGATTTACACCAACACCCACCCACCACGAAAGACTCCACGCACCCTGCTGGGTGGAAGTTTCCCAGCGGCCTCTTTAGTGTGGTTAAATCCCCAAACAATTATATATGTATTAGGTGCACAGAGAGTTGCATGAAATGGGATTTAAAATGTTAATGTTCCTATTTTAGTAAATAAAGCAATATCTGTGAGTGACTAGAGTTTGGGGGGGGGGGTTATCTTTTTCCTTTATAAATTTCTGCAATGTCTGAATTGTTTTTCTCATGGGAATGTTTTTATTGTCAATAAAAACCATACATAAATATGTACAAAAATATATATAAAACTATAAATATATAGTTTTATGTATAAATATATTTATGAAAGCTATAAATAAATAAATAAGAATGTGTATATTTACATATTTATTTACGTATGTGTATAATAATAAATATTAATTTATTTATAGGTGTGTTTTTTAAGAACATAAGCCAGGGTAATCTGAAGGGGCAGCTGGCTAGACCCTTCCCAGGCTATATTTCAAGGACAAGTGGTGCTAAATGTCCATGACAGTAACTGCTGGTTGCTCAAGATGCCCAGGGTCCGCACGGGCAGGTTGAGTCTTCCTGTACGCTCATTGCCCTCACCCCCATCAAGTCCTCCAAACCCATTTTCCATTCCTTAAAATGATTATTTCCTATACTTGAGGAAGGAGGTTATGCAGCCTATTAAGGAGATGAATTTTGAAACAAACTTTTTTAAAAAGTCCAGCTATGTGGCCTTTAGTTTCTCAAAGCTTTCTAAACTATCAAGGATTATAATAATCATGCTTCCCCAAAGCTTGGAAATGAACCTGTGTGTTAGGTTTAAATTTGTAAAAACATTTAGGGCACTCAAAAACCTTAATGATCCAGGATGGGCAGAATGAACACCGCATGGCCAAGGTCGGACCAAGCTATGTGCTCTTCGTGACTGTCTAAACTCAGCAAAGCCGAGGGTTGACCTGAACATCTCCCAGGAATCTTCTAGCAAGTAAAATGTTTTGTTTGCACTGCTCCTTACACACGTAACTTACTTTTTAAATTAAATGTGCTCTCCCCAAAAGTACGAACATTTTAGTTTCATATGACCCTTAGGTTTTTACTGTGTTTGGTCTGGGTCAATCATTCTATTCCAGATAAGCAAACTCATTGCCAAAAACTTTGGCCCCCCACACTTGGATTACAGGGGTCACTCTGCCAATCTGTCTAGTTCTTTAATGGCAAACTTCAGGCCAGAGCTCTGTCCAGTAGCAGATTCTAGCAAAGACTCAATTCATCTACACTGAATGAAGCCACTGAGAAGTATTTAGTCAGAAGTCACTGCATGCTTTCCTATCAATCTTCTGTACCAGTGGACACGAACAGCAGAGAATTTCTCCAGAATAATATCTCTGTGTTGAGGTAAAGTTGGAGCCTCTGAAACTATTCATTAGAACAGTAAAAAACTGTAATACCCTCTTTGGGTCAAAACAACTGTTTTCCTCACAATATCTGTATTTTCCACTTTTTAAAAGAAATTTTAACTGGCCCTCTGTGGCAGACAGACACTAAGATGGCCTCCCATTAGTCCCACCTCTTGGTATTCAAGTTTTTGTGTAATCCTCTCTCTTAGAATTGGGGGCAGGATCTGGGACTTGCTTCTAACCGATAGAGCCTTGCAAAGGTGACAGGCTATCACTTCAGTGATTACGTTCCATGAAATTCTAACATTCACCTTGCTAGGAGATGCTCCCTTGCTGACTTTGAAGGAGCAAAGAGCCATGTCAGGGAGGCCCACATAGCACGGAACCATGGGTGGCCTGTGTCTACAACTAGCCAGCAACCGAGGCCCGAGGCCCAACAGCCCACATGAGCCTGAATCCTGCCAATAGCCACGTGAGCTTGGAAGGGGAGCCCCAGCCGACACCTTCATTGCAGCTTGTGAAGCAGAAGACCCCGTCAAGCCACGTCCAGACTCCTGAGCCCAGAAACTGTGTGACAGTAAATATGCATTGTCTTAAGCTGCTAAATTTGTCGCCCTACTGTTATGCAGCAATACATGACTAAAACATCATCTTGAAAGACAACAGGTCAGAGGTTGACATGTGTGCTTTCAGTGACATCCAAGTGGACTTCCCATGTCAGATAGACACGTTGCTGAAGCACAGCCTCCCAGCAGACAGTGGGACTCACCAGGCCACCTCGTCAGGACAGCTGAGGCCTGGCTGGTCACTCGCTTCCTCGATGGGGATCACCCACCTCTGATTGTCATAAGCCTTTTCACTCAGCAGCTCTTTGGGGTTCTGTTACGGATATGGAGTTATATTTTTTTCTCCAGGTTCAGGTTTATTTTAAGAATATAATATAGATATTGTTTGAATAAGCCCTTCTGCGAGAACTACAAGATGAAAGACTTGGTCGTGCTGTGAAAAGAAGACTAGATACTTAGTTGACCCTGAGGTTAGAGGATAGGCTCTTTACTAAATTTAGGCCAGCTCATTTTTCAAGTGGGATCTGAGTCTCAAGAGGCATTTTTTAAAAAAGGAAGCTTGCAGGCATTGCTGAATACCGACCCTGCTGGGCCCTGGAAAGGAGAAGGTATTTTGGCTCCCGCAGGATGCTGTCAGCTCTCCTGTGTAATTGTTGCTCATTTTACTTAGGTCACTTGTCCTCCTGTCTGGCATCGTTAAGTCCCTCCTATGCCCGGCATGGGAAGTTTAAAAGGCTCCTTAGAGGCCAGCAGAGAGAAATGATGGTCTTTAATTGGTGGCAAGATCTTTATTACTGTGGTCAGCATTCCATAAAGCCAGCTGGGGGCATTCAAGTGTTACCAGAATACCATCTGAATGAGAAAAGAGAATGTTGAGTCCAGGAGGCAAGGCTGGTACCTCCATTTCATGAAGTTTGAGTGAAGCTGGACTAGTAAGTTGGTCACGTACTTCCTCCATAGGGGTCATCCATCTGTCACCTCCCTTTGAAAGGCTGCCACTCTCTGGAGATGATTGCCCAAAGCCTTTTCAGTTTAAACCTATCTGCATGCCATGTGGCATGAGGTTTGAATTATAGATTTTCATTGTTAGAAGGGACCTTGACCACCATTTTTGCAACCCTCAAAATTAGTTTCACCTGCGTCCTATTTGTGACAGACACTGAGTTAAGCACTGCGGACACAGAGATGAGTGACACCTATTCCTGACCTTGAGAGGCTCACAGTCAACTAGGAAAGAGTACGTTTTAAAAGGAAGCATAAAACTTTAAAAGACTGATGGTGTCAAATGTTGGCAAAAATACGGAGAACTGGACCCCTGATATATTGCTGATGAGAATGTAAAATGGTACAGCCACTGTGGAAAACTGGCAGTTCCTCATTAAGTTAAATATGTTTCTACTCTATGAGCCAGGGATTCTACACTTAGGTAATTACCCAAGAGAAATGAAAACACGTGTCCTAAAAAAGCCATGTGTATGAGAATGTTCGAGGTAGGCCTTATTCACAATAGCTAAAATGAAGACTCCAAATGCCCATCAATAGGACAACGGATAAGCAAATTCTGATATATCCATAAAATGGAATACTACTCAGCAATAAAAATGAGTGAACTGTTGATATGGTGAATATCAACATGTATCACATGATGACCCCCAAAAAATGAGTGAAAAAGTGACAGACGTAAAAACCTCACATACTCTCTAGTTCAGTTTCTATGAAGTTCAAGAATAGGCAGCCTTAATCTTAAGTGTCTGGAACCTACAGAAAAGGAGCGTGAGGAGCTTTCTGTGCAGTGAACATGTTTATATCTTGATTAGGCAAACAGTTAGACAGATGTGCACCCTTCAAGAAACTCACCAAGATAAGATACACTTAAGATATGTGCACTTCATTATATGTAAATGTTGTCTCAACTAAAAAGAAAAGAAAAAACTGAAGGCATGGGATTTAGGAATCAGTTACTTCTGGGTTCCTACTGCATCTCTGAAATTCACTCACTGTGATCCAGGCAAGCTATTTAATCCCTCTGAGCTCCCCTTTTCTCACCTGTAACATAGGATGCTGCTGCCTGAGGTTTGTTGTCTCCCGGGGTTGTGTTGAGGATTAAAAAGAGATGGCATTTGTAGAGTATTTAGCTTAATGTCTGGCACACAGTGCACAATAAATGAAAGTTATTATCATTCTTACTTTTAAAAAATCTAAGTGAAATATGTGTAAGTGCTAAGTCGTACCTAGAAGAAGCAATTCTGCCTCAGTGGCAAAGTGGGTTCAGAGAAAGACACATAAATAAGATGATAGTATGAATTAGCCCTTGAAATAGGATTTTACCAGGTGGAAGGTTTGAAGATAATCCATCTCTGCACCTTTTTTAACCAAGTTACTCTGACCCCTATAAGTTAAGCAGCTTTCATGGGGCTCAAGACATATGAGAATGGGTTAATTCAGCAAGCATTTATAATTATGTGCCATACACAGCACCTCATGCCAGGTACTGCAAATGGGAGAACTAAACTAAAGCACAAAATGACCATGATACCTGATTATACTAGAAGCGTGGTTCACTCCAGTACAATGGGAAACTTAGACAAAACACAAATGTCTTTGAGCCTGCTAGGCCCACATCACACTGAATCGTGGCTATTGAGGTTTAAAGAGAGACTATTGTTTTAGGCAGACAAAGCTGGGACTGGAATCTGGAATTGGCCACCTCATGGCATGTGGCCTTTTGTAGATCACCTCACCTCTGAGAGCCTCAGTTTTCTTACCTGCAAAATATCTAAGACTTGGAGATTAAATGAGATAACCTGAGTGAGAACAGCTAGTACAGTAAAGCTTTTAGTATAATAGAAGCTTGAAATACATTAACTTACTTCCCATGGAAATGGCTACAGAAAAATCCAAAGACTGGAGTTAGACTATAACCGTGGGAGGCGGGTGTCCCTTACCCTCAGACTGCAATAGTATTGGTTGGATCACTGTCATTAAAGAATTAACTCCTATAAAAGAATAATGTAGTTTTAGATTTTAAAGAGGTCTGTATTTTAAAATCACACAACAATTGTACTGTAATGGTCAGTATTTTTTTTTTACCAAAATTGGCCAAAAATAAGTGATGTTGGCATGGGTGGGCTGCTTTTGAAGTGGTATGTAATAGTAAATGGAGTAACTACAAAGAGAATGTTTCTTTGTGGGCACCTGTCTCACTCAATATCTGCTTCCTGCTCCTCCTGTGATCAGTCAAAATGCTTTCAGAATATTTGATCTAAATAAGACTTTTTAAAAAAAGTTATCTTTATTGTTGAAAGTATTACAGATATCCCCTCTTTTTTTCCCATGGACCCCTTCCACCCCACATTCACCCCCCCAGGCCTTCACCACACTATTGTCTGTGTCCATGGATTATGCATATATGGATATAAGTTCTTAGGTTAATCTCTCCCCACCCACTCCCTGCCCCCCGCCTTCCCACTGAGATGCCTCAGTCTGTTCCATGCTTCTGTGTCTCCGGATCTAAATTCAAATTTCAGGACAGAAATGTCTATATCAAGAGTCTTATATATTTGACTAAATAAGACTCTTGGTATAGACATTTCTGTCCTGAAATTTGAATATGGGAACTGATGTTTGTTTATCTACAGGAATCTTCAGGTGCCTGGGCCCCACTCAAATTTAGGGTTTCAAAATTTCATTTCTGGCAATAATTACATAGGTGTGTTCTTTATTTCATTTAATATCTCTTTCCTGTGTTTTATTTAGCTGCCAGAACCACACTGAGTATGTCATCACCGCGACAGAGCGGTTTGCAAACCCTCTAAGTGCCACTCACCAGGATCACCACAGACCAGCCCTGTTATAAGAAACCTCTTAAAATACACAGAATAGGGCCACACTGTATTCGCCGCCTCCAAGGGGACGATTCAAGGCTAAGTGCCTACCAAGGAAACGGCCTCGCGCTTTAAACATATCAAATGCTCCAGCAAAATAAAGTACATGGTTGAAATAACATTCTCACTTTGTCAGGATAACCACAGATGAAAGGATGCAGGTGGGAACGCAATCCCCACAGCCTTCCTCGGGCTCCTCACCCCTTCAGAGGAATGCCACCTCCCAGTTCCCTTCCGAAGGGCTCGGGCCCATCACCTCCTAAAATCGGCCAACCGCCCCCGCAGCTCCGTGACCAGCCCTGTATCTCCTTCTTGCTCTACTCATTTAAAACACGAGAAACTAAACCGTAGTTCTTGCAGCAGATCTCACACACAGCTCTGTCTTGGGCATAAACCATGACTGGCATCAGGCAACTGCATATAACAGGTACAAGCTTATGATCGCCTGGCTTTTTCTTCAAAACACAGATGACAAAGGATGGCGAGAAAGCCCCTTGAAATCACACGCATAAATCAAACCTGTTTGCCCATCGACAGTCCTTTTCAAACAGGGCTTGGACTCAAGTGGGGTGGGAGGTCCAGTGGTTACAGCGTGGCCACCAGACGCCGCACCCCCAGCAGGGCAATAGCAGGGGCAAGGCCACAGCCAGCTCAAGAGCACAGCGATCTCCTGGTCGCTGGTAACATCCCTTCCTTTGTCGCTTCTGCAACAACCGTCCTCGCCTTTCTATTGCTTCTGCAACTGTCCTCTCCACCCTCTCAACACTATTGTGACCAATCTGCTGTATAAGACGCCCCGTTTGAAATACACGTACTCCTGTCTCCTTGTGGGACCCTGGTTCACACCATGTTCCCCTCATTACTTAGCACAGTGCATTTTGACCAAAAAGGGAAGTGGGGAGTTAGAGTGATACTATGAAAAAAGTATTACTTATTTATCACCGCCCTCTCCCCGCCAAGAATGTAAGCTCCATAAGAAAAGGGCCTCGTACGTCTGGTTCCTTCCTATTCAGAGCCCAGGACAGCGCTTGGTAGGCATTTAATAGCTACTTGTTGAACATATGCTTTCTTCACATTTTTTCTCCACATTCCAGTGACAATGAGTTTGGTGCTAACTGTTAAAAGGAAGCTCCTTTTCCTGCACCTTGAATTCCAAATGAAGGAACTTCAGCCAGAGAACATTCCTGGGCTGACAACCCTTCCACCTCCTTTCAGTGGCTTTTTTGATGGAAGAGTTTTGGAGAAAGCAACCGAACATTTTTGGCTTTTGGAGCCAGCCTAGCCCCTCGATTCTGACACCCCCTGTCACTAGGTTCTCTTAGTGAGGTAGACTGTCCGGGAAGGGGGTGGTGGGAGGTGCCATGGTTCCGAGGAGAATTTCAATTTGGAAGAGTTAGCAAGCACGCTGGGATGCAAATCTAAAGCCATCTGATCTTGACTTGCCCGTCTCCAATGGTGCAAAATGGCCCAGCATTCAGAAGAGGTGCAGCAGCACTGCTCACTAAGCTGCTTCAAGCCCTAGCACGTCCCAGCTCCTATCGGGAACAGCGACAATACCTATCAGTGTACATGCGTCCCACTGGACAGCTACACATCTTACTCAAATACCCACAGAACTATCTAGAACTCTGTTTCACCCCCAATCTATGCCCTAACGAGTTATCAGCTGAGGAAAATGATCCTGATTCAAGTGGTTTCCCCTGACTTCTGAAGAGACTTGCTCATCTCTTCATGGCTTAGTAATCCAGTCTCCAAGGCCTAAGTGTCCGGAAAGCTTAGCTCTGTTGACCAGCTGTTTCACCTGGGAAGCGTCCTGCTTTCTCACCCACCTCGGGGAGAAGCTCTTGCCTCCCCAGGGCATCACCTGTGAACCCCCAGACTGCCTCGCCTCCCCCGCTGGATACCTGGTGGGCCCAATGTCCATCTTTCTGCAGGGTATTTCAGTGCTTCCAGTGGCACCTGAAAACGGTAACGAGTCTCAGAAAGCTAAAGATACAACTAGGAGCAATTAAAATATGTACAGCAGGTCCAAAATCTCTACATTCCTTCAGAGCTGGGTGGAATTTAGAGACTTTCTAATTCACTCCCTGTATCAAGAATCCAGTGCTCAGAGCAGTTCAGCAATTTGCCCAAGGTGACTCAGCTAGAGGGTGGCAGGGCCTGAACACTGTATCAATTCAAGACAAGTCGTCTTTACTATAAATTTCAATAAATAAATTAGGTAGTTGTGTGAAACACTGCCAGATGCCAAGTAGGTCCTATGAAATTTATGTTTGTTTAGGTTTTTGTGAGATGGAATTAACACACGTTTACATGAGCCAGACGTAAGAAAAAAACGATGAAATGTTGCCAAGCCATTACAGTACCAGTGACAAGAAAAGTAACTCATGACTCAGAATAAATAATTTCCATACACATTACATTAGCGCTGGCTTTTGGCGAGAACGTATGTGAGCACATGTAGCTCAGGGATTAACTGAGAGGGCTGTCAGGCAGATGCCCCCTCCCCGTGTGTGCTGGGGACTGCTTCTCCTTCCCCATCACAGACTCTGATCGTTCACACTGAAGAAAAAAATGAAACTTCCCAAAGTTCTGCTTTCAGTCACCGCAACCCAGACCTGTAGATCAGCACTGCTCATTTTAGAAAGTTACAGGCCAGGCAACAAAAAGGGCGGTTTCTTTTCGTCTTTACCGAAAGTGATTGTGTGGCATCATGAAAGGAAAACACACACTCATCTTTAAACTAACTCAAGTTTCTAACATGCCGTTTTAAAAATAGCCATGAAATTGAAAAAGAAAAATATTTTCCAAGCAAAGCTGATTGCTCTGAACTTCCTGCCCTACACACTCCCATATTTTTACACAAATGTCAATATGTGAGATTCAGAAATGAATCAACCAGGCGTTGTCTTGGAAAACCCTAAAGGCCCCCAACTAAGCGAGCAGGCTGGCCAACGCTCCATGGGTGCCAGGGAGCCGCTCGCTCGGGGTGCACAAGGTGCCCATTCTGCAACACGGCAAATGACGGGCTGGAGACTCAGCAGATGATGGCACTTGAGCACTTCATGACAAGGCCACTTCACTAATAAATCAGTTAAATCTTAAGCCATGATGAGAGGTGACCAGGGACCAGAGACGTGCTTGATGAAGACCGGCTCTCTGAGAAAGCTCACTAAGCCTTCACCTTTCTCCCAGCAGGAAGAGGCCATTGGCCACACTCTAGGTATTGCACAGAGATCAGAAAACATTCTGTATTCTTCCTTAATTCAATAAAAAGGGTCAGAGCTTCCTGAGATGGAATTTCAAACCGGTAGCAAAACACCGTCTTAAAGACTGTTCATTTGTATGCTTTGGGGATTACGCTTTGATAGATCATGTTAATGATCATTTTCTATTAGCAGACTTCTGATGAAATTTCTCTTTAAAGAGTGAATTCCATGATATAAGAATTCATGCTTTTAAGCATCCCCACATATAGCATAGCTCCCAAGCTCATCATATGCCCTCAGTAACTGTTTAATAAATGAAAGACTAAATGAATGAGTGGCTTGCTTATTGGAAATAATGCTATTTCAGCAAAGAGAACACTTTCTCAAAATGGTTTACTTTTACCTACAAAACCTAGTAAGGGTGTTCCTGCAAGAAGTGACTAACTGGTAATAAACTGTTTTGTGTGGGTTTTTTTAAGGTGGTCAAAGAAGTAAAATTATCTTGACACTGGATATTTTTTCTCTTTGTTTGAATGTATTCAAGGTTAAATTAAATGAATCTCATAACATTGTGATTTCCTTTTCTCCTGCACCACTGCTATCCTTTTGAGATCTTTTTAGAAGCTGTTCAACAATGTAAAACCATGGAGACAATAGGTGGAAAAACTTACTTGTTTGAGGCAGACTTTTACCCATATTGTTCCAATAACAGCATCAATTTCTGAACGAAAAACAAGATGGGGAAAAGGTCGGCATGGCAACTGCTTCTCTCAAAATCAGCCATTTACCAGAACGTTCATATCGATAAGAAAAAGACTCCACTCTTACACGGTCAAGATTTATGCGGGCCCTTAAGACTGTGCTTAGATCTGGAAAAATGTGTTTTCCTTTAACCTTTCTGATGAAACAGCTGGCTTTAAAGGTATGTTTTTTAAAAGCACTGTTCGGATCTGTGCATGTTGAATTTCAATCACTCCACTTCTCTGAGTGGAGATCTGCACAGTGGGCAACTCTGTGAAGTTTATAGGTGGGCGGCTAGCTGGACAGGTGACAATATTTCCAGCAAGCTTAGAACATCTATAGCGTATTTGTCCTCCAAGTAAATTTCCTTGACCACAAGGTCGCCTTTGAATCTTGGACACACACTTTTTCAACTAGGAACTTTCTGGTTCTCGTTTCAGAAAATCAAGGTTTTCTTATTTTTTTTTTCCCTCTCTATAGGCTCCACATGTTTAAAAACATGTTTGTGATGTTTTCATGTCATTGCAAATAACTGTTTTGTTATACACTAGCAATACTGTCTTCACAGAACTAAATACATTGCATATCATTGCAAATAACTGTTTTGTTATACACTAGCAATACTGTCTTCATAGAACTAAATACATCCACGTGAGAAGGTCTCCAATAGTCTGGTGCTTTTTCTGGGGCGCACAAGGTCAAGAGTGATTCCATTAGATGGTGCCAGATAAGAAAGCGCCTATACCTTCTTCTTATTAAAGTCTCAAGTAAGGCCTTTTCTCATTCTATTTGTCCTGACATTTATGACCAAAAAAAAAAAAAAGACAGAAATACAATACTGACTTGGCATTGCTTGCCAGTTATAAGCAGCAAGTTGAAAAAGTCACAGGATACACACAGTTCAGAAGTTTTGAATCCTCGCCTAAATATCAAATAAAACTCATCTGACAAGGGTCCAAATATAACTTGACTACATTTCTCCACTAGGTATCCCAGCTCTAATAAAATAGAGGGTTGTGCTGATGCAATTGGATTTGCATTTTCTGATTCATTGTCCTGTATAAGATTACTTTGACTTTTCCCTGCTGAAAAATGTTCCTTAAAACAATTGAATCACCATCAAGGTTATTACCCACTCCATGTGCAACAGTCATGACACTCTCACTCACTTCTCTACCACGTTATGGTAACTGGGCGGGGCAGACCTGGGGATGTGCTTGCCGTATGCTGTCCTTTCCCTCTGTAGGATTAGTTTTTAGGTCCCTTTCAGCTACACCTTTAAAACTTGCACTATACTAGGATCCTAAAGGCTTCATACTAAGATATGCAAATTATATCCATGAGCAACATGTGCAGTTTATGGATTTTTTTAAGAGCTAAA
Source organism: Miniopterus natalensis (assembly GCF_054644295.1). Lineage (NCBI taxonomy): Eukaryota > Metazoa > Chordata > Mammalia > Chiroptera > Miniopteridae > Miniopterus > Miniopterus natalensis. Next base: position 81,622,663 of record NC_142085.1, on the reverse strand, counting down.
GAAAATTAATATGCATACTCTTACAGTGGACTAAATGTTTCTGTCCCCCCAAAATTCATGTGTTGAAGCCCTAATCCCAATGTGATGGCATAAGGAAGTGGAGGCTTTGGGAAGTAATTAGGGTTAGATGCGGTCACAGTGGGACCCTCATGATGGGATTAGTGCCCTTTTAAGAAGAGAAAGACAGAGAGATCTTGCTCTCTCCAGGCGTGCACCAAGGAAAAGCCATGTGAAGGCAAAGCAAGAGGAAGCTGTATACAAGCCAGCAAGTGGGTCCTCACCAGGAACTCAACCTGCTGGGACCTTAATCTTGGATTTTCCAGCCTCCAGACCTATGAGAAGTAAATGACTGTTGTTTAAGCCACCCAGTCTGTGGTATTTTGTTATAGCAGCCCAAGGTGACTAAGGCATACACCAAAACTTGGCATCCACACAATCTGGGCCTTAGCTTCCTTACTTTTGAAATGGGGAATAACAAACAACTGTACCTATCTCCTACTCTTATTGTAAATCTGAGTCATTACTTATTTGTAAGGTGCTTGAAACAATGTTTTGCTCCTAATAAGCACTATACAAGTGTCTGCTAAATAAAAATAAAAAATATTCACAATGTCTGCCACACAGAATAAATGAAACCAGTAGCAGTGCAGCCTTAATAAAACAACACAAAAACTATAAAGCAAATTTCCTACAGTAATGGGTATAGCAGTAGAAAAAGTCCCCTTCTGTGAGTCATGAAATGACTGGCCCAGTCACAAATTCACCTTATGGTATTTGCATAAAAAACTTCCTCCCTCTGCAACTGAATTTTTTATCTGCAAAATGAGAGAATTGTACTGGTTTCCAAATGTAGGTTTGTGGTTGTGGACTAGGCAGTGCTGATCCATTCTGTGACAAAAGGGGAAACAAAGGACATCGAATGGGGTTTTTTTCTCCCCATAACGTTACATTTGAAATTTTCACGGAATATTCTTTAGCCTGAGGTTACTATTCTCCCCTTCCTTTCTTTTGTTCTTCCATTCATTTCTCTCTTTTTCTTTCTGCCTTTTCTTTTTGATGTGAAAATTTCCTTTTTATGCAACAGTGATGAAAGTAGATGGGACACTTTCTTATTGTGGTAAAATATACATAACATACCATTTACCATTTTTAAGCGCACAGTTCAGTGGTGTTACGTTCATCCACATTGCTGTGCAACCACCACCACCATCCATGTCCAGAGCTTCTCATCATCACAAACTGAAACTCCAAACCCACTAAACACTAACTCCCCTTTCTCCTCTCTCAGCAGCCCCTGGCAACCACACTTCTACTGTCTGTCTCTATGAATCTGACTATGCGAGGTGCCTCATCTAAGTGCAGTCGTGTATTTGTCTTTTGTGTCTGACTTATTTCACTTAGCACAGTATCTTCAAAGTCAGATTTTTTGTGTGTGTTGTTACTTGACAGCCCCCGAGTAACGTTCTTACTAGTTTCTCATCCAAAAAGCCTGAGAACCAGTGGACTAGAAAACCTTGAATTTCTCATCTAGCACTCCTAGTCTACAGTTCTATGATCAAGGCCAACAATCATATTTTCAATACATTGCAGCACCCAACACATTATGGTGGGTGTTAAATAATCTTGAAATAATGTAGCAAATCCCTGGGGCTGCTGCTCAGTCATCTTTGCAGGGGTAGAACTGGACTGAACCTGTGTTGAGTATGTCACTTCCCATATTGATTGCCACATCTCTTTTACACTCTAAACTAGTTATACTACAATTGCAAAAGTGAAAGGATAATGGAAAATACTGTTTTTGAGCACAAACTGGCCAGAGGAGATTGATGGTTGACACTGAATTCTACATAGCACCTCCTCACATCTGCCCCTGAACAATTCGGTAAAGTCACATCATTAAAGGAACTTTTTTAGTGAGGTCTTGGTTCCTCCACTTACTTTAAAAATCATAAATCTCAAGTCTTCCTGTTTTGCACTCACCTCTTAAATAACCAGCCTCACAAGCAAAATGCTTCAGAACTTGGAGCCCTTTATGCAACAGTCACTCACACATATTTTAAGTGTAGTGCCCAGTTCTTTTTAGATGGTTTGGAAGCAGTGTGCAAATCTCTACCCATGCTACTAATTCCAGCATGTTCACTGTAGGTCACAGCTATGAAATTACTAAAAATAACAGCTTCCAAAATAAAACTTCCAAAGTAATATTTCATAAGTCACACCTAAGTTAAATAGAGAAATACATAATGATGGGCGTGGAAAAATTGTTTCATTTTGGGAACTGAAGCTAAGAGTCACTATTAGAAAGAAGAGGAACACAGAGAAGAAAAAGTGATAAATGTGTTTGAATTCATAAAAATGAGTGAAGGAGAACACAGTGACCATGAGGGAAAGAAACGCTGGTGCAGGGCCCAGCAAAGAAATGGTGGACTGAAAAGGAGCAGGGGGAAACAGAGAGAACAAGACAGATTCCAGCCGGATTTTGGAAGCAGAATGAACAGAACAGGGCGACTTTACTAACACTCACATCTGGACCTTCACACAGTATACAGTTATCCCACGTACCCTCCCAGCTTCACTAAGATGCCTAGACATAGCGGACAGCACCTGCATCTTCCAGGTTCCAAGTCGGGCACAGAGGCTGCCGTTAGAGCACAGGCGCCCTGTTCATTCACATGGCTGGGTTGCAAAGGCAGAACTAGTCAACGTGCATTCGTGGGCAAAGGGGACCTGGAAGTAGAGGATGCATATACATATAAAGGCCTACGTTGGGATCTACTTCCTCTGCCGCTGTTAAACATGTTTAGTGTTAAATTTAACAACTTTAAAAAAAAATCCCAGGGCTTCACTTGAAACATCCATTTTGCCCCTGGGAACCTTCACCTTGATCAGGGACACAGATCTTAAAAGGATGTTCTGCCTTTTACTTCAAGGATTGGGTGGCACCATGCTTCTGGTAGATGACAAATATTTTGAGTAATTCCTGCTTATTCCCTCCCAAATAAATAGCATCTGCTTTCTAATTTTTAAGAAAGAGGCAAATCTGTTTTTAGTTGACTTACTCAAATGGAGTACTAATGCAAAGGTAACCGCAGTGTATTACTGGTTATGAAATGTTATTGCAACATTAAATTGTTTCTACTGCCAATCTGGTTAATTTAATGATTTGTTAAGCCTTAAAAAGTGGCTATGACTTAGTAAAAGCTTAGGAATTATTACTTACGAATACTCTTGTCCTAAAGCTTAACAATAATAACAATAATCATCACAGCAAAAACTTCTATTCATTTACTATGGGTCAGCCATTTCTCCAAGTGCTTTATGTATATAAATTTGTTTCATATTTCCCCTCCATTTTACAGGTGAGACAAATGAAGCCAAGTGGGGTGGGATGACCTGTCAAGGACATATATCTGGTAAGTGGCAAAGCCAAGGATTTTGACCCAGGCAGTCTGGGTCCAGAGTCTGTGCTCTTCATATCTCATTACCCTGCCCCTCTCAAGAAATGAATTTTTAAATCTAAGGAGCACATAATTATTTAAGTATATTCCTGAAATAGTCTATCTCTAGCACCACAAGCTTGACTTTTCCAACAATAATGTAATGGCGTTATTAGCTTTGACACTGCTCTTTCTCAGCTCTTCCTATATATAATTCTTGACCTCAAATCTGGCGCTAAAATAAGAAATCACCCTTCTAAACCGCACAATTACAGTTTTCTTTCTTTAAAAATATGTCGACTAACAAAGTATCTGGGAACATCAATCTGATAGGCCTAAGTAAAACAAATAGGTAAGTTAACAGAAGTCAAAACCCTGTAAGATTCATGGGAGACCTAAATCCAGAAAATGGGTGGTTCAGACACATTCTTAAATGCAGGGAAACAGTTGAAAACCTTTGTGAAAAAGCTTCCCCTTGAAAAATAACAAATAAAAATGGATTGTTATAGTGGGAATTTCCTACTTTCATTAATCTAGTCATTTCAAAAAATAAAAAAGGCATAAAAACACTTTTAAATTTATATGCTTAAGGGCAAAAATTCCATATCATATGTTTTAGAAAACCACATATGTTCACCATAATATCATATCCATGTCATTGTTTTTAATGATTACAGAATAAAGTCTTTAACGCATAACTACATTTTTTACAAACCAGAATCATTTTTAAAGTCAGGCAACCATGATCATGACAAATGTTCTTGCTGAGATCATTTCATTTGAAGTTGAGACTTTTTTTCAATAGGATGCCACGACTCCTCTCTCAGAATAAAAGAACAGATCTTACGTAATTCTTTTTATTCCGAATCTTGTCCCACTCTATAAGTAGAATTATTCAGCCTATTTTGATGATAATTGAGATGTCCAAAAGTCCATCTGCCAGCCAACCTCAAAGTACGTCCAATATGTGAACTGCTCACCCCGCGAAACAAACAAGCTCATCTGATTTCAGTCATTACCAACACTGCCCTTATTTACTGGCAGGGAGAGTAGTGGCTCTCAGTGATGGCCACCCCTAATCCCCAGAACCTGTGACTATGTTGCCTTACATGGCAAAAGGGACTTCGCAGATGTGATTCAATTGAGGACCTTGAGGAGGAGATTATCCTGGATTATTTAGGTGGGTTTAATGTAATCACAGAGAGGAATGGAAGAGATCAGAGGAGATGTGATGACCAAACCAAGGTCAGAGAGATGCAGTGTGAGAAGGACACTTTCAGAAAGGAACACAGGCCTCTTAATTCTAGCCCAGTGAGACTCTCATTGGACTGATGACCTTCAGAATTGTACGGTTACAAACTGGTGTTGTTTTAAGTAACTAAGGTTACAAACTGGTGTTGTTTTAAGTAACTAAGGTTGTGGTAATTTGTTACAGCAGCACAGAAAACTAATACAGGTGCATAAAGTTAAAGGTATGTTCATGGCCAGTGATTTCATGGAGAATTGAAATGGATCATGAAGTTTAGATATCTAGGAGGCATACTGCTCAAGAGAGAGTAAAGCTGTAGACTATTCTAATATAAAAAGCACACATCCTTTCTGATATCCACAGTGAAGCAAACACTGCTACAATCTGTTGTAGGTGATCCATTAAAAAATCATGATGAATCAAAACAGAACTCATTTCTGAGTTCTGAGACACAGAAAACAGAGCCACAGTCAAGCCTATGTTCTTATCTCTGATTCTCCTGTCTCAGTATTTACTCACTCTATCAATGATATCTCTCAGGACAACCTGGCAGCCCTGTGTCTCTTGAGAGCCTTATCTGTCCCCGTACCAACCCCATCCATACAACACCCCATCTACAACTTTACTTCTCCCAACCCAGATGAAGGAGATAGATCCCCCTTATGAAAATCCACAGAGCCTACCCTTCCCTGCTTTTTCTCTCTTGCCAGATTCTACTTTATTCTAGAACCTTCTTCGTTTCAAGGAGAAAATACAGAGAAGTTGGTCACTGTCCTCTGCCTCTCATCGGCTGAGAACGCCTCCCTTGGGCATAAAAGCTGTCTGAGTCAGCTCCCGCTGAGCTCCTGGTAATGTTATGCCAATGTCTTGCCAGCTTGAGTGTTCAGTACATTTGGATACTAGCAGGTCAGTAGAAAGATAGTCTCATAATACACCAGCAGAACCCTTTCCTGGGATAATTTAAGAGGGTTTATGAGTCCCAGGGGGTTCTTGAGACTCAGGAAAGTGAACAAAATAGATTATAAAGTTTTTGCAGCCATGCCAAGGAATAACCTTTTGCCTTAAGTGACTAAATGGCTCAGGTCCTAGGTTTAAAAAAGTGTTTTGTATTGAATTTCAACTTTATTTAGAATAAGTAGGCACCCATTGCTTAATTAAAGTGCTCATACAAAGGGGATGTACATCAGATATGTGGCCCCACATTTGCCATGATGAAAGCCAAATAAGCAATTTCAAGACAGCCTCCAAATAAAATAACTTCAGGCTCCAATTAGGGTATCAGAATGTACTAGCTGACCATTATAAAACATACTAGTCAGACCAAACTGCCAACCCACATCTCTCCTACTTTCAGTCTCCCAGTCTTCCAACTGTCTAAAAAAAAAAAATGCTGTACTCCCCTACAATACAATGACTCAGGTAACCCAGGTAATTCCACTGACCAGATTTTGTTGCTAAGAAAATACTATTTATAGCCTTCCAGTTTGATCCAGACAGTGAAAATAAATGAGGAGTGTACCTACTAGCAAAAATCATCTCCCAGTAGCCCATGGCCCCTTCAAGTGTATCCGTGTTACCTACCAATGATGGTGATTAGAGGTTTTGAAATGGTACCCACCCCATCCATCCAGTTTGAGTGTGCAGAAGCTGATCTCTGAAGCTCTCCATTAGTGGCCAGTTGTTCATATTGCACAATATAAACTGTCAAAGAAGACTGGTGTTGATCAAGTAGAGTACGATGGGCCTGGGTTTGTTGAGCAGGAGGCTGGGAAATTGCCTCTTTCTACTCTTTCTATATCTGTGATTGCACAATCATGTAGTAGCTGGGGCACAAACTGTGTCCCAGTTCGCCTTTTCAGAGCTAGACAACGGCCAAGTATAGCCAACACATTCTTGAGATTCAGCCCCTCAAACCTAACTTCTCCAGATCAACTGAGTGCACTTCATCAACATAACTGGACCTTATAGCTCCAGAAATATGATCTGGAGTTCATGAAACTAAATGAGCTCAGATGCTCCTAATAAGCAAGCCAAGAGTTGAGCTGCAGTGGAAAAATCCTCAGAACACTAAGTACATCTTCAGATTTCCTTGGCACTGTTGGTCCTTCATTCTTATTTCCTCCTCTATTTCAGCTTATTTTGTTATCTCCTTGTATCAGTCAAAAACATCTTCAGACTTCCAAATCCTCCCTTCAAACCTAACATGAATTCCTTTTTTGATCATTTATAAGTGAAAGGAAAATTGCTTTCAGGCAAATAGTGAAAGACTACAAATCTACCTGAAAGAGTAAAAACATGAAACATATGCTCTACCACTACCTAAATATGTATTAGCCAGGTTTTTCTTCTCTCAATCATTCTGAATTTTGTCTGATACAAGTATAGCTACCCCTGCGCTTTTTGGTTTACATTTTCATGGACCATATTTTTCCATCCCTTCATTTTAAGTTTATGTGTGTCTCTTCTAGGATGTATACAGTCGGGTCTTATTTTTTAATTCACTCAGCTTCTCTGTGCCTTTTGATTGGAGAATTTAATCTATTTACATTTAAAGTAATTATTGGTACATAAAGACTTACTTTGACCATCGTGTTCATTGTTTTTGATGTTTTATGGTTCCTGTCTTCCTCTCTTGCTGCCTTCCTTTATGAACTGACGAATTTCCATGGTGGCATATTTTGATTCCCTTCTCTTTATCTTGTGCATGTCTACTGTACATTTTTGTTTTGTGGGTACCTGAGACTTACTTGAAACATAGATATAACAGTCTATTTTAAGCTGATAACAACTTACCTTTTATCACATAGAAAAACTCTGCCTTTTGGCTCCCCCTCCTCCTATTTTAAGGGTTTTTGGGGGTTTTTTAAAAATATATCTTTTATTGACTTCAGAAAGAGGAAGGGAGAAGGAGATAGAAACATCAATGATGAGAGAGTCGTCATTGATCGGCTGCCTCCTGCACACCCCCGAATGGGGATCGAGCCCGCAACCCAGGCATGTGCCCTGACCGGGAATCGAACCGCGCTCTCCTGGATCTTAGGTCGATGCTTAACCGCTGAGCCATGCATGGCCAGACCTATTTTATGTTTTTGCTGTCACAATTTACATCTTTTTATATTGTGTATCAATGAACATTATTATAGCTATTTTTAATACTTTATTCTAAATTTTTGTCATGAAGTTCCTGTATCTCCACTTGTTTAGGTCGGTTACTGAAGGTTTACTGTATTCCTTTGGTGGAGTCACGTTTCCCTAATTCTTCGTGACCCCTATAGCCATGTGCAGGTGTCTGTGCATCTCAAGAAGCAGTCACCCTTCCAGTCTTTATGGGCTGACTTTGTAAGAAAAGGCCTCCACGGCTAGTTGAGAGCATATTGGAGCGTGCTGTGGCCTTAGGTCTACTGATGCAGCATGCCGGGGGGGGGGGGGGGGCAGTTCCGAGTCCAGAGGGGCATGGTGACTTGCCACCTCAGGCCACTGGTGTCCACAGTAACCACAACTGTGTAGTCCTTGGCCAACACTGGATGGTTCACAGAGGCTATAAGGGCTGCTGGGGTGACACTGAAGTGGGTCATCCATGGGGTGCCCCGAAAGGCTAGAAAAGTTGGTCGCTTACCCCTTCTCTCTTTCCCAGTGAAGAAACCGCTTTTAGCAGGGGTGTCCCTTTTGGAGCTGAGCTTAGGGGATGGGATGATGCAGGAAAAATGAAGCTGCTCTTCCTTCCCGTGTAGTGTGGTTCTTCTCAAGGGTTTTCGGTGGTGGTGGTGGTGAGGCTTTGTTGTTGTTCCACTGTGTTACTGAAGTTCCTTAAGTGGATACAGAGCTCTCCCAGGGCTGTTTTTGTTTGTGGGTAGCTGTCTAATTGTTGGTTTTTGTTGGGGGTTAGAGGCTGGGGTCTCCTAATACACCATCTTGGCGATGTAACTCCTTTCTGAATCTAAAATTCTGCAAACTGTAGAATCTCACCCAGCCTACAATGCACAGGATAGAATGCACCAGAGAGCACTGTTCACTGGGACTCTAAACAACAGGCTGGCCTTTCTAATGAAAAAGAAAGATTTTATTTCCCACCTTTCCAATTAAGGTGCACTGCTACCAATCCTAATACCACGTTTCTTTTTCCGTGCTACCCACTGAATGGTGAAAAGGAAATGTGGTAACAGGATAAGGCAGCACCAGGAGCTAATAAATTAAGGAAGAAAATATAATCCTCGTCTGAATTATGTTTATCACAAAAGCGCACAGTTCCTCTGTAGCTCAAAACACAGGGGGGCAACTGTCCTCTTAGACAATCAGATTACTATTGATTTCAAGAAAGTTGATGTGAGCTGGAGATATAAAAAGCTGCAGATTAATCTATAGGCTACTTTTTCCCCAACAGTAATCTTTATATTGTCAACAATAAGCTCTGTTTTAACAGTTTGCTTTATTTAGATTTTAAAAAGCATCCTAAATCATTCTTTTAGATTTTGTCATAAACTTTCACACAGTCTGAAAAAGCATGCAGTCTTGCAAGGAACACTCTAATAATCAAGTACGTGTGTGATATTTCACATTTTTCAACTAAAAGAATGGTCTCTCACGACGTCCTCTTGTAAAACTAAAGGAAGTTATCTATACCTGTCTGGCACTGTAGGCCGACGTGGGGACACTCGTGCAGCTACACCTTCCCACCCCCACTGCACACAACACAAATACCCACGAGTGTAAGAGCCATGAGTGAGCACATTGCATCAGCTCTTTGTAATGGCCAGTTTATTTAATTAGCTTGTTAATTAAAATCTTATTTGCTCTTCACAAAAAATTTTTCCACTATCCATAATATATATAGCTTGCTTTTTCACGTTCTTCCAGTATGATTTTTACTGGAAAACTTTATTTTATTTTTTGATGCAAAAGTAATGTTTTAGGCTTATTTATTTATTTTTTACCTTTGAGATTACAAACACCTTCCCAAAGGAAGGGAAATCAGTTTTGTTTATATCATTTGGAAAGTGGTAAATTATTCACATTTCCCAACAGAAGTGTTTTATGGTTCATGGCTACTTATGCTCTAGGGGTCAAAACCTGCCTTGAGGTTCTGCGTCAGACTTAGTTTTACAAATGGTAAAAAGTGTTATATTCTCTCTCTCGCTTCTGTTTCATGAATCTTGCCAATTAAAGACTACTGCATTTTTTTTCTCATGTGAGGTCAAGGCCAGTGGGGCCAGAGGCAAGAAGGTAAGGAGGTAGCCCACAGGTGTGAGGATTGGTTGCTCACAATTGAGCAAATAAGGGAACAGATTGAAGATAATCGAGGTCAGTTTCTTCTCTGCCAGAGAGAGAGTTATAAATATGGAAAGGGCATTATCCATTTGACTAGAACAGACCCAGGGTGCTATATTGGAATTGGCATATCTATGTAAACACGAGGTTTTTTAATAGATAGACAGATACAGAAATCAGTGTAGAGGGGTGTGTGTGTGTGTGTGTGTGTGTGTGTGTGTGTAGTCACACAGTCTCTAGCTCTGTTCACTGAGGGCCTACAAGCATGACACTCAGGTAGCACCGTACATACACAGCGCCCATAGTTTTAAAATACTGTTCTCTACAAAAAAGAACCAGATGTCATTGGAGGGATGGCTGATTCCAGGGTAGGGAAAGTACAACATGAGTCTGGAACATCTGTTTGGACCATAAAATAAAAAGTGCTCCAGTACAGGGGCACCCCATTTTATCGCACTTCATTTTATTGTGTTTTGCAGATACTATATTTTTTATAAATTGAAGGTAAACCCTCCACCAGCAAAAGATTACGAGTTGCTCAAGGCTCAGATGATGGTTATCTTTTTTTTTTAGCAATAAAGTATATTTTAATTAAGGTATGTACATTGTTTTTTCAGACATAATGCTATTGCACACTTAGTAGACTCAATGCAGTATAGTGTAAACATGACTTTTATATGCACTAGGAAACAAAAAAAGCTGTGTGACTCGCTTTGTTGCAGTGGTGTGGAACCAAACCCACAATACAGGACGGGGCTAAAGGAGGCTTATGGTTGTTCATATGGAAAATAATACAATACTCAATAAACAATAATACAAGAATAAACTCTGTGTTTCATGCACTCACAACTGAAACCCACTTCCGCCCCACCCTCTATGTCTGAAATGTGCCTATAAAGAAGGAGACATGTCTAAGGACATAGAATCAGCTCGATGGAGCCCCCAATAGCCAGATCTGGGAAACTTTGAGCATCAAAATAAATGATGATAGTAACAGATTTACAATCCAATGACTCAAATAAGACTCCATGACTCTATATTTAAATAAATAAACAACATTTTAAAAAGAGAAATTTCTATCCTACAGTAGTAGAGTGCTAAGCAATAAAAGGAGAAAGTGAGAAAGTAGAAAAATCACCATTTGGCAACCATTTGGTGATAACTGAACAAACTGGGTAATAACTGATTCTGGCAAGAAGCATCAGTGGGTGCTAAAGTAAGTGAATGAGAGTCTTATGAACAACAAAATATGTACACAGTTCTCAATGTTTCCTCATAAAATATTTATTAACTATGTATTAGTTAATAAGCAAATAAAACTTGTCTTATTGATTGATTGACTTGAGAGAGAGAGGATGGGGGGAGAGGGAGAGAGAGGGAGATTTTTTGTTCTATCATTTATGCATTCATTCATCGATTCTTGTATGTGCCCTGATGGGGGATCGAACCTGCAACCTTGGCTTATCAGAATGATACTCTAACCAACTAAGCTACCTGGCCAGGGCCATAGTACTTGCTACTTAAATTTATATGCAGAAATTTGGCAGATGCCATTTTGTCAAAGTTTAACATTACTGGTGATGAGACAAGTCAGTGTCATGTACCCCCTAATATAATGCACAGAGGGCTCCCCATCACTTCTCTAATATTTATTCTTAATCCCAAAAAGCATAACCTGAATCTAACCGTGAGGAAACATCAGGCAACCTCAGATTAAGGAACATTCTACAAAGTTACTGGCTTGGACTTAAAGAAGAAATTGCTCCAGAAAGAGACTAAAGAGACACAACAACTAAATGTAATACATGGTTCTGAACTAGATCTTGGACCTAAAAGGACATTATTGGGAACACTGACAAAATTTGAATGGGGTTTGAGCATTAAATAGTAGAATTATATCGATGTTAACATCTAGATATTGATGGTTGTCCTGTGGTTATGTAAAAGATAATGCCTTATTTTTTAGGAAATATGTATTAAAGTTTTAAAGGGAAATGGGACATTGTATCTTCAACCAACTCACAAGTAGTTCAAAGAATTAAATGACATAGAGAAAAGATATATATGTGTGTGTATGTATATATATACACAAAGAAGGCATAAATGGGCCTAAAGGGTCTTCTAGAAAGAAAAACTAGTTCATATATATAAAACAGAAAACCAAAAGCCTGAAGGGTAATAAAACCCAGACGAGCTGGGGAAAAGATGCAGCTTCATGGAAGGAGTAGATAACAAGGCTACTCTTAATCAGAAAAACTTTCAAAAAAGATACTATTTTTCCTTTTTCATTTATAAAAAGGATGCAGGGAAGCTACAGTACATTTAATGCACTGGGAGAAGACACTGTTTCTCATCTTGATGACCATGTTCTTGACTCATGAGCATAAGTTACTACAAATACAAAATAATTTTCTTTACCACGCCATGTTGACTTCCAAAAACAATATGCAAAAGATACAATTCCAACTAACTTCTTTAAGAGCATAAAATGCATTATTATCCATCTGGATACCCTTCGATCAGAAAACACGCAAGGCCCACAGGTAAATAAGAGAAAGGAATGGAAGAGATTCTTGATCTCTGTCTATCTCTAAGTCAACCGAGTTTTCCAGTCCCACCCAAGCCCCAGTCTCAATTGCTTTGCAAATATAAGAAGCCTGAGGTACCAGGGCTTAGTTCTCTAAGCCCAGGGTAACTACGCAGCATCATTATGTCAAATCATATTTTGTTCCGCAGAGTCACGGGGAGAGAGTCATTTGAGAGCCCGCGGTGGCATTTTTGCATCTCTCTTAACATTCGGGCCGTACTTGCTTCGCATTTCATTATTATCTCTGCTAACGGGATCAGAGATTGAATTCAGACTATTTTTCAGGCTGAAAAGCAGCCTAAATTGAAATCTATTACTTTCCTTTGCAAATCTGCTCTATCTTTCTGGTGTGAGGCTCACTCACAGGACCCAGCAGGATTCTGCTTCAAATGCAGCCTCCCTATAGAAGTGAAAATTCAATGAGCCCTTCATTTCTTGGTCTGAACTCATTTTTCCTCCAAACAGTGGTCTTACATTACATAGGAGCCCAGATTTTGATTACCCCCCAGATAGAAAACCAAGGCTGGACATAAAGTACTAGGTGGGTCTGAATACCTTAACAGTAGGCACTAGAAATTAGAAAAAGACCAACAAATCCACTTCTTTCCCTTCTCCTTGCTTCTCTCTCCTTCGAGATAATCCCAAGAGGAAGTGCAAGCAAAACACACATGTGTCAACGTCCACAAAGGTATAATATGAATGGACTCAACTAATGTTAATTTATCATCCCAATCACACCCAATAAATAACATAATCCTGTCCTCAAATAATATAATATTGCTTAGAGTAAGTAGTTCACATTTTTCTTAATATTTGGCAAATACTCTTTGAACTTGGCTACCAGCCTAAAACCTCCTTACAATCGCAGAATTTGCCCTGGGGTTAAAAGCCAGCCACCCACGTTTGAAACATTTACGTCTGAACCTGCAATTTGTTGGCCACCCACACTCTCTCATTAAAATGTTGGAACCAAATTTGCTTTGCCAGCTTTATTATCAAAGCCAAGAAATCCATCTCCCACCACCTGAACTAGGGACAGCGTTCTCTCTCGATGCAAAAACGAAGCCGGTGTGTTACCCGCTCTTCTGGACTAGTTCACGCACCTGTCCACTTCCAAGGAACAGAGATCTGAACAAGTCCTGCTGCGCACAGCAGCAGGCAAACCCAGCACCAGGCCGGTGTCCCTCACAGCAGGTCACACTTCAGTAAATGAAATCCATCATTGATTTCAGTGAGCTGAGATATATCTTCTCCTCTGGATCTATGCCACTTGAATCTTCTACTTTAAATTGACTCCATTCTGGGTCTTTTTGGTTTTCATGGCTAATGGGAACAGATTATGACTGACTCACTCAATGTCAGAGTCTTCTGGTGGAGGTCTTACTTGGACTCAGGGGAGTAAATGTAACACACCAGGTACATGGTCACCCTTTAATGTGATGATTGGGCCCAACGTTTCCTGTAAAGGGTCAGACAGTAAATATTTTAGGTTTAGCAGACCATATGGTCTCTGTCCCAACCACTCATCTCTGCTGCTGTTGCGGGAAAGCAGCCACAGACAATTCGTAAACAAATGGGCATGGCTGTGTGCCAGTGGGATGACTTTTTTTTTTTTTTGCAAAAACAGGAAGAGGGCCTAGATGCAGCCTGTGGGTTGTAGCTTGCTGACCCTAGCTTTAACATTTCCTGGCTTTGTTGTCTAGTAAAAGTTAGCCTTTATATAGCAAAGAGAAAAACAAAAAACAAACAAACCAGGAACCCTGGAATGGGTTTTCTGAAACAGTAGTCCATATGTCACCTGCATCCCAGTGTCCCAGCGTGTTTGAAGATGGTTCATATTCCTGGGCTCCAGTCCCAACTTACTGAACCAGGATCGTCAAAAGCGGGGCCTGGGAGTCTGCATGTCTACAAGCAGCGAACTCTAATAGAACCAAATTTAAGATCTTAACGGCCGTGACTTCAAGGTAAGATGGGATATAAAATTCTGCATCTGCTGGGGGTAATAGTTTGGAGGAAAACTCTATTTCCATCCTTAAACCCCAAAGAGAGATTCACTGTCAACTTGAGGACCATTTGTGACCCCACAGATGAGCTGTTTGTTTAAAAAATATTTTAATTCAAAAAGGAAATCAATGTTCCATATCCTATTCTCTGTTTCTCCTATATAATAGGCATTTTTATCTTAGTTGTGGTCTTCTTGTATGTAAATAATGAGTTGTAACCCTTAATTGTGTAATACTTTACAACCCATTCTTCCGACATCCGTGCTATGTACTTAATAGCATCACTCTTTTGTTTTGGTTTGGTTTTGTATCTCAAAAAAACTTATATTTCAGCTAAAATCAGCTATATAGCTTACACAGATAGCTGCACAGAACTCTACTTCCTCCCTTTACATGTTAGATTTAGTACAAAGCCCCACCAGGAGCTACAAGGGACATTTCCTTTTTGCCCTATCTCTTCTTTCAGAAGCACATCCTCAACTTGGAACTTAAGTTTCTTCTTTCCAAGACTGGGAAACACTCCTCAAGGGGGTGCAAGGGTCCCCTTTTTGCACAATTCATTGTCTTCCTGAGTGTCACAGGCATATTTCGCCCACAACATCTTGTTAATATCAGCAGTCATTCATTCTCCCAAGGTGACTGGTTGGTCAGAATTCAGTTTGGGGCACAGTAGGGAAGTATGGTGCATTACAAATCATTTGTTTACTTTCCTTGGCATCTCCTGATTTTAACTAAATTTTAACTCAAGGGCCCAAATCTGGGTGAAAACAGCACAGTATGCAAATTCAGTCACTCCATTTACATCCAAGCTAGCCCACCCCAAGGCACCCAAAGGTCCCCTTCATTGCAGAATCATGGCACCTAGTAGGTCATAGCCAATCCCCCTTAAAGAGTTTACTTTGGTGAGAGGCCCATCAGGTCTGCTGCTCATGAACAATGAAACGTCCCAGACAAGGAGATAGGGAGGAAAGTGGGAATTAGAGTACAGTGGAAAGGCAGGTGGACTCAGGACTCCACTTATCTTTAACTACAAAGTCTATGAGCAACAAGATTCTCTCATTCTATAATTTCAGTTCCCATAATCAATCTTAAGTCTGAAGACAGGGCTTTATGCAGAGTAGGAAAATTGCTGAGAAACACTGATAAAAATATGTTCCCAAACCCAAACTCACTTTCTCCTGACCAAGACAACTTTTCATCCTGAATTCCATTTTTTGTTTATTTTTCTCTGTCAAAGACAATTTTCATATTGAACGGCACTGGTTTTTAAGAATGTAATATGTACTTTGAAATAAAAAAGAAGGGTGATGTTCCACATGGTATTTTTTTCAGTTAACAAGTATCTATTGAAGATTTACCATGTGCCAGGCACTATGCACTGAGAATATAATAGTAAAAAAGGTGGGAGGAGGGCTTGATTCTCTGCACTCTTAGGGCTCACTTTCACCCCAAGTCTCACTTCCACCTAGCCTTGCTCCAACATTGTTTTCATTCAATATTTTTTTCATTTTATTTACTTAGTTCAAGATTCAAAAGTCACAGAAGGCTACACAATGAACAGTATCCCTCTCACTTCTGTCTTCCACCTACTTCGTTCCCTCCCTCGGGCAACCAATATTATTAGCTCCTTCTACAGCCTTCTAGAATACTTTATGCTATTCAAGCAAACAAGTATATACTCTTTTTACACTTGACAAGCATAGTACGTGCTGTTTATACTGCGTAGTATTCCACAGTGTGGGCATACCACAATTTAACAAGTGCCTTTGACCGGCAGTAATGTTGCTTTCGATCTTATTATTACAAATTATTAACACACACTTTCTCATTCACACACACACGCATATTCTGACATATAAAGTCATCCTACTGGAGCAGCTCAGTTTGTTCTTGGCACATGCGGGCAGTCTCCAGCCCATAAGCAGAAACAGCGTGGGCTGATCCCGGCCCCTCCACCGGCGCAGCCCCACAGGCCCTGAAGGGACATCCTGCTGTGCCGTGTGTCCTGCAGAGTTTCCTGGTAAGAAAGGGAAAGTGAAGACTCAAGTAGAGATTCTGGAAATCTGCAAATAATCATCTTGTTTTTCCGAGGTCTACACACAATAGGCAACCTCCACCAGGCCCTTCCTGCGGCCAGCAGCCCACGGGACCTGCGGCAGGGTGAAGAGCTCACAGAATCGTAACCCTGGTGTCACAGATGGAGCTCAGGCGCCAGGAGTCATAAATCTGTACGAATTTCTCAGTCAGAGGCCCTCTTGGCATGATTTTTTTTTTCTTTTCAAAATGCTGTTAAATACTCAGAGTTTTTCTTTACCCCTCAGGCAGCTGCAGACTCTGCTTGCTTGCATGCCCCTACAAGAAGGCAAACTGGAGTGTTTCCCTTTAAACCTTTTAAATCAAACACCTTCTATAGGTACTTTGGCAGCTCTTCTAAGTCTTTAAAAGCAGAGGGGGCAGAGGGGGGACCACCCACGCGCAGTGCGGTTTATTTGCGCAGCATAATCCTCATGGCAAGCTTTAAAGGGCGGGCAGCCCTTCCGCACGCGGCCTCTCACAGGTGCGCCTCGGGCCTCGGCGGCCAGGGCTTCATTATAAATGCAAACCTTGTCATTAGTATAAACGGCCAGAGTCCTGTCCTTATTACCCCATCATTTAACTAGGTAATGGCAATTTATTGAGCGCCCACAACACGGAAGGTGCTATAAAATTTATTAAATTTCGAAATGATTGAAAGTGCATCATGTAAATGAATCCAGATGTATTTCTGGAAAGAAAGGCTGAAAAGATTTTTTACAGACATGAAAATGAATCCGTTATATTTTATCTCACGTAAATGGCCAAGGGGCGTGTGAACTCACAAAACGTCTGAGTGTTCATTTATAACATATTAAATTAGTTCACAGATTGTAATAAAGGCTTTAAAAATCACCTGCCACAGAACAGCCCTTTCAGTCCCCTGGTCGGGAGCCCCCTGCCTTTGTGCCGCCTCCACAGCCGTAAGAGTGGGGCGGCCCTCACTGAGCGTGAATGCTGAAGGACATTCTGTAACGGTCAAGTTTCTTGCCAATTAAAATTTCTTCCGTTAAAGGAACTATTAATGGCAGTGGCTTATACGAGCTTGGGGGCAGTGGCCTAATTTATGGAAACCAGGCACTAAATTAAAAAATGTAAAGGTTCTGGGAGATTAGGGGACCCAGCAGTATCCTTCGCTCTTATTTCTCCATCTCCCGAACCATCGCCGACTGAGCGCACTTTCTGGAAGTCCACCAGCAACGACGTACTTTACAGAATGTTCTAAAGCACTTTATAAATGTGCACATTAACAATACGAGAAAATTCTGTAAAAATACAAGAATGCCTTAAATGTAAAAATTATAAGAATACTTTATAATTTTTAAAAAGGGTGCCACTGAATTGTTGACATCTATGATGTGGTAATTCCACTTTAGGGAGATTTGCCCAGAGCACATGTCTTTGTCCCATTCCTCAGTAAAAAGCAATTGGTGGGAAGGTGCTTATAGCAACAGCAATGTGCAGTATCCAGGCTCCCGGATCCCATCAGCGATCCCCATCTCCTGGTATTCACATCCATGTGTAGTCCCCTCCCACTCTGTACCAGGGTTGGTCTGTGGGATTAACAGAATATGACAGAAGTGAAGGTATATCACTTTCAAGATTAGGTTATTAAAAAACAACACGACTTCCATTCGGGTTCTCTCTTCTCCTGTCCTGTCCTGTCCTGTCCTGTCCTGTCCTGTCCTGTCCTCTCCTCTCCTCTCCTCTCCTCTCCTCTCCTCTCCTCTGCTTCCCTTCCCTTCCCTTCCCTTCCCTTCCCTTCCCTTCCCTTCCCTTCCCTTCCCTTCCCTTCCCTTCCCTTCCCTTCCCTTCCCTTCCCTTCCCTTCCCTTCCCTTCCCTTCCCTTCCCTTCCCTTCCCTTCCCTCTCTCCCCCTCTCTCTTCTTATCACTCACTTGGGAAAGTCAGCTGATATGTCATGGGCAGCCTTATGAACAGATTCATGTGGCCAAAACCCAAGCCTCCTGTCAGCTGCCACATAAGTGAAGGTGGAAGCAGATCCTCTAGCCCCAGTGCAGCCATCGGATGAGACAGCAGCCCCAGGTAACAGCTTGACTGAAAAATTTCTTTATGACTTAATGCAGACTAATTAGTATACAACACTCCCAATTTTGTTTTAGGAATCACTTTTGTAGCTTAATTGATGCTCTGTAACTCACAATGATGTATATGAAGGGATATGGTTTAAAAAAAGTAGTTTAACCCCAGAGTATGGTTCACGGGCTGGGAGTAGCAATGTGGTGGGTTTGGGTGTTTTTTTAAGTTGCTTTTTCTCCTTGGTGATACTTCCCATGGTAGTTATGGGATTGCAGAGAGAAGAAACAAACCCACCTCCAAAGAGGCCAATGTCAGAACTACCCTGGTACTTATTTTGACCCCATATTGCTTAGCAGATGGTCAGTAAGATTCAGACATAGCCAAATAGCAGGGTTGATTTTACCCACACATTTTTCTCATAATAGCCATGCAGTAATTATGTGCATGGCAACCATGTACCAAACTACCGTGGTGATCTATTTAAGTAATAGGAACGGAAATCTCTACATACAATACTTATTACTCATAGGACAAGAGAAATATAAATACTATTTACATCAATTCAGATAATGCACCAGCACTAAAGCCAATGGCGAACCATATAATGAAGTGTCAAAAGGACATTTTTGGAACCTAATTTGTGGCCCTCATTTTAATCTTGATCCATGGCAGCTCACCAAAAATTTCCAAAGCAGCTATAATTCTGAGAAGACTAAAAATACATCACTGATCATTCCACCCTCTTCCTAACCTTTTAACCCCAAGATGGTCAGTCATAATGTTCAATGTGTCAGTCAAGGGTTCAAAGTGTTCATGTTCTGCTTACTTCTGGCTACTGGGTTTTCTCTTCTAGCTACTAACTGAACCCAACTACATCTTAAAATTGACTCAGGCAACACATTAAAAAATGTGATCAAAACAGACAATATGGCTCTGTTTGTACCCTGTCTTCCAGCTGGGAACATTCCTTACCAATCACATTGATATCAAATTTTCTGTACATGATACTGTCGCAGACACCGACTGATGTACAGCAGCTGGGATGAGAGCAGACATATATACACAGGGCACTGAACAACATAAGATTTAAATAAAAGTCAAGACAACTGTTGGGAAGATGCCACATGGTAGTCCATGTGAATTTGAGAACAAAACATGGGAACGCACACAATGACATTTATGGGCGCTTCCAAGCCTGAGACTTGCTGTTGAACGACTGTCCGCACGAATGGTAAAGGAGCTTGGAAGCAAGGGGACTTACATCAGGCTGAGATGCTCAAGAAACGCTAGGCCTGCTAGAAACGACGATACTGCTGCGCGATTATCATAGCTCTTAGCTTTTGCTTTCTAAACGCCATCTCCCAGTTCAGTTTCTGCTTGGGACACAGAGAGCTGCAAGAGGCTGTCCTCCCACCCTAACCACAGGAAAAAGAAAAACAGATTATCCACAAAATCATCATTTTGGGAGCTCAGTACAATGTTGAGGTCAAAAGGCAACGAAATGAACTGAATGCGGAAGGGTGACAAGTGTCTCCCGGGGGGGAGAAGACACACAAGCTGCTTTCCCCCGGATAAAGCCAGGGAAAAGAAGTGGCGGCCAGAAGAGCAGGCGAGAGGCAAACGACTAAGGTTTCAGCACATTCCCTGTGGGTTGGGGTGATAGTTTAGGACCCCTGGGTCCCCACAAGGGGAGTCTGGCCCCCCACTCCCAAACACTTTTTCCCACTGGTCTCCACTGCAACAGACATTTATTTCTCACAGTTCTGGAGGCTGGGAAGTCCAGGATCAAAGTGGCAACAGACTCAGTCCTTAGCCACCGTCTCACATGGTGGAGAGAAAGCATTCTGGTGGCTCTTCCTCTTCTAAGGACACTCATCTCCTCACGGGGGCTCCACCCTCAGGACCTCATCTAAACCTAATTACCTCTTAAAGGGCCCATCTCTTAATACCATCATATGGGGGGTGGGGTAGAGCTCCAATATATATGAGTTGGGGTGCAGGCCTTACACAAACATTCAGTCTGTAACAGACTGGCACAAAACCTGCCCCTGTCCCAGACCTTCTCTGGTATCAAATGAGAGGCATCTGCTGCTGTAAAGGGGTAAGAAACTGCCCATGTTCCAGAGCTGACCCTGCCCGGACAGGAGGCAGAAGCAGCATGCCCCCGAGGAATGGGCAGGAGACCCTGCCACCCACGCCCTCCCCACCTCCATCCCAGGTAAGGATGGGTGCCTCAGGGGAGGGGCGGAAAGTCACCCCCCTCCCTGCGACTGGGCAAAAGCCATCACCTCGGGTACAAAACAGCAAAGAACACAAAGGTAGGAAATCATGGCCCTAGGAGGGTGGAAGGCTGGGGTGCCTGTTGCTCTTGCTGTCCCAACAGTCAGGGGACATGAGTGAGAGGGTGACCCTGGTCACGCACAGACAGGTGGTTCCCACACAGCCTGCCTGGAGCAGCCTTTCTGTGGGTCGACGCCGGCGGGTTCCAGTCTTAATTCTCCTGACGTGTATCTACTTGACAGCACCCGGGGGAACCGCAGCCCTGCAGGCCCGCGGGCCCGCTCTTTGGGAGCCTCCGCCCTGCCTGACACGCAGGCCTCCCGCCAGCTCCTGCTGTCCTCTGCTCCCCGGCGGGCGCTCACCCAGCGGGGCCGTGGCTCGGTGCTGTGGCCCCGAGAGTCTCCCTCCTCCTTGCCCCTGGCTCCTTCTCAGACAGAGATTGAGTTCAGGGCACTGTTCACATTCCTGTCTGGTGTCTTTGAAACCGCGGCATTGCTATCGCCCCTGACATCTTCTCCCCATATACAATCATCCCAGGGACCCTGTAATCTTGTTCAGATACACACTATATGTTACATTGTGGTTACAGGCCACCCATCGCAACTTCTGAGCATGAAAACACAGCCTTTCCCTCCTGGTTCTTACCCAGCCCACCCAAACGGCCTCGCTAAATATATCCACAGCTACCTCCATAACCGTCCCGTCGTGTCTCGCCCTGGGCTCCCTTGGCACAACCCATCTGGCTGCTCCAGCCTCCCGTCTCCCCACTGCTGGCCCGCTAACCTCTAGGGCAGGGAAGAAAGCTGGTATGTACTGCACATGGACCAGGCAACAGGCGCTTTCACGGGCATTCAGTTCTCAGATCTTCATCTGTATCCCCATTTTGCCCCAAAGAAGCAAAGGCTTGGGTAGAGACCAGGGATCGAAAGCCCTGACTCGGGTCCCTAACTTTCCCCCCACTCCTCCACTTCTCCTGCGAAGGACTGGAAAGCACGGCCTCCCTCCGTCCCAGTTCATCCCAGTTTGGCAACGAGCAGAGGCTTTACCCCAGGTTTCTTCCAGCCACCTGCCCGAACCACCCGCATCAACTTACCTGCCAAGAGGCTAACGCTTCCCCTCTGGGCAGCTGCTAAGTACTGAGCCCCCCACAAGGGAGCTATTCACCGCCTTCCACAAAGGGCCTCCCCCTCATCTCCCAGCCTTTCAGTTGCGGCTGCCCTTCACATCCGAAAGCTCCAGCGCTGAGCTGCTTTCAACACGTAGGAGTTAAAGAGCAAAGGAAACAAACGAGAGATTTTGGGAAGGTAAATCCTTTCCCATTTTAATTTCAAGAACACATTTCCAAAAAGGAAAAAAAAAGCAAAGAATAAGCTCGGGTAGGAATATTTTATAATCCTATAATCACCGGGTAAATGCCAAAAGATTAGCCAGATCAAGAGAGATCTTAAAAGAAGAAAAAAAGTCACCAGAAAAAAAAATCTGTAACTATTTGTAGTGACGGATGTTAACCTGACTTATCGTGGTGATCATTTCGCAATGTGTACAAATATTGAATCATTAAGTTGTACATCTGAAACGAGTATGTCAATTATGTCTCAACAAAAAAAAGATGCAAAACGGTGAACCAAACCCAAGATCCTCCTCGAAATTCAATCTGAATAAACTTGGTTCAGATTATAAATCGTAAAGTGTCGTTGCTTTCAAATGAACCAGCAGTTACACTACAAACGCTGACAAGAGGGAAACTTGTCCCTTAGATGTCTTAAACTGTGTACTGAGGCTAGCAAGGAAAATGTTCCCAGTAAACTGGAGCCCCATCTTTTTGTTTTTCCTTGAAAAAGCTCCAGTATTTTTGTAAAGATAATGAAGCCACAAGAGTTGCTCAGAGCATCCAAAGGCGACTCCTGAGGTTAAACTCTCCGTTCACTGGCTCCATAAAGTTTTCCTGTAGCGATAAGACTATGAAAAATGTTTTGAAGTTATAAAACACGTGTGAGACCTCCTTCTGGATACTCAGGTTTCAAGATACAATGGAGTCAAGTTGAAACTTCCAAAGTGCCAACTGATTTTAAGGAACATGGAAAGTTTAAGAAAATGAAACTTTAAAGCCTGAATTCTGAACAGTGCTGGAAAACTACATCAATTTTCAATTTCCTCTCCAAATGAGTGTGGCCTTAAGAAAAGATGGAGGCCCTTTTCCGGGAAACATATCCCAGAAATCCTCAACGTTTTATTATTATTTTCACTTACAATCGAATGACTTTTAGGACTCTGTTTTTAGGAGAGAATCATCCCCACCCTTTTTTCATGTCTTTTCTACATACCTTTTAGAAGAAAGCCAAACCAAAACAAAAAACTTCCACTAATTTTCCAATATCTAGGGCTTTTTCCAGTTGACTTTGGATGGCTGATCCTGGAATGCAATCTGCAGGTAGATTATTCACTTCCTATTCTTTTTCTAATTAACATGATTTATGAACATTTCTACAGAACATAACAAACACGGAAATAATTCTTCTGCAGAACCCCTTGAAGCCATTTGCACAAAAACAACCAAATTGCATAACGACTTTGGGATACTGAAGAATATCTTTCAAAAGTGAAATAGGAAATAAACAAAATTATCTGGGAGAACATTTTGAAGCCCTTAGCTCATAAAATGGTCTGCTGCATGCACATATTTGTATCAACCGTCTGCTAGAGAATTTTGGTCAAGTGGAAATCCAAAAATGAACACACACACACACACACACACACACACAAGGAACAGCACACTGGAAAAATACTATATTTAAAAGTTAAAATTTCATACATTTTATAATATTCAAAATATTTTATTTGATGAATCATGTATATATGTACATATGTATAAACATCAAGCACACTGAAGAAGCACAGAGTAATTACAATTTTATATATTTCCTATTAAATATTTGTTTTATGAACCTGAACTCAGGTTTCAAAAATAATATGAAATCACTTACATTTCAAGTGTATTATGCGCTCCCATAAATCTTAAAGATAAATGTCTTTAACACTCATCAGAAAACAAATTGTAAAATTCCAGCTATGACTTCCCCCTCTGAAACACATTTCCAGAAAGTCTCACCCATTTAGAGACCAAGTATAATTATGGCCCAAACCTCATGCAAGTTGTTTGTTTATATGCAATATTCATTAATTAAGCCTTGTAAACAAGTAGAGAACCAGGGCACTTCACCCTTGCGTGTGACATTGCAGTCACCAGAGGTGGCCCCAGAGTAGGTAAATGAGAGGGGCTCTGGTCCCAGGTAAGAGGTGGAAGCCTATGACATTCACTTGCCCATCAGGGGGGCAGCAGAGGACACCCAGCTGCATGATGCAGGAAACCATTTAGAAGGGATTGTTTTGCAGGGAGAATTTATAAGCACAATCGAACGGAGTCTCCTGAATATGAAGAGGAGTTTCCATCCCTGCATCTCTGAGTTTGCAGCATGAGCAGTGAGTGCAAAGCTCTGCATCAGCCACTCCATCTGACCCCTCCTGATGTGAGAGTGGCTCAGAGGTTCACAGAACGAATCTCTTCAGTTGCAGAAGTGCCCAAGGGTGGGCCAGTGGCCCTGCCACTCAGTTCCTGCATTTCTGTCATTTCCTTTAATTTTTTCATGAACAAATATTGAGTCCTAGGTGCTAGGCCCTTGTAGGCGCTGGAGATACAATGGAGACCAAAACCAGACATCTTTTTCTGGCCTCATGGGGCATATAATCAAGTGGAGGGGACGATAAGGAGCTAGGAATGCATATAATTCGGTAATTTAACCCAGTCAAGAATTCAAGGAAGGCTTTCCTAAAATCTGAAGGACAAGTAGGAGTTAAGTAATGTAGTAGGCCTCCCTGCAGTTGTTATCACATGTGCAAAGGCCCTGTGGCAGGATGGAGCAGGGCAAAAGCAAGAAGGCCAGCGTGGCCCGAGTCAGGACACCAGGGCAGGCAGAGCTGGTGCTGGCAGAGACTCTTCCATTGTTTTGAAGGGGGGAGAATTTTGTGGCTTACACTACGGTGTTAAAAACAGAACGGGACAGAAGTAATGATACTCAAGAGATATTTAAGAAGTAAAAGCCACAGGACTAATTACTGACTGTGTATACATTTTGTTGGGGATGACTTCCAAACATGAACAGGAACTCTGGCCAATACATGGAGGAGAACTGTCACAGGGCCTCAGAGCATCGCAGAAATGGCCAAGAATGAGAAATTGGGGCCCTGTGCTCAGTTTGGCACCAAACTTAAAGTTTCTTTCTTCCATTTCCAAGAGGGGAAGTAGAAATAAATTGAGAAGGGAGAGGGATGGAGGGAGAATTATGCTTGTCTATGAATCTGTAAAGTACCAGGCTTCCCTGGCATAAAATGCTATTATCAGAAAAGTCAGCAAGTACAATGTCATCTTACTCTGCAGACTCCAAAAACCAGAGGGGCAGCCTTGTATTACAACGTACTGTGAAGACTCAGTCTCTCATGATGGAAATGATGAAGATAAAGAAATTTTCATACTATTATGATCATCAATAATAAAAAAGATTTACCTTTTATTGAGTCTTGTAGCAGGCAATGGAACAGGGATGTTTAATCCTTACAAAATTACTGCCGCATGAAAGACGAGGCAAGAGAAGCTCAAAGATGTTGAGTCAAAATTTGTCCTAGGAAAGGTTTCAAACAGCCTCCTTCTGTGCCCACCAAGCTTCTTGGAGCCCTAAGTTCTTTCACAATTTCCGTTCCAAGACTGTTCTTGCTTATTTGGGTAAAGGGCCATGTTCACTCCTGAGTATACATACCTCGGTCTCTTTGCATTTCTTGGTGCTTCCCAAGCACAGACTTTAGGATAACACATTAGCATTTCCTCCCACTGTGGCCCTCAATATACAGCTCTCCAAAATCTGCCTATAGTTGAGAGCTAAGAGTGTGTGTGTGTGTGTGTGTGTGTGTATGATTGTCCATAATTTTAGAGAGAGATACAGAGAAAATTAATGTGTCTTAAAGCAGTCTCTAAAAACCCTTAGTCCTTAATTTCTAATTGAATTGGTCCAGATCATCTTTCCTACCTATATTTTTATGCCCAGACTCACCAAAGCTAAGTTCTATTGAACCTCAAACAGACTCATACATGCATGTGTGCTCCTAAGTAAAAACATTAAGATAGCAAAACTTAGATAATTACAAAAATGTGACAGTAGCTCATTTTTGATTTGCTGGTTGATTCAACTCTATCTGAACTTTAAGAACTATGACTGCTTGTTTAAATAAGCAATGTGATGATGTCTTAGGTTAAGTTCCCTAGAAACAGAGTCTGGGATTGCAGTTCCTTCGAAAAGGGGGAACTGTGAGCCTCAGCCGCCTACGCTCACAGAAGCTGGGGAAGGAGGGTGTCCACCCTAAGGCAGACCTGGGCACCAGCATCATGCACTACAGGCTATTTTTACAATGTGAACTTGCTTTCTTATGAAACTTTTCACCATGTGGAGTGACCCGTGAGGTTATTACGCTCCTCTCCCTTTACAGAGGCCAAAGCTGAAACTCAGGGAAGTGAGCCCCCTCAGACACAGCCAGAGAATCGATGAGTAGGGCTGGTACTTTAACCCAAATCGTCCAACTTCAACTTTCATTGATTTGACCTGACAACCTGAAAACTTTCCCGGCATAAAATCCCAAGAAATGTTGGATAAAATATAATAAACATCATTTTACAATCTTGGTTGAGCTCAGAGAAATAACAGGATGTGTCCAGAAGCCAAAAAGAAAAAAGAAACTAAGTGGCGAGCATGTGCTGGTCCTCAGACAGCCCATGGGGATGAAAGCAGAAAACCCAGGAGTTTACATTTTAATGGCCAAAGAGGGTTGAGAGTTTAATCTTGGACCCAAAAGTAGGGTGAAATGATAACTGAGAACCCCATGCAAAGCTGGAGCTTCCCAGGGCTGCACTGAAAGGTGAACTAGAAATAAAGTCTACCCCCTAGCACAATGAGACAGTAAGGACATTCAGCTCCATGTGAGTTCTGCGTGGACAAAAAGAAAGGAAAAAGAGAAAGTCTCCCTGAAAATTCATAATTGAAAGCTGACCTTCATTGGGGTCAAACCTAAACTACTGGTGAGTCCAGGAACCCTCGAGACAAGAGGCTAAACGTAAGTAGTCTCAGGTCAAATACCCTAGAGCACCAGTCGGAAGTAAACGTAAATCTCTCTGCAGAAAAATACTCTTAACCAGACCCCAAGAAAGCCCACAAATAAAGTCCACTGAAGATAAGCCAACAAATGAAAACCACAAAATACCCATGGGGTGAGAATTCCACGACGACTATATCAATAGCCACAATAAACAGCAAAACTAGATCCTCGTGTTTTCCCAAATCCAAGCATTCTTCCTAATATTTAATTTTAAAGACACGAAGGGGATTAGGCAGCTTCACTCCTAAACCACATTATTCATGGAAATGCAAACCATGCTTTATGGCGGGGGTGGGGAACGTCTGGCCCGTGGCCTGTATACAGCCCACGAAATCATTTGGTTTGGCCCTGCCAAGGCAACAGGTGGGTTTCGAAATTCAATAAATCTAGGAGCTTTTTTCATAGCTAATTTTTAAGTTGATAATTTTGTATGGCCCACGAATGGTGTTATAAATATCCAAATGGCCCTTGGGAGAAAAAAGGTTCCCCACCCCTACATGTCATTAATTTAAAAGATCTACTCATTTATTCAAAAAAGTTTCTCTTTGAATTTGTTATTTTTTTTAAAAAGTCGACATGGCCTTTAATTCTTAAAAACAGAAGGGTTTACCAATATCTTTCTTAGATGATTGAAATGTACACCTAGCTGGGGGCAAGCAAGTAGAACAGTTTTCTTCTTGAATTCCCTTAGAGTCTTAAGATTCTATGAGGATTCCTCTAGAGCCATGTGTCTCAATGAGCTTTCAAAAAAAGAAAAATCTAATCTGCAAATGTTATGCAATCCTTGGCTGTAATAAAAAAGAGAGTGGGTGAGGAGGCTGCATTCTTTGCCAATCAAAACAGTAACTAGACTAGAAAAACCCAACTCCTTTGTATTTGGCAATCTCTCTCATTGTGAATCACAAATGATACAAATATCCCTTGAAGAAATCCAAAGTGGCCTGCTGTAAACAAATATATAATAGAATCACTCCTCATAGCCATTCACACAGATCACAGACAACAGCCCAAGTCTGTGGCTACCAGGAGACCAGGACACTTTCCCGCTGAAACTCAAAGCCAGATCCTTAAATAAATATGGGGAAAGGGAGTTCTTTCCCTGAATAAAAAGATTATTTGACTGATGTTCAATGGTTTGTTCTAAGTAAGGACAAAAGATGGGAGAGGAAGAAGGTTGAAGTAAAAATGTAAACTGAGGGAAGAAAGTGTTGCTTATAAATTTGCAAATTACCCTGTAGTAATCTGCAAATATTACTTCATTGAATCCTCACAAAATCCTATGGCTTCTGAACCAATTTACAGATGAGAAAACTGAGGTCCAGTGAGGGTAATTGCTCACAGCCCCAGAGACAAGAGTGACAGAAACTCAGCCAGGTCTTTCTGGCTCCACAGCCCAGAATTTTCACTCCATTCTGTCCATAAAGCCCATATTAAAGCTCCACAAAGGCCAGGAAAGAAAAGGCTCTTCCTCTTCCAGATTCAGAAATCCCCGATGTTTGTTTAAGAGGTTTCAGTTTTAATAAAATATTTTTTATATTGACACCTGACAGGTCTGATAACACATATTAATTAAAACATATATATCCCTCAACAAACTGGATACATAAGGGACATACCTCAACATAATAAAGGCCTCTATGACAAACCCACGGCTTACCGATGTGGAAACCAAGACACATGGAGGTTAAGTAACTTCCTAAAGGTCACACAGCGGGTTAAAGGCAGAGATAAGATCAAAACCCAGGCAGCGTGCCTCCTGAGTCACACTCTGAAAAGCTGCTCAGTGATTACCCGCTAATAACAGACCCGAGGAGGTGGCCTTTCCTGAGGAAGACGGGTATATCTGCCTGCCCCCGAGGGCACGCTCCAGGCCTGGCCGAAAAGGACCGCACACTTGAAAGCTACCCCAAATTCCTGTTTGGTTCAGATTTGCTAAAAAGTTATTCTAGTAAAGATGAAATAGGAAACCTCACCTCATGCCTTTAAGCACCCAGAGCCCACTTTGTCTCCACCCCCCCCCCCCAAAGCTCTCCTGAAAACAGTGCTCAGCTGGGGATGGCATCTTGGCTCACCCTGAGGAGGATGAAGAGTCTACAGCCATCTCTCCCTCTACAGACGCACACACAGACTCTGATTGGAGCTTCCAGAGGTGTTTGGAAATGTGCATGTATACAGAAGAAACGAACGAAATGAGAGAGAGAGAGGGGCCCTGCCACCTCCTAATAGTCTACTTCACATCCAGGTGTGAGTTGCAAAATATTTCACAGTGAACACTATGCCCAACCCCAGGGCTGCCCCCTGTATTTGCACACAGGCCAAATAAAGATTGAGCGCACACTCCATGAGTTTCTAGGTACATTCTGGTAAGAACAAGTGCACACATAGCATTTGGGGTAAGAGGGACGAGAGACATAGGAAACGGGACAAAGAGAGAGGGGGAGAGAAGGAGAGGAGGGGGGATAGGACAGAAAAAGGGAAGGAGGGCAGGGGCAGAAGGGGGACAGGGGGAGAGGGGGAGGGAAAAAGAGAAGAGGAGTGAGGGAAACAAAGGGCAGACAAAACAGGAGGCAAAGCAGAATGAGTCTTTCCTTGAATGGTTTAGGTGCAGAGGGATGCAAATGGCTTCCCCGACCAAGAGGAAGCCATGGGAGCTGAGTGTTACCCCTCAGTTGTATCTCCAACCAGCATCTATTAACTGACCGCTCCGAGCCAAAAGCTGTGCCACATGAAGGCAGGTGCAAAGCAGAACTATCATCCTGGCTGTCGGGGAGCCTGGGCTCAGTCTGGAGAGACCTGGTGTACACAAACAGCTACAGCACAGGACGGAAAGGGGTAGATGTCACCGCGGCAGGCTGGGTTGAGTGTCGTGGGCGATCAGGAAGGGGAGGTGGCTCCCAGTTTGAGCAGAGAGAAGGCAGGATGGAGGTCATGGAAGAGATCAGACTGCGGTGGCCCTGAGGGCGGGGCTGGCCCTCATTTCCTATGGGTCCCAAACACGTGTCCTCAGCTCCTACTAGAAAGTCTCCCCATAAACCACTGTCACTTTGTCACTGCCATGACTGTGCTCAGTTACCTTGACTTGGGATGTCAGCCTGCCTTCCCTCCATCACCTAAATTCTATACATGACTTAAAGTCTTTATTTCAATCCTACCTCTTCCTTCGCTGCTCCTCCTGACCACTCCAAGCTTCAGTCATTGCCCTGCCTTCTGTGCTCCTGAGAGTCCACGGTAACAAATGTTTGTGAGTATTTACTCTGGCTAAGACAGTGCTACGCACCTTCTGCAGTGTCTGGCTGTGGTGAGCACCCCTTCTTGAAACCTTGCCCTTCCCTGGCTTCCATAACACCACTGTCCTGGTTGACCTCCTGCATCTATGCCCTTTTGAGGCTCCTCTTGCCCTGCTCATCAATTAAATGTGGGTGGTCTCCAAAGATCCATCCTTGATTCTAAATCCTCTCATTTCCACAGTAATCCTATGCTGATGTCTCCCCAGGCAGCATCTCCAGGCAGAGCATGCTCCTGAGCTCCTGGCCGGTACCCAACCATCTATGTACCATTTCCTCTGAGCCATTTACACCTCAAATTTAATATTCCCCAAATACAACCCATTAGCCTCCCTCCCATTCCCCATCACCTAGCTTGCTTCCTTTCATGTATTTCCTATCTTAGTAAATGAGAAAACAAACCAACAAAAGCCCTTCTTTCTAAAAATAGCCACTGCTCTCTGATCTTGGCTCTGAGGCAGCTCAAAGCTAAGTTGCGTGGTGCAGACATAACCCCAGCCCACTTTCAACCCACCAAGCCTGGTAGATTCTGCTTCTCTCTTATCCCATTCTGCTCTCACCAGTGTGCCCGCCCTGCTTCAGTCTCTTTCCTTCTCTTACCTGGATCACTCCTGCATCTGCTCCTGGTCTCCATGCCAACCTCTTTCAAACCACTTAAAGAGTTTGCTATCCTTCAGGTCAAACCCCTCACTCCTCCTGGAGTTCACAGTCGTGCCCTTTATCAACTGGCTACTGTTTACCTATTCACCCCTCTCACTTGGCACCATTCCTCCCTCCCTAACACCCATCTCATCCACTAGGCTCTGCACGTTTGAATATTGGGCAGTCCTCAAAGATCATCACCTTGGCCTTCACCTGCATGTTCCTTCTGTCTGATTTCCTTCCTTCCCTCCTTCACATAGGCAACTCCTCCACATTCTTCAAAACTCAATTCAAGTATCAACTCTTCCGGGAATCCCCCCCTGTTTACTCCTTCCACAAAAGCCCACAACTCTCTGTGTTCCTCCGACATCCTCTGAATACATCTTCCATCATACACCCTATCACTCTGAATGCTGAGCCCTCATTTATCTCACTGTCTTCCCTTCAGGCCAGGAGGTAAATCTCGTTAAGATTTTTGTATTCCCAACGCATACAACAATGGCCAACACATAGTAGATGTTCGGTAAGTTTATTGAGTAAATGAAGAAAATATTGGGCTTTTTTAAAACATGGTTCTTTGCTTTTCCAATGTATTAATCTTTGGATTCATCTGTGAGGATTAAAATAGACAATATACTGTTAGTGTTATTTAAACTCTTCTAAATTATGACAGAACAGTGGTTTTTAAGGAGCAACACTGGGTGATGACAGAACCTGTACTTTGGAGGCAAGTGTCCCTGGGTTCCCTCCTGAGGCCTGGGAACCCGTGATTTAGTCTCAGTATACTTCACTTTCTTCCTTTCAGCTCTTGAACTATAATGTGCTTTACAAAACTTCAACTTGTAGACAATTATCAAGAAATGCTGCCTGGTGGGGCATGGCTCTGCAGTTGAGCGTCGACCTAGGATCCAGGCGATTGGAGTTCGATTCCTGGTCAGGGCACATGCCCGGTTTGCGGACTCGGTCAATGACTCTCTCATCATTGATGTTTCTCTCTCTCTCTCCCTCTCCTTTCCTCTCTCTGAAATCAATAAAGATATGTTTAAAAAAAAGGAAAGAAAGAAAGAAAGAAAGAAAGAAAGAAAGAAAGAAAGAAAGAAAGAAAGAAAGAAAGAAAGAAAGAAAGAAAGAAAGAAAGAAAGAAAGAAAGAAAGAAAGAAAGAAATGCTTATGTGTTTATAAAGCAAAACTCTACCTCCCTTCTAGGTGTGCAGATGCACGTGCTGAAGAAAAGAGCAAAGGCCTAAATGGAGTCTCATCTTAATTCTACCCTGGGTAAGGACGCAAAGCCAGCATCCGGCGTCCTGGGCTGTGAAGGCTACCCTGGAGCACACTGCCCTTGCATTTCAGGGGAAATATCAGTGCCATGATCCACCTTGTCTGTGGAATGATTGAACCATGGTTGTTTTAGGCCTCAACAAGATTAGCAGAGCTATAAATATTTTCCTGGTGATAGTACAGGCAGGTATAGTTAAGAGCCAACCTTTTGTTTTGCTTGTAATAAACTGGATGTAAAATAAAACTAATGGCTGCATATCACCATAACCAGCCCACAGTGAATAGGCAGAATAAATGAATCGATATTATTACATTAACATTTATCACACTTGACACAACAGTTATACAAATCAAGCCCACAGCACGGTTTTATGGCTCCATTAGAATGCAAAATATGTAATCTGAGCAAAGACAGAGCGGACCCTAGACTACTGACCTGTAGAGATCCAGCCCACCCCTTCTACAAGCCTATCTGAGGTTCTTCCACATAAGGGTGTAGTTTTTTTGTTTTGTTTTTTTAATCCCTGAGTAAAATATAGCAGGTGTGGGGTGGGGGGTATGTATAATAGAGAAAAAAGCTTCTTAAACCCTGGTGCAGAGTTTTGAGCCCTGCCCACAACCTACTCTTTATGAAAACATGTTCACACTAAGTCCAAAGAGTGAAACAAGAGGGCTCTTTATGTCACAAATCAGAAGCACACCCATGACATGCATGAACTCATGAGCAAGGCAACCTTCAAAGTTAACCAGGGAGGAAGGGTTCCTCCCTGCCCCATCTGAGAGCCTCCAGGAAATGGGGAATGTCCCAAGAGCAGAGAACTCAGCCTCGTGTTCCCCACACACCGAGTGAATTTGTACCTGAGCCAGCCAAGCCCTCTTGTCATCAGTGCCCCTCCACCAGCCCCCTTCTCTATCCCAACCCTGACACTCTCAAAGATTTCTTACGACACCCTTGCAAAGTGGGGAGATTTATTTTTCCATTATAAAAAGGGATTACAAATCGCATTACAGAAAATTAGGAAATGATTTGTTGCAATTTGACCAGAAACAGAAGCCAGGAAACTCCAGATTCGTTAGGCTTTGCATCAACAACCAATGCCCTTTAATATTTAAAAGGCAAAAGCCACATGAGTCAGTATTTAGGATGACTGACTGCCTTTCCTTAGGATGTGGAAAAGACCATGCAGCCTTCAAAGGGAGCTGTCGATCTGAATGCTCAGAGACAGAAAGGAGTTTTAAAAGGGTGCAGGATGGCAGTGCAGAGAAAATGGTAAAAACAGAAGAAGTACCCCAACCTCCACATTTTATTACTTATTCCTTGTATTTATGGGCCTCGGATGAAAGACCTTCCACATAAAGCTTCAGTTAGTTTGTCGGATGTCCTGTGTACACCAGCAGCCGGTTTAATCAGGATCTGGCCAGAGCAGGGTAATGTTTGGCTGGCTCTGGGTCCAAGCATTAGATGAAGTGAACCTTCTGCCAGTGGGTCTTGCTAGTGTCCCAGAAGTTTATCAAATATTTCCATTTCCAAACGGGGGAACGTTGGCTTAAAAAGTCATCTCTAAGATCACCAAATCTTTGGCCCCTAATCTAAGACAGAAATACTACAAGAGGATTTTGTCCCCCTAGTCAAACCAATTTAGCATTTAACTCTAAAAAGCAAGTTCCTTATAAGTAAAATTCTGTTAATGTAATGAAAGGGTACAATTCTTCTGAAAGTCAAACAATACAATTATTAGAAGAAAAGCGTCCCCTGAACTATGAGACACCTTTCACCTAGAAATGTAGGCAACGACTCAGAGTTTTCTAGAACATTTATTTGATATTCAAAGTATAGCTGTAATCATACCAGAGGGAGAAATTATTTCAACTATGACAGCATCAAATCATTCAAGAGAGTTCAAAACATCTTGTGGAAATCTTGTGATCAGTACTAGAAAACACAGAGGGGGAAATGCAGAGGCGGGGTGTGAGTTGGTGCAGTCACTTTGGAAAACTGTTTGGCAGTATCTATTAAAGCTGAACAAACACAGACCCTATGAACCAGCAATTCCATTCCTGAGTGTTCCCCAACAGAAATGTGTGCTTATGTTAACCAAAAGAGTGTCCGTGGCAGCACTGTGCTCAACAGCTCCAAACCAGAAGCAACCCAGATGCCCATCAATGGTAGAATGCATGTATTCATTCACACAATGGGAACTATGGGGCAGTGAAACTGAAAAACTAATTACACACAACAATACGAATCCCTCGCAAATATAACACTGAACAGAAGAAGCCATGAGCCCAACAGGGTATATGTTGTACAATGTCAATTATATAAAGTTCAAAGATGGGCTCTAACCTCTGCAGTTTGTAAGTCAGGACAGTGTTTATCCTCAGCAGGGGAGGGGAGGAGGGCATTAGTGACTGAAGGTGGCCCAAGGGGACTCCTGGTGCTGATGTACCCTAAGTGAGCTGGATAGTGGCTATACGGATGCATTTTTGTGTGTGAAAACTTCATAAGCTGAACACATGGTTTGTGCACTGTTCTGTATTGTTTCACATATACAACTTTCATTTTGAGTCAGGTTGGGTTTTCTTATTTATTTCAAAAGTAACTCTTACCCGATGTAGAATATATAGAAAATACAGATGAGGCAAATAATACCAGCCTATAATCCCATCACCCGGAGATAACCACCAGCTCTTTGTCAGAGTAACTACACAGGGAGCACTCCCAGTCACCGTAATCTTGTTTCACTTAATAATATCATAAATCATTTTATGTGATTAAACAATCTTCTACTCCGTCTTTTCAATTGCTATGTCACAACCAATGCCACACAGGTACGATAAATTATTTAACTAATATGTGCTTTGCTAGACATCTAGGTTACTTAAAGTGATTATCATTATAATCAATACTGTCATAAACATATCTATAGATAGATCCTTAAACACATCTATGATTATTTCCTTAAGATAAATTTCCTAAAGACCGTCTGGATCAAATGGTATGTAAAATATTAATTACCCCCAGGAAGGATTTTTGCTAATTCACATTCCTAACAGCTATGTTTAAGACTTCCAACTCAGATGACACTAATTTTTGAAGAATGCAACAAAATATAGTTCAAGGGATTCCGCTTCAAATATTATATTTCTTCTGCTTATACACAGGATTTTAAAAATAGATCCCAGAAAATGGATAAAAAAGTTAAACCATAGAATTGAAAACACCAGCTACATGAGATTTAAATGAGCCTCAACCTAAAGCATGAGTTCAGGCAGCTTTGGACGGTATCCCTGAGTCACAAGCTGATAGTAAAAAAGGGGACATAGGGGAAGTAGTTGACATCACATCTGGAAGGCCCTCACACGTTCCCTTTCAGAGGACTTTCTCAAGTTGTCTTGTGCTTCAGTTAGAAGCATCTAGGAGCCTGAGTAGTTTCCACATTTCAGGCCCAGGGGACTTCTGGGTTGGTTGAACACAGGAACTGGGAAAGGGAGTTTCCAGGAAGGGAGAGCCATGAGCCCTCACTGCTGGCACAGGACCAGCTCTGGACGAAGTACAGCCTCTTGCTTTTTGCAGCTCACAAAACTCATACAGCTTGACTCTATTTTGATCTGCACAGTGCTGAGGAAAACTTATTCAACTGTAGAAAATATTTTTAAAATCCCACTAAATAGGTTACCACCAGCAATTAACCCCCATATGCTGAAATCTGTTAAGGCCTAAAAGGAACCGGAGAGAGCCTGTCCATCTTCCCCTGTGAGCTACCTGCTGACTCCTCCAGCCTTGTCATTCTTCTCAGGTGCCCTTTACCCTTCCCGTGGAGGACTGTGCCACCCATTTCCTCTTGGATGCCACTTCCCAGCACCAAAGGCAATTAGATGAACTCTCTGAGAAGGGAGTTTCCATTTGAACGTGCCAAAGTCAGCCTGTAGCTTAGAGAGAGCATCGTATGTCCTGTGATGGATGCTCTGGCTGACGTACTCCTTCCTTCAAGAATCGTTTCTTGAGCTTTGTGCCAATGGACACAGGCTCCCATTTAACACATGGGACTGTCAAGAAAAAACAGGAAACCTAAACTCCAGGATCCCAACATGGCATTCCAGTGTTGCATTTTACTTTGAATTCATTGATCAATACATTTATAAAATAAATAAAATTAAAATACTTTTGGAAAACAGTGCCTGTGTGTGTAATCTGTAAATGAGCTTTAGCTCCATGCTACGCAAAAGTATGGTGGGAGCAGGAGGGATGGGGTCGCTCTCCTGCAGCTCTGCCCAGATGTGTTCACATTCTTTCTTTATGATGGCTGTGCACACATCACCCAACTTTGTCAGCTGTGAGACCGCAGCTCAAACCCCAATGCAACCAAAATTTCCACTTATCAGTCTCTTATGCTGTGCCTCCCATTAATAAAGAAACATATACAATCTTTCATTATTCAGATACTGATTAGCTATTTTGGGTGCTAATACAGATTAAAAAGCAACAGAAATAGTGTAAATCTGTAGCATTTCTGCTCCTAGGAAACATTACTTTTGGAAGAAAACACACACAACTGTTGGATTCAATAATACTTCATTGATAGTCACCCTGGAAATTGTTAAAAGTCTCAAGCTGCTGATTCTAAAGGGAAAAATCCATATTCAAACTAAGCCCAATTTTTTTTCTACACATTATCAACATTAGGGGGAAATTGTGCATTATAATAAAGTTAATACTGTGCTGTCAAAATGTAATTATGGTCTGAATACTGCAGTCTTCATATAGAAGATTCTATTAAATACAGATTGTAATTCAATGAGTTTAGGGTAGGCCTGAGAGTCTGCATTTCTAATAAGGTCATAGATGATGCTGAGGCTGTGGATTCGCAGACCACACGTTGAGGAGCAAGTTTACAGATCATTCAGCTCAAATGGTTGTTCAGGTTCAGGTGAGGAAACAACTGAGCATCCTAGAAAGAAAAAGAAACGTGGGAACAATATTGCACCAAGAATCTAGTAGCTTAAACTCTGGTGTCTCAGCAGCAAAGTGAACTCTAATTAAAATTTTCAACAAACCAAAGATATTTCCTTCAGTATTTAAACACGTGGGTCTGAATCCAAGACAACATTAGGTAGTTACCATTTGCTGGCAGACACAGGTAGTTACACGGACCCTGGATATATTATTTACAGTATAAATACCACAAAACAAGACCTGAGTGATACTCCTCCCTATGAAAAGGGGCCAGTCCTTAACCACAGCATTTTCCTGAGCTGAACTGGCATTCACAACCACTCCCTTCAAGTGTCAGAGTTGAGCCCAAGGTAAAAATAATTTGTTACAGATGTGATGTTGCTGCAGTAGTTACTGTGCATGGTTAATAAAGGAGTAAGACTTTATCTTAAAATTAAACGAAGTTTTATTCTATATGGCTGACATCATTCAAGAATTGTATCATTTTTTTAAAGAGCTCACAGGACATGTTATAATCAGCATCTTGGATCACATTTTTACCACAGTCATTCAGATTGAATGTGTCAGGTAATTCTTATATGATCTGTGGGAATGATTCAGTTTTATGGACATGAGCAGAGCTTTATGAAATAAACAGCATCCTAACAGTACTTTTAAAAAAAACTTCTAATGTATTTTAGTGATTTTTGCATATAATAACCCTTCCTCAAAGTGACTTACATCTATACTGTTTAAACACCTAATAAAGTTTATCCTGAGCAATTAATAAAATAACCATCACTAAGTGTGTGTATATATATTTAATTGAATAATCTATTTTAAAAACTTGACAAAAATTCAGGAAGATAAACAATTAAAATTATCAATAGGAAGAAATTACAAAGATTTACCATATAACATTAATGGCTTTGATAACAATTTTTTGAAACTAGCACCGTCATTACCTGAATGATCAAGATTTGCGATGGTAGAATTTATATTAAGCAAAAAAAGACTTAAAATTGGGTTCCAGTTGTATTACATACATTAAGAAGAAAACTAGCATAATTTTTTTTTTGTCTGAACAGGGCAAAATAAAATAATTCTTGTTAAGTTTCACCCCATAAAAAGGAAATACTATAATTCTGCTTCACTATATCCCAAGTCAGTTTCTCGATTCATATTTTTTTTATAACCAAGGGACTAATAATTAGTAAATATCTGTGAATGACTTTTTTTAAGTCTATGGTTTGGGGCATCCAGTTAGAATCAGCTCTTTCCTTGTCGCTTTCTACATCAGTTGATACAGTTCCAGTGTTCACGTGCTGGCCATGAAATACACAGACATACTTTAAATTCTCATTCATATGATTAACTATGCTCAGCACACCTTTCATAGGAAGGATATTTCATTGTAATATTTTTTTAACTAGAAAAATATTTACTATACTTCTGTTATCCAGAATATTCAAATAATAAGAATGCCATATTGTCCATCTCTTTGGTATAAATGGCAGTTTATTGGTCATTTAAATAGTACATAATTTCAATAAAGACAAATGAGTATAGTACTTTAGTATTTAAAAAGTGATTTTCAGATGCATTGTCTCACTGAATCTTCATGACCACTTTTGAGATAGGCATTATAATCCTCATTTTTAGAGCTGAGGAGTCCCGTAAGCAGATTATGTAGTTCACTCCAAATCATCGAAGTATTAGGTAGTAAAATCAGGATTCAAATCTGGGTCCCCGCTGCTGTGGTCCTCACAACGCACCCTGCCTCTCGGAGATAACACGCAGGGGAGTGTGCGGGGCTATGAAAGCTAATGGCCCGAGTCTCCTTAACGCTGAGACGCGTGAGCCTCACGGAAAGTTAAAGATTCACGGCCGCACTCTGCTCTTGCTGGGTCTTCTACAGGGCACGTCCACTGCGGAGATACTTCAAGGGGACTGGATGAAATACGGCCACTTGCTGTTGCCACGATCTGTTGATTCTATCTGACATGATAACACTATCACTTCCCGTTCATGCATTCACAGATAATTACTGGGCTCCCACTATGGAGCATGCATTGTGCTTTGAGTTTTCCAGTGGTGTCAGTGGACACACACACAATATAAACAGCCAAAATACATACTCACTTGCTCTCTTTTCCAATGGCATACTCCGATCGCAACTAAGTCCACGATCTTGTAACTAGCAGGATACAAACCAAGCTATGATTTGCTTGATATGGCCCTCCATTTCGGGGGACAGCACCTAATGTCTGGGGCACAGACCACTCACTGGCGGAACTAGAGAGAATTTAGATGATGTGTGGCTCAGCAAACACTAACTAGACTTAATAGGGATAATGTTATTTCCTTCACAATTCTCTTTCAAGCTTTCTGATTGCATAAAAAAGGAAAGGCACAGATTGGGGCTAATGTATCTTCAGCATTTTTATAACTGGATAATCTCTCTTTTGAGCAAAGGGAAAGCCTCAGGCTCAGAACCTTGAACGGGTAACTTTATCTAGTTAAAATGTAATGTATCTTTTCATGGCATTCACTCTTAGCGTTACCTTGTTTCATAGCAGTGAAACTGGTTCTTATATTTCCATATAGAATAGTGACACAAAGCCTCTTTTATAAGTTATTTACATATAAAGTCGGTCTGCATTTAAAAATATGATTTCTTTGATGGCAGATGGGGGTGTCTGGTGTGCATGAATTTTGGAAGTAATACAGAAATCGCTGGCATTTAGGAAAAACTTGTGAAGAAAGAGCAGTGGATGGATCATCCGCAGCCTGGCTCGTAGCCAGGTCGTGTGACTTCGAAGGAGTTAGCGAACCTGGCAGCCTCACTGTCTTCATCTATAGAGTGTGGGCTTGGGCTGGATCTGTAATGTAACATGTTTCTGTCCCCAACCTCCTAGGCACACGACACACTCCCACTGGGCAGAGTGACCTCACCAGGGCAATGATGGCGGAGTGAGTAGAGACTAGGTTAGAAGGGAATGTGTGGCTTTTCGAAGGTCCCCAGTCTTCCTCTCCCCCACGTACTCTCTGCACCCTGCTGAGTGCACTGGGAGCTGAGAATCACTGGACAAGACAATCTCTATGGCCTGTTCCAGCTCTAAAACTTGAAGAAGCTCTGATTTTGCATGTAAGTGTTAGAGCTAAGATACCAGGACCATTTGGCAGCTGTGAGAAATAATTTCTCTAAACAAGGAAGAATTGTTAAAAGTAATAGTAGTTCTGCTTCTTTAGGGAACAGGTTTCTATGGGCCAGACTACAGGGGAAAAATACTCTCTGTGAGGCTGCTTAAAACTTGAGCACGTATCACCAGGGACAACTTCAGTCTGCATAACAGGCTTTCCTAACCAACCCCACCTACCCTGCGTTCCTAGTTACCACCCCACAACGCACACCCTGCCCCGGGAAGTCCGAATCCCTTTTCCTTTGTCTCGTCTCTTCTCCACAATCTATCACCTTTTTTCACTCTCACTTTTCCAGGAGTGATGATTTCTAGAGCTCCTTAAACTTCTTCACTTTCCAAGAGCTTTCCCATGTACTATTTGCATCTCATTTGGTTTGCACAATCTCTCCCAGAGGGGGCTGTCTGGAAATTGTTATTTCCCGGCGACGGTGGCAGAAACAGAGGCAGGGCCAGAATCTGAACCCCCAGCCCCTGCCAGTTTCTCCAAATGTCAGCATTTTCCTTCGATCGTGCCTCCCCTACAGAGTTGAGATGGCCTTGCAAACGTCCAGTGAGGAACCTGGGCAAGGAAATAATGTGGAGATTTCCTTGAAAACAACTTCAATCTCTAAAAGTGTCCTTTGAAAGAGTTGTGATGGTATTTTAATATTACGTAATGCTTCACTTCATGTCTTTATTTTATTTCCTCAATGAGACGAAGAGTGTCTGAAATCCATACTTGAAAATTAGACAAAAAGTGCTGAGTCAACTGAGTACAGTGCTGTTTCTGAAGCAATGAGGAATTTTCCAGGAGGTTTTAGGTAGCATTTTGTGGCTGAAAAAAAAATATGTTCCACAAAGAACATTCTTTGGTAAAGTGAAAGCGTAGTCGTTCAGAAGGAAAGAGAGAAGTCCCCCAGTGGCGCCACAGCTGGTAAGGACGGCCAGAGCTGTGAGCTGCAGCCCAGGAGGCTGGGCAGGGCCTTACGACAGGGCCGAGGGGCTGGCTGCTGCACCCCCCAGGGGACAGAACAGAGAGAAGAGAGCAGCAGATATGATGTGGCCAATGCTTTTTAGAAGGGATGGAGTGGACAAGCCTTGGGCGATGTCGGAGAACACAAATGCTCTGGCTCAAGGCCCTGCCCCACCACGTTCTGGCTTTATAATCCTCAGCAAGTTGCCCCAAAGCCTTGGGTTTTGGTCTCTAAGTCAACACAAGGTCAGGGATGATGTCTTATGTGCCTGCAGACCACAGGCGCAACAGACGGACTTTGAAAGCTCAGGACTCAAACCTGTGACCCTGTGATGACCCTCCTTCCAGGCCCCACCCTGCACTGGGTGGGACTCCTGCCCAGACCTGTG
Organism: Miniopterus natalensis; assembly: GCF_054644295.1. Classification (NCBI taxonomy): domain Eukaryota; kingdom Metazoa; phylum Chordata; class Mammalia; order Chiroptera; family Miniopteridae; genus Miniopterus; species Miniopterus natalensis. The sequence goes on along the minus strand of NC_142085.1, from coordinate 81,580,851 downwards.
TGTCCTGCATGAGGTGGCCTGGGAGGAGGGGGCAGGGCTGAAAGAGAGGCCACACTCTGCTCACAAGGGGACATCATCCAAGCGTGCATTTGAGCTCTGTTGGGAGCTAGTCCCCCTCGTTTTACAAACAACTCCAGCAAGTTCTGTTACCTGTTGTCTAAAGTCACTGCCTATTAAAAGCACCAAGTAAGCAGAAGGAGAGGAGCTGTTACTGCCAGCCACCTGAGAGCAGGAAACAGACAGGAGGTGGCAAAACTATACAGACAGACCCGAATTCACCAAGCAAAGCAGACCCAGGGCAGGTACGGTGAGAGCAGCCAACCCTACCCCCCAACCAGAACAGAGAACACAACTGAGTCATAGCCACCACTCCCCACATGATGCCTTAGAAGGATTGTGCGCCATTCAAAAAAAATCAAACAGTGAGTAACAGTTGCATTTGAGAAGAAAAGAATGTGTAATGTTTTATAGAGATTTCCAATGAAAATAGTTGAATGAAAGGGGGAATGTGACGGCTAAAGGTACAAACCTTCACTTTCTAGAAAACACTGTTCCTTGGAGCTGATGTTCCAATAACTGGTGTTGCCGATGACTAAGGTTTTACACTGCCCTTTTTTTACAAGTATGTCTCTATCTCTTTTTAAAATGCTCAACACCAACTCCTGTATCTCCTTAAAATACAGGTTTTACTTTAAAATGAACCACGTGCAGAGAACTGGGTGATTCTGCACAAAACTGGTAGTCACAGCAGACGGCTCTATTTCCAAGTCCCTGAAATTCTCACTTACATCACTGACCACATTCCCACCCTCAAAAATCCACCGCAAACACTTATGCCGAGAAAAAAAGGTTGAATGCATTGTACAGTGTAAGCTCATGGCCCTATTTTTTAAAAATTTGGAAAAAGATTCACTAAATGCCTGAATGAGAACCAAAATGAGAACATAAATGTCACAACTGCTCCAGCCCAGAAGGGTATCATGTTGGCGTTTGAAGGGAAGATTTGTCATTTTGTTTGTTTCTTTGAGATGAAGTAAATTTGCCCTGTAATTCAGCCAAAACAAACAAGAACCATTCTCTAAAACTGACGTATCCTTTAAAAATGCAGAAAAGAAAGTATAAATAACAAAATTTTTAGCTCAGAGTTCCTCCAAGTTTAAAAAAAGGGGGGAGGCGAGGCAATTAGAGATGTATGTCTTATTCTCCAAGAAATCCAAGTGTAAAGTCCATATTTTATCAAGTGTAAATAATTAATTGTGACATCATAAAAAGAGTTCCCATATTTGGGGTTCCTTTCCAACATGGTGAAAATTATGATCAACTACCTCTCACTGCCAAGAACTGACAATGGAGTAGTGTGTGGTCTGGACTAATACTGCCTGGGTTCAAATCCTACATCTCCACTTACCCAGCAAATTAGTTAACATCTCTAAGCCTCACTTGTCCACCAGTAAACTGGAGTACTAATAACTCAGGATTTTGTACCAACCAAATAAAATAAATGACATAGTGACTAAGCCCAAAGAAGGCAACCAATTAACATGAGAATTTCTTTCACTAGACTATAAGTGTTCAATAAATATTTTTAAATATATTTTTATTTATTTTTTAGAGAGAGAAAGGGAGAGGGAGAGATAGAAATATCAATGATGAGAATCATCGATCCACTACCTCCTGCAAGCCCCCGACTGTGGATCGAGCCTGCAGCCCGGGCATGTGCCCTGACGTGGAATCAAACCAGGGACCTCTTGGTTCATGGGTCAATGCTCAGCCACTAAACCACACTGGCCAGGCTCAATAAATATTTTTGAATAAATGAATATATCAGTACAATTTCATTTCAACAGATTCCTATTTAATTCAATCTGTGTTGCATTTTGCCTGCTAAGTACTAAGATGGCACCAGATGCTGTGACGAATCAGAAAAGATGTGTGAGGCATAGTCCCTGCCTTGTCATCAAGGAATTCATAAGCATAATTGAAATAAGATGCATGGCACAGTGAAATAACATCCCATAAATACTGGTGGAACCACATTAAGTTCTTCCTGCCGCCACCACCAAAGTGGAACATGTTTTTTACTGTGACAATGAAAAAAGAAGTGACGTGCCATTTATAATCCCTGCTGCCACTAAGAACTGGCAACCAAACTGCCTTCTATTTGCTAAGTGAAGGGATGGGCGAGGGAATGTCAAGGTTGGAAGTACTTAGCATTAAGATGCTCCCGATGAGATCCAACAACCTTGCTGATAGAAACTTGCATTGTTTAATTTCTTGTTCTTAATTGAGGGTGTTAACTCAGAACAATGACAGGTTGGGGAGGGGGAGAGAAGTACAGAAGCAGTAAGGGGAGGGAGGGAAGATCCATGGAGGAAACTGGTTGTCCACGCCTCCCTGGCAAGGACATTTTTCAATGTGCAGTCAGGCTCTCAGGTCCCAAGACCTGTAATAGCCTCTGGTGAACAGGACAGTTTCCTCCATCAGAAATCTCTGAACCCACCATAGGGCCCATTTCCACCTATGATGGTCCACTATGTGCTCTCTTGACCAAATTCCACATGTTGGAACAACTAGGGCTATTCTATACTGTGATGGGCGCCAAACTTTTGTGTTCACATAATAACCCCACAAGAATTTTGAGAAAGTTGTATGTCCTAGCACATTTTAAGTTAACATCCAGAATTTTTCACCATATGTTTAAAAAGCTGCAAGGGGTGTAATTTCCAGCAAGATATATATCAGTATTTTAAAATAAAACAATTATGTAATTTTTATACATATATCCAACAGCATACACACACACACAAGGAATATGATACCTGCCACTGTGAATATAAAAATTTGTTTCATATAAAGTTAAAATCAACTAAAGTTGGGACACAGGAGTGTGTGGGTGTCCTTGTGTATGGGTGCATACATCACATACCCACACACAGAGGTAGATTCACAGCGAAGTTATTGAGGCTTATACATCAGGAGCCCTTACTTGCATAAATAAACTTACTAGCAATAAACACACTTAGTCACATGTTTTCATAAAATCTGCAAAGGTAAGCTACTTAGCTGAAATTAGTTAAGATCACTGTCTCTTTCCACTCAAACTCCCCCTTCCTCCTACAACCTCTCACATTAGGGAACAGTGCACTGATTGGACATTTTTAATGCATAATTGTTTATTTTTTCCCTTAAAAAAAGGCCTTAGTATTGGAACATCCTTGTTAGAGGCAAGTCCATTATGAGGGAAAGAAGGGGCGGAGGGAGGAAAAGCCAGGCTTTCTTACATTCATTCATTTTCCTCTAGTAATTTGTATTTTTATTCCACCTCCCCCCAGACTTTTGTTCTAACAGAATATATATATTTTTTTCCTTTTTTTTATATATCTTTATTGATTTCAGAGAGAGGGCAGCAGAGGGAGAGAGAGATAGAAACACCAATGATGAGAGAGTCATTGGGGATGGAGCCTGCAACCCGGGCATCTGCCCTGACCAGGAATCGAACCCTGATCGCCTGGATCCTAGGTTGACGCTCAACCGCTGAGCCACGCCCAGCAGGGCAACAGAATATATTTTTATGTTTGAGAATATTTTTGATCACTCTACTCCATTTTGTACCCCAAAAATATGTAAGTAAATTAAATTCATTTTTTTAAATTTTCCTGTGACCATACATAATGCTCCAAGGGCTTAAAATATATGTTGTGAATTGAATTAGTAATGTTGATGAGATGAACAGGGCTGCCGTTTAACCACTTACCGTATCTATAACTGAATTTTCCTTATTTCAATTGTATTCCTAGTCTTTATTTTAATAAATATGAATACTAATAAACCTTCTTGACATAAATTAGTAGGTGAGAATTGCAGTAGTTGTATTATGCAATGTCACTCACTTTTTTCACATCTTTCTAAATCTGTAGTGATCAGCTGATCATCTATGTGAGGAGATAACTTGATTCCTTGAATAACTTGATTCCTTGATAACTTGAACTCCTTCACTTTGGTTAAAAGCAAAGAACTGAAACCCCCTGACTTGCAAAGGGGTTTATTACCTTCAATGGTCATGTGCTTTCTCAACACCAGGCTTTTAGATTCTTTCTTCAGCACCTGGAGGTGTCTGACACCTGCTGAGTAAGATTCAGGTAAAACTTTGCAAAGTGCGGGGGCAGTGGTGGGAAAGGAGAGCCGCGGGATCGGTTCTCAGGGCGATCAATGTTAGAAAGGAATAACTGGGCAGCCGGTCATTGAGAATTTGACTCTCCCCAACAATCCCGGCTCCATTCCCCCCAGAAAGCCTGTGTGCACAGTGCCCAAAGGTATACAAAACCCACTTGAGATGCCATAGAACCTGGCACCTGGCATTTGGCGCAAATTCTCAGATTTACTCTCACCTTCAAACAGTCTTCTGGTTGTGGGCTCCATCCCCAGTGGGGGGCACGCAGGAGGCAGCCAATTAATGACTCTCTCTCATCAGTGATGTTTCTGTCTCTCTCTCCCTCTCCCTTCCTCTCTCTGAAATCAATAAAGATATATGTTAAAAAATAATAATAATAACAAAACAAAACAAAAGTCTTCTGCTGTTTCCATTTACTTCATTTACACTTGAAAAATAAACTGGACTCTTAATGCACATGTCATCTTATTCCAGACATGAAAAAATTGACCATTTCCTAATCCACATATATTTAAGTGAAATTAAAAGATACGGAAAGAAACATAAGTCCTATTTTATAACCTAATTTATAACTGATTTCAAAATATCCCTTTTCTATGATTTTTTTGAAGTTTCGCATAAGTTTTTGTGAGATCATATACCAAGAATGCCTAAAATATGTAAATACTAACATACTGAACTGAAAAAGGGGGTCAAGAACCATAATAATAATAATTTTTAAAGTTGTTGAAGAAAAGCCAGTAGAATGAATTCCATTCTCTCACTGACAAGTGAAAGTATGTTAGATGTTTTTTAGAAAGTCCTCTAAGAGGTCAGCTGTTAAGGCATTCAAAATATGTTTATTCAGAACTTCTGCCTCTGAGAAAGACTCTGGCCCAATCTCAGCTGCCAGAGCGCACGTCTTGCTGATCAGGAAACACGCAGAGTCCAGGAGGATCCCATCCAAGGCTAGGCCTCCACCAGGCCCGGAGGATCCCAGCAGCCTGCCCAGCCGGGGAGGTGAATGAGCCCGAACACCGCTCCTGCTGCTTAGTCACCCACCATCCACATGCAAACTCTTCACCCACACTGAATTTCTACACCTCAGCACTTAACATCACTCAACCGGCTGCTCTCTGGTGCCAGCCAAAAATAAAGCCGAAGAAACTGATACTTGAGAGAAACAACAGGGCCGTGCTCAATACGCATTTTCTGAACACCGAAACCCACTGAAAAGCAAACGCCCAAACTGTAACAGCTCAGCTCCCAGGGAAATGCCATCGCTGAGCTGTGATTTGATATTATGCTTTTTACTTTTATAAAGGGCCAATGTCTGGCCCAGCCCCACGAAAACATTTCATTTTTCTGGGGGGGGGGGGAGAAACAGAAAGAAAAAACCACTGCAGAAGATATTGTCCATTATAATACTCTAAGATTAACTAGATTTCTCCCATAATTTGGAGGTAGGAAAAGACAGGCTGCCTTTCCCAATGAACAGGTACACTTCTTACATTAGATAATAACATGACACGTTTCACTCCACTTGTGCTTTGGCTTCCAGATAATTCAGATATATATTTAATGTGCAGCTACAAAAACTCTCTACTCCAAGTACATGTCATAATTACCTTAATAAACATATATTGTCCAGTAAGTGCCAGACCCGAGGCCAGTTCAGACAGGCTCACTCAGGGCATGGAGCAGCTATCTGAGTGTGTTTTACCCTTCACCTCTTCTCTAAACAGATGTCCTGAAATTCAAGGGGCCAAACAGTCATTTCAAAGACTACCTACCCTCCCACTCCCATCATAGCACAGTTCAATTCTTTTTTAATGACCTAGACCCGGCTCCTCCAACTGTGTTTTAACGAAATTGAAGATTTAGGACCCTATTTCTGGTTAAAACCAAAACAAAATAATTAGGCCATTTTGCTTGAAACCTCCCAGAACAGGTGGCAACCTGGGTAGGCTGGATGTGTCCCAGAAGGGAAGGGAGGACTGAACTGCTTTAGGAAAAGTTATACTCAGAATGGTAGCTCAACAGCCCCAGCTCACGGGACTTAAGTGAGACATAAGTGGAGGCACTTTGAGAACCTCCCATAAAGCTACAGAAACAACAACTACCCTGAGATAACTCAGTGAACAGTCAATTTTAAAACAGCAAGAAATTAGCCTGAATGCCAACTTAATCTATGACAGAATGGCACGATCAAAGTTACTGAATAAATGAGCATCAATTTAAGATATGTTGTTTCCTACCCTAATAAAAACGCAGTGGGGATTTTACGTCCCATTTCAGCTAATCAGAGAAAATGAGCCATCAGCATGTAGGCCGCTATCATAACAGGAAAATGTCAGCAAGGAGGCGAACTGACGGGCCCGTATTATACTAAATACCTTCAGGGTAAGAGTTAAGTTGCTTTTTCTGTCAAACTTACTTTATCAAGATGAAAACGACTTTGAGAGTTCTCGGTAAAAGAGTTAGAAAAATACTTCAGTACTTTTGTGGAAATGCGCTTTCACACGGTAGGGGCAAAAAGAAAAGGGGGGCCCAGACTGGGTGCAGAAGCCCTCCCCACCCCACCCGCCCACTGAGCAACTCAGAGTCCTTTAAACACCTCCATGCTTTCTACAGTGAGCATGTATTAACGATTTTCATCATTTCTTAAAATGGTGTTTTTAGAGCATTATACCAAGTCTTTCTAATTATTTGCTCTATTTGCATCCAATTATTTGCTCTGACCATAAGAAAATTTTACCCTCAGCATTCGGATAATAGGGGGACACCTGGCAATGAATTCTGATACTGTGCCTCAACATCAAAATTTAAAACAGTGCGACGATCTGCAGTAACTATGTGAAGACACTTCACACCCAAGACCAATGGTTTTACTTCCCACCCTTACTGACGAACTTGACATTAGATCAAAATTTGTATGTTCACAAATCTCCAAACAGCCTGAATTTCAATAATGTGACCTGCGGAAATGAATAAAAACAGCCATTTCTAAACTTGAGTCAGGCAAATATGTGATTCTCACTTGAAAAAATATATAATGTTCTTAAATTCAAACAATCAAATTGGTGAATGAAAATTCTACTAAAAAAGAAATGTATAAAATGTTTAACAGCACAGGTCTTTAATGAGCTAGGCTGAACCCTGACTCATTTGTCCATTTACAAGTATTCATGGCTTCCCAGAAATGCTGCAGAACAGACCCTTGCTACTGAAAGTGTGGTCCTCCAACGGGGGCACTGATCACACCTGGGAGCTTGTTGAAAATACAGGATCTCAGGCCCCACCCATCCCAGACCTACCTCACCTAAATCTACAGTTTAACAAATTCCCTGGTGATCTGAATGCACATTGACTTTGAGATGAGCTGGTACAGAGAAGCTGAAAGCTAAAGCGCTATAAGTCACAGCCAGATAAAAGCCTACAGATTAAGTCACACTATCTCTAGCACCCAGCACATAGCCGGAGTTGATGAACGTTTGTTGACGGAATGAACCTGAATAGATGGAAGAGATGACAGAGAGGGTGACTGCCAAGCCACATGTGAAGGAGGGTGGGCATATGAAAGCAATAGGAAAACATATGTTTTCTGAGTCTTTAAGTCTCACTGATGTGAAACTTCAATGAAGTGCAAGCCTTGCGGGCAACACTTACTCTGAAATTAACAAAAAGTCGCCTATCGTTCCCACAGGATAGCCAGGAAAAATCTGGCCAAAGGGGGCTATATTTTGAAACAGCAATGCATGATGCCATAAAAGAAACAAAACACAAGGACAGAAACCCACCCAGAAACCAAAGGGGGTTCTAGTATGTTTTCCCCACCAAGCTAACAACATGCCTACGCACACACTCTCCAGGCCAGAGTGCGGGTCAGAAAGAGAGCGACACCATTGTAACTGTGTGCGTTTCGAGACACAAGCACACAGAACCCACAGACCTCTCCCCCGCCATGAGAAACGGGAGCACAAACACAGGAATACTAGAATAAAGCATTGCCCAAACGCACTGAAAAGTTCACCATCAAGCTCTAAAGCAATGAGACTCAAAATGTTCTCCCTAGATCATAGCTCTAGAAATCCTTTTGCCCAGGTGAAAGGGGCAATAAAAAGAGAGAGGTTACAGATGCTGACAAATATTTCCTTCTCCCTCCCTTTAATTTCTGGGAACCGCTTCCCCTCGCAGCGGGACTAGAACATAACCACAAACACTGCAGACGCCGTAAGGCCTTGGATCTCTGCTGCGCAAGCAAACAAGAGCCACCTTAGGAGTCAGGAAAAACACACGCAAAGAAAATAATACGGCCTCCATCCTGTCATCTGCTAAAGCAAACTAAAGACACTGTGCCATTTGTTTTTTATATTTATGTAGCTTTCTAGAATCCTGTCTTCCGTTTTCACCTCCGTGTGTTACACAGACCTCAGCTGGAGAGCAGCCTCTACAGAGCTGATCTGCGGGACACAGGACACATTTGCAGGAGTGACCAGTGTTAACCCCACGCTGCTTAAATGGGCACCACACAGAACCACGTCCACATTCCGCTCCTCGGGGCAGGTCTTCACACAGGAACTCCTGATCGACCTCCTGAGGGGGGACCACACCACAGTCCCCAGGACAGTCGGGCAAGACCAGGGATGCGAGCGTGCCCAAGCCGCGGTGCTCAGGCACCTCACTCCTTCCTCAGCCCCGCATCAGCCTGTGCCAATCGTCACTTTGTTTCCTTCCTCACTGTGGTAAAAATAACTTCCTCCTAAAGTGTCCTAATCTGCATGTGATTGTACACGCATTTTCTGGCACATCGTTGGATGAATTCTGACACTCCAGCACAATGAAATCACAAGAAATCTGCAATCGCACTTCTAGAAAACTCCAACCAGATGAGTCAGTTCCTTGTTTTCTTAGATCTTGAGAAAATACTTCCAGGCAAGATAAGACTGCAGTCTAAGCACCATGCCAGTTCCTCCTTCCCTGTGCTTCTCAGGAACTAGGGAGCGGGGCAGGCATCAGGGGACTGTTTGCTGCTCAGTGTGTGCGGCTGGCTGGCTGGGGTTGAGTGTCCAGAAGGGCATCTCAGTAGGCAGACCACGCAATACAAGTGTGGCCCCAAGAATTCAGCAAGACTTTATATTTCGGACCTGAAAGCTGAGTCATTCATCTGTCATAACTATAGGACAGTGATGGACGTGGCAGTCATTCTCAAAAGAAGACAGTTTCCAAGACAGTCACTTCGGATAGCGACTCCTCCCCACAAAGCAGGCCCTTCAACAGCGGGAACTGGCAAACCCCTCCGTTCCTCAGGCCGGTGAAGGGAATGAGAGTCATTTCATACGGCCACTTGCGTTTCCTCTGTGAATTGCCTGCTCATTTCTTTGCCCAAGTATCTCGTGAAGTCTCTTTTTCGTACTGATTTGCTGATCTACCTGCAGATTAATCCCATTTCCAAGAGAAACATTTGTCCCCAACCTGGGTCACTCTTGCTTTGTTGATGGGGTGTTATTATTCAGAAGGTTTCACCTGAATGTTGTTTTTTGCCTTTATAGTTTGTGCTTTGTGTGTCTGCAGCTGATTTCAGATGAGGAACTGCTGGAAGATAGACCTATTTATCTGGACAAGACTTATGGCCTGGGGGGGGGGAGACACACATGACAATAATCTTCCCATCATCCATCCTTTGAAAGATGACGAAATCCAATAGACTATTCTACGTAGCTCCCAGAAGACGAATGAGCAGAAGTAGCTGGAAGCTACGAAGAGGCAGCTCGCCACCCGGTCATGAACTCCCTCAGCATCACCACGGGAGGGTGAGCAGTAGCAGGCAGCTGGGCCGAGGCCGTGAGGATCCGCTTTGAACCACACAAGCTACTAATCCCTCCTTGTTTGCCTTCTTTCCTCCTATCACATTGGTAGATCTGAATTCTAGAAAGTCAAGTCTTACTCTGCCTCCTCTCTCTGCCTTCCTTGGGACATTCGCTTCCCACAGTTTCTGGGGCAAGATTCTCCCCTTATTGCCCGGATAGGCTGAGGCAAACTGGTGATGCGGGGTGGGGGGCGGGGGGGACAACACTGATTAAAACTGAAAATATCGACCTAAAATGCTTTTGCGTATTCAGCTTGCCTTAGTCACTTGACTCTTGCAATCTTTTCAATAAGCATTTGGCTCCTAAGGAAATAGCCTTATGTTTTCAGTTGCTACAGTTAAGTGGTTTCTTATCTCTTTCAACACGTGATTTTAAGAGTAGATGGAACCTTAGGTAGCATCTCATTCAGTGATGCTGAAGAGAAAAGAGGCACCATCCCTGGGGCTGCATATAGAAATCACCTAGAGAACTTCTGGAAGAACCCCAACCATCCCACTCTCTCTTTCCTGGTACTGGGACATGTTCCCAGATGGACTATCAAGGCCATGTGGAAATACTGCTGCTGATGGGTTCCTAGGAAAGAAAAACAATCGAGAATCATGGACCTAATCAAACTTCATTTTAGACGTGAAGAAACTGAAGCCTAGGAGGCCCATGTGACTTTTAACAGCACTGACCACTGAACTCTTTGGGGACTCGCTGCAGACCCAGGTCCAGTGCCCCTTCCATCAACCCGCACGGCTTTGACAGACAGTTCTGCCCGCCCAGTGGGAAGGCGTTCATGTCAAACAGCTTCATGTCAAAGCACAAAGTTCTGTGCTGACATTACAAGGCCGTGGTTTTCCTAGACAAAATTTAACTTGCCATTAAATAATGTAGAAATCACGTTTGCTTTCATCTTCTCAAGGAACTGGGTGACCGACCAGCTACAATGGATGGTAATGGCCTTGTGGCTCTCACTCGCCCCAACACCTATCAGAGGCAGGGCAGGTCAAGGCCACATGAAGAAGCGGAAGATGAAAAACAGAAGCAAGTTCACCAGCTTCTTGACAAAGACAGGATCTACTTCTTGGGTTGCCCTGACTTCCAGTGGAAACAGAGAGAAGCAAGCGGCCGTACGCTGGGCGTGGTAATTCCATCACAGGTGGGAGACGCTCTTGAAGCAGTCGCAGTGCATGCCTGGCATTCTGACTGTGTGAAAAGGAGTGACCTTTGGGTCACCATCCCAGCCCTAGAACAGCAGATGACCCCAGAGAGTAAGCTGCACCACACCCCCTTGGCACAGCTCTTTTATTTTGTGAATGCAGGGGGGAAAGGTGTGGATAAATTCCAAACAGAGGAAAGTGGGCTGGGTAAAGAGTGTGTTCTTTAAAGGCCGTTTCCAGGAAGCAGAAGGGAGGGTTAGAAGCGGGAAGGTTCGCGTGCATATAATCAACGGGGCACGTGGCTGCAGCTCGTCAGCTGTCGGAGAGCCCTTGTCAGTCTGAGGATGAGAGCGACAAGGTAAGCCACAGAAACACCACCTTAGTAACTTCATTTTTCTTGGTCACAATGGTTCTTTCAATAGACGCGGAGCCACGAGTGAATCTGCATACTCCGCTCACATGTGTGTTTGTATGAGTGTGCATGCATGTGTGTGCATGTGCACATGGGTAGTGTGCTAGAAGAAGAGGGAGTCTGAGAGAAGCAAAGAAGAAGGTGAGAAAACTGACATTTGTTGACTACAAATGCCAGGCCTTGGGGTTGGGAGGTATCCTATAAATAGCAATTATTAATCCCATTGGGTACATCAGGGACTTTCAGCAGTGTGCTGCAACAGTGTTTAAAACATGCAGTACCTGACTACTTAGTCAGGGGCATGGACCTCTTTTCCCTCAGGTTGTCAAATTTAAAAAATGACACCAGCCAGCACAACAATAGCTGTCCAATGTGAATGAATCAAAATTATACCAATTTTTTGTCAAATCAGCAAAAATATATATATATTTTTTTTGGTGTGCTGCAGAATTTTAGTAATTAGTTTATGTGTGCTATGAGATAAAAAATGTTGAAAATCACTGGTGTAGATCAAAATACCTGAGGTTCAGAGAAATCAGGAAAGTTGCCCAAATACTCCCAGCTAATAACACAATGGTTCATACCAAGATCTCTGCTCTGAAATACACTCAAATGTCTGATGCTTCTGGCCCACAGAACGCCTTCAATGAACATTCGCTGAATGATTCTGAACAGAGGGATTTATACGTTTCTGAATGCTTCCATTTTTAGTTTCAAGTCTATGAAAGTCATATTCACTGAACTTGAAAAAAATCAATGGTGTTCCCAGAAATGCAGTTTGGTTAAATGTAAATGGTTATTTAAGTCATCCATCAATGAATGGAGTAAGAATTACTTAAAGCCATGGCTTAAGGTTATTTCAATATCTTTCCTCAAAATAGGGTGAATGGGTTTGTGCACTGAGCCCTAATTATACAGTCTATCACTTTGCAATTCTACGTTAAAGCCCATTCAGTCGCTATTTCAAAAACCACATCATCTTATGGTCTCACCTCCTTAAAGACTCGGAGTCATGGTGGAAATGTCCTAGCTAATTTAACACAAATCACTACCTTAGGAAGATACTGACCTAGAAAGAGAAATAAACTGCTACTCTGCAAACTCCCAAGACAACTGCTCCGGGGCTCAAGAAAATGACAAGAAACCAATATTTTGCATGCCAGTTGAATGCAGCCAAATCTCTAGACTGACCTCAGACATTCTTAATTACAGGGAGAGCCCTACAAATGCACCTCAGAATCCCTATAGGTAAGAGGTGGACCATGATCCCCATGCACAGAAGGCAATGTTTATAAAATTATGTGTCAGGGTGGTTTTAATGCCTTTTCTTAGAGCCTGAAGAGGTGGGCTATAGACATCAACTGAGCTTGAGTCAACTTGCCTGGCACCCCTCCCCACGTTCTCTACTTAAAATAGTGGCCAAAGGAAGCAGGCTAAGGAACCCTAGCAAAGAACAGTCCGCTTTCTGAATAGTGGATGGACTCAACAGACACTTCCTGCAGGCCTGTGCAGAGCACCCAGGAGAGGCGTCGAGGAGAGATGGGAAGCACTGAATAAGTTTCCCCCTTTCAAGGAGCTTGCCCACAAATTATCACAAGACAAAGGAGAATGTCAAAACTTCAGGAATGATCATATAATAAATACTACAGGAGTTCAGAGATCATCATGGGAATATGAGCTTCCTAAACCATCAACATAGAAGCAATAGCAGGAGCAAAGGCAGGCAGTGAGCTGAGGCAAGAAAAATGAGCTGGTGGCTACCTTAGGGAAATTACAGATAATATATAAAACCAGGCAGCCCAAGGGGTACAGCATACCCTGAACACTAAACAGCTAAGTGGCTCCCTGGTAATTTTTAATATGAGAGTGTTACAAATTATTCAAATTGAAGTTCTACCAAGCAGCATGGAACTGGCTGTACTTATTTTAATATTTTGATAATATATATTTTTAAAACCTACTGAAAAGTTCTAACACTTAAGGAAAACATTTACTCCTGAAACTCATGTTATTTTATTAAAAAGAAACATAGATAGGAAATATTTTTCTTACATATTTGTCCTGTTTATTAAACCACAATGTGAATAAAAAATAAATTGTGTATGAACTGCAATTGTATGAGAATACTCAAGATTTCCTTGGTAGCCTTGTCGTGCATTGTGTAAGGAACATGATGTACCTAAATGTTCCCCCTGCTGAGCTCATCAGCTCCATTCTAGTGAGCAAGTGCAAAGACAAATACTCCCCTCCACTGCACCATAATCTGTTGTTCAAAATTAGCTCCACTTATATTCCACATCCAAGTCACAGGAATCTTTGTGACATCTGTAAAATGGATAAGTGCTAGCTACCCATGAATTATCATATGCCAGAGCTAAATGCAGACAGCCAAAGTGTTTAATATTTGAAGTAATCCATAACTGTACAAAAGACCCCCAGGATTCTTTAGAAGAGGATCTTGTTTTCAATCAATTCTTAGGAATTTACTTAGGTTTTACTATATACCCAGACACTCTACTTAGCACTTTGAAAGTGACTGAAGTATAAAATGAATTTCTTGCGCCTTGAGAAGGTGCTTACCTATGACATACAGAGCAGTACATAACAGTATTGTGTTTCAACCAGGCTCATCATTTGCAACTTTAAAATAAATAGCAAAATCATATACCTGATAAGAGTCTAGGATCCAGAATATATAAAGAACACTTAAAACAAAACAAAAAAGACAACCACCCAATTCACAAATGGGCAAAGAATGCAAATAGACACTTTTCCAAAGAAGATCTACAAATGGTCAACAGCACATGGAAAGATGCTCAGCATGACGAGTGGTGAGGGAAGTGCAAACCGAACCGCGTACGGTACCAAGCGGTTCACAACCATTAGGGCGGCTGTACTCAGAATAGTGGAAAGTAGCCCCTGCTGGTGAAGATGTGGAGAAACTGGGAGCCTCATACATCGCTGGTGGGACGTACAATGGAGCAGCCACAGCATTAGCACGTGGCCCAGCAATTCCACTGCTAGGTATACACCCAAAAGAGCTGAAAATGGGTATTCAAACAAAACCTAGTACAGAAATGTTCATAGCAGCACTATTCACAATAGCTGAAAGATAGAAATGTCCAGCAATGGATGAACAAACAAAATCCATACGACGGAATATTATTCAGCCTTAAAAACAACAAAGTACTGATCCCTGCTACAACATGGGTGGACCTTGAAAACCATATGCTAAGGGAAAGAAGCGATTCACGAACGACCACATACATGATTCCATTTCTATGACCAGACAAATCTACACAGACAGAAAGTACATTAGTAACCACTTGGGGCCGAGTGGGGAAGGAGGAACAGTGAGGTGATAGCCAGAGGGTCCCAGGTTCCTCCCTGTGGCAATGGCAATGTTCTAAAATTGGCTATAGCTGCACTTATCTGTGAGTTTACCGAAAACAACTATTGAAAACTATTACGCTGTTGAAACTTTAAATGGGTCAATTGTGCGCTCTGTGAATTATATCTCAAGCTGCTTGAACATTAATAGCATATACTGAAATGTGCTTCATTTGGAATTTTCTCGCACACTCTTGACTTCTGCAAAGAATAATTTCTGGTGAAATATTAGTGTTTCTGCCCTCGTTTCTGATACCTAAAGGAGTTTATGTCTATCACTATTTGCTTAAAGTTGAGTTTCTATAATAAAAATAAATATAGGTAAGGCAAAATTTGTAGTCAAATCTTACTTCATTCCAAAAAAAAAAAAAATGTAAGTTATAACTCCTAATAATTTTAGTGGCTATAATCCATCAAACAAGATGCCTTCCTGTTCCCTTGAGTATTGCTGCCACGCAAGCTACTGTTCCTGTCCTGCAGCTTCCCTTTGGGGAAGCAAAAGATACTATTTCTCTTGGGACTCAAAAAACTTGAGCGCCTTTATTGCAGTTTCTCAAATACAAAACCGGCTAGTGTTTTGAACCTGGCTTGGTGACAGGGAATTTGGAGAAAGACAGCATCCAGATAATACATATTTATATGTATTTTTAAACAATTCATACTGAGGCTAGTCTACATTAAAAATAGTTTACCAGGCAGAATGCTTTTCACCATTCATTCTGTGTGTTTGTGGAACAGACTGCCACAGTCGAATGCCATTTTCTGTCTTCCTCTAATACAGTGCTACTGTGTCCCCAACCAACCCTATAAGATAAATTTGCAGCTATGAACAAGAGTGTCATTTTCTTTTTATGTCAACAATTTCTATTGATAACATCATATTTTATGCATTCATTTCCTAGATTGCTGTCGGGGGCCTGGTGCACTATGTTTAAATCATACGTGATATACAGAAGAAAAACCAAATTTGGCTTTTAAGCTTCAGAGAAACTATTTTGTTAAGGTCTGGATGTCTGTTTTCGTATTTTCCTTTAAATTCATTTAAACATAGAGAATTTTAAATTCGATAGCTGCATCTTTTTTTCTCTCATTTTTTGGACTCAAAATTGTCATGCTCATTTTGAATATACGTATATAAAGATTGGCAATTCTGAAAACTAAAGTAGCATGCCTCCATTTAAAGTGGTATAAATTAAAAATGGAAAGGAAAGCACATGAACTTGAGATCAATCCAACAAATTTAATTCCCATAAAGGCTAAATCACATATCCAAGGCTTGGTGGTAAATCATTAGAGTTTGCTGGTTGTATAAGATCAGTACTAAGCCATCTGGCTCATTCCGTTTACATCAGTGTAAGGAATATTATTCCAAGGTTTTGATATTTCCACAGCTCATAAGGAATGAGGCTACTACTGGCAGAGGCTACAACATAACCTAATTTCTGGGGGAGATTCTATTTTCTGCTTGTTTTCCATAGCAAATCAGTCTGAATGCTGCTTCAAAAAAAAGTGAAATGATTCCACTGAATTGAAAAGACTATGGTTTCCAAGCTTAGCGATTGGCTATATTTATCCATTTACCACGGTGATCGGTTGGGTCCTCTCTCCACCCATTTCAAGGAGGAAGAAGTCAGGACAACAGCTATCCCTGCATAATTGTCCTCCCCCCCCCTTACTTTCCATTTGCCAATTTGTTGCAGCAGAAAGTGTCTTTAAGGAGAACAGACTTTGCCTTTCCCAAACTGACTAGAAAGGAGGGACTGTCTGACCCTGGCTCCTGCAGGAAGAGAAAGCATCATTATCGACCCCTCTCCCTCCTTTCCTCACACTGCACTTTCTGGTTGCCCTGCTTCACCCCAACTTCAGAAAGTCTAAAGCCAGCTGGGGCTGCAGCTGTTAGCTAGTCCTTTCTTTGAAACAATGGGGCTTAAGCAGCAAAGCAGATGCATTTATAAAATGCATTTAAAATTCTTTTAAAACCACGTGCATCACCTTTAAAATAATTTATAAATCTCTTCTCTCTTTTATCTCCTCTCTTTCTCTCAAATACACAGGAAGCTTCTTGGAAGCAATACTTTAAAGCAACGGTTCTTGAACTTGAGCTGGCATCAGAATCACCTGGAAGATTTGCTAAAACACAGATTGCTGGGTCCCACACCCAGGCTCTTTCATTCCCTAGGCCTGGGATGAGACCTGAGAATGTGCATTTGCAACAAGCTCCCAGGTAATGCTGATGCTGCAGGCCCAGGGACCACACATTGAGAACCGCGGGCCTAGACAAAGAACAATTGCTAAAGAAAGAGAGAAAGACCAAGAATTTTGATTCCAATTCACATCACCTCCAGGTGTGTGGCTCTGGGGTGTCGAGTTCCCTGGTACCTGGAGGCAGCATGGTGGAGATTAATACAGGAAGGTGGAGTTTAAGCTGACCAGCTGCTTGGATTATTTCTCTTCTGCTGGTCCTTCAAGATACTTAGTAAAAATATCAAGACAAGGAAAGTGAAATTATGTGAATAAATATGACCATTTTTGCCAGTCAGGTCTTTAGGGTCCCACTTGCATCTTGGTAGTATTTCCATTTTATCTCTTAAACCATTCATAGTGTTACACAGTGAACACCTGAATCAGATTCGGGTTCAGGTCTGGCCTTACTTGCTGTGTGTCCTTCAGCAAATCAGTAAGGAAACAAGGAGAAACTAATTCTGCAGATACCCTGGCCTTATATTATTAAGGATATATTTTAGAGCCTCTTAAAGAGCACAAGCCCACCTTTCCTGAAAAGCATTATATTTATATAAAAAGGCAACAAGGGCCAAATGTGGCCAAGGGCATCCTATTTTCAATTCACAATGATGTCATTATTTCAACCCATATGTTAGTCAGAAATTTAATGACCAGTTCATAGGAAGAGCAACGTTCAATCCTTCAGTTCTTCCTACTTCCCTGAGTGAATGCTGTGGTTTCACCCTTCTACCACTGAGCTGAAGTTTATCAGGGCTCATTTTTTGAAATATATAATGAAAGCACTAAATTCTGGATGCCACATGTATTTGAATTTTCAAAAGATTAATGTGATAGATATTGAAGTTTCCTGACTTTACCCTCAATGGTGCCTCTGTTCCTTCCTCCTCCCAGATTTGTCCATCCCCAAGAAGGGTATAAGAACCACAACCTAAAATAGGAGCTCAATGGAGGCGTGAGACAGTCTAGTCCAGCACCTAATTTTACTTAAAAAACCTGAGGCCTGTGAAGGTTGGGTACCCTGCCCAAAAGTGCTGTTGGGGACACTAAACACAGATGCCTTCCTTCCCAATCCCCTATATTTTCCCTACACCACTGACCTCCATGTTTTGCCTAAAAGGAACTTGTACAAATAATTCATTTTCAGATTTTACGGAGAAAGACCCCTGAGCTTCTAAGGCAGTTACTTCCCAAAGCCAGTTGACAGTGATTGTTGGTGGTGGTAAAAAATAGTCACCTTTGTGGCACTAGCAGGTGTCTGAGAGCCTGTGATGCTGAGACTCCAAAGCACAGAACTCAAGGGAAGAAGAGATCTGACTCCTTAATAAATGAGCATATTGCCCCATATCTCTAAAAACCCAGATGCTCAAGATTGTACTTTGGAAATCTACTTGGGCAATATTTCCCTTTAATTTTCCCTAAAGCACCTCACAAAACCACAGTTCCCCAAAGTTCCTACAGAAACTGAAGTGTCACTTTTAAAATCTGATCGTCTACATGGAAAGAACAGTATCTGCTTTTACATTTCAAAAAGCACGAACACGTGTCACTTCGCTGAAGTGGTTTTTTCCTTCGAAAACCGTGTGCTATCCGGACTCGTGACTCCTGCGACCCAGGGACTTTGGTGGGCAAGTGTGGCAGCCTGCAGCCTGCCCGGGTCATCCCTTCAGCGGTTTCCCTTTGCGCACCGGCCCGCGTCAGGCAGACGCCGGATGTTTGCCGGTGGCTCCGGCTTATCACCTTGCACGTCTGCAAGAAGCGGGAGCCCTACCTGCCTCTCCCCTCTTCCCCGCAGCCCTCTTCTGGCCACAGACTTGCGAGAGATTTGCATCCTTCCTTGGCCAGAGCGCGCGAGCCAGCGTCGCAACGGGGACCTGGCTGTGCGCTGGCCCGGCCCTGGCACCGCTCGCTTCCAGCGCCCCGACAGGGTGCTGCGGGCCACGCCCTCTCTCTGGAGCCGCTCTTTTCTCTCTCTGCACAACTCCTTCCTTACCTCTGCTAATAAAAAAAATTTTTTAAAGCCAGCCTCCCTCCTAATAAGCCAAGCACAACCCCCCACACACAAAAGTTCAGGCTTGAAACACACGCGGCGCAGAGGATCGTAGGGTCAAAGCAGGCGGCACTGCTGGCCTGGCCGGCCCGCCCCGTCGGACAGCCCCGGACCTCGGGGCACAGCCCGCTCCCCAGGTCCCACTCGCGGCGGGCCACGGGGTGAGCCGGCGCTGCCAGAGGACAAGCCAGCTCAGGGACAGCGCGGAGCCTGAAAACTGCCCCTGGGTCACCCAGACCAGCGGCAGGAGAAGAACTTGCGCGCGGAATTCGCAGAACCCACCATGGAGAGGAGCTAAACCCACCCGCACCACCTGGAGCGCTGGGCAGGATAGGACTACGGTCACGACAATGCCAGGCACCGGTCGTGCCTTCCCCTCGCCTCTCCCCACACCGCCGGGACTCACTCACTCGTACACACCCACAAAACACGCCTGCCCTCCGCCCAGATGCGGTGGCGGAGGCGGGGGAAGGTATGCGGGCCCCGCCCTGGGGTACCTGCCGGGCCCGTCAACCCAGACAGGCAGCCACGCAGGAGCGAGCAGGCGCCCCGGGCCGCTGCGCCCATGCTCCCGGGCGTCCCACCTGGAGAGCCTTGGCGGCGGCGCGCAGTGGAGAGCACCCAAAGTCCCGGCGCGCCCCCGGGCCCCCACCCCCACCCCCAGCACAACTTCGCGCGGCTGGCGCCACCCCCGTGCTGGCCTCCGATCCTTACCCAAGTACTGCCGCAGGTCGAGCAGGAAGCGAGGGGGTCCCCCGCTGAGCTGATAGAAGAGGGAGCCCAAGCAGAACACCAGCAGGGTGGCCATGCAGAAACCGTAGTCCCGGAGGGAGAAGCGCAGGAAAGGAAGCTGGGAGACCCGGCGCTTCCAGCCGCCCGGGCCAGGAGGGGCGCCCCCCAGAGGGGCCCCATGCGGCCAGGGATCCGCGCCGCCGCCGGGATGCTGCTGCTGCTGCTTCTTCATCGCCGGCCCCGCCGCCTCGCGCAGTCTGCCGGTGCCAGGAAAAGGTCACCCATCCGCCTGCGAGGAGGAGAGCCCGGCCGGCCGGCTGCACATGGGCAGGGCCGCGCGCAGGGCAGCCCGGGTGGGGGCGGGGAGGGGCCGAAGTTGCCGGGCTCAGGAGACTTTCCCCGGCATGGTCCCCGCCGCCGCGGCCCGAGCGGCCGAGGTGCCCGGCCCCGGCTCGGGGGCGCTGCCCGCGCCCGGCCCGCTAGCGCCCCCTTGCCCCGCGCCCCGCCGCGCCTCGGGCTCGCTCGCGGCCGCCGGGGCTCGCCTCCAGCGCCAGCGTGGACCCCCCGGCTTTGTGTCTGTCGGTCTCGGCGTGTTTTGTCCCGGTTCAGGCTCCTCTAAAAAACGGCAGGGAGGCACGGGAGGCGGACACCAGCCCCTCGCTCCACCTCCTCGCCAGGGGCTCTCCTCCTTCCCCTCCCCTTTCTCCTCCGGCTCCCGCAGCCCTCTCTCCGCCCTCCGCCCTCCCGCCCTCCGCTCGGGGCTCCGGGTTTCTCTCGGGTGTCACGTTACTGCCTCTGCCCGGGGAGGGGCGGGGGGCGCGGCGATCACTCGCAACAAGGAAGAAACTTTGTGGGTGTTTTTTTCCTTCCCCCTTTCTCTGCAATCTGGCCTCGGTTCTTGCGCCACCAGCGACCTCTGGGGGGCCCCCGCCGACTTCCCTCGCGTAAACAGTCAGCGGCAGGAAGAAGCACGACTTCTTGGACTATATACTTTTTTTTTTTTTTTAATTTCAGAAACTTGATTCTCCTGTATCCCGAGCTGTTCACAAAAGGCTGGTAAAAGGTACTGGGATGGAGATTCAAGACTTTGCGGAGATGGTAACAGAGCAAGTGGCGTAAATTACAATTCCCCGCGCCCCGCAGGGCCGGCTGTCCCCGACTCCGGAGCACAGGCAGGGCTTTCCCGCGGCTCCCCTCGCGCCGCAGCTGCGGGAGACGCGGGGGATGACGCCGCCAGCAGACCCCGAGGGGAAAGAGCCCTGCGCCCCCGGGTCACCAGTGCCTCCCCTCCCGGCGAGGGAAACGCCTGGACCGAAGGAGCAGCACCTGAGCAGAAGGGCCGCGTGGAATGCAGATCCGCTGATGGGGATGCCGAGAGGGCTGCTCTGAGCAGCCACGCTTCCAGGAACAGGAATTTACTGCTCTGCATAGAAGCTGCATCACCTGAGGCTTGAGTGACTTGTCCAAGGCCACTGAGCTCCTCGGGTTCCTCTTGGGAGCTGCCCTCAAACCTGTTTGACCCTCAAGCTCACTGCACGAACTGTCTCCCAGCCAGGGCCCTTTTTTTTTTTTTTTTTTGGTTATAATTTCTGTGGTGATCCGAGCACCAGATACAACTCATTTAGCCCAGGCCACGGTGAGAAACGGAAACCTCAGTTTCTGGTGCCTGTCATCTCGGTACTGTACACTCCAGTAAGCCGACAACCAGGTGGAAGGAAGAACCTGGAGCCAGGGGCCACTAGGACTCCGTGACTGTCCTGGAAACCTTTATTAAGTCGGGTATGTGAAACGTTTTCAACGGAAAATTAGGGAATAGGCTCCTGAGATCAAGAGTTTACAAGTTAAGAATAATCTGGTTGAATTGAAACCCATTTGTGACTATGTGGGGTTCCTGATTTGTAAACAGTGAAGAGACACGGATCATAAGCTGCAGAGACTAATAGGGGAAGCGGGCGTGTCACACAGGCATTCACAAGTGCATGCACACAAGTTCTACTTCCCAGTTTTGTGCTGCCCTGGCCGACTCTCTCACAGAAAATCCTCAATAGGAGTGTCAATGATTTGTCTCACATTTATTGCATGAATCAGAGATTTAGTTAGATGAACACACACATTGTAGAAATGTGGATGCCCCTGAGAGAATTAAGCCAATCAGTCGTTGCTCATTAATGTGAATGAGAACACTGAGTAGCCAGAAAAGGCTCCCCATTAATAATTTTTTGAGGTAATGAAGAGGGACTAGGAGGTGGGAGAGGCAAAGCAATTTCCATAATATTTCAAAACCACCTTTGACAAATGGAACCCGTACCTGAGGCCTGGCCCCATAATGTGAATATTTTTCATTAGAAACTAATGTGCAGGGTCCTCTGTGCTCGCAAGACCCACCCCAGGTCTAGAGACTTCTCTCTCAGGGTACACTGAGATGCCTCCCCCTCATTCTCCCCAGAGTGGAAAACCAAGCATCAGTGAGGCTTTCACAGGAAGAAAGGAAATAAAGGTCTCAAAAAAAAGTAAACATGAGGGTGAAAGTTATTTTTTTATCACCTCAGGATATGTGGGTTTTGGGGTGTTTTGTTGTTGTTTTTTTCATTGATTCTAGAGAGAAAGGAAGAGAGAGAAAAACATTGATGTGTGAGCAAAACATCAATCAGTTGCCTCCCACGGGTGCCCTGACCGGGGATTGAATGGGCAGCTTGGGCACGTGCCCCAACCCTTGACCCTTTGTTGCACAGTTGATGCTCCAACCGCTGAGCAACACCAGCTAGGGCGAAAGTAGTGGTGTGTGTTTTTTTAAAGTGAAAAGTTATGAGGGAAGTACAAGGGGGCAAGGTCCAACTCAGAAGAAACAAGTTATGATGATTTTTAGAGGGAGAAAACCAGGTCAATTTTTAAAATATTTTGTTAATGGACTAGTTGCTTAAAAAAATTCACAGAAGGGGAAAAAAAAAAGATAAAATGCTTTGTATTTTCACACAACAAAAACTTAGATGTTTGGATAAAACTACGTTCTTTGAAGTCCAGTAAATGTCCTTTCAAAAAATACCTTATAATTTAAAGTACGTATGCTGATGAATGGTACATTTATTCAAACCAGTTAATAAATCTGCTAATAATTACTTAACTATTAGTTAGAATTACTATGTTTCTAGTATGTAATCACTTTATCTGAATTAAGCCTTTTAATCCTCACAGCAACCTCATGCTGTAGGCACTATTATTTTCTCCATTTTACACGTGAGGAGACAGATAATAAGAATAATGGATATCGACTATGGGAGACCTAGTCTAGGAAGGCTTCCCAGAAGAGGCGGTGCCTGAGTTGAATTGTAGGATGAGTAGGATTTATAGCTGGGCAACAGCCCAGAGGGCATTTCAAGCAATGAGAACTGATGAGAAGGAGTGAAAGATGTGTCCGAAGGACAATGGTTGAGCCCGCCCAGAGGAGGAAAGTGGAGATCTGTGAAGATGCATCAGTGCTAAGAATGAGGGGACTCCAACCACGGAAACCAACTGGAGTTTGTCCAAAGGTTCTTTAGAGACTCTCCTTTTGTGCCAGTGCCCATCAGCCTCTTAGCTCTTAGGCAAGAGCTAAGCAGAAATCCTTTATTCCACTTTAATTAAATGGATGGTACAGAGAAAACAATATTAATATAGGGAGTGCACAAAAGATAGACACGGCTTAGATTTTTGCAGAAGAAAAAAAAAATTTATCCAAAAAGATACTGCTAAGTGCAGACACTGTTTCACAGTCCTAGCATAACACAGAGCAAGTCTAATTGTTGCAACTGGGTGGAATCTTCCAACTGAGAAAAGGGAGGGCCCACAACAGGTATTTTTCTTTCTACGGTGAATTTTCTTTCAAGGTCTTTGTTTAGTCTACATAAAAAGCCTAAAAATTTCACTTGATTTACAACTAAAGACAAAAACCTTCTTAATATTGAATGTCTTACCTTAATAGATAAGAATTATGCCACTTTAAAGGTGCAGATTGCTGTTTGGTCTATATTTGTAAATCTCTTGGCAGTACAAGTTAGCATACTAACTTTGGATTGTCTGGCTGATTTATTTTTCATCATGCTCTTATGGGGTTCTAAACTGCATCCAATTGTTTGCCTATATTTTTCCTATAAAAATTCTTGACTAGACTCATAATCTATGTTAACAGAGTTTAAAATCAAAATATCCTTTCCATCACGCAATAAATATGCATTTAGCACTATTATGTGCCTACCACTCTGCTAACTGCCCCAAAGCAAAACAGAAAAGACTAAGACCAGCTATTTAGCTCTGGAAGAGTTTGCTCCTTGACGAGGTTGTCATAAGTGAAAAAATTTGACAATAATGTGAGGCAGTATATAATTAAATGCTAAATTGTTTGTTATACACTATCAAAATAGTCATTCAAATCTTTAGAGAAATCAAATATTCAAGGCATTCCCAAAAGAAATACTTTTTTTTTAATTTATAAAATTGTCTTTCAATCTTTGTCCTTTGAGTGTGGAAGTGATTTTTAGATTTGCGAGTTACTCATAAGCAAATATGATGAATAAAGGAGACGATCGAATTGGTAATTATTTTTGGTGCAAGAGGGGTGTAACTCTGAAGTCATGGAGATGATTTCCTTGTGTACTTTTACATTGACTATAACTGATGCACATGGTCGGTGGGGAGGAAGCCAGGGGTCAGGCCGGGGAGATGGAGGAGTCTGCAGGGGGCAGGAACAGCCTGGAAAAGCGGGAACTTACACAAGGCCTCTGGAGACATTATTTCTGTAACTAGTTGAATAATGCTTTTTCAGATGAATTTCATGTAATGCAATGTTATTGGTTTGTTATGAAATATGTCTGGTGCTTTTCACACAGCTAAGCATAAATATAAATTCCAATCTATTCGTTTACCACAAAATACATTTTTTTTGCCTTTAATTAGTTAGACCAGTGATCTGATTGACTCGTCTGCCTTGCTTAAAAGGCATGAAAATAAAGTAATAGAATATATTTTTTAATTATTAATCCAAATGAGCATTGTCACCTTCAATTTTATCTTTGTTTAAATCCAATGTATTGTTTAATTTTTTTTTTTTTTAGTGACACTCTATTTTCTATAACTGATCACAGCTTACACCAGAGTCCGTTTCCCTCACAGGTGTGGGTTAGAGACGGTGGGACTTGACCTAGCTCAGCCTCTTCTGGCTGGAAACAATCTCTTTCAGGTGACACTAGGTACTCTTAGTCACTTTGGGCTCAGTTCTCGGCTACGTTCAAGGTGCAAACTCCCTGCGAAGGCCCCCCTCTTCCTGGCTAAGATGGTTCCACGTCTGGAAAGCACGGTGCTTCACAGAGAGAGGCACAGGTTCGGTGTGTGACACAGTCTCCCGTGCCCCGCAGCTCCGACCGCAGCGGACCAGGGCAGGCGACGCCTCCACCTGCCCTCTGCTCCCCACCCTCGCGGCTCCCAGCTGAGGGCCTGCATGGATGTGGCGCGAACGGGCCCAGCTCCATCCCTGCGTCCTGGGCTTCATGCTCCACGAAGCAACCCCACTGTCCTTAGCAAGCATATCAGAGCCTTCGCGCTGCTGGTTATCTGAGTTCCTCCAAATGTCGCCACACACTTTTTGTTAGTAACGGCCAGAATGGCATCACAGCTGGTGGTGTCAGCTGCATATCGAACTGGTAATAGTATCGATTATAAACGGACATCTCTCACACGACCGCCAGGAGGTATGGCCCCTGACACTACCGCATTCTCTGTCCCTTTGTCCTGTCGATCACTAATAGCCGAGTTAGACTATAAAAAGCGCAGTAGCAGGAATCCATAGCAGAGGATAATCTGCGCAGGATTTCTGGGTTGACTCTCCTGCTCAGACCCCGCATCCCTGTGAGTAAATTACTCTTTAAAGAGTGAGTTCTGTTATTCCCTGGAGCTGCCCGCTTTGTTTGTTGGTCTTGAGACCTTCTCCTTGTGGTGGCCACTACACCTCTGTCCCACCGTGGGACAAACTGCCTTTGCTGCAGAGTGTCCTCACCCTGCACGAAGTGACCACCAGCTCTAAACAACAGTCACTTTCTGTGGCCCCGGGAGCTTCTCTGGATCTCACCATGTCCTACGCGCCCGAGGCAGACTTGAGAGACCATCTCAGGCCTTCTGTGCTTCGAGTTCTCCCCAGCCACTGCTAAGCTCTGGCTACCTGGCCTATGCCGGGAGGACTCCTATATCATGCACTGGTGCCCAGGAAGTGAGCACCAGCCCCACCATTCCGTCTTAGTCAGTGCTGGCTGCGTAACAAAACTCCACTGACTGGATGGCTTAAGCCACAAACATTGACTTCTCACAGCTCTGGAGGTGGAGTCCAAGCTCAGGGCCTCAGCAGGGTGTGGCGAGGGGCTGCTGCCTGGTTTGTGTCCTCGCATGGCAGAGGAAGGGGGTGGGTAGAAGGTGTATGTGTCTGGTCTCTTCTTCTTATAAGAGCACTAATCCCTTCCATGAGATTGGCGAAGCACCTCCCAAAAGCTCCACCACCAAATTCCAACACATTGGGATTAGGGCCCTACCTACGAACAAACATTCAGTCCATAGCAATCCGAAATTATCTGCTTTTTTCCTCCAGACTTCCCTGAACAGTATTTGGACTTGAGGGAGGGAAGAAAGGAAGAAGGGAGGGGAAAGGAGGAAGGGAGAGAAGGGCAATTGGGGAGTTGCCCTGGTATATGGGGCAGAAATGAACTGAAAATAGTCAGGAGCTGGTAACATTTGTCCTTTCCTGAACAATCCCTTGAAAGCCTGCCTGACTAATTATGCAACCTAGAGTTACATTGGCATGGAAAGACAGTAAAAACCAGACACTCAGTGACCAACAAGCTGTTGCTTATATTTAAACTCTATGCAATGAAATAACTTATGAAAACTTAGCTTTTAACTTATACTTAAGGACAAATGTATCCAAAATCAAAAGTTGCCCTGCACAGCTGTTCCCTAGGACTGGCCACTATGATACCATTGGCCACCTAAAGGTTCTAATGGAAATTGTCTTAGTATTTTCTCTATTTTTTACAAATTGTAATAGACCTCTGGTATAGATAGAGTGAAAGGGGGAAAATTAACTCAAATGCTCCCCAGTTGTTTTCGTGTAATTTTTAGTTGCCTCTTCCTCAGCCATATACCCACAGAATTGAATTTCTGGCCTCCCTTAATTCCTCATTTCCAAGATCCTTGTCAATTCACAATGTTAAGCTGATACTTTCCTCATTTTAAAGGTCATTGTCTGGTGTTAATGGGTAAGAGCTGAAATTGATATAGAAGCAATATCCTTTTTTTTTCCTGCCTTCATATAACAATGTCATTCGTTCTTGTTCAATGGGCATGTCACATACCTTCCTGTCTTTAGAGAAAAATATTGTTCAAGCTTTGCAAAGCACTTTAACACAAGTTTTTGAACAACAGCCAAAAACTGAATTGTGAAGATCGGAGAGCCAGCTCCCCAGCCAAAAATCTTTGTAGAATAAAGATTCTCAAGGTCCTTTTAATAGTTTATTTAAGAAAAACATTACAGCTGGAAGTATAATATTCCAGCTCTGCAGATTACTAGCTTTCTGACCTAACGTCAATGACCTGACCTCTCGGCACCTCAGTTTTCACTTCTGTAAAGAGGGGGTAATAAGGGCCGCACTCCGGGGCGCACGGCTCTTGACTGGCTCGGATGAGGTTTACCTGGTGGCAGGCGCTCGTCACTAGCTGGCTGCTTCTCTCTCTGTGATGCTTGTAGTGCAGTGATCCAAGAAATTATCCTACCGAAGGAATTGGGCTGCACAATGTGTAGTAGGGCTCTCTTTTTAAAGAGCAGACAATTTGGAGGAAGAAGCATGGGTCTTGGTCTAGAACTTATCTGGGGAAGAATTGATCTTGGGCAAGTCACCTGATTATGCTGAGCCTCATTGCCACTCTCCAGAAGATGCAGTGAAGCATCTCACATTCAGTGATGACATTAAATACATTTGACAGTGCTGGGCATATGTAAGTTGGAAAATGAAAGATTGTTTTTGGAGCACAGTGAATGAGATAGAAAGAAGCAGGAGATGAAACTGGAGAGAAAAATGCTAGATCATGAAAGTCCTTCCAGGGCAATGGATTTTAATTTTATTGAAGGTACAATGGGAAGCCTTCAGAGTAATCAGAGAGGACTTAACCAGATTTTGCATTTTAAAATATTGATCTTGCTGCTATTTGAAGAGCTGAATGGAGGTATAAGGGTGGAATCAGTTGGCTGATTGATGTAATCCAGGCTAGAGATGATGGTGGCTTGGAGTTGAGCCATGGTGGAGGTGGTGAGAAGTGGTCTAATTTGGAGAATGCGTGTGCATGTGTGTGTGCTGGGGTTGGCTATAGAATGGCTATAGGAACATTTTTGCAATGATCAGCTATGTAGCAGAGCAGAGAAATGGAGAAATATTTGGGAAGTTTATAGGGGCTTAGAAAATCCCTCTCTCTGCCTGTCTCTCTGTCTCTGTTTCTCGGCCACTCTCTCTGTCTCCTTTCCCCTCCCTCTCCTTTAAAGCAGAAGCTATTAGAGTTAGTGGTGATGGGGATGATCCAGAAAGGGATAAGTTGACGATGCAGGAAAGATGATGTTTGAATGACAAGATGAATCCAGAATTAAGTGGAGAGTTTGATCTTTAATAGAAGAAAAGGCACTTTGTCCACTAAAGAAGAGGGTGCCATATCCAGTTTGGCTCAGTGGTTAGAGCATCGGTCCATGGACTGAAGGGTCTTGGGTTCGATTCTGACCAAGGGCACATACCTTGATTACAGGCTCATTCCCCAGCCTCAGTCGGGGTGCATGCAGGAGGCAACTAATTGATGTGCCTCTCTCACATCCATGTTTCTCTCTCTCTCTCTCCCCTCCCCCACTCTCTCTGAAAAGCAATGGAAAAAATAGCCTCAGGTGAGAATTTAAAAAGGGGGGACATGCGCTTGAAAATTTACTGATGAAGAAATTAAGAAATTCTTGTGTGGTAACATCTATTTTATCAATGAAATATGAGGCAGCTGAGAGTGAAGACATGGGCAAGAGGCTTGAAAAGAGAGAATGTGCTGTGGCATGATTGTTTCAGAGGCTGAAAAACCTGCATATGAAGAACATGCAGTAGGATTGCTGAGCGGCTTTGAGCTCATTGGAATGGGTGGTTCTGAATTTAAAGTGAGTCTAGTCAGCAC
Source organism: Miniopterus natalensis (assembly GCF_054644295.1). Taxonomy (NCBI): domain Eukaryota; kingdom Metazoa; phylum Chordata; class Mammalia; order Chiroptera; family Miniopteridae; genus Miniopterus; species Miniopterus natalensis. Next base: position 81,551,651 of record NC_142085.1, on the reverse strand, counting down.
CAGTGTCGTGTTTTCCTGTGGCCCAGTTCAGTTGTTTGTATGCAGGTGCTGAGTAGGTGTCTAGTTGTGCTTAATCTTGGCTGGAGTTTTGCTAGACAAGTGGAGAGAAAGCAGTGGTGTTAGTATCTTTGCAAAGGAGGAGTATGAGTTGGACCCTGGAATTTAAGCCGAGAAGAAAAACCATGAAATGATGAGAACAGTGAGGCAGGTTTCGTGGGCCCCAAAGTGAGACAACTTAAAGATAAGAATACAGAGTTATGAATACAGAATTGGCAGGAGAGTTAATACTAATTTAGAATGACAAAAATAATTACAAGTATGAATTTTATAAAGCTTATTGTATTAGTTAATTTTATGTGTCGACTTGACTGGCTAAGGGATGCTCAGCTGGCAGAAGCATTATTTCTGGGTGTGTCTAAGGGTGTTTCCTGATGAGATAGCACTTGAAGTGGTAAACTGAGTAAAGCAGAAGGATCTCCCTAAAAGGGGTGGACATCATCCAATCTGTGGAGTGCCCAAATTGAACAAAAAGATGGAGAAAGGACAGATTGGCTCTCTCTCTGCTTGAAAGGAGAGAGCCATCTTGTTCTGCCCTTGGACACTGGCACATTTGGACTGAGTGGGACTTACACCATCAGCCTCCCAATTATCGGGCCTTGGAACCAAGACTAAATCACACCACCAGCTTTCCTAGTTCTCTAGCTTGCAGACCCACACTGTGGGACCTCTTGGTTTTCATAACCATGTGAGCCAACCTCTACAATAAATCTCCTCTTATATATCTTTATATAGCGTATTGGTTCTATTTCTCTGGATAACCCTAATACACTGGTATATTCCATACACATAACAACCCAGAGAATTTACACAATATTTTTATGAATTCCCTATCTGAAACACCTCTATGATATTATTTTCCTTACGTATTTTGGTTGCATAACTTTTAATCACCTCTTCACGTCACAATTTTGTAATAGTTTTTTTTGTACAGAAAATAGAAAGATAATTCAGCCCTTCTAGCATGGATGACTGAAAATTGTTTATTGTTCTCTGAGATACAAAAATCATGTAACATCACATTCAGACACCCTAGCTCTTTGTAGTACAGCTACAGGTTTCTACTCTACTGCTATAGGAATTTTGATAAATTCTAGTTTATAAAATTCCTGACATAACAGAAAAACACATGCAGGCTGTTCTATACATTGCATTATCGAGAATATTCATGACAGATGAGAACTTCTAATTTGACCAGGCATCAGTGAAAATCAAAGGCATCAGTGACACAATTTTACACAACAGGCTTCCCTACAGGGTTTCTTTACTACCTGCAGTATACAGGTATGTGCCCTGTGGCACAAGGTTGTCAACCTATGGTCATTGGTGCCAATGCAATGCCAACAGGAATCCTCAATTTGGGGTGTGGTGAAGAGGGAAACTTTATTCAGTGCAAAACAGCTCAATCCTGATACAACATGACTGTGAGGCAGCCCTAGGGCCAGGTGGCCTTGGGGCCAGGCCCATCTCCAACTGCACAGCTCTGCTCTGCTCCTTGACTGTCTGCTTTGCACTGTACTGGCCCCCTCCCGTCTGTGCAAGTCTGCTCAGGTCTGTGCTGCTCAAGGCTAGACACGTCTGGTGTTTCAGCTCAGCCAAGGAAACACCAGCGATCCATTATGGGTAGAGAGGGGAAGTGTACTCCCAGAGTCAGAGGGGAGCTGGCTTATATGGACAGAAGTCCCTGCCCCTGGTCCCTGATTGGTCTGTCCTCATGCAAATGAGGACTCCAAATCCTCTAAGTCTGATTGGTCCAAAAGGCACTGTCCTGATTGGACAGAATAGAGATGCTCTGGTTGGTCAGAACTGTGCAGCTCCAACTGGATGGGGGAAAGCCTCAGTCCTATTGGTTGAGATAGGATCCCAAGAGCTCCTTTATAAGTGCTGGCTCAGGTGGCACAGACACAGTGCAGGCTTCTCCCTGAAGTGCAGTTTTCATCAGGGGCCCCTGTATAGAAAGGGCTGCTAGGCTCTGTGTTTTATATTTCAGCCCAGTTAGCCACCAGAAGCCCTTTTAGTAGGTGTCTTCTTTCTCAGGGTTCACATTTTGTGGCGCAAGGTCATGTAGCAATTGTCCTCTTGCCGTGACCCAAGGGAAGGTGATGTTCCAGGAAGTAGGAGGAGCCCAGAAGCCATTACCACACTAGCTCAGCTGGCGATTATGTGACTATACTCAGAGTTGATTGTGAACCCTGTATCCCAACCAAACCCACTATAAATGTGCTTCCCCAAAAGGCTTTCTCTTAGCTGTGTCCTAAAAATACCCACAGCCACTCCAGCGCCATTTTACTGAAAGGAATGTGTGATAGCAGGCAAGACAGTGAATGGGAGGTCACTCTCTTTGGTATTGTTAAAGATCTGACAGCTTCACTTGATGGCCATTTCTCACTTTTCTCTTGAAATGACTGTCATTTTCCCTATGGATTTTTAAGTATTATCAATCTTAACTCTTTGGCTTGTTATATTTTAAGACATGTAGAGTGGTCCAAAAGTCACTCTGAGAACTTACTCACCACAAAAACATCTTACCATGTGAACACTTTGCTCGAGCCTTTTCCAGAACTTGCAGAGGGCTGTGCTGGGGTGGGGCCCTGAAACAGGCCCCATTAGCTTTCTGAGAAATGCGTCTCTGGCTCAGATGGAAAGATCAGAGGTACTGATGACATTTTGAAAGATTGCTGTCCTTCCTGAGAAATCCAGTCCCCCGACAGATTCTCTTGCTTCCTCAGTTGTCCCTTATCTTTCCCTTCTGGTCCCAGTGCTGCTAGTGTGGCGTGTGTGGTGGGTAAGGAGGGAGGGGAGCAGGTTGGGATTGGCTAGAAAAGCCTAAACCCAAACCTCTGGGTCCACACTTGGGCCAAACATTTTTTTGAGACTTGGTTTCTGCTTCATTGTGGTCTTGGGGTTCCCTCCGCAAGGTATGAGTAAGGGTGCAAGGGAGAAGAGAAATACGTATAAAGAAAACTATACAAATATTTTGCAGTGCCATCCTGAACAACTGAACAAAGGAATTAAAATAGCGAACGGGTGTCAGATTCCTCAAAAGGCAAACAGCCCTGTCCAGCAGCGAGTGCTGGTGACTGAGGCGCAAACCAAATCTCTGCGGGGCCTGCCTTACCGCCCTAGTTGCCTGTCTCCAAGCGGACAGCCACTCCCTCTTGCTTTGTGACAGCCCTTTGCAAAAACCTGCTTCTTGAGAAATGTCCGCATCACAGGCCGACTTGAAAGTCCCCCCACTGGAATCTCCCCTACAGTCCTGGGAGGCTGGTTAAAATGCAGCTGTTTGCCCGGAACAGGCAGTTAACCTGGTCTAGTTTCTCAAGGGGGTCCCGTCTGCCGAGGGTGCTAATGAACTGAGAGGGGAAAGGCGGGTTTTGATGCTGACGCGCCGCGAGGAGGCCCAGGGCAGCGGGGCAGCGGGGCCGGGCAGAGCCAAAGCCAGCCGCCTCCCGCCATTCTCCTGGACGCCTGTGCCAGCCTCCGCCCAACATGCCGTCCCGTTAGCTGCTGGGCTGCTCTGGGTAGGTTTAATATGGTTTCCAGTCCGCTTGTTTATGACTTAAGTGACGTTTTAATCCATTTGTTTATGACCCTCAAAAACTGTTTTGATGTATGAGTGAAGGAAGTCTTGCCAGGATGTCACCGTTCAACATCTGCTGTCTGAAAAGCCGCCCGCAGCCCAGCTGCTGAGGGGCCCTGCTGGGGGCCTACCCGTAAGAACATCGTGGAGAAGCACCATGGCAAGGGGACGTTCAGACTGTAAATACTGAGTCTGTGGGGACTCTTTGGGAGTTTCAGCGTGCACCAGGCGCCTCTTAGCTAACCTACCAACTTTCTAAAAGCCCTTGGGGCATAGTCAGTAGACACTGGTGATAAGCCCCCCGAAGGCCCAGTGCCCAAGCAACATGTCATAGCAGCAGGGGCCCTTTCCTTTGCAGCAGCTGGGAATCAGCTCTGGGTGAACACGGCCTTCCCGAGAGCCTGCTCTCCTGAGTGCCTCCCCCCATAAAAGGGTACATCTCCCATTAAATTTGGACTTTATTCCTTCACTTCCCCATGCCTGGAACAATAGTGTAATTTATCTGTCATTTGTTTGGAGTATGTTATTTCTTTATTTGGCTTATTAAGAGATTTTATCCCGTATACTGTTAGCTTGTGAAATTATTATAACTCCCACAGCGAACCTGTAATAAGCAAATTGCAGGCAAATTGCAGGTCTCTGAGCATAATTTTGTTGCTTCCTCAAAACAAAAACAAAACACTTGGGAAGTAAAATTACTTATTAACTTAGTAATTTAAGGGGAAAATTTTTTAATTTGAAAATTTAAACAATTCCATTAAGGTAAAGCATCATTTAAATAACGTATTTCCTCTTGTATCTGGGGGCTGAGGGGTGAGGAAGACAGACCTTAAATCCCCCACTGACAAATTAACGTCTGTAAAAACACTAGATAATAGAAACCAAAGAACATGACCAAATAAAAAAGAAAGGTTCCCTATTACCCGAAATTATCCCTCAGAAAATAGGTGATTATATTCTGTCCTTATAAAATTCCTCAAAACGTGGGATCCTCCTGCAATTATGTTATTTAGAACCAAAAAATATCTTGAGGAAGTCAGAGTGTTTGAAAACTGGCCTATTCACTGTTCATTTGCTATGCTAATAGAATAAATGGGAAGCCAAGGAATTGTTTTCAGTTTAATTGCGGTATAATTTACATATCATACCGCTCACCTGTTTTAATTGCACACTTTGGTAAGATTTAGTTAGCTTATACAGTCTGGCAGCCCATTATTACAGTAATGTATCAGACCAATTCCATCATCCCCCAAACGTTATTAACCCCTGCTGGCACCACCTCAGCACCCCAACCACTGATTTGCTTTCTGTCTTCAAGTTTTGCTTTTGTAGAAACACAAATAGAATCATACAATGTACTCTTCCCTTGCTCCTTTGACTCACAGAAGGATTTTGAGATTTACCCATGTCATTGCATGTAGTGGTTTTGTACTTCATTTTTTTATTGGGATAAAATATACCATTTAAACATAAATTTACCAATTGAACCATTTTTATTGTGCTTATCACATTGTGATTAATAAGAAGAAATATATATGTGGTCTTTGTCTCTGTGTCAAACAAAGAGCTCCTAAAACTGATTTTCCTGAATGAGGAGAACAGTAAATGTCCTTTGTTGTGTTAATGAGGTGACTTTTGGAAAGCCCCTCTCACCTAAGGATGAGGGCAGGTTGCCAAGGGACCCAACCAAGTGATTGGAGGGGTAGAATTTTCAATCGCCCATCCCACCTCCAGGGAGCAGTGAGGACCTGCAGGATGAATCTACTGCGAATGGCCAGTGACTTAATCACTCATGCCGATGTAGTGAAGCCTCCAAATCACCCCCAAAGAACAGTCTGGAGAGCTTCCAGGTTGAAGGCGAGGAGATTTGTGGAGGAGTGGCCACTTGGAGAGCATGCCTTGTCCCATGTATGCATGTCTTCATCTGCCTATTGAATCATATCTTTTAAATACTGTTTGTAATAGCTGGTAACCTAAGTGAGTAAACTGATTTCCCAATTCCTGGTAGCAGCTCTCGCAAATTAATCAAACCCAAAGAGGGTGTTGTGGGAACCTCTGATCTATAGCCAGTAGTTGGTCAGAAACACAGATAACAAACTGGACTTGAGACTGGCATCTGAAGTGGAGGGCAGTCTTGTGGGACTGAGCCCTTAACCTGTGGAATTTGATGTTATTTCTGGGTAAATAGTGTCAGAACTGAATTGAACTGTAGGACACCCAGCTGGTGTCCAAGAATTATTGTTTGGTGGGAAACTCGTCTCATTGTTCTTACCTGATGCAGTAGCAATTTTTCATACGAAGACTCTCCTCAATCAGTTGTCTGCCTTCGGTCATTCTCTTGTGCCTTGTGATAGTTGTTTTAATGGTTGTGTCCAATTTTCTACTACTTTTCTGCAGAGGGACAGGAAAGAAATTTCACACAGATGTTGTCATCATACTTAGGAATTTACAAGCATAACTACATGATTGCAAACCACACAGACACACTTTTAAATAGCAATACTGAAAATGGTTTGATTGTGAAGCTCTAACAAAGACAGAACCTACAGGATGAACCATACCAACAAAAGTCTACTCTAATGCTTGGCAAATGGGTTGTCTAAAGAGAAGCTCTTCTCTCCACTTCTTCCTTTCTAATAGAATCAACATGTGTTCACATATTGTAAGACACATGTTTCATGTGCCCCTTTCTAGTCAAGAGGTAAATATTGATTAATCTTATATAATTACAGTAATTCACATCCCTTGAGAGTTATCACTACAGTCATGGGCCAACCTGGCCAATGAGATAGAAGGAGAAGTCTTCCAGGTGGCTTTTAGAAAGGTTTTACTTTCTCGTATAAAGAGACATAAGACAAGAATTCACCCAAGGTCCTGCTTTCGATAGTTGTTTGATGAAGACACAGTGCTGAGAGCTGTTCCAGAAGGACAAAGCTAAGGAATGGGCCCTTGGTGATATAGTACAGCTACCAACCATCCCAGTTGGCCCAAGACTGTCTCAGTTTCAGCAACAAAAGTCCTGTGTCCCAGAAAACCCCTAAACCCTGGGAAAATCAGGAAAGTTGGACTTCCTGCATTGCTCTACCGCTAAACTAACCAACCCTGGCATAACCCTGTCATCAGACTTCTTGAAATATGAAAAATGGTATCTTAAGTCAAATGGTCCATAACTCTTAGAGTACCCAAATTTAAAGAGCTTTAATCAGCTCCCCATTGTTTACTCCTTCTCAACAAGCTAAAAGAAGTCTGGCCTAGGAACTTTTTTGTTTAGTGCCTCATTTTAACTTTTTTTAGTAGTTATTTTTTCATCACCATTTATCTTTTGATCATTACTAGAAATGTATGTCATGATTACAGTGGTGGGCCAGCATCAGTTTCCATTGAGAGGAAAGAGCAAAACAAGCTCTGTGAAGTCGGAGACCTTATCCATCTTTGAAGGAGCTATATTCCCCATCATCTAGCACAGCGTTCAACTCATGACAGGTGATTAATAAATATTTGCTGCATAAATATTGCTCATTAGTTTTACTAAAATTTCTCAAGCATATAGGGAAGTGTCCCTAGATACCAGTAGAGTGAATTAAACAGTGAAGTAAACTCCTTTAAAATATTGATTTCTAAATCAAGTTTAGACAGATCTGGTATATCACAAATCAGAACAAGCTAGAGGACCTGAAATCTTGTTAGGGAGGAGTAAACCTAGAGAGGGACAAAGGTAAAGCATGGTCAGAGTTTTAGAGTTTGGGAGTGAGGAAGGAGTATATAGTTAATGACTAATTCTCAATATTCATTTAAAACGTGGACAGTTAAATAAATAATAAAAGAGCATGTTTAAATAAGTAAGAAAACTAAAATTACAGTAAAAAAAAAAAAAAAAAGTAAAGATGATCTTGAGGACCGGCAACTTAAACAGATGTCTCTGGTGATTCTAATGCACGTGGTCCACAGACCACATTGAGAAACATTATAGGTTAGACCATATGGCAAGATCAGTGGAGAGTTCTTTATGGTCTAGGAGTCTGATCTGCTTCCATTTTGTTATTTGTTTCCCAGGCCATCAGTGACCTCGCTGAGACCTTGGTCCTTTCAAATTCCTTCTCCTTGGTGTCTCAAAAATTACTGTCTTCCACTAGGTTCCCATCTGGCTTCATGGCTTTCAGGTGGCTGTGGCTGCCGTGCCACATGCTCCAAATGTACCAGGAGCCTGGTTCTACCTTTGATTGTTTCCCTCACCATAGCCGTGAATGGATGTTCTGCCCCACTTCGAAGAGATGCTATTTCCTTCTTAGTGGTATACTTATATGAAGGCTGAAAGTACCAATTCCTGTGTCCTTCCACTTCACACTCAAGCTGGGGATGCCAGGTTTATTTGCTTGTTTTTTGTTAGGGCCACCACACCACAGTCTAGCCAGGACTCTGGCCTTGGTCCAAAGGAGAATAGAACTGCTGGTGTTATCCCATCAAAACATACTCAACAGGTTGTTCTTCTCAGTTCTCAATCTGTTCCCATACTCATTCGTCAGCATGAGCCCCTCCACACCTGACATTGTACAGGAGGTAAAAGGATCACCTGGTTTCCCAGGGCCTGAGGGGCCTTAGAAGTCTTGCTCCACTAGTCCCTTTTCCTGTGCACATGGCGTGCCTTGGGTCCTCGTGCCAATATCTTTCTGGAAGTCCCACCCCAGTGGCCCTTTACATGTGCTTGGGAAGTGAGGACTTCTGCATATACACCTTTCAGGCCCACAATTCGAAGTCCGGCCACATATGTGTCTGAGATTCATGACTCTAAGTACATTATGTAGCTGGTTTGAATACATTGGGCATCTGCTTTGAAATACAACTTTAGAAAGTTATTAACAGAAATAGCAGACATTTCCCAAAGTTTTTAACACACACTAATTTTGTGGTTTCAAATTTGAAACTTGATCAAAAAAGCCTTCCAGATTTAGGCTCCCGAAATGTAGATTAAATACCCTGTTATTCAATGCAAATGGCTCATAAAATGGAATTCTCTTTGGATGGTAACTAAATCTTACAAAGCTGTATTTTGATGAATGATGTTTCAATTATTTAAGAGCAGACAAATTAATTCTCACTGGAATATACGGGGGTTTGAAAATTAAAAGCACTTGTTAGAATGTTTTCAAAGTTAAACTAAGTGCATTGGTTGGTACAAAATATTTTCAAGTTTCGCCATGTCTCTCCCCATTTTTTCTAAGCACAAACCCAGTTACAGGATTTATAAGTTGCAAAGTTGCATTTTGATGAATTATTACTGATGAGTTATAAGTCTGATTTTTTCAGTGCTTCTGTTTCTTATCACAATTGTTTCTGAGGTACCAAGAAGAGAGAGAAAGAGAGAGAGAAGGACCAGTTTCCTAATTAGCTGTCCTCATCTTTCCCTTTCAGTTAAGCTAGAATAAGATGCAAAGATTTCGAAGAAACCTTACTTAGCACTTCCTTATAAAACTACATTGCTACTAAAATTTTAAAATATTCTATTAATACAAAGTCATCTGAACTGACTTGCCTTCCATTTCCTATATTCTTAGGACTATGTTATAATTTATGAGGCTAGGCTAGACATGCCTTCTCTCAAATATTTGAGAGATTATTTTCCATAAGAATGTGAGAATTGCCTTCTGTCTTATTCATAAACACTCACTTCTATCAACGCTCACCAGAAACGTCCATGGGATCCCTCTTATGCCACTGCCAGCAATACAAGTTCAAATACTCCTGGCTCCTCATAAATTGCTCTAAGGCTTTGTACACTGTCTGGTTTTGATTGGTATGCTTTCCATTTAAGGACAAAAAAGAACAAATTAAGTTACTTAATCTCAGTATTTTCATTTCTACAAGGAAATTTTTAAATTTAATTTCTGTTTAGGCTATTCCCTGTTCAAACCACACATTCTTCTGATCATTATATTTTCATCATGATATAGTAATAGAAAATGCATCCTAATCCAAGTAAAAGTGATTCAGTCATTCATTCATCAACTATTGGTTTATTATCATAGGTCAGGCATTGTTCTAGACATTGTGGATATGGACGTGAATAAGACAGGTGAAGTATCTGCCCTTCGGGAGTTTCGATCCTATGAGGGAAGGAGGACACCATTAGTTGCTTGTCCAGTAACCTCATTCTGCCTTATTCTTAACTGACAGAGCCCTGATTTAATTCAGAGCAACAATGTACCCAGTTAAAAATATCTGCCAAGTCTTTCCTGAAGCTAAGGATAGCAAAGTGACTCATTCTGGCCATTAAAAAATAATTCTAAATCCCTAGGTAGGACTTCTTTAAAACTTTTTAAAAGCATGCTCCTTTGTCTTTTGCTCTTCACTCTCCACACTTCTTCTCACCTAGAACATGATAGTGATACCTGGAAGTGGAGCAACAAATTTTGAAGGACTCTACTGGGGGAAGTTGGGGCAGATGGCTGTGAAAGAAGCTACTGGTTTGGGGGCATTTCTCCCCAAATCCCCAAATAAAAGCGCACAGCAATTAGGATAGCAAAAATAAAAATTCATGGACAACATCTATGACAAAATTAAGTGAAAAAGTAACCTCATTAATCCTAAATATAAGTGAGTTCTATCTGGATAGCTTTCAAACCTGTGTGAAATCAGAGTTTATGAAGGAGAAATCAGAAGGAAATAATGGAACAGTTGACAGACCTAAGAACTCCAAAATAATCATAGGTACTCACTTGACAGCTCTGTAAGACGAATTGAAGACAGTATCTAAAATTAGAAGTGTTTCACACTACAGTGGCAGGTCAATGATAATGTGTTAAGTTGCTGGAGTGGTCTAAACCTATGAACACTCAAAACTAGCTAGCAAAGGCTCCCTTCCAGGACAGCACCCCACACTGAGGTGAAATTCTTGGCAAGCAAATAAAAACTGAGCAGGACAAGGTCAATAGAGTCAAAGAAAAAGGGAAAGTCTGGATAAAAATAGGAAAAGGAAACACAGCCCAGAAATCTCATAAAGTAAGTCATTGCATTTTCAAACACATCACACACACACACACACACACACACACACACACACACACACACACAAAAGAGGGAGTTCTATATCTGTAAAGTTGGAAAGTTAATCTAAAGTTCAGGAAAATTAATTTCATGTGAAAGTGAGCAACATAAAAGGATTAAGGTCAAATTTCATAAAAAGTTGTTATAAGGAAAAAAATATATGGTAACATCCCTAAAAACAATAAAAGCCAGCTAGAAAGACACGTCCTCAGATAGATAAAAAATATAAGCAAATATTTCAAAACAATACAAAAAATAAAAAATAAACCCTAAGAAAATGATGCAATATCTCAATGAATAGAATACATCAGAAGAAAAACTCAGGAATAAGGAAACAGAACTCAGGAAAGAATTAAAAAAAAAAAAAAATTCTGTAATAAAATGTAAGCGAGAGGAAACATAGAATGAATAAATAGAGCAGATAATACTTTAAGAAAAATTGACTAAAAAGACTAAAAATTTAATATAAAAATTAAAGAAAAAAATTAGAAAGAAAAGAACAAATAAAAAAGAAAGGAAATGAGGACCCAACATACATATAATAGGAGACACTAAAGAACAAAAACAAATCAAGGGAATAGAATAAATAATAACAATTACCAAGAGAAAAAGAAAAGAAAAAATACTTTCCTATACTACATAATAGCAATAATAAAATTGATACTACATGCTAAATAGGCATAATGCAATCCTGGGAAAACCCAACAAGAGTGACCAATATTGAAGTACATTCTAACAAAATTATCGGACTTCAGGAAAAGAAGAAATCCTCTGGGCACCCAGCAAAAGAATAGATCACTTATATGCAAAAAATTTAAATCTTTTTTGCCCTGAAATTTTTTGACAACATTACTTTATGCTAGAAGAATAATGGAACGAGGTATTTAAGATGCTCAGGAAAAGGAAATGTGAGTGAAGGGCGCTATATCCAGTCAAAATGGCTTTCAAGTACTAAAAACTATAGACAAACTGATTAAATTTTAAAAATTAGAAAATACTCTTCCCAAGAGTCTATTCTTAAGAAACTGGAGAATGGGTTCAGACAACCAAAACTGTAGGAAAGACATTAACTTAAAGAGTGATGGTAAGCTTTAAACATATACGTATCTAATGAACTAACACTAATTGAAAAATAGAAGAAATAGAATAAAGAATGTGATAACTATATGGTCTGAGAGCATAGAAATAGTACAACTAAAAAAATGGGATGAGTTCTTGCAAAACCAAATTTTAAAGTCTTTTCATAATTATATTGCTGAAGATACTGGTAGTATTCATCTTATATTTACTTTATATGTAATTCAGAGTAAATCAAATGAGTAATTATGTTAATTCACCATCTCCATTGTTCATTTGTGGTTTGTGTGAAAGGAGAAACAAATTTCATATGGAAAAATTAAATCAAAACCTTGTACTCCTGCGTTTAGAAGCCCCGATATCTTTTAGTGGGAAACAGTATTTTTGGATCAAAATTGGTCATTCTTTCCAGTCCTTTTGGCGTTCAGGGCTGAGATATATGCCTCTTCCTAGGCATACTATGTAACACCCCTGGATCTTAAGTGCCACCCTGGGAAGAATAAAGGGAAGGCAACAGTCCTGAATGGACCGAGTTTGAAAGTACTGAGGAAACCCTGAAGTGACGGAGGAACCTGGAATTCAATTTTCTGCCATCTGTGCAATGAGGGTTACAGGTAAAACAGTTCAGTTATAGAAAAATAAGTATTTTCTCACACCTGTATTTATAATTATAAGGGGTTTTCTGCCATATTTCTGTTTCTTTGATGACAAATAAGGCAAGGTCATTAGCTGAGAAGGGGGAGGGAAAGGGAGTATGAGATGCTTCGGCAGAGGGGGATTTAAAATAGCCACAGCCCGGCCGGGCGTGGCTCAGCGGTTGAGCGTCGACCTAGGATCCAGGCGATCGGGGTTCGATTCCCGGTCAGGGCACCTGCCCGGGTTGTGGGCTTGATCAATGGCTCTCTCATCATTGGTGTTTCTAGCTCTCTCTCTCCCCTCCTATCCTCTCTCTGAAATCAATAAAGATATATTTAAAAAATAATAATAACATTATAAAATAGCCATATCAGAGGAAAATAATATGCTTTCTAGGGAAACTCAGGGTTACTGAACAGTATCAAGTGCCTTTGGAGTTCTGTGGCTCTGAATAAAGTGTTGATAGTCAACCTGGTGGAAAGAATATTTTCAACAATTTGCAGGTGAGAAGGTTGACCCAGGTTGGGGGTTAGCCAGCGAAGCACTGGATAATGGGCAGGAGAGAGAGGTAAGGTTGATGACAGTCAACAATTTTGATATGTTATGTTTTAGCACGTTAGATTTGAAAAATGCAATATGGCGTTCCAAAATAAATATAAGATATGGTTAAATGTCATTTCCTGTGGGAATCCTTTCCTAGCACCATGAAGTTACCTCCTGTCCAAGGGCATTAGAACTGCCTGTTTCCCTGTCTCTCTTTCTACTAAACAGTAACCTCTTTGAGGATGGGGTCATGCCTTGTTCGCCAACACATCTCTGGCATCTGTCCCAGTCCTGTTCAAGATAAGAACTCTGTGTCTATTTATTCAATGAATAAATAAATCATCCCTAGAAAAGCCAGTAGCCAACGTGATCATTGTATAATATACTTTAAAAAATGCAAGGGGTCGTTCCCTTCCTATTTTTTGAAATCAAAACAAACAGAAATAAAAGAAAAAGGCCAGAGCTTTAAAAATTGCCCATGTGTTAAAAATGTTGGAAACATTAAAAACATTTTTTGAACCTTAAAGCAAAACAATGATTTTGCCAAGAAGGAAATAAGAATGTGACATTAAAATTAGCATAGCCATTCCAGACTTTGAACAGACAAAAAGCGGAGGAATTTTTGAGGGTAATAAAGGTTTTGTTAATACAGAACTGAATAAGTGTGTACACAGTTCACATAGAGATTTTTTTCTCAGATCAGTCCATTTTATGCAAACCAGCTAGCGAGCCCATTTTGGCACTTTTGTTTGTTGTTGTCTTTGTCCAAAATCATGTGCTCTGAGCAAAACTATGAATTGCTTTAAACATTAACAGATGCTGGATTTAAAGAGTGATCAACTTCTAAACTGCTGATTGCCACGGAAAAACTAAATACATATTCTCTGTTCAGTATCAAGTTTGAAGCTATTATACTATGATGAGGTTTCTTATGTTTGAGAAAATGTAAAATATGTGCTATAAAAAGCAATGATTTAAAGGCTATTTATTTCTCCTTTGTATTTGGAGTTGGCTGACATCAACCAATTTTTGCTAAAATGCACCCAGCATGACAATAATAGCTAACAGTTATTGAGGGCTTACTATGTGTCAGGTATTATTCTAAGGACTTCATGTGTATTAATTCATTTAAGTCTCATAACAATTCCATGAGAGGTATTATTCCACTTTTATTGATGAGAAATGTGAATCATGGAGAGAAATTTCCTTGAGGACACAGGCTAGTAGGTGGGACACCTGGGATTTGAACCAAAGCGGTCTAGCTTTAGAGCCTGAGCTCTCCTTAGTTGCAAGAAAAAGCCAATTTTGTTCAGCATAGCAAAAAGGAAGTTTATTCAAAGGAGAATGGGCAGCCCACAGAACCTTGGGAAATGCTGAGAAGTAGGCATGAGGCCCGAGAGCCAGGAACAATCCCTGAAACCACAGTGCAGAGCTGCACTAGTGAGAAAACCACCATCCTGCCGCCACCCCTGACCACTGGCTGGGTCCTAAGCTAGGTGCAATGAACCTTTTTTGAATTTTTGACATGAGCAGGCAACTGAAAGTCTCTCTTACTCCTTTTTTATTTTGTATAAACCAAATTTACGATGTATGATATTCACCAATGTCATTCCATTTTCCACTGACGCAGAAAGTTGCACTTATCAGCATTTAATGAATAAGCTGGATCACATAGCCATGGTGGAAACTTCTCTATGGTGAAATATTGTTTTTGAACTAAAGAGGTGAGAAATGTGGCCACAGGATGACTGTCAGATTTTGCTGTTTTTTAAAAGCCTTGTTATATTTTTTCCATTATGTTCGGAGAGCTGGTGTATGAATCAGAGATGTAGGGTTAGGTAACAAGGCTGATTTTAAGGAACAAGGAACCCCCAGGGACAGGGCTCTAATCGAAGATCAGGTGCAGAGGGTTGATCCTTTTTTTCTATGAAATATTTAGGCCTGGTATCCACACCATACAGGAGCCTGAAAGCCAACCGTATGCCTCACTTCCCAGTTCCACATTCACTGACAACATGTTCATGACTTGAAATAGATCATGGTGGGTGTTTACACCATGGAAATTGGCAAACATCTCCAGAACACCAATTGTTAAACATTTGCCCTTTAGGTAGATGTACTATCTACCTAGAATTGTTAGCATGGAAATGGAGGGGTCCATGCACTGTGTTTCCATTATATAAAACCTAACACTTTATTCCAAAACAGGATGCCTACTGTGTTTACTCACTTAACATTTGAAAAGTCATGGAGGAAGATGACTCTCAAGCTCCTTGGAATTTTTAAATGAATAACCAGGGTAGTGTCCCTATTGATACGCTTTAACAATACAAGTAATTAGATTTCAGTGTATTGTACTTCATAAACAATACCTAATAAGCTCAAAATATATTTGGGGTCCATGGTCTCTTTGAAAATGTTCATTGGGAAATGGAAAATAAGAAAGAGACAAAAATGGAAGAAATGCATGTTCTCAAAAAGCAGTAACAATCAGAATGCTAAAATAAGAATAAACCAACCAAGATGTCACTGATTCCTGTAAAAAATGAACCAATCACAATCAGCCCAACGCACGCAAGTCTCTCTACCACCTGCATAAACTCCCCCTGAGCTGCTCCCAATCGGAAGGGGCCATCCAATCACACCCTTAGCCCAGGCTGCAGATGAACGGACGAGGTGGCAAGGAGTGTCAGGGAGAAGCACGGCCTTTGATGGGGGGTAAAGGTGTGAAAATAAATTCTCTACTTTGTGGCCAAAAGTGGCACCCAAGGATCAAACAGAAAGGCAGAGTTTCAATTTCCTATCCCTGGTGGTCTCTCTCCTGATCACCCACAGGTTTCCTAGCCTTGGTGAAAGTTACTGACCATCTGTGTTCCATCTGTGAGATGTTATGACAATGCTCAATGTGTCATTTGTGTCATAAGGCTTGAGCACCCGCCATAACACAAGCTAAGCAGACACAAGGGAAGTCATTACCCAGAAGTCACATTGAAAATGCTGTCTTAACTTTGGATTTCCAGACACATTTGTACATGTGGGAGAAAATACCATCACTCCAAACTTGAAGGTCAACGATATACTGGTTTTTTATTGCTGGATTCAAGGACTGCCAAGGCTGATACCATCTGTGTCCGACAGAGAGAATCTTATGTGATGATTATCTCCATTTCTGAGGGACTGTTATGTCATTATATTTGTCTGCTGGGGCTGCCATAACCAAACGCCTTAGACTGAGTGGCTTAAACAACAGTAATTTATTTTCTCACAATTCTGGAGGTGAGAAGTTCAAGATCAAGGTTTCAGTTGATTTGGTGTCTGCTGGGAGAGAACCCCCCTCCTGACTCACAGATAGCTTCTTCCTTGCTATGTCCTCATGCAAGGAGAGACAGGTATGGGGGGGAGGGGAGAGGGAGAAAGAGAGGGAGGGAGAGACCTTGTATCTCTTACAAGGAAACTAATCCTATGGAATCAGGGCCCAACCCTTATGACTTAATTCAGCCTTAATTACTTCCTTAGAGATCCCATCTCCAAACACAATCACACTGGGAATTAGGGCTTTAATACAAGCATCTTGGAGAGACACAAGCATTTCGTCCTTAAGAGCCACTGTCCATACGGGGTGGGACTGGAGATCACTCACAAACTGGAGTCAAGCAGTGGGCACAGCCTCTCTCATCATTGAAATTTAGTCCTATTACAGCGTTTCAGCTGCATTTTCCCTTGGAATGAGAAGAGGCTGAGGACAGTGATTTCCCTTTTGTTTCCCCGGTGATCAGGACTGAGGAACGTGGCAGAAGACAGGACAAATAAAGGGGCAAGGTCCAGGAGTAGGGGCAGGGCGGATCCTATGAAACCATTTTATTTGCTCCATCATTGCTGGAGAGTTGCCCCCCCCCCCCCGCAAAGGGACTTCTCACTCTGGCCCAGAGTCCCTCTTAGGGCCCTGTGGCTAGTGGGTGCAAACCAAGCCGGCCCTGCTGTAAGTCAAGAAGCCTCTGCCTGGGGTCTCAAAGGTCTGCCTGCAGAGCACAAAGGGGAACTCGTCAGGCCGTTCAACGGGACCTCGGGCATCAGGGCTGAGGAAGAGCTTGAAGGGTTTAAAAATGATCCCCAATTTTTCAAATTAGGGATAAATTTTTAAATTAAAAATGAATTTTAATTTCTCTTTTAGAGAAATCCTAACTCAGCCAACCCAGTGATGGGTCCTTAGCCAAGCC
Organism: Miniopterus natalensis; assembly: GCF_054644295.1. Lineage (NCBI taxonomy): Eukaryota > Metazoa > Chordata > Mammalia > Chiroptera > Miniopteridae > Miniopterus > Miniopterus natalensis. The sequence continues at coordinate 81,534,500 of NC_142085.1, read as the reverse complement.
CTTGGCGTTGCTATGGAAACATACCCAGTGCCTGCCATCCGAGATATCTGAGCGTTGCTCTGGGTGTTTCTAAGGGAGAGGCCTGAAACCTCCTCGGCTGTGCTTCACCAGCTCTTTAATTTCCTTCGAGCCGTCTGATTCTCTGTTGTTATTTACTGATATGTGGGTTTTGCCCGCTCTCTAATTATTTCATTCCGTCATTACAGAGAGTGAGTCTTACTGGCTATTTGAATGAAAGGAATGTTTTATATTGACATTTTAATCAGGGGAACTTACTGTCATAAAACCTCTGTGAGACAGTAATGATTTGCAAAACCTAATATTACATCTTTTGTAGGGCCTAGCATCTGTGTATAATTGACCAATTTATTAGATGCCTGTGGTCCATTGATTTTCTACACAGAAAAAAATTGGATTGCAGTTTCGAGCTGCTGTTTTCTTCAAATTGATCACGTTGGCTCTCATAAATGTTCCCTTTGTACTCGCGCTCTCACTTTCGCACAAAGAAACTGTATTATACGCAGCGTGGTGTCACTGGCCTTGGAATTAGAGTCTGAGTTTTGTTTTTTGTTTTTTCCTGCAGAAGCTCTTTTGTTGTTGTTGTTGTTTCAGAGTAGTTTGAAGGCAGTTTTATTCAGAGGAATTTTCCTTACAAAAGGCTGCTTATTTCTGAGCATTATCCTTATAAAGGGAACTTTCTGAAAGCAACTTTGCTTGATTTACAATGATGCCAAACAGACAGACAGATACTTACTGACAATTAGTCTCAGGGCCATTGCCAAGGCAAGGATGACTCAGAAAGTTTTTATTTATGCGATTGCTGATAATTAGGAATTTCTGGCCTGAAGAGAAGTTTTATTAAAAGAAGTCACAGTATTGAAACCTAAAGCTATAAAATGATTAAAAGTGAGTAGCTATCTCTGTTCTTTTACATAAGGTACGAGGCAACATATGGGATGGGCAGGCCCATGTTTAACATATATGAGTTTAGGACTTTTGACTCCTTTTGGGCATATGGAAAAAGCCAGAAGGAAACAGAAGTAAGGAGAAAAAAGCAGCAGAGGGAACACGCCCTCTCCCTACGGGGCCAGCATAACCCTAATACCAAAACCAGACCATGGCATTGCAAAAAAGAAAACTATAGACCAATATTTCTCATGAACACAGATGCAAAAATCCTCAAAAGAAAAAAAAAAAATAGCTCTGTCCTGATCTTAGTAGGATCCTGAAAGTGTAGAAGGCTCTGGAGCCAGGCTGAGAGTGTTGAAGCCTGGATTCCAGTGTATTAGTGGGTGACCTAGGGCGGGGAATGACCTCTATCCATAGGGGGTAAACCAGAAGCCCTCCACAGAGTGCTGCTTCTGTTCCCTGTTCAAGTCCCGAATCTCCAAATTCCAGCCCAGGCTCAGCAACCTAATATTGCTTATGGAAAGTCCCTTTGTACCAGTACAGCTTCTCTGGACCTGCAGGCTTAGGATAACAACTATTTCAAACTTAATGGAAAGTAATAAATATTCTCTATGTAGTAGCAGGGTGCAGGTCAAATGAAAATGAAAATGAAACTTCATTTAAATGAATAAGAGGCTCTAGGTGGTTATCCACAGGCAGGTACTGGGTGGTCCCCCAGCCAGTGCACAGTGAGTGGGCTCCTGGACATAAGGAGTGGAGGGGGAAAGCCCGGGGTCTGGGACTCCACTCTGGGCCGCACAGCTGGGTGGCAGGCACTAGGTGCAATTTTGTACCTGCTTTTTCATAGCCTAGTGACTGGGTGGAATTTTAGGGTCAATAGCAGTAAAAATTTGGCAATTATATGTTTGGAACCCAGAAATTGAATCACCAAAACAATCCAGGGGGAAAAATAGAGGAAAAAATGGTAGAAATGAAACTCATCCAATAACTGAGAGATTTTACAAACACAGAGGTTTGGGAAAATGGACAAACTTTTGGTTAAAAACAGACAGAGAATTGAAAAATGAGCAAGGCCTGTGGAGGAGAGCATTGTGCAGAATTCAAGTCTCCCATTCTTCAGGACATGAATGAGACATACTTTAGAAGATCCAGAGATTGCACAATTGTCTTTTGGAATTAGTACAAGGTTAAATTAGAGATATAAAGAGGCGGGGATATCTAGGACAGAGTGACTAATTTCTCTGTATTTCAAACACACATTTGCTTTGCTAAGGAAAGGAAAGAAAAAAGCCCACAAGTGTTCAAGAAGAATTTTCATTTTTTAAAAATATACCAAAAGTACTAAAAGCTATTCTAATATTTGCTGGCCTCTCATTAATTAAAATTATCAGAGGGGAAGCCAGTAGAGGTCAGCATACCTAATTTTGAAGAAATCACATTTATTTTTTTAACTATCATATCACTGGGGTTTACAAGCAGAAAGTCAATAAAGTTCTTATTTTAATTATCAGTAACAATGATAGCAGATGCTGCTTTTTAATGAAGAGTTAGGTTAACAGAGTAGAAGGGCTGACCTAGATTCTCCAAAAAATTCCAGAAGGATTTTTAACACCTAAATAATTTATGTAGGAGAGAAACTTCTTGTTTAATAGTCACATTTTATCAGCCTAATCCCCAAACTTCCCCCCGCATAGTGGTTCGGGGTACAGACCCTGATACCAGGCTGCCTGGACTCAAATCTCAGCTCTGTCCCTCATTTGCTGGGTGACCTCAGGCAAAATACTTATTCTCTGTCCTGTTTTTTCATCCATAATCTGGAGGTGTTAACAGTACCTGCACTAGAAAGCTGTTGCGAAGATAAAATAGGTAAAATAGGAAACTCCCTTAAAATGGTGAAGCTGGTAACTCACTAGTTGTATATAATGGATTTAACCTCTTAAGAAGAAACTTATCCTCCACCCACCCTTTCCACCCAGAGTCCACGGGTGGTGCCTCAGGGGATCCAGACATTCTCCTATGCCCTGGGTCTGCAGACTTTAACTGGGCGGTAGGTATGCCAGGAAGTGCTCCAGGAGAAGTCAAGAGGACCCCAAAACAGGGCTGAGAGGCAAACCCTCTCAAGCTGGCCTGATTTTAAATACAGGTGGGGCTCGGGACTACATACTGTGGGGGCCAGGATGGGGACAAGATAGCAGGGCAGGTGACCACAGCGCCTTGATAAGGCTGAAAACAAACTGGGCGGCACTCCACTGCAGCCATTGGGTAGCAGACGCAGCAAGGACAGGGTTCTGTGCCTAATGACCTAGAGGGTTGAGCTACTCCCCAATCAAAGGTCAACAGGAACAGTAAGGACTGCTGAAGAGCCCTTGGGCCAGAGGATCCTCACTTAAATGCACAATTTTCGGGGAACTTCCCCAACACCCAGATGTCACCAGGAGAAGGGAAGGAAAGGTCAGTGAGAATCTCTCAGAGCCTAAGCATTTGCTCCTGGAGAGACTGGATTAAGTTTTAAATCTGCATCAAGTTCTCGTTAAATGGCAAAATTAAGTTTTTTCAACTGTCAGCAGAAATAGTCTTGAAGAAAAGTTGAGATGAGTTTGGTTTTTTTTAATCATGAAAAAATGGGCATTGTAGCACTTCTCAGAGTGCCTGTTATCACTAAAGTGATCATCATTTCACTCAACAGGGTTTCAATTTGGATGAATTACCAGGGTACCCTAGCCATAACCTACTCAGTTTTAAAGGCTTTGTCCAGAATTTCCAAAAGTTGTTTTGCAGGTTTACACCACTAAAAAACAAACAACCTTAAATATCAAAATGTAGCTGAGTGTTGAGACATGGGATGCCTCACAGAGGTGAACTCTCACGGGCAAGAGATATGATGAAACCAAAGAGTTGTAGTGTCTCCTGGTGAGATGCTGGAGGAGAGCTTCACTGGCACATAGCCCTGGGTTGGTTCAACAGGCTGGAACAAATATTTAAAGTTGACAGTTCTATGGGTAATTTATTTTGCTTTCTCCCCAGGATGCAAAGACTTACCCATGAGATGAGTATGACAGATTGATGCTTGTGGCAGTAACCAGAGCTGCTGAAAGGCAAACCGGGCCAGTCGGGGGCCAATGAGGTAAGCACCTCCCCTGCCCCCCAGCTCTGCCCAGGGATGGACAGGAGATAAGGAGACTGCTCAGGAAATTAGGAGACCCACAGAGAGGGCGGTGTGATAGGCTTGAAAACAGGATGGATGTCCTGAGATGGAAATTTTTAACCGGCCTGTGACTGAAAGAACTGAAAAATATTGACCGCTGACTAGGTCATGGGTTGCTTCAGTGTAGGGACAGAACAGACTGAAAGCTGTCAGAGGGGAAGGGGTTGGAGGGCTGGGTGAAAAAGGTGAAGAGATTAAGAAAGAACAAAGTCATGGACAGACACCAGAAGGAAAGAGGGGAGAGGGGAGGCAGCAGAGGGTACAGGGGGAATAAGTGGTAACAGAAGGAGCCTTGACTTGGGGTGGTCAACACACAATACAATATACAGATGATGTGTTATAGACTTTACGCCTGAAACCTATATCATTTTGTTAACCAATGTCACTCCAATAAATTCAATAAGAAAAAATGTTATTCTGTGGCAGGAAGCCACAGTCTTGGCGAGGACGCAGGAATCTGCACTTGGTAATTCCGACAGGACATTTGGTCTACAAGCTCACCCGCGGAGGAACAGTCAGTGTCGCTGGAACTGAGTTCTGAGGCCAAAAATTAAATACCAATGCTGGAGAGTCTCTTTTGAATGAAGTGGGGGGAAAGGGTGTGGGGACCCAACAATTATCATTAACACAAGCAATCTGAGGTCAGGTTAAATCGAAACAACTTAGTTTTTAATAATTGCCAACTTTTTCCATCTCCATTTTATAACCTTTATTCGTCATCTTACTCATTGCATTTACTTTGCATTTTCATGTTTCTTCATTTTTATCTAATTACGAACACATCATAAATGATAATTATTAAGATGGACTATAGCTGGCTCTTCTTGTTTATTTTTTAATTTTTCTCCAAAAGGACTGATGGACTTTTGGATTTTTCCTTCTCAAAGGGAAACTTATGTTTCAAAGTCAAGTGGAAGTTGCCTAAAGACAATCTTTCTGGCTTTTGTTTTTTTAAAATGGATGGATGGATGAATGAATGAATGAATGAATGAATAAGAGACTTTGCAAGTGGAGAGAAAGACAGATGTCCAGTTTGGGAGTAAGGGAGAGTAATTAATCCAAGAAGGAACAGAAGTTAGCTTTTAACTTTTGGTGACGGAGGGAGGGTACAGAACCCCAGAAGAGCATGAGTGAGGGGCCACCTCTGGCAGCTGGCTCCTGGGCACTGAGTCCCTCGCCCTGCCATGGCACTAAAGCTGTGGAGGAACTTCCAAGGCCTATGAAGTCACAGACAACTGTAATATGAAGAGTGGCCAGGAAGGGCCACAGAGCAGCGGAATTTCCCAACTGTCCTTTGTTGTAAGACCTCAGAAGCCCTCAGAAGATCCTGGCTGTCAGTGTGGGAAGAGGGTGAGTAACAGAGAATTGAGTCCCAGTAGTGACTGCTAGTAACTTTCCTTCCAGAGTGAGATTGAATTTGATTTTTGGAAAAATAAAAGTTAATGATATATTTCATTTCCTAATACTTGGTACAGGAAGGTAGGCATCAATCACACAAAAAAGGAAATTCTCCAGGAATGGCACAAATAATTGAAGTGCATAAAACCAGTCCCAAATCTATTAACATTTTAAATTCAGCTCCTTGAGTTAGAATTGGAAACAAGGGTTGAAATGATGAATTCCGGTCTTAGTTCTATTCTCCTAATGGGTGTCCTAATGAGCCACGTGTTTAGGGAGGAAGGAAACCAAGGGTGAATGAAGCTTACAGGCAACAAGAAAGTCAGTTGGCCGACTGGCAAGCCCACATCTAAACTGCTGAGAGGAGGCTAATATTAAGATGTTGTAACGCCAGCTCTACTTATATTCAGACAGGGACTACTAGAGACAGTTTAGCCATAGCTCTACTATGAATGGGCTTTTAAAAAATCTTTGTTTTCTAAATAAAGATCCTTTTTTTAAAAAAAATTATCTTTATTGTTGAAAGTATTACAGATGTCTCCTTTTTTTCCCCATTGACCCCTTCTACCCCACCCCGAACCCCGCCACAGGCCTTCACCACACTATTGCCTGTGTCCATAGGTTTAACTGATGTTCTTTTAAATACTACTTGACACAAGACCTTTATAACTTTTCATTATCATAGAAGACAGAGTTTCTAACTATATGCAAAAGTAGCATGGTTTGTCATCAGGAAATAAACCATTCGTGTTCAGCAGAGACAAAGATTATAATTTTTGTAATAACGTTTTAGGAAAAGAGCTATGGACATATAGGTCACATGTCACTTTAGCAGCCAAGAAGGAAGAAAAAAAAAATCGATTAAGAAACAGGCTGCTCTTCCATGCCCACACAAAAGACTTCTACTTTGATGTTAGTGTGCTAAATATCGAAATAAAAATTTCTCCTTTTTAAAAAGAGATATTTGCTCAGTTTCAATAGGATTTCCCCCAAGTAAGAAATTATCCAAAATGAGGGTTCTCACTTTTGTTATGCTTCATCATTAACTAAGATTATTGTGCAGAAAATAATGATTGCAAAATTAAGTGGAAGGTTTAGTTCTTGAGAGAGATGCAGAGTTCTTAGTAGCTGGATGTGTTTGTAAATCATTTCTGAGAGATATTTTTTAAATAACCACTTGTTATTAAGTTATTTGCAAGAATGTAACACCATAATGCAGCCAAAAGTAATTAAAATATCTGGCTTGTGCCAGAGGGCCATTTCACCCACATTTTCAGTAATATCCATAATACGTAAGAACATAATAGGATGTCTACGGCCATACCACCCTGAATGCGCCCAATCTCGTCCGATCTCGGAAGCTAAGAAGGGTCGGGCCTGGTTAGTACTTGGATGGGAGAAAATAATAGGAGTATTGCTGGGGCTAAAAATGAGGCTTTTCCAAGCATTAGCTTAATGAATACTTTCTGTATCTGGCAGTGGGAACTATTTAGTTGGAAGAGTTTTCTGAGGAGGACTTTCACTGAGGATCCCTGACTCTGGCCAGGGCCACTCCTGAGAGCTGGCCTCTCCTGAGGCTCCTCTAAACCTGGGGCTGTTTCCACAGGGCTGCAGGGCTCCCTTCAGCGCTGGGCACGAGGAGGGGAGCCTGGGGCATGAAGCAGGGTGAGGGCCATTCAGTGGGCTGCGCTCTGCACCCTGCGGGGCCTTAGCGGAGGTTTATGTGGAAGTTGAAGATGAGCAGTCCAGCTTTGCTGACCCCATTTAGCTTCTGCCCTGTCAGCATAAAGCACAGTCCTCATTATCTAAGAATAATTGGTACCAGAAAAGAGCCACTTCAAAGTGAATCTGCACAAAATGAGAACCAACATTTAAGAGGAAATGGAAAATGTAAAAGTTTGACTAGGATCTTATCTTGGGGGGGGGGGGAGATCGATGGGGGGGAGGGGAACATCTGTAATACTTTGAATAATAAAGATAAAATATTTTTTAAATGAAGCTAAAATCATGAAAATTAGTTTTATATTACATTTAAAATTGTAGGCCATAATTACATCTATGTGATCATTCTTAGGATAAAGGAGGAATCGAGTATTGCTTGCTTGGGGTCAGAGGGGAGTGGGGGGTTGTAATTTTTTCCAACAGTTATCTGTTAGCACAAGGTGGCATGCAACCTAGAAAAGGGTCATTATTTTCTGCTAATATAGTCAAGCATTTCCTCATATTTTACAAGACCTGTTCTGAATCCTTTCATATTCCAGTCACTCTTTTTCAAAGTATCGTCATCCTTGTAAAATTCCTCTTCTTCAGTCGTCAAATCTTCTCACTCTGCCAGGTCTTTATTTGCCAGTGACTTTGTGAGAGAGTGGAGTGGTTCTTTAGCATTCTTTTCTTTATTTCTTTTTTTTCAAATTAAATTTATTGGGTGACACTGGTTAATAAAATTATATGGGTTTCAGGAGTACAATTCTATAATACATCATCTGTATATTGTATGGTATGTTTGCCACCCAAAGCCAAGTTTCTTTCCACCACCATTTATCCCCCCCTTTACCTTCTCCTACCTGCCTGAGCATTCTTTTCAATGACTTTATCAAATTCCACATATTTTGCAAGGTTAACTATTTTCTTTTGCATTCATTTGCCTTGTATTGTAGAATATTGATAAAATGAAACCATCATCAATATGGAGACAACCAAAGATTTTGAAACATGTTTAAAACTGAGTAGAAATTTTTTTATAAATGTGGTCAGTTTATTGATAAAAAATTTCAGGTGGTGACATTTTTTTGCAACCTCATTAGGGATTTAATAATAAGTATTTAGATCATGAGAATACCTCTGTGCAACGCAGAAGTTGAGATCAGTGAGGGTGAGTGGGAAAGGACCCAGAGCCATTGCTAACAGTTTCAAAAAACAAAACATATTTGCCCCTCTATTAAAAAGTAATTTATGAGTTTGGCTCTTTCAGGTTCTGCATAAATGAGAACACACAGTGTTTGTTTTCTTTATCTGACTTATTTCACTTAGCACAATGCCCTCAAGTTCCATCCGTGTTGTCAAAAACTGTGCCTCACTTTTTCCTCTACAAACAGGTAGTAATAGTGACTATTAATTAGAGTTGTTATAAAGATTAACTGAATTAATATTTGTAAAGCAACTTAAATAATGATGACATGTAGTAAGTGCACAAATAGTTTTTAAATAAATCCACAAATACACATAGAATACAGTCCTTTAACTGCTGAAGGAACTGCAGCCTCAAAACAACACAGAGGAAGGGATTTCTCACAGGGACTCCTGGCAGCTTCATATTAAACTGCATGAAATCCCTGGCAATTTCACTGAATTAGACCAAGTACCCAAGAAGTACTCAAATTTCACTTCAAAAATTAATAGAGTATTGTATGGGTTTTTTTTGTTATTGTTGTTTTGTTTTGATTTTTAGTGAAACAAATAAGCCACTTTCTAATCTATTTTGCAAGTGGGCTGTCTTACTCACTGAGGACAGAAGACAAATCAGGAGCTTCAGGCTTCTGATGGTCACCACAGATCACACCTGCCCTTGGAATCCAGTGTGTGTGGGGTGGGGAGGAGAGCGGGGGGAGTGGTGCACCAGCTCTTCCCATGTATGTTTCCACCAAAGAGCCACCTCTAGTTTTCAGCACCTGAGGACAGTGGCTGGTGGCAGGATCCTTTTTGCCCTGTGCATCCCCCGCATCTGGCACCCAACTCAGTCACTCCACAAGGTCCAGTGACAACCACTCAGAGAGAATTGGAAGCCAGTTGTCACAGGCAGTGGATGGATAGTGGTTCATCGTCATGAGTAATGCTGCAACAGCATCAAATGAGTGGTATTAGCGACCTGTAGAGAAGACAAGATCTATGTTGTTTTAGTCAGAAGCACCATAGCATTGTGAGTAATAACAGTCTTGCTCCTTTCTTCTCATGGTGCGAGACAGGAAACCAGCCTGGATGGAAAATTTGACAAGAAAGTATGAAAAGATTGTCCCTGGTCTGCACAGGAAGAGATGGTGTCTGGACACTACAAAGAATCTTCTGCTTGTACAGATTGGACCATAAACACTAGGTAAGTACTTCCACTCTACCCATGATTCTAAAGCTTCATTGATGATCTTTACTCGCTATGCCTTACATGGGACAATGAATTGTGAAACACATTTCTAATAAAATTGTTTACTTAGGCAGAGGGCCCATCAAAATATTTGCCCAGGACTCGCACACCTTGGGGACTGTCCTGGTTGAGGGTGCTGGGTTTGTAATTAGACTTCTGTTGTTCAAATCCCAGCTCCTTGACTCTGACCTGTGTGCTCCTGAGCAAATTACTTAATGTTTCTGTTTTTTAGTTTCCTCATGAGCAAAACAGGGGTGATATATCAAAGGTTGCTATAAGGATTAAATGACTTATTCTGTGTAAAGCCAGTACCTGGCCCATGATATGAACTCAATAAATACTATTTTTTTAATCACCTCTGATTATTTCCTGAAAATAAATTTCTAGAGGCAGAACTGCCAAGTCAAAGGCTGAATATTCATGAGGCTTTTGATGGTATCATGAAATAACTTTCCTGAAAGCTGGGTCATATCACTTTTAAAGCCTGTGATTTCAGCTCATCTTAAAGTGGCTTATTTAGAGCAGCTAAAATAAGAATGAAAAAGAAATTAAAAAGAGAGAAAAGAACCAAAGTTGAAAGGGACAAGGGAGGACAGAAGAAGAGATGTTTTTTTAAAAAAGAAAATACAAATAAAAATGAGAACCACCCTAGCATTTTAAGTGGTTTGTAACTACTAGTTCGTGTATACTGGCCCCTGTCGACTGGCGTCTGATGCTTAAGGGGGAGTTGACTTTGCTGCCCTCCTGTCTCCCTCAGCCCCCCAGGAACGAGCCTTTGAGAGTCGAGATATCACAACCAGATTCCGTAATATCTCCCTGGGAAGCACCACTGCCTCTCTAATAACTAAGAAGGAAAAGTATTTACTCAAAGTAACCCCAAGAGTAAAATCTTAGCCTGATGACAGTAAATTACATTCTACACCTTCAAGCTTTAAGTAAAATTCCAGGAAAAAAATTTTATTAAGAAGATTTCTTTTTCATTGCATATGCTAGTTACAGAATTTGTTGAGGCAATGAGTTTACCCTTTCTGTTCACAAAAGATCTCCAGGTTTCCTGTAACGCAAGAACTAAGGAGGGAGGGATGGTCACTGTAGCAAGAATCAGAGATAAAGGTGACTAAGTTTACAGGGCCTTAAACCACTTTCTGCAGCAGTAATGGGACTTGATTTATATAGTGCTTCATGCAATTCGTGCTAAGGGACAGCTGGAGTTTTTATATGTTGTTTTTTTATTTCTGGAAGAAAAACAGAACCAGAGCAAAGGACAACTCCTTTTAATGCTGCAGTTCCCACTCTCAGTCTATTCCAACCACACTCTTCTCATCTAAGATGCACCATTAGGATGAATTCAAGGTGTCCTAGAGAAATAGGGTACCTTCAGAGGGGATGCGACAATGAACAGCAATCTCTTTCAATCTCCTGCCCTCCTCTGCCCAACCTGCAAAATCATGGTGAGCAAGACACTCTAAATCACATAAATGGGCAGATATATACTGCCAGACTCTGTAACAGGAGGTGTTTTGAGCTTGCAAACATAACTTAATCCTTGACAATTGCTCTCTCTCTCTCTCTCTCATATCCACTTTTTTTAGGTAGTACGGATGTTCCTGTCTTCAAGTTGTGCAGTTTCTGGTGTAATTCTTGCTTTAGTGAGACAAGTGTCCACCTGCTAATGTGGATGCCCAGCCTCCACCAAGCCTCACTGGGCAGATTCCCCACACGAGTGCCACGTGTGCCTAGAATCATGTTAGGTCAGCTTGCAGATTATCACCTCTCTATCCACACTGAGGTCTGGGTCAGTAAAGAGGGCTAAAGTCACCCTATTACATTTCTTTAATTCTGAGTGTTTCCTGTTTCACTTCTCTCTCTATCCTGTCTGGACCTCTGGCAGTTAGGCCACAGCCCTGTCACAGGTGAGACCCCTCTTTCTTTGAAAAGAACAGACTCCATTTGGGATATGGAGAGAGAGAGAGAGGGAGAGAGGGAGAGAGAGAGAGACTTATTATAAAGAGTTATAGAGGCTGAGAAGTCCCATGCTCTGCAGTCTGCAAGCTGGAGACCCAGGAAAGCCAGAGGTATCATTCAACCTGAATTCGAAGGTCTGAGAACCTGGGAGCCAATGGTGTACATTCCAGTCTGGATCTGAAGGCCTGAGATCCTGGATCATAGAGGGCAAGAGAAGGCTGATGCTCCAGCCTAAGCGATTAGGCAAGAAAGACCAAATTCTCCCTTCCTCTGCCTTTTTGTTCTCTTCAGGCCTTCAATGGATTGGGTGGCGCCCACTCACACTGGAGAAAGCAAACTGTTTTCCTGAATCTGCTGTTTCAAATGGTAACTTCATCCGGGAACACCCTCACAGACACACCCAGAAATGATGTAAGCCAAATATCTGGGCACTCCGGGATCCAGTCAAGTTGGCACATAAAATTACTCTCGTAGAATGGGATAGCATGTCCCTGGACAGCTCTGTACAGGGAGCACCTCATGGCGTTTAGAGACACAGACATGAGGAAGGCAGAGGGAGGGAGTGAGCTAAGGCTCATTGAGTCAAGCCAACCCCTCGACTAAAAAGCAACTCAACTAACTGGAAGGCAACTAAATTTGCTCTGTTGCTCTCATCTAAGTGAGCATGGGTTGGTGGTTTCAGAGTATATCTGAATGGCTCTTTACTGAACTTATATTTTGCTAAATTTTATACTAAAGTTATAGGTTCGCTTTAACGTAACTGCTCATTTGTTTTCTGAGCTATTATAGGAAGCTTAATTATGGAGCCTAAAGGAATTCGAAACATCTCTCTGCAATTTACAAAAATCAACTTGTAATTCAAATTCTGAGAAATAATGTACACTTACATACACACACACACACACCCTACATAGGTGTGCATTATAAAATATAGAGTTATTCTATAGGGATCAACATTGGGATTTGGGATGCTGACTAATCCTGCACTTTCCCCCATCTGGGTTCTAACCACTGTGCTACATATGTAGGCGACAGACAGGAGGGCCCAGAGTGCCACAGAGCCAGGAGGGGAGCGTGGCTGCCTTCCCCTCCCCAGCAGGCTCTGGCTCACCTGGCCAGCCACAGGCACTGCAACTGAGAACCTCAGAAAGGAGCGGCCCCCCCGCTGCACTCACCACAAGGGAAGATGGAACAGGGTGGAAATAGAGACGTGGGCCTGCTTTCTTTTTTAATTAACTTTATTGGGGTGACATAAGATTGTTTAATGAGATTATATAGGGTTCAAGTACACATTTCTATGATACATGATCTGAATACTGCGCTGTGTGCTCGCCACCCACAGTGAAATCGTCTTCCAGCACCATATATTTGACCCCTCTACTACCCCCCACGCCTTCCCTCTGGTAACCACGTATCGTTGTCTGTGTCTATGAGTTTCAGTTTTACATCCCACATACGATGAAATCCTATGGGCCTTGGCTCCTCTGACTGATCTGCTTCGCTTAGCATGCTAGTCTCAAGGTCCACCCACGTTGTCCCACATGGTAGCATTTCATCTTCTGTTATGAGTCTGGTTCTGCTTCTGCACTGGTCACTTCACAGCTGGGCTTTCCCATGGCTCCCGGCGGGAAAGTCACTGCTTCCGAAGAGGAGCTGGGGCGAGGGTGCCGAGCTCCGCGGCTTCCTCATGCAGGGGCCGGGAGGCGGGGGACGCGTCAGCGCAGAGGGAGGAAGCCCCGATTGCACGCACTAAAGGCAGTCAAGGGAAGAAAGCGCCCTCCTTCAGGACAGATCATTGAGGCCAAGAGGCAAATTTTGTTTTTGATATTTTATGTAAACTACTGGAGAGTTGGCATAAGCTGTAGAGAGGTGTCCTTATAGCAATCATGGTACAATAAAACCATATATTTTTACATCTAGACTGAACCATTCACACACACACACACAAATAGGCAAAGTAATAGAAGAAAATGCACAAAAGCATCTCTGGGTGAATAAATTAAGTGTGGTTTTTATTATTGTTATTATTAATTATTTGCTTTACATACTTTTTCCTAAGGTTTCCAAAACATTACTTTTGTAATAAGAGAAAAAAAAATGTGTGTGTTTAAAGAGTGTACTCTGGAACTTCTGAACATAATCTGACCTAATACTTAAAAACGGGGGGAAAACCTATCACTGTCAACACATCACTGTCCTGGAAAAACCTTGGAGGCAGATGAGGAACTAGAAAGGGCGGGAAGGTTAATGCTAACAAGATTAAGCAAGAAGAGCCCTTGCTACCCAGAAATGAGGACTGAGCGTGGTCACATGTCCCCAAAGGACACATGCAAGTACATTCAAAGGCTGTGAGAGAAATGAAATGTGATGACAGCTGAATTAACGCTGATGGTTGACATTTGAGGATATTTACATGTTGGGCTTTGACAGCCAGTGGACTTTCCCAAAATATTCTTGTATTGTGATTGTTTACTTAACCTTTATTCTTTCTTGATAGACATTTTTAATTAAAAATTAGAAATATACATTTACGGTCTTATTTTTTTAAGGTATATTTTTATTATAAAATTAGAAAGAGAGAGAAAGAATAAGCTCACCCTAGTCCAAACACAACCACTGTTAATATTTGGGGGTAACTGCTTCGGTCAAGGGCATTGCCTTTCTGCACCAGCCCAAGGTCACGGCCACAGGCCTTATGTGGTGATGGCCAGAGAAAAGGCGAGAGCACAGGAGTTTAGAGATGAAAAACAGATTTTCTTCTGCAACTGCTGAAGAGTTTTCTGCCTTCAATTTAATATAACATTTGTGGCCAAGGGATAGTTGCTTGGTTAATTTTTCTGTGGCTGTTCCCATGGACAGGAACACAGCGTAGTGGGAAGACAGCGAGCTCGAGCTCAAGTCTCCGCCTGACCCTTAGTGACTCTGTGACCTTGAGAAGGTTACTTATACACTCTTAGCCTTGATTTGCTTCTGTGTAAGATGGAATTAATAATGCCTATTTTATGTGGCAATTGGGAGACTACTATAACACAGTAAAATGCCAGGCACATAGTACACCCACCTGTTTTTTAAGATTCTAAAAGAAATTTATTATCTCTGTACAATTTTCCCCATTTGTCTTTCCACTTTTACATTTTATGTTTCATTATGGCATTTTAAAGAAGTATGTTTCTGTATTTGGTACCTAGAGAAAGAATTGCTGTTCTTAACATGGTGTAGCTGCTCTTCACTAAGTTATTTGTTTTTGGTCATGGAAATCCCCTCTCTAAATTTCAGATCTGTGCAAATACAACCCCAAACATGTGGATTAGTAACTCTAGGTGTCAGAAAACAGGGGCCATTAAGCCAAGTTTCAGCTGCTCCTTCATTTCAAGAAAAGGAAGAGCATTACTAAATTACAATTTGAATATGACTTTTTCCCTAGATGTTAGCAAAATGGAGCTCCTCTTAGTAGTTGCTGGTAGAAAGAATATCACCTATGCTCTAATTTATATTTGTCTCTCCCTTTTAAATATGTCCTCAAAACTGAGTGATGAGTAAAGAGTATCAATAAACTATTGAGAAAATAAGGCCAGTAAATGAAATTTTATTTTCACCTGAGAGAGTTCATGTTATCAACTCATTCCAAATGTAAACCTCATATATGATGAGATCAGATGTCAGTTGTGAAGTCAATTATTTAGGTGTGGTAGAGCAATAAATGAAGTATCTGAACTTCGAAGAGCTATGGTAGCATGATTATTCAGAACCATTAGAAGACTCACTATTTGCCATTATTATCTTTATTCCTTAATTTTTAATTTTAATTTCTGAATTAAATGTGATACACACACAAACAGAATATTATTTGAATTTCTGAATTGCCTGTCACCAAGTCAAGTCCCAGGGGTCCTCAAAAACCAACCAAGATAGGATGCTTTTCTTAAGACCTAGGAGTGAGCAGTGGTCACTGAACACAAATGCTTAGTGCAGTAAAAGTTGCTTTGACCAAATTAAAATTGTGATGAAACTTTAGAGAAGTTAACCGTCATGACCTGTAATATATATACCCAGGCTTAAACCTGAACTATTCACAAATCCCAATGGTCACATACTTTCCTAGTATTTATTCAAAAGAGAGAAAATGTTAAAGTTCTTCTTTCCAGGAAGCATCACACGCCCTGCATGAGTTGATGGGAAGGGATGTTCGGCAATGTTACTGAAAAGGCAAGACCCCTGCAAGGCCGAGTCAGCAGCAGCGTGACGGCCACACTGGATGCTGACACGGGGCAGGCGGGTCTCATGTCTGGACCCAGCCATTGGCTGTAACGTTTCCACACAGATGCCTGTCCTCGGTAAGTAAAGTTTCTTGGTGTCCACGGTTTGCTTCTATAATTTTGAGGACTTCTTTTTTTAAAATTGATCATTATACTTTAATTTTATTAGAATGAAAAAGAACATTCCAATGCTATATGAAAATGATTCACCTTTAGAAGATCATTTCTACCATAATATGTCACACCAAATGACTTTTTCCAGTTTTATTGCGATATTATCAACATGTAACATATGTAAGTTTAAGGTGTACAAAGTGAGAATTTAATACAGGTATATATTGCAAATTGATTGTCACAATAAACTTAGTTATTAATCTTTCCATCAACTCATCTAATTACCAGTTTTTTGTGTGTGTGTGGCGATAACATTTAAGATCTACACTCTCAGTAATTTTCAAGTATATAATATAGTATTGTTAATTTTAGTCACCATGCTGTACATTAGCTCCCCAGAACTAACTCACCTGATAGCTAGGAGTTTCTACCCTTTGGTCAACATCTCCCCATTTCCCCTACCTCCCACCTCCTGGCAACTGCCATTCTACTCTTAGTTCCTATGACTTCGGCTTTTTTAGTTTGTACCTACAAGTGAGAACATAAGTATTTTTCTGACTTATCTCACTTAGCCTAATGCTCTTAAGACCCATTCATGTTGTCACACATAGCAGACTTCCTTCCTTTTGCTGGTTGAATAATATTCCATTTGTATGTGCATGTCACATTTTCTTAATCCATTCATCCATCAATGGACACTTAGATTGCTTCTGTGTCTTGGCTACTGTGAGTAAAGCTGCAGTGAGCATGGGACGCAGGCATCTCTTCAATGTTGTGTCTGGGCCTCTGACTGTTTGGATCCCTAAGGGAAGGAAAGACTGTCTTCCTCCTCCTAGGGTTCTTTGGGAGCTGAAGTGGTGGACTCCACAAAAGAGGCCCCAGTGCTGTTAGGAACTTAATCTTCGAGTTTAGAACATTATTGTTAATTGTCTCTCCAGGAACATCCTAGGTCTCTCTGGAGTTGGCAAAGCTTACCTAAATGATCGAGGGCCCTGCAGGGCCCTGCGATGACACTAAGTATCCCAACTGTCCATGACCCTTGAGGCTTTTCTCCAGAGATTCTCATCTGGAATATCTTCTCCCATAAGGCTAACTCATGAAGTAGGATGTGAATTCATTAATGACTTATGATGAACACGTCCTAAGGGATATGGTATAGGACAAAGAAGGGGAGGTCTGGAAATGTCTGGAACACAGCTGTTGTGGGCGGAGAAGACCCTGTATCAGCGAAAGGAAAGGGTGGTCTCCCCAGTGAAAAATTCCCTGTTTGTCAGGAGCATCTCTACCACCCCTATAATCGGTCTCACTCACAGATCATTCACTCCACACAGCCTTTCGGGATTCCTCCCTTTCCACACCTGAGCTAAGTTCCTTTAAGCCAGTGACAGTCTCCCGAGTGGCTGCCTTTTCCTCGTATCCTATAACTCTCTCCTATAAAGATGAATATGAGTTGAAATTTTATAAAGCTGCTGTAACATTTCTCTCTCACTCTCCTACTCCACATTTGCAGTGACACTTGGGTCATTTTTGTCTCAGCGTAATGCATGGTCTTGCCATCCATAATGCAGAGGCAACTATGAATGAGATGAGCATTAAGCACATTAATTTTCAATGCTATTAAGGCCATTGAGAATACTGGCAGGCCTGTTACTTCATTTTTCTACAGATGTCTTAGTAACAGTGCCCATGGTGATCTCCGGTCATGAAGACAATGTGAAGTCTTCCCAGGCAGAAGCTGCGATGGATGTGGACAGGAGGTGACGTTCACAGAGGCTGAATTGGATCATTAAAGTTAAATTATGCAGGCTCCAGTCTGCCAGATGGCATGGGTAAGCATGAGATGCTGCACAATGAAAGAGGACACTTTGCTGCCCACCTAGTTGTATACAGGTCATTAATTTGAAAATCAAAAAGAAAGAGAAATTGGGAATTTCTGTCTCGATCTATTTCTCTTCTTCCCTTTAGTGGGAGTGGTAGGAGCAAAATAACCTGAAGCTCTAGAAAATTGTAAACGCATCTTAAGTGTAAAGAAATGACTAGAAAGGTTTAAAGAAGCCAAAAGTAAAGAGCCTCTAATTAAAGGAGTCATTTCAGAGCAAGCCTTGGAAACACTTAGCATATTCTTTTAATTATTTATCCCAAGGATGGTATGAAAATAAACCTATCTACCTAATGGCAGAAGGCCAGGAGCTGGGCTGTGCATCATGTTTTCTTTAGTTCTTGGTGCTAGTGCTTCAGTTTCCTCCAATACCCTTGTTTGTTTCTCCCCATTGCTGCCTTTGGGATTCCCTAAGAGCTCCTTCTTAAATAGAGTCTGTGCCTTATAGCTCTCTTAGTTGTAATCCACCATGATTCTAATGGATCCCTGTTGATATTAAGATGTTGGGGAGGGGAAGCATTCCATCATCTCATGATTAAATCTCAGTCTTCTAGTGGGCCAAAGTCCCTGGGCTTTGACATTCGGAAGTGGTTTTTGGCCATTTTTTTTTCTTCCGTTATGTGATACAAGAAGGCTGGAGGGTCCTAGAGTTGTCAAACTGTCCTTTCTGGTAAAGTAGTTTGCCCTGGGTGATGGATCTTTGTCACGGATAACACTTTGTGTGTATTTCAAAATGCTTACTTTTCCTCTGGGCATAATTCAAAGGGTTACTTTTCTCCTCCGTCTTCCTGAAACAGGAACAGATTTTCCTCTGATCTTT
This sequence comes from Miniopterus natalensis, assembly GCF_054644295.1. Classification (NCBI taxonomy): domain Eukaryota; kingdom Metazoa; phylum Chordata; class Mammalia; order Chiroptera; family Miniopteridae; genus Miniopterus; species Miniopterus natalensis. The sequence continues at coordinate 81,515,819 of NC_142085.1, read as the reverse complement.
ATCAGGAGAAACTGGTAGGACCCCTGGAGGCAAACCCCACAAAAGCATAACCCACCACCACCACCACCAGTAAGACTAAACCTCCCCCCAGGAGTTTTTAATTCTCAAGCCAGTCCACACTCAGTCTCCAGCAATATGTCAAAATTATTATTTAAGGGTTCCTACTAGTTACTGACTCCAGCAGCTTCTACTCCCAGTAACTCGATCTTGGCTGTAATTTTCTTTATTTACCTATCTCTCGAGTCTTGTGGAAGCAGTTTGTCTTATAACTTCAATTCTCTGATGGGTCTAACAAAGGTCACTTATTTTCCATTTGTTTACCTTTTTTCTTGTTGTGAGAATGGGAGTGATGATATCATCTTAACTTAATTACCTCTGTAGAGACCCTATCTCCAAATATAGTCACATTCTGAAGTGCTAGGGGTTAGGACTTCAATATTTTGGGGGGCAAAGTAGCAGTGCTAGAAGCAGGGAGAGAAAGATCATTTTTTTAAATGCTCACAATATTTGAGGCGCTTTACATACATTATGTCATCCTCACTAAGTCTTATGAAGTAGGGGCTACTATTTCTGATTTATAGACAAGGAGAGTGTAAAGTTAAGTCATGCAGTTCGGAAGTGGTAGGGCCAAGATGAACATCTGGCTCTGTCTAGCTCCAGGTCCATGTTCAGTCCACCATATCACATTACTGATCTTTGCTTTATGTCCCAAACTCTTCACTCCTCTGTGTCCTGCCCCTTTTAGTCCTTCTACTGAGTGACTTGTCCTTTTGGTACCATTGCCCACTCCCCAGGCCAAATAATCAATCAATAGAAATAAAGGTGGCTTGTCATTAGAATGTATAACAGGCTCTTGTCCTAGAGTAACCCAAAGCCTAGGCCCTTCCTAACAGCCTCTAGATTAGGATACCTCAGTAACTAGAGCAGGGCATTTTCCAGGGCAGTTTCCTTGGATATATTGTCTCAGCTTGAGATGCTCCAGGCATCACTGAAAGCAATCCAGTGCTCAGGGGCCTGGAGCCATGGTCTGAGGCAGTCACTGTAGGAATGCTTGCTATCCCTAGGCCCTGTGGCCTAGAAATACCTCTTCTGAGTTGAACACATTCCTGGCAACTAGGACTCATGGCAAAATAATCCTGGACTACAGGCCTATCATAAGCCAAACACATTGTGAAACATTTGCATTGCTTCTTTTGAAACCCACAAATAGGAGGAGCCTGAATGTAGGCAGAGGAGACAGCTGTCTCAGGGATGATTTCAGGACACCCAGGAAAATGTACTTGGTTAGAGTACCAGATACTGCTTTTGTGTTTTGTGGGGCTCTTTTTCTTTTTAATGCCTAATTTTCCCACTCTATTATTGTGACATAAAATATTTTTATATTATTGGGCGATTAAATCATAGTCTATTTACAGTTCTCAGACTAAATGCAAGCAATTGCTCCCTTAGAATTCCCCCATTTGCAAATGAGTTGTGTTGATCTGCAAAGGGTCAGAGCTGTTTCCACCACCTGATTAGCACTGATGCTGACACAAAGCAAACAGGAGTCATTGGACTTCAGTCTTCAGCTCCATCACACACAAACACGTGCATTATTTCATATCTGTTTACACAGGCAGTCCTCCCAGTGGATCTGCTTCAACTTAAGGAGACATTCTCAGTGTTTCCACTAATGAGTAAATAATAGTCAATAAAACTTGGGTATTGGCCTCTGCACAGAATAAATTATAAATATAGACAGAAATCATTAGAACTGGAAGGGGACTTAAAGATCATTTATTTCAATCCCCTGATTTTGTTGCTGAGAAAACCCAAGCTTAGTAAAATTAAGAGGTTCATCCAAGGCTCTGCAATAAGTTAATGACAGAACTAGACATTAACTTCAAGTCCTGGCCTCTCCCTACAACACTGCTTTCTACTAAACCTAGAATATATGAAAGCTCATACATGTGCTGACTATAAATTATCTCCGCTTGCCTCCAAAATTGAATTTTTTTTAACCAATGCACTGTTTTTTAAGACGAAAAATAAGTCAGGAAAAACCTGTGTCTTAGTTTTTAGAGGCATTCAAGTAACTTCTGCTAGCTTCAAAAAGAGGAAATGTGATATTTAAAATAGCATACTAAAATATCACCAATTTCCTAAGTTTTGTTCCAACTTAGAGTAAATATTTTTAAACGTCTATGTGTAGTTCCTGTACATCTATGGTGTAGCTCTGCCTCTAAGTTGTCAGCTGAAAGAGAAAATACTGGGCAGTAAATGCAGTGCCAAAGTCAGGGTCATTTAGGGAAATGCCCTAAAATGTTCTGAAGGGACACTGTCAAGTATTACAGACCTAGAGTTAGATCTGCTTTGGTTCATGGGCTCACACTGACACAAATTGTGTTGCTGCTCTTCGACAAGAGTAATCTAACCTTCAGGGAGGCAGCATCATTCTTGGGAGCAGGTGCATATTAGGATGCAAAGGACTTTTCTCAAATCCTGCCATCTGGGGCCTTCCTCATGGCACCTGAAAATGAGGACTTAGCCCCTTGTACTTTAGCAATTAGTTTGGCTCCCCTACCCTACTGATCACACATACTGGCTAGTACCATCCTTCCCTATGTTCCTGTCCTCGCTCCCTTATTAAGATCGTAAAATGACCATTTTCAGGTACTTGTGCCCATTACAGGACCCAAGGCAGTGCTCTGCATGTGGTCCAGAAATATTTGTTGAATAAATAAATAAGTGCATGCTGCCTGAGATGAGAAATCATATCTGTTACAAACTAGTTGCAAAAGAAAATGCAACATATTTAATGTATTAAAGAATTTAAAAGATTAGTATGAAAGAAAATGATATAATAAGTGTGTATAAATAGCCATTATTCTTATTAATCATGCTTTTCTGCCCAACTGGTCAACATTTCTATTGTTTTTGTATCTTGGCTTATGTTAGTGAATATCATTGACACTGTAGATGTCTATAGCAATGCCTAAAGCTATCATGCTTCTAATGTGGCAAGAGAAACTGAAATAGTCCAAGTTTCTTAATTTACAGGTAGGGCAATCTAGGCCTTGTAATTGTATTTGATCAAGGTCAAAAAGCATTTATCGAAGACATCTACATCTGTGATAAATGTCAAATAGGGACTTAAAAACATACTTGTGAGCTATAAAAATGGAGGCAGCTGCCCACACCTCTGATTTTTTGTTTTGTTTTTTGGCCTCTATGCTAAATTAACTTTCAGAAAACAATACAAAATGCAACTGGAGAGGTTAAAGATCCTACATATATGTACCATTAGCCTAACTTTGTGAAGAATGTTCTAGTTTAGACTAAAAGGGCTTAAATATTGACACAGATTATCAAGCTTGGGGAAGAAGGAAACAGAAAGGGCTGGTCCTGGTATTTAATTCCTCATAATGTTGTCGATTTTTTTAAAACTAAAAAAATAAAAGAATGAACAGGCCATTGCAGGCAATGTTGATTATAAAAAGCTTATCACTTGGAAAAAATGAGTCTTAAAGAATTAAAATATACAAATTTTGAATGACTGAATAGTGAATGGATAAAAGACTTTTCTACATGCATATAAAACAGACTTTAATTTAATTATTTTAGTCACACTTTAAATGAAAAACACAGACATTCATATCTATTTTGTTAGGCGATAAAACACAATTAAGCTTTTGGTTTTAAAAACCTCGAACCCTGATTTCTTCATTAGTGCAGTTTTCATCACAGCTCACTAGCTTTCTATTCTCTCTCCCCACAGTGGGCCGCAGCTTCTCTATTTCTAGTAAATCTATTCATTTTCAGGCCCCTACTCTTCTCCGGGATGCCCGATAAAGCCTATTAATCCTTCAAGTCCAGCTCAAACGTCCTCTCCCCTGGGGAACCTCCCCTAATCCCCATGTAAACGTTACTCTTCCTTCATTGCACTGCCACAGATTTCTTACCCTCCTGGCTGGCTTTTACCTAGAGCCCAAGTCCCCTCCCTTATAAATTCCTCACCGGCTCCCATCGCTCTAAGCTCGGTCGTTACCCCAGATGTAAGTCCGGACTCTGGGCTTCCTCTCTCACCACCATCGCCCTCAACTGCTTTTTACCTTCTCTGTCCCTCTTTCTCAGATCCTTGTACTGTGCACTCCGGAAGCCACAGTGATGTAGCTTTGATGATATTTTGATTATGAATCAACAAAAGAAATCTTTTTCTTTTCAGAAAACACATGAAATATATGTTTTACAGAACAGTGTGCAATGCATTCTGTGTCTTCCATTCCTGTTTTAAAAACTGGTTGTGTGACAATTACATATCCACATACAAAAAATAAAGCTATACCCCTATCTTATACCATGCACAACATTTCATTCAGAATGAATCATAGACTTAAATATAACAGCGAAAACTATAACGCTTCTTGAAGAAAGCAGGCAAAAATCTTTGTGACCTTGGGTTGGGCAAAGAGTTGTTAGATAAACTACCAAAAGCAAAATCCATAAAGGAAAAATTGATAAATTGGATTCCATTAAAAACTTCTGTGCTTCTAAAGACACCATTAAGAAAATGAAAAGACAAGCCACAGACTGGAAAAAATATTTACTAATCTTATATCTGAAAAAGGAATATATCACAGACTCTCATAACTCAAGAATGAGAAGATAAACAGCCCAATTAAGGATGCACAGAAGAGTTGAAGATATATAAATGGTCAATAAGCAAATGAAAATATGCTCAACGACATTAGTCATTAGGGAAATTAGAAACCACAGTGAGATACTGCTACACACCCACGAGAAAAGTTATAATTAGAAAGACACACCACCAGCTGGAGAGTGTGGAGCAGCCGAAACACTCAGACATTGCTGCTGGGAGTGTAAAATGGTACAGCCATTTTGAAAAACAATTTAGCAGTTTCTAAAAGTAAAACCTAAGCTTTTCATATGACATAGCCAGTCTACTCCTAGAGATACATCCAAGAGAAATGAAGGCATGTCCACCCAAAAACTAACACACAAATGTTTATAGTAGCATTATTTATATTAGCCCCAAAATGGAAACAATCCAAATGTCCATCAACTGGTGAAGGGACCATTCAGCAACAAAAAAGGAACAAACTATTGCTACCTGCTCGGCATGATGACCCTCAAAAACACTATGCTAAGTGAAAGAAGCCAGACCCAAAAAACTATGTATTATGATTCCATTATGTGACGTTTCCAAGGCTGGCAAATAAAAGGAGACAAAGCAGATCAGTGGTTGCCTAGGGCTGGGGATGGAAACAGAGATGAACAACAAATGGCACAAGGAAACTTGCTATGATGTTGGAAATGTTCTAACTGGGCTGTGATGATGGCTTTATAACTATAAATTTACTAAAATTCATTGGATTATACACTTATAATAGGTGCATTTTATAGTATGTAAATTATACTTTATTAAAGCTGCTTTAAAATTTTTATTTTATTTTATATATATCTTTATTGATTTCAGAGAGAGGAAAGGAGAGGGAGAGAGAGACAGACAGAAACATCAATGATGAGAGTCACTGGGGATGGAGCCCGCAGCCCGGGCATGTGCCCTAACCGGGAATTGAACCCCGATCTCCTTGATCCTAGGTTGATGCTCAACCGCTGAGCCACGCCCAGCCGGGCAAAGCTGCTTTAACATTTTTAAATGATGCTGGTTAAAACTCACTAAGTTGATTACTTGGCCCATTACTGCGTCCCGATTGTAGAAAACATTGCCCTACTGTATGGTAAACCAACTCCTCTAGGTCCTCGAACTTCTCCACTTCTTTCCTTAACTGGAACCAGGGCATCCGGTTTATTGCCCAATGTCATGTCCAGATCTCCCCCAAAGAGGGACTTACACCCTGACAAGGGTTTTCCCCTCCTCTATTGCTTTAGATCGTCAGTGGCCAAGTTCTCTAATGATACTTCCTCAAACTGTTCCCTTCTCTCTGCTTCTACTTCTTTGTCTTAGTTCCGGCCACTATCACCTCTAGCCTTGATTATTAAAACATCCTCTGTTGAGTCCTTTGACTCGAATCTTGCCACTTTGCAACAGACAGGCCTTTCTCAAGCACAATCTTGTCATGCTAGCCCTTGTTTAAACATTTTAATGGCTTCTAGTGCCCACAGGATGAAGTAGTAAGTCCTAAACAAGGCAAGCAGAGTGCCTCGCTGACAACAAATGATCAGTAAAATTTGTTGAAAGAATGAATACGCCTCATGGCAGTGATTTTTTCTTTAATTGAATTATGTTTATTTGTATGTATGCCTGTCTCCCCTAGAAAATGAGCAGTCCTCTAGCACAGAGCTTTATGTGTTTATATTCATTTGTCGTCCCCAACACAGTGTACCCTACACTGTAGGAATCTGCGATGCATTTGTGAGTAAACAAATGGAGGGGGGCTTTTCAAAGAACTGTAGTAGGGACCCAAGTGTTTCTGGCTCCCCAGGAAGTCTTGGCTTTGGTTTAACCAGCAAAGCAAACAAGAGTCTCTTGGTACAATATGCAAACTCACCAAATGTTCTCTCTGCCTCCCTGGAATCTGCCTGAGGGCTCATCAGCCAGAGCTTTGACTTAGGAGCTGGGTTAGCTGGGTTCTGGACCCCAGTCAGCAGCCTCCCCCTGCCAGGCGCTCTTCCAGAGAAGGGGAAGGACACATCTGACATTTACATCAGAGACTGGAAGGATTCAATTCACGAGTGAGGCAACAGTTTTGATCTCCAATGCCTCTAGAAAGGCTTAGCACCTTTCATTATCAAGGCTGGCGAAGCGACAGATTTGTCCCGTGGACACAGCACAGGGAAGCTTCTCACTGTCCTGTCCTTTCCGCCGACTGGAGAATCGACTGGCAAAGTGCATCTCATGGCTCGGTGCCAGGACAGAGCTGGGCACCTTCCTGAACTGCTCGGCTGCCTGTGTCTAAAAGATCATATTAATGTGATTCTGAAAGCGCTGTTTCATTTTCCAGGAGAGTTGGCATGTTTCAGAAGAATGGATAACTTCCTTTTTTTACTAAAGCTCTTACTGGGGGGAAAAAAAATCACCAAGTTTGCATTCAGCCAAATTAAGTATATCCTCTGTTAGGGAAGGATAGGATTCTTATAAAGGACTCGACACGTGGGCCATCTTGACACTTAGCTTGGCCTTCAAAACTGGACTAAAGTAGATCGTGTTCTTCAGAAAGATAAAGCATACAGCAAAATAAGCCAGAACAAAAATCTTCATTAAACCGACTTTTCAGAAGGAACCAGTTTTAAGTATTAAATTACCATTTGGGTTATGTTTTTAAATATTTTAAGATATGTTCGTGGTTAAATTTCTCTGCACACCCTGTTCTACCTTCTCCTTGGTTTTGCTTCATTCTGGAAACTGTTCTCTCCCTGCTCTCCTCCTGGCCCACGGCTCTCTCCCTTCTGTGTGCTGTTTCCTCCAGGAGACCTGTCCCTAAAACTTGAACCATCACGTAATACTTTTCTGGAGAACTATTTATTGCATTTTAAGCAAAGGTTGTCAACTGAGGCAAGAGTTAGGGGGGAAGGAAGCACGGAAGAATCTTAAGTGTCATTTTAAAAGAAAGTTACAGTATATTTTGAAATAAAAGAAAAAACTATTAATACTAGTGTAAGGATATGAAAAAGAAATAATCATATTTTGGATATTATAAATAACATTTCAAGAAACAAAGGGGTGCATGTGTCTTCAAAAAAAAAAAAAAAAGAAGAAGAAACAATCTTCTCGAGAGAGCAGGAGCTACCTTTCTCGGGCCCGCCCTCTGTGTCAGAATCTCTAGGTGCAAGGCTTTTTTTTTTAATTGAGAAAACCTAACATGGAGTCTACGCCACAAAGTGTACCTAATAGGTAATACTTAACATGTGTAAAGTTCTTACAAGTTTACAAAGGGCTCATGCTCCATTTTTATTTGGTCCCTATTTTAGCTTCATAGGGGGATCAGAATTATCTCCATCTTAGGCAAAGAGAGCTGAGCGTCAGAGAAGTTAAACAACATCTGTAACGACACTTTAGTGGTAAGGGGGGACCCAGGCTGGGATCTGTATTTACTTTGCTTTCCTTTGTACTATGCCATTGAAGGGGATCAGAATATTCCACCCCCAAATATGCCACTTTGGGATGGCGATTATTCTAAGGTGAAGGCAACTGAGGAACAGCAGACAGGAGGAACTCTGCTCTCCTCCTTTCTGCCTAAAAACAAAGCATAAATTTCCCTTTGCAAAGGTGTCCTCCCGCCTTTCCCCCATGCTAGGAAGAGGAGATGACCCTTGTCACTGGAGAAAGCACTGACTTGAGTCTGTGTAACATCCTTGCAAACAACCTTCATCATTTGCACCTCCCGTAGTCTTACCTTCCCACAACTTACTGCCCTGGAAGCCCAAACCCCTTTACCTTGTTACTTCTCCACCATTTATCACCTTTCGTTAACATGGCACATAAGCTCCCAGGGCCAAGCCCTCTGGGGGGCTTTACTTCTTCTCTGTGAGGCCCCCCACGTGCATATGAAATAAACCCGCTCCTTTGTTAACCTGCCTTTTGTGAGTTTAACTCACAGCGCCCAGCTATACGGTTCGCCCAGGAGGGCACAGGGAAAGCGTTTCCTCCCTTAAACATGGCCTCTCACTTTCCATGGCTTGTGCCTCAAATGTCTTGAGATCTTTTCCTCCAGCCTTCCCATTGTGTCTAGTAGATGGATGGATGGATGGATTTATTACAAGAGGAATTTAAGTTTAACATCCAGCCATTGCAGGATTGAAACTAGAGGAATACATATTTTTGCTTCCCTCATACCTTGTTAATATTTGTTAAAGTAAGAAATACATAGAAACCCCGTATTCATGATTTGATACAGTTTGAAAGATTCAGGAGATGGATTTTCATCAAATCTGTTGGACATTATTGTTTAATTGTTCAATTATTGCCACTGAACATTATTGTTCATGATTTTCCATGAACACTCACTGTTCCTTGGAAATTATTTTTCTTCTCAATACACATTCGAGTATGCTTATTTGTACTTTAAATATACTTCTCGAATGAAAACTAACATGGTCTTGGATAAAGACATGAAAACAACTAGCCATCAGTTATTATTTTTTCACTTAAATATAGATTTCCTTTCTCTGTATGAAAGGGACAAGATGGGGCAAAGACTCTGGGCTAAGAATTATCTGACCCTTTGTGGGAAAGTGGGCTCCTGGGCAGTCCAGGGGCCTTCGAGGGGCTGTAGAAACAGCTGATTCACGCGGGGCCTTTGCCTCCAGATCACTATTTCACTGAATCTGGAGTATTCCAAGCTAATCTAAGTTCTTTGCTGAGGCCAAGCAAAGCGGGTCTCATCAGCTCTTGCTAATGAGGACAAAGTAAACAACGCTCGCCGTTAATCTTTGCCACGTTCCCGCATCGCCCTGGGAAACAGCACGTGCATAGCACACGATACGTGTTTGTTGACAGTTGGGAGCCAAGTACATTTTAAGATTTTTGAAAGTAAAATTTTTAAGTAAATAGTTTTTTCCATAAATTTCCAGCCCCATGAAGAATTTAAATACTTGATTATTGAGAGTCTGCTGTTTAACAGGAGCTTTCAAGTGCATTATTTTATCTTTGCTCAATTATTACAATAACTTTAGGCTGTTGCCACAACACCACACTATTTTTAACTACCACTGATTGACACAAAAAGGGCAGGCATATTTTTTTCAATGAAAAACATTTAAAAGAGCACCATAAGTTTTTTTATTGACTTATTTGACAAGAGTGCCACCAAGGAAAAAAATCAGAACCTCATGATTTTTTAAATATGAAAATTATCTTTATTAGAGCCATTAGTGCAAATAAAAATTGTCAAATTAAATCCTTTGTCCCTAAAGGGGATCTTCTATTTCAAATGTCCTACATTTATCGCATACCAGTTATTTTATCTCAGAGCTGGATGAATTGTAGGAATTGCACGCTAATTATTTTGAGCTTTGACAGATAAACTTATGCAAGTTCCCTAGTGCACAAGCCTCTAATTTTTCCTCTCTAAATATTTTAAAGACTTAACATTAATGTTTAGAAAGGTTTTTCAAATGTCATCTTTAAGTACTTTCTCCCCAAGGACTACTTTTTTTTTTTCTTTTTTTCACCAATTAACCAATCTAATGGCTTCTGGCCAAAATAAACTCTAGCAAAATTACACTTGTGTATTTACCATGATGCAGTTATTTAAACACTTGGATTCCAGGAAATGAAATTTTAAAACATGTTTAGGTAAATACTTTTTAACATTATCCAAGTGGGTCTGTTAACTTGATTTACAAAATTGTTAGCAATTTTTGATGTAAAACAAACTTTCATTTCAGCAGAAGGCTATTGCACCAGTGTCTTAAAAATAGCTCCTACAATTTTGCTTAGCCCTGGAGAAATTTTAAATTGGCCTTAATCATTAATATACAGCTATTTCGCAGGGCCATAGGCAGCATAACCGAACTCCAAACACTAAATTTGGGGTCAGGTCTCCTGAGTTTGAACAGGAACTTTAGTTGCAGCTGAGATTCTTTGGCATAACTGAGAAGTGATACCCATTTTACAGAACTGTTTCAAGCTTCAACTTGATAATCTACATGAAAACTCCTCATAAATAGACGTTCGAAAATTATTTGCTTTACTTAGGATGAGAGTATTCACAGTGGTGACTGAGCCAACGAAAGTCAGCTGTAGCAACTGGCAAAATAAGCCTGGAGCTCATTCTTTGCCTTTGCCCTTGTGTTGGGATTTCTGCTTTGCCTCAGAATAAATCAGAGCCTGTTTACCCCCGAGCAGCTGCTGCCCCCCCCTGCCAGCCGCTGGAGCCCCCCGTGTGCTGGCATAGCTGGGTGTTCAGTGGTCCTGCCTGTGGCTAACTCTTCTCACTCCCACTTCATTCTGGCTTTTTCTTACCTGCATTTTCAAATCACAGGTGAGCCTTGAATGAGAGCGTCAGAGGCACCAACCAATCCCATTAGTCGAAAATCTGCATCAATCACAGTCAAAATGATTTGTGACCCTACAGCGTGCCCTTCGCATCCATAAATTCAACCAACTGTGGATCAAATACAGTATTTTCCATGCAAGGTTGGGACTCTGCGACTGGGAATTCACAGTTGGGAATGCGAAAATACTGTTTTCCATCCTGGGTTGGTTGAATCACCTGATAAAAAACCCAGGGATGCAAAGGGCCAACTGTATTTATTGCGGGGGGGGGGGGGGGGGAATTCATGTAGAAATGTACAGTACAGCATAGGGAATGTAATTGATAATATTGTAATAACTATGCCTGGTATCAGATGGGTACTAGACGTATCGGGGTTATATAATGTTATAACTTATATGTTATATAATGTTTAATCACTACACTGTACACCTGAAACTAATATAATATTGCATGTCAACTGTAATTGAAACAATAAAAAAAATTTTTTTTAAAAATCCATGTATAAGTGGACCCACACAATTCACTCCCATGTTGTTCAAAGATCAACTGTAGTTCATTTATGTAAAAGTACTTCTTTTCCACGGCTTTTATAATTGATTCCCCTGGTAATATTTTTGTTGTGATTGCAAAAAAAAAAAAAAAATGGTACTGTAAGATAATCACTTATTAAATAATACACTTTAGTACCAAATCACATACCAAAAATAAAAAGGTGATACAATTATTTTTTCAACACCAAACACGTAGGCAGAAAGAAGGCAGCACACCACACCTGTGGCCATTTTCCCTCAGGCGCGTTTCTGAACTTCCTCTCTAGGCCTCTACGTCCCCTCTCCGTTTCAGGTGCTCTCAAACCTGCTGCAGAACTGACATTAAATTTGGAGCTGTGTGGGGAGTTCTGATTCTAAGCACCTCCAGAAACTAGGGCTGTCCCCAGCAACTTGCCCATCCTGAGTCCTGGGGAAGAGCTGGATGGTCCTAATTCTCCAAGGAATTCAGGTAGCTCTCAGCTGCCCTGGGGGGTGGTTCAAGGTTTCCTTCATCAGACTCCACAGGCAAATCAATAAGGTGGTCCCAAATCAATCGTATTGTTTTGATTCAGGTGGGCTGGGCACACTAGAATTACTATCAATAACCAAGACCCTAACTCAGATACAGGAGACAAGGCTCAGACCAGGCGGGGAGCCTAAGACCTGCCAATGGCAATTGTCCTGGGTGGGGTTTTTTTGCTGTTTGTTGGTTTTTGCTGGACAGCTGTGAGGTATTAGGAATTATGTGGCATGTGAGGGCTTATGAAGTAGAGAAAAGGGAAATGAGCTATGGAAATAAAGTGGTTAAAAATAAGATTGTGACACTTGATGGCAAAGGAAAGGGACAGCCATCTGCTCAGCAGATATGCAAGAAAGAAGATTCAATCCTCACTGTGAAAACCTCGTGAACAAGAGGAAAGCCCATGAATATAAGAAATGCGACAAGGTGCAAGCTGACAAGTGCAGAGTGGCCATAGCAGGGCCTCCAGGAGCAGAGCTGGCCTAAGGCCAGGCTTAACTCACTGGCAGGACCACGAGAGAAAGCTAAGGGTGCGCCTTCCCATCAAAGCTCACTGGGTGGCCCAGAAATAGAGCTACTGAAGCTAGCTCAGCTAGAGGAGACAGGAGGACACTGAGAAGTGTCCCAGAATTGAGGTTGCTAAACAAAATATAACCCTGCCTTCCAGGGCCTGAAAAGCCCCCTAAAATAGAATTGCCATTCGTCAGTGGTGGCGTGGCCCCATCTCACTTGTCTCTGCCTGCCTCTCCCATTCTCCTCCCTCATCAGGCTTCTTCCTCGGCTTTGACCTGGTCTCAGAAATGCTCACTCTAAGGCCCAGGTTTCTAGTACCTTCCTCCTTCAAAGCTCTCTTGGACAGAAATCTGTACAAAACAGTTCAAATTTTGAGGGGGGAAAAAATGGGAGAGCTCATTGTTCCAAACCAGGTAATACATGGCTGGCTCTCTGCTAGGGCTGCCTTTGGAGCTTTTTTCTGGCCAATGAGTGTGGTGTCGTATGGTACTTAGGGCTACCCCTAGAAGTTATGAATAGGACAGTCATCATGGAACAAGGCTCTAGAGAGTAAACCTAGGTGATGGTGAGATAAACGGCAGCACATAAACATGATAAGAGAAGGGCACATGCATTCATTCCATGAACACGTGTCAAGATCTTCATGTGCCAAGCGCCATGCCCATACTTCAAATTCAACCTCTAAAGAGCTTACCATCTTACTAAATTAATAAACTTACACACACCCATCTGCAAAAAAAAAATAGGATAGATGCTTTAATAGAGGTTTGAATCAATTGCCATGTGGAAACAGAAAAAGGGAATTAATTCTTCCCGGGAAGCTCAGAGAGATCTTCAAAGGGTTGATATTACTACTGGGTCTGGAAAAACTTACAAGATTTTTACAACAGATAAGTATAGAGGAGTCTTTTTTCAAAGCATTATGCTATTTGTTTCTCCTAAGAGTGCTGTGAGATATATTGAACAGATTATTTCTATTATATAAGTGAGAAAACAGAATCCTACAAAAGCTTAATTCATTGACCAGGACCACATACCCAATATGGGGTAAATCCCAGGCTAGGTCTGAAGTCTTCTGCTCCTAGTTCACTGCTTTTTCTATTTGTTAGGTTGTGTTATGTGGAGAGATGAAAGAATGGGCCTGTTCCATTGCCATTAGTAGCCCTTGTACTTTGATTTTTTTAAAATATGTTTCTATTGATTTTAGAGAGAGAGAGAAAAAAGCATCAGTTGACTGCCTCCCACACACAGCCTACTGGGAATCAAGCCCAAAACCTGGGCATTCCTGACTAGGAATTGAACTGGCGACCTTTTAGTGCACGGACGATGCTTAACCAACTGAGCCACACCAGCCAGGGCATGTACTATGATTTTAACCTGCCTTCCTAAGCTCAATCTCCATCACTTTCTTTGCAGAAACTCTTGTACTTAGAACATATATCTGTCCAAGTGTTGATGGGAAACTAATGACAACTCAAGTTGATTTAGGAAGAGTTTAATAAAGGGATTATTTACAGAGGTGTGAGTAGGATTTCAGGGAACCAACAGGGGACACTCTAGGATCCCAGAACTGGTAAGAGTAGGGATTCATCATCACCATTGTCACCACTAGGTGTGAAGGGCAAAATGGGAGTGGAGTTATCAGAACCAGAAAGGGTGGCATGGAAAAGCCACGTGGCAGGAACTGTGGCTTTCGCAGTAGGTCAGCCAACCCATCCAACCACAACTTCACTATCTTCCAGCCTTAGGACATCCACAGTGCCTTCCATTGGCCAAACCCCCTGGGAGTCAGAAGGCATGGAAACCCATAGATGAGATCCATACCAGGTCAGCTTGCCAGGGCAAGATCACGTCGGAGAAGGGCAGGCAGTGAGTCTGGGGAGGTGAACAAGAGCCACGCAGCACAGGGCATGAAGGGGGATATTCGGTGTGGGGGATGAGGCCTGGTTTTGGAGTTGTTTCACACTCCTTTCCCACTCACACACACCTCTGACATCACACACACCTCTGACGTCACACACACACCTGACATCACACACACACACACACACACACACACACACAGCATTTTCTTTTCTCCTTGCTTCTTGCTACTTCCTTTTGTATTTTGGAAACCTGACCACTCAAGTCACTGCCCTGGGTTTTCAGCCAGGAATTCGCTCCAGGCCAATGGAGCCAACTCTGTTTCATCTCAGTCTCTTGGTCACTGCAAGTCCTGAACTGAACTTGAGGATGTGTCCTGCCAAGGTAAAGGATGAGTTGCAAAGAAAGCGCTTCTATGACTCCGCGGTGTTCCAAACCCTGCTCTTTTCAAGGACCTTCTTGGTACAGTCAGGGCGACTGCTCTATGGGATCATTTTGAGGAAAAAGCTTGGAGATCCAGGCTGAAGGTTTTCCTAAACTCTGACCGGATGAGCCAGTGACTCTATTGTACCAGCTGCAGTCAGTCTGCTCTCTTGTGCACTCGGCAGAGGGCTAAGGTGGGCCAACCTGGATGTGACAGATGAGTGTGTCATCGCAGCCAAAAGAATGCTCTTGGAGGAGACTGGCTGGAACAATTCCTTTTTGTCTTTCTTTATGTAATCAGGGTGCCTGAAAGTTTATTTCTGTGCAGAAATAACTCCCTTTTTTTTTCACTAATGAATAAAGTTTGCCTGGATTTCCACTTTTGGAAAAGAAAAAAAAAATCACAGGCATGTAAATTCTAGTTTTAATCCTATCCAGTAACATTTTTCTTCTCAGGGCCTAGATAGGAAAGTCACTTTTACTGTAAGGTAGAAACGGGGCAGTTTAAAAGTGGTAAGAGGGTGGTAATATTTCTTTTATATCATGAAGATTAATTTTACAAAATCTGATGTTTTAACTCATAACTATGTGCTCATTATTAAAGTGAACAAAATCTTATACTCAGATGATACTAAAACTATGCATCTTAAATCAGAGCTCTCAGTTCATCAGTGAGCCCTCAGTTCTCAGTTCTCAGTTCATCAACAGGAAAGACGTTTCTAAGAATCGTTCGTTTGCAGTTTATTGTTGCGGGTCCCTGTCCTCCCCTGTTTGCTCATTGGGGCCCCGCAACGCCTCCAGCCAGTTTCTCAGTATCGGGAGGCTCCCCGCCCACATGGTCTCCATGACTTTGCCCAACCACTTCCATCTACTTTTTGTTTCCCTTTCACAAGCAGCCAGGAGTTCAGTTGTCCAGGGACTATTTTATCCTAAACCGATCACAAAGGAGTGCAGGGAGGGCTCCAGGTGGGTGCTGAGGTAGAAGGACAAACTTTCCACAACAGGACATTTTGCAGGAAGGGAGATTTTCAGGAGAAAGAAGGAAGTTAGTTTTTTGGAAATAAAATGTCTGTTCTTTTATCTTCCCCTATGCCTTGCCTTTTTAACTTCTTTTTTCTTGGATGAACTTTTGTAGAGCTGGGAAGAAATTTTTAGTAACTTTCTAATGTGTCAATTGGCAAAGCTAAAGGGCTTCATAAAATAATGGCTGTGCTCTAGTCCAGCAATTTTCAACCGGCGTGCCACAAGGATTTTTAAAACATGTGATATCTGGCTGTTTGGTCAGGGGCACTGACCTTTTTTCCCTTAGACTGTTAAATAAAAAAAAAATGACAACAGCCAACACAACAACAGCCGTCCAGTGTAAATGAATCAAAATTGTACCTTTTTTTATAGATTGGAAATCATTGTTTTCTGATATGCGGCAGAATTTGAGTGATTAGTTTATGTGTGCCATGAGATGAGAAAGGTTGACTATCGCTGCTCTAGTCTAATGATTTCTGGTATGTGAATGTATGAATGTCAGGTCAGATGTAGGCTAAGCCATGAACTGGGAAGTGTCTTCCTCTTCCATCTTCTCCCTAGGCTAGTATCTTGGGACATTTGTAATCCTGTCACTCCCAGCCAGCAGCATCCCATGGTCACAGCCTTTGCATTTTTGAACCCATCGAAACAACCAACGCACTTGACTTCAACTCCCTCAGTAGCCAGCCTGAGGAAGCTAACTAGCTCTTGTGGACGTGAGCAGAGAGCTAAGTGGTAGCATGTGACTAATTCCAGGTAATGCATTCACACTTAAACTGGGACGTCTTGGAGATACTGCTCAAATAGACAAAAATTATTCTAATAGTAAGAATTTGGAGACCTTTGGCACATGATTGGGCAATTGTGCCGTCAGTGGACAGTCCTTTGGGAAGCCTTCAACTCTTGCCATTTGGGCCTCAATGGTGCCCCTTTTGCATAGGGGTGAGCCGTCCAGTTTTACTGCAGGGCCACTGGATCTGGGGTCAGAAGCCTCCAGACTTCAGATTCAAATGCAGAAGTTTGTGGTGCTTCGGATTTGTTTGTTTGGTCCTTGGAACACACAGGCCAGACGGCACTCAGCAAGATCCGAGCTTAGTGGCACTGCTGCTTGATGACTAATGCAATTAGACGGCCCTGGTGCTGGCGCGGCCCCACAACAACAATCCCTAGTGTCAAATGCGCTGCCAGACGCATTGCTCAAACCCTTGGAAGTGCTCTCCAGTACACATACTTCATCGCTGTGGCCAGTTCGTGGAAAATGACATGGCACTTGTGTGGGCGGAAGGTTCCTGTCACTTTTTGGGGTCAATCGATCCCATTGTCACCTTTTAAAGTCCATAGTGTCCTGATTTCCTCTCTTGTGGGCTAGAGGTATCTAAGTATTAGAAATACGATGAATTTTGGAGATATAATAATTTTTTCCCAAATAGCTTAGATTTTTATAGAACGGGCCTGATTTCAAATATCCTGTCCCATTGCCTTTTAAAGTACATTCTGTACTCATTACATTGGGTGCCAATTTTTACTTTAAATGTAGGTTACAGCATTCCTTCTATTCAGTTTATTAAAGAACACAACTAATCTGCCCAAGAGGATCGTATGTATTGAGAAGGAAGTTAAGCCTTGTCACAAGCTAACTGAGCTCCAGCTCAGTTGAAGCCACATGTCCCAGGCAGGTCTCCAAGGGGCCACCAGGAGTTATTGGACCCTGAAGATCATCCCTGGATCCTAGGTTAACAATCTGCATTCTCACTGAACTGTGGGAAGAAGGGGTAGTTGGTCAGTTGTGGCCTTTTTACTTGAAAGGCATGATGTTTCCCAAACTAGCACATCTCCAGACCGTTGCTGTGCTTAGTCTGGCCAGGAGTTCACTGGCCAGTGGCTTCTGCTACAACTGTTGTGATTAAAACAACAGTTCAAGGCCCTCCATCATCTGATTACATTTTTGAATGGGAACCTAAACATGGTGCACACAGCTACCATCCTTTACCTGTAGGCCTGGAGAGAGGGAATGTTATTTACCTGTGGGGTGTGGAAGGCAGAAAATATTTTGACTTTCTGAATGCTTACAGTGCTATCAGCCAAGGGCACTGTCATCCAAAGATCGCAAATGCTCTGAAAAGTCAAGCAAACAAATGGACCTTCACATGTCGGGCTTTCTGTAATAATGTCCTTTGTGACTATGAAGAGTACCACAAAGTTATAAGGAGGCCTGAGACTAACTTGGTATAAATGGAAAGGGAAAGGAAGGAGAGATGGGAGCGATGTTGAAAAGGATCTATCACAGAGGAATAAAGGGGAAGACTGGATCACAGATTACTCCAAACCCAGCAGCGGTGTCCATGGTAATAAACCTAGTTCCATTGTTCCATTGAATTGAGGCAATATTCACGCCACTGACGGAGGGAAGACTTTAGAAGGGCCTCTGCTGGGAAAAGGAGATGAATTGGGTTTCGAATTCATGGATTGTGAAACTGTCTCTTAGATAATCAAAGTGGCACATGGATCTCAGTGGGAAGTCAGAAAAGAATTCCTGCAAGGATGTAATCCTGAAGCCAAGGTAGTTGCTGACGACTCCAAGGAAGTGAGCCTGCCCAGGGCAAAGCTTTACTGCTATTACTCCTTAAATCCGAGGACCAGTTATAGTCCACATGGGAGGTCTGCCCAGCACTGAGAGATGTTAGAATAACAGAGCTGTGTACATAGCCTATCATACTTGATCAAATGGCATTTTATTATCAAAACTCTGTGAGGGAGCCATTTTTAAAATGTATTAACTTCTGCTCAACTTAAAAAATAAGTTCTCAACATTAATGGGATATTT
This sequence comes from Miniopterus natalensis, assembly GCF_054644295.1. Taxonomy (NCBI): domain Eukaryota; kingdom Metazoa; phylum Chordata; class Mammalia; order Chiroptera; family Miniopteridae; genus Miniopterus; species Miniopterus natalensis. The sequence continues at coordinate 81,497,162 of NC_142085.1, read as the reverse complement.
CCAACTCCCAGCCTGAAGCACTTTGTAAATCAACCATAAACATAAGTTATGTCTTTCACCATTTCTGTTTCTAATCTGATATAGATGATCACACTCAATTACCTTGCGAAGTTGCACAGTTGTTATTATCTTGATTCTTAAGTGAGAAAACCGAGGACCACAGAAACTTGGTAGCTTGATCCAGATCAAATGATGAGTGGCAGAAATAGAACTGTTAGCGAGGACGTTTGATGCCAGTGTGGCACTCTTTGAGCTAAGTGATGAGAGGTCATGTTCAACGGCAATGCAGAGAAGGTGGGACCTCTTCCAAAAAGCTGAATGAACAAATGCCTGCCCTGCTAGATCTCTGAAAATAATCCTCAAGGGAAGTGGACTGTTGACTTTCCTCCGCTTCCTACATCCCACTGTGTGTGTGCACATGCACACACATATACGCATGGCAAACCTCCCACAAAGGCCTGTCAAGGTCAGGAGGTGAATTATAGTCCATTATAGGTGCATAGGTGTGGGGTATATGTAAATTATGCTGCTAACATATTCATACTTAATAACCATAGGTGCCTCTCTATTTACAAACTTTGAACTCACAACTATCCATACAGATGAATGAAGTTACTTTTCAAAGCAAAAGCCCACCATCCCTGCTCTTCACCATGGTTGTGCCCAGACATTTTAGTCTCAACTAAAGTTTGTGAGTCTGTGGCCAATACATAAACTTAGGCAGGTAAAGGAAATGAATGAAGCGATACCAGGATAAAACAATAAAGAGTAATAACATTTGTGTTGGACCAGATAGTGTCTGACTCTGAAAACAGCCAAATCTCAGTTCTAGCTGATTGTTAGCATAAGAGTTTGGGGGCCCACTGTTGTAAGATTTTCAAGATGGTGTGAAAATTCACATGAAAATCTTGATTTTTATGTGAAATTTCCTGGCTTTTAAATTTTGCAGCGAATTCACATTTTATAAAAGTACTTTGCAGACCAGACACACCCACATCTGCAAGCCAGATTATTTTGTAATTTTTTAGTTAGTTTATTAATATTATTAACTCTGTCATGTCCAAAAAGTACAAAGCTTTTGGAAATTGATGAAAGTGATAAGAAGAGGGCCAAGAAAGTCTGAAATTGTGAACTAATATCATCAATATGCTCTCTGGAGAAATATAATTTTACACAGATATGAATACATTAACTGATTTAAAAGTATTGCTTTGGATTCATGAACAGATGGATCTACAAACAGCTTTTAAGGACCTTATGTGTTCATCAAGACAGAAGCATAAACAACAAATAGTTACCTTGTGAATCTTGTTTTAAAAAGGATTCTCCTAACATGATTATAACAGGAATACTGCTCTGTGACTCCAGGAAGGTTGAAAATCTCTGGGATTTTTAAAAAATTGCATTATACATGAGCTTTGAAGGCAAGGCTTGTTGAGAAACAACAGTTGACCACTGAACAAGAGAGGGGCTTCAGGAAAGACATTGTGGTGAAAAAACAACACGGGGTTTGGAACCAGAAGACTTGGACTTTAGCCTTAGCTCTGTTACTAACACTTACCTGAGCTTGGGCAAGTCTTAGGGCATTTATGTGGTTCCATTTCATTTTCTATAGAGTCAGAATTAATAATCACTTTGATCAAAAAAATCACTGTATTCATTATAATAATGTAATGTAGTTTATAAATTATAAAGCCTGAATAAAGGTTTAAAATACTACTATTAAAATGAGAATGCAGATGATGATGTGGGAGGGGAGATTAAATATATTAGATAAAGCACAGAAAGCAGGAACCATTTGTACTCTGTAAATGAATTTTCTCCGGGCTCTTTTGAGATTGAAAGAGAAACAGACTTGTCAGGGACCTTACTGTTAAAGGCTCTAATTCCAAAAAATGTGAGGACTGCTGCATCCCACTAAGGCAGTTCCAGCACAGCTCTCCGGAGCTGGGGCACTATGATCCTGGGTTGTGGTTTGTAGCCATTTGCCCTTACTTTTGTCATTACAATCATTTATGTCCCATTGAAAAGCTTGACTTGAGAATGGGATACATGGGGCTGCACACATGTGCATCATGACTTGAAATGCAGAAAGACACAAGAGGTAAGAGTAGAACAGCTCCTGTTCCCTTGAGAGAGGACCCAAAGCTCAGATGCATGTGGTAAGTGAGGGAATGGCAGGGAAGTAGATAAGATAGTGTCATCCTTCCACTGTTTTATATCAAATTGACATTTATATCAGTTTATACCATGTTATAACAAGCATCTGACAGCACATATGGCAAAATTTCCTTCCTTATTTATTTTTTTATTTAAAAAGATTTTAAGGAAGATTTCCACTCCAGCCATGACTGAATAGGTGGGACTAGACTTACGTTCCTACCATGAACAAGAAAACTAGACAAAATGTATAAAGGAACAGTTTGGAGATATTAGACAATAGGCAACACAGGACTATGGTCTCTGAGAGAATGACAGCAAATGAGGTGACTCCAGTGACCACCCTGGCTAACTGCTGGGGTGCTTGTCTGGACCAAGTATCATGAAGAGTATCCCAGGTAGAGTATGGCAATCCTACAGTATTTGAGGAGACAGAGGCGGAACTTTGACAGATTGAGTTGGCTGGAACTGCTGAGGCAGAGTGCTGCAGGGGGCTGGGGACAGTGCACAGAGAAAGAGTTTCGGCATACTTCAAAATGATAAAAATAAAACAAAACACACAGTAAATATAAATGGCCTAACTACCCCAAAATATATCATGCTAATATGACAAATAAATAAGAAAAAAACTTAAGCTAGATTTTGTATATTAATATTAGGCAAAATAGGTTTCACAGTAAAGAATATTACCAAAGATAAAGAGTTTTTTCCATAATGATAAAGGTTAACTAACCAACAGAACATGACAATTGTAAATGCTTATGCAGCTAAGATCTTCAAAATACATGGGACAAAACTGACAGAACTACAAGGAGATATAGACAACTACAATTATAATTGGACAGCTCAACACCCCTTTCTCAATAGCTGATTACACAAGTTGACATAAAATCGGTGAGGATATAGAGAGTTTAAACAACTCTATCAACCAAAGTGGCCTCATTGACATTTACAGAACACGCCACTGAACAGCAGCAGGACGAGAAGTCGGTCATTCTTCTCAGGTACACACGTAACATTTACCAAGACAGGCCACATTCTGGGTGCATAACACCCATCTCAAAAGGTACAACAGGGTCTAAGGCACACACAGTATGTTCTCTGACCAGAATTAAGTTAAAAATCCATAACAAAGTTATCTGAAAAAAATCTTCAAATATTTGAAAACTAACATACTTTTTAAAAAATATATCTTTATTGATTTCAGAGAGAAGAAGGGAGAGGGAGAGAGAGATAGAAACATCAATGATGAGAGAGTCATTAATCAGCTGCCTCCTGCACGCCCCTGACCAGGGATCAAGCCCGCAACCCGGGCATGTGCCCTGACCGGGAATTGAACCGTGATCTCCTGGTTCCTAGGTTGATGCTCAACCGCTGAGTCACACCTGGCTGGGCTCAGTAACACACTTTTAACTAACCCATGGGTCAAAGAAAAAGTCAAATGATAACTTAGAAAATATTTTGAACTGAGTGAAAGTGAAAACACAGCATTCCCATACTTGTGGGAGGCAACTAAAGCAGTACTAGGAACTATTAAAAAGAGATAATGGGAGATTATTATGAACTACTGTATACCAATAAATATATGCCAAAAAGTTATACAACTTAACAAATTTTTGAAATACAGAATTTACCACACAAAAAGAGATAGATAACCTGAATAGCCTTATATCTATTTTTAAATTTTAACTTGTACTTAAATACTTTTCCACGAAGAAAACTCCAGGCCCATATTCCCCAGGCCCAATGGGGAATTCTAGCAAACATTTATGAAAGAAAGAATATCAGTTCTACCCAACTCTTCCAAGAAATTGAAGAAGAGTGATTACTCCCCAATTCATTCTCTGAGGTCGACATTACTATGACAAAGACATTTCAAGAGAGAAAAAAATATCCACACACATGACCAACTCACTTTTGAAGGTGCTAAGGTAATTCAATGGAGAAAGACATAAACAAATAGTACTGAAAATCCAAGCGCCAAAAAAAAAAAAATCTGAAATCCAAGTGCAAAAACAAAACACAAAACAAGGAAGGAAAGAAAGAAGAAAGAGAGAGAGAGAGAGAGAGAGAGAGAGAGAGAGAGAGAGAGAGAGAGAGAGAGAGAGAGAGAGAGAGAGAGAGAAGAAAGAAAGAAAGAAAGAAAGAAAGAAAGAAAGAAAGAAAGAAAGAAAGAAAGAAAGAAAGAAAGAAAGAAAGAAAGAAAGAAAGAAAGGTCTCAACTCTTACTTCATACCACATACAAAAATATAAAAAGTAACTCAAATTGGGTCATAGTCCTAAGTGTGAAATGTAAAATTATATAACTTCCAGAGGAAAACAGGAGAAGATCCTTGTGACATTGGAATGGGCAAAGGTTTCTTATGACACGACAAGCATAAACCATAAAAGAGAAACAAAACTGGTGATTTTTACTATGTCAAAATTATAAACTTCTGCTCTTTGAAAGATACCTTAAAGAAAATGAAAAGAGAAGCAATAAACTAGGAGAAAATATTTGCAAACCATAACTCCCCAAAATGCCATTTTTGAGAGGTGTGCTTTGCAAATATCCAGAATATATAAAGAACCCTTACAACTCAGTAATAATAATACAAATAAAACAATTCCATAAAAAATGGGCAAAAGATTTAAACAGACAGTTCACTAAAGAGATAGTTAGAAAATAAGCACTTAAAAAGATACTCAATAATATTAGTCACTGGGGAAAGGCAAATTAAGACCACAGTGATACATCTATTGGAATGGCTAAAATTTTAGAATCTGACAGTACTAAGTGCTGATTAGGATGCAGAGCAAATGCAACTTCCATACATTACTGGTAAAAATAAAAAACTGTAGTCACCTTAGAGAATAGTTTTTTTAAAAGTCAGACATGTCATTTGACCCACCAATTCCATTCCGAGGTATTTACATAAGATAAATGAAAGTATATATCTACAGAAAGACATATATGCAACTATTTTTAGCAGCTTTAATTATAACTTCTCAAAACAGACGTTATTCAAACGTCCATCAGCAGATAAGGGGATCAACAAATTATGGTATATTTGTTCAATGAAATACTACTCAGCAATAAAAAGAAACAACTGATACCGCCAACATGGATAAATCTCAAAAACTTATCACTAAGTGAAAGAAACCAATCTGAAAAGGCTACATAATGTATGCATCCAATTATATGAGGAATTCTGGGAAAGATAGTCAGATCAATGATTGCCAGTAGCTGAAGGTGGAGGAGGGGATTGACTACAGAGGCACAAGGGAACTTTTTGGAATGATAGAAATAATATATATATAAAACACACACACATATATAACAGTTTATTTATTAAGGCAATAGTTCCTATAATCTCTCAGTGCAAAACCCCCTTTCCTATCATATTTATTGTGTTCAGCCTCTAGTATATGAATTTGAGAAGTGGGCTACTTAAAATTGGATTTAGAAAAAATGGTGGCAACAAACTGAGCTTTCAGGTGGGCATTCATTTCTTTCAGCATTAAGTTTTGATTTAACATACGTTACAAAGTGTTCCTCCCAATATTTCCTGTCCCCACCTGGCACCAAATATCATTATTGCAGTATTAGTGACTATATTCCCTGCGCTGTACTTTACAACTCTGACTATTTTGTAACTACCAAATTGTAGGGGTTTTTTTTTGTTTTTTTTAAATATGTCTTCATTGATTTCAGAGGGAGGGAGAGGGGGAGAGAGAGATAGAAACATCAGTGATGTAGCCCCCCACTGGGGATTGAGCCAGCAACCGGGGTATGTGCCCCGACCAGGAATCGAACCACATAGGTCGATGCTCAACCCCTGAGCCACACCGGCTGGGCTGTTGTTCTTAATCCCTTCACCTTTTCCACCCAGCCCCGGAGCCCCGCTTCCTTCTAACAACAGTCAGTCTGTTCTCAGTATCTGTGAGTCTGTTTCAATTTTGTTTGTTCATTTACTTTCTTCTTTAGATTCCAAAAATAAGTGAAATCATATGGTATTTATCAGAAATGGTCTATATTTTGATTGTGGTGATGATTATATACATTCGCCAAAACTTACTGACCTGTAGCACACCTTAAAAGGATACATTTTTCTGTCTATAAATCATATCTCAATAAGCCTAACTTTAACAAAAAGAAAATTAGAGAAGGACAACGCTTAATACCCGAAGTGACAGGTGCAATACAGGGAGCGGTGCAGGCTCATAAAGGTTCACAAGGTCGTTATCGTGGGACCTACGCTTTAATTCCCTCTCGTCTCACATTTGAACAAATCCAGAAGCTCCTACTAAAAACAAGGCTTCCGTTTAAACCCGATCATGGTAACTTAACCCATACGTAGCAATCCCACGCCCACAAATACCGCCCTGAAATGTCCGATCTGCCGATACCTTGCCTTCTCTCCCATCCCAGGGAATGAAATAGTTGAAAGGCTATACGAGAGAGAAAACCTTGAAAACAGACGCATGTTCTCTGCACCTAAAACAAAACACAACCATGCCACAGAGAGATGCCTCTGCGCACTCCCTGGCTGGGTTAAAACGTATTAGCCCGACAAGGCTTGTTGGGGCCAATGTGAAGCAACTGGTGCTCCCATGTATTGCTGGTGAGGCTGTAAACTGGCACAACAATGGTACTTCATGGCTCCCTTTATATGAAACCCTTCCTGGGAAATCCAACCTACAGTGACAGAAAGCACAGCAGTGGCTGCCCGGGGCTGGGTGTACGGAAGGGCGTCTGATTGCAACAGGGCACAAGGGAATTTTTGGTGCTGCTGAAATGCTCTTGATTGTAGTGGGTGAGCCACGGGTGAATACACTTGTCAAAACTTTAATTAAACTCTATACTTAAATGGATGTATTTTATTATATACAAATCATATCACAATAATGCTGTGTTTTTTGAAAAAGATTTTAGTGGTTTCTGTCTCCTGCAGTACAAAGGACTAGATATATATTTTTAACCCAGCCAATGAAAACAAAAATATGCGTTAATATTTAATGCTTTAATTATTTTAATTGTGAAATTGCTACTCTCAGCTAAGTCGCATAGTAATTATTGCTTCTTGTTTCCTAAGCATTTAAGAAATGCTTTTTTTTTTTTTGGCTTGAGTTTGTGGAAATAAACAAAGACCAAGCAAATAGGGAAAAGCAAAGGCTATTTATTCAGAGTTTGCTATAGCAAGAGAGTCCGCCGCCATCACTTGTGTTTTGGCAGAAGCTCAAAGGCAGGCAAAGGAATGGGAAAGCTTTGTGGTGAAAACAAAGGGAAGGCTTTAGGTGTGGTCTCCTGATTGGCTGAAGAAGCTACGGTGGGCTAAATGGAAGAGGGGGTGCATGTGATTGGTTGTGGAGTATATATTTGGCTTTCTTTGGTTGGTCCTAAATTAGAAGTGGGAACAAAAATTAGGGAAGCTTTTAGTTATTAAACAACTCCTGGTTGTTTGGGCTGATTGTCATAAGGGTGATTGGCTTCCTGGACCAGTTGCTGGAGACAGTGGGCTGACCCCCTACAAGTCTGGCCTATACATTAGCTGGCTGGTGCTATAGCTAACGGGTTGGTTTCCTGGGCTGATTGCTGCAGGTTATGGGGCAGAGTTCCATTTTTATATATGGTCTGTCCATTGTCCATTTGTATATTCAGTTTCTATAACCTTATCTTTAAGCCTCAAATCATCATCGAATAGCTAACTCTCTTCTCAGGTATTCTGTTCTTTAATCTTTATAACAAAAAACTACTGAGAAGATTTTAGTCTGTCTTCTTTAAATTGAGATATAATTTGTCATATACCACTGTGAAAGTTTAAGGTGTACAGTGTGTTAATTTGGTACATTTATATATTGCAAAATGATTGCCACCATAGCATCAGCTAACACCTCTATTCTATCACATAATTATTTTTTTGTGTGTGGTGAGACCAATTAAAATCTAGTCTCTTAGCAACTTTGAAGTTTATAATACAGCACTGTTGACTACAATCACTATGCTGTGCATTAGACCTCCAGATTTATTTATCTACTGGTTGCAAGTTTGTATCCTTAAACAACATCTCCCCAGCCCCTGGAAACCACCATTTTACTGAAGTGGTTCAGAACAGGCCTCCCCAAGATGTGCCACTTTGGTATGTGAATTATTTTAACTGAAGGCAATCAAGACCTAGCAGGCTCAAGAGAAACTTATACTTCTCCCTTAAAGAATTTGGATTAGGGGCCTTGCCCATAATAAGAGCTATTACCAGAAATAACTTTTTATGACCTATCTAAAGGGCAGGGTAAACTTCTAATTACTGAACATCTGCTCTTCTGGCTGCCCTGTGAATGACCTTCCTCTCCTCTGAAGCCTCAGATACCCTGCTTCACCCTTAGCTCAAAGCATCATCTGTTCCTCATTTTACCTTTCTGTCTCTGAACTTCTCTGATCCTCCTGTGTATGTGGAGTTCCCGTATGTACTGTACATAAGCAATTATATTTGGTAATTTTCTCTTGTTAACCTGTCTCATGTCAATTTAATTATTAGTCCAGCAGAAAGAACCTTGAAAGGTGGAGAAAATTTTCTTCCTCCCCCACACTGCTCTCTGTGTGTGCAAGTCTGGCTTTTTTATATTCCACATATAAGTGATAGCATACAGTATTTGTAGTCTAAGCTTGCGATCTAAGCTGGACACACCTGTGGTCCTCCCACCAACCTTCCCTGCTCTCCTGGAGATCCTCGCTTTCCCATGTTGCATCTCTCTCCTCCAGCTTCCATCCGCTTCTCTCTAGCTTCACTCTCCTGCTTGGGTGTTGCATGTTAACTTCTTGAGATAAGTCACATGGGAAATAAAATTTTGGAGATGTGGAAAACCAAAAACTCTCTTTAGCCTAACCTGACAAGTAAATTATAGATAGCTGAGATAGAGGCAGTAATTCTCTATTGGAAATTATTTTTCTTCAGAAAATTTTCCTTCTGAACTGCAAGGCACTGCTCCATCACCTTTTCACTTTCAATGTTGCTGTCATTCTGATTTCTAGCTCTTTTTTTCCCCAATACATATATATATTATTACAGATTTTATTTATTTATTATTTATTATAGATGTCCCCCAATCTCCTCCTTTAACCCCCTTTCCAGCCCCTGCCCCCCCCCCCAGGCCTTCACCACACGATTGTCTGTGTCCATTGGTTATGCATATAGGTATATAAGTTCTTTGGTTAATCTCTTCCCATCTATCCCCCACCAAGACTCTTCATTCTTTATATATCACTTGTTTTGTTTCTATCTGGAAACTTATGGGATCTTCTTTTTGTACCTAATATTCTAAAATTTCATAATGATGCGTCTTAGCATAGAAGCCTTCTGATTGATGGTGCTGGGCACTAAGTGGTCCCATTTAATCTGGTAGTTGTTGGAAATTTTTCTATAATTATTTGGTTGTTTCTTTCCTCCCTTCTATATTCTTTGTTCTATTTTTAGAAATCCTTTAATATTTGACTTCCAGGATTAGTTCTTTAATTTTCTTATATTTCTCTCTCTCTCTTTTTTGTTCATCTCTTGGTCTTTCTGTTCTATTTTCCATTAGATTTCTTCAAGTTTATCTTCCAACTATTTGGTTGAATTTTTCACTTCTGCTACTCAAACAATCAATGTTTTTAACCCTGTCTTCGCATCTAGATATTTGTGATATTGCCAATTCCTAAACATTTTGGGGGGTTTTACAACATAAATTTCGTTGCATATTGGTTTTCCTATAGCCGGGTTAAGAGATTAAACTTCTAGCCTACCAAGAGTCAGTTTCTGTTATTTTATCTGCTCTCCAGTTTCCAAAAGTTTATTATTGTCTTCACCCCTGTTCTCTGTCCTTGTGGTTTTAAGCGTTAACAAAAATATTTTTGCTAGCATTTTACTGGGGTTTTGGGACATAGTGAAAGTAAATATATGTGTTTACTCTTCATTCTTTATCAAAAGGTACTGACCAAAACAACCTTAATGTTTCCCTCAGCTCAATTAACCTTTACACAGGCTTCCTCCTGAATTCAGACCCTTGATCTCCCTTTGCTTAGAGCATTTACTCCAGAAAACTTGCCATCACAAACTTTTCCCCTGTCCTTTTATTAGTAAATCTCCTTGTAGACTCTCACCTCAACCAGGAATGTCTTTCTGGAGGACCTGGGAGTCATTTCTTTGAAATATAATCATTAAGAAAGACAGTGCCCCATATCCCAGTCTTTGTGGGAAGGAGGAGCCTCGTAGCAGACACAGATGTCCTAGTCTCATTGACCAACCTCCTCACTAATGGTTTCTAGTATTCGCTCACTAATTCACCCCAGTGTTTAAAAATTCTCCCCACCTTTTGTTTCAGCAGATTGAGTTCAGTGTCTCCCCCCTATTGCAATAGTCTTCAACAAAGTCTTCCTTGACTGTCTAACTCTGTTTGGTATGATTTTTCTTTTACACTATGTATGCATTTTAATTTTAAAAAATTATTTGGATCAGTAACTAATAAAAGTAGATATTTTATCTGAGAATATATCATAGTTTTAACACATCTACCAACTCGGTAAACATTTCTTGAGCACTGTGTCTTGTGCTAGTGTTATGCCAAGCACTAAAGATACCAAAAAAGAAAAAAGCAATAAATTCAGGAAAAGGGCACCACATCCAAAAACATCTATTATAATCATTGAGTTTGATTTGTTTACTTATAAATGAGACAAAGACTAGCTTTGTGACCTCAGGCAAATTCACTCTCTTCTCTGTGGCTCTGTCTTATTCTGAAAATAACAGTATTGGACTACATGGTTTATAAATTTCCTGTTTGACTCTCAAATTCTGAGAAGAGTTTGAAGTAATTCAACAACTTCTTTTGGCAATAAAATTACTAAAATGATTTCAAATTTTTTACTTTAGTCAGAATTTATTTAAATACGGTAACAGCTTATTTAAAATAGTGGTAGAATTGGAAAGGAATAATCCAGGAGTCAACTAAGCGCAGCTGAGTTCTCTGAGAGGTACTTACAAATCAATATTTGAGCCTTATCTGAAATCTTAACGATGTTTTTTTCTTTGCAGGACATAGTTTCAAGGTCCAAAAAGTATCTCTGGAGAGTATTACATTTTGGAGCTTGCTAAAAGTTCTATAAATACTCCAGCAAAGGAAAGAAAACAAGCCATCAGCAATCACAGTGACAGGGATTATTGAGCAGCTGAGCGCGCTGGACTCCTGTCAGGGTTATAAAGGCATCGGAGCATCGTTCAAAGGGACTTAAGTGCCCACTGTGTGCAGAGACCTGCGTCACCTCTCCGGGCTAACAAGTTCAAAAATGGATAATGGGAGACTCAGCTTTAGGGGTAGCTTGGCACAAGAAAATTCAAACACAGTGAAGATAACTGCCCTCCAACTCTTGGCTCGTTTAGCCCGCTAGTAGCAGTGGGCTGTGGCGAGCTAGAGGTAATCGTCAGTGGCGCGGAGCTGAGTGCGAGTCCTGCTTAGTCCCATTTCCCAGCTGTGTGACGTGGCCAGGTTTACTCAAAGCTCTGAGCCTCACAGACTTGAAGGAATTGGATGAAATGGATTATGTGACACACTCAGCACATTCACTGGCATATATAGAGTGTGCTCAGTATTAGCTGAATGTATTAATAGTAAGAGCTAATATTAGAGGTGGAGTTTAGTCTACCTTAGATGCATTATAAGGGATCAGAATATGACACCCCAAAAATGCCACATTGTCATAAGGGTTATTATGCACTGAAGACGCTTGAGAGGAACAGCAGATGCAGAAAGGGCTCTGTGACTCCCTCCTTTCTATATAAAACTTCCCCTGAAAAAGGTGCCCCTCCTGTAGCAGGAAGGGCAGAACGCTCTTAGCTACCAGCGGTTCTTAGCAGAGAGGTGGGGTCCATATGGCAAATCTTACTAAAACGGCCTTTATCTCCCATTAGTTTCCCCCATGTGTTTACCTCCCCACGGCTGGCCACTTCTGAAGCCTAAGTTCCTTTCCTTTGTCTTGTCACTTCTCCACAAATTCCTTATTCTTCAAGGTGCTACAAAGACTCCAGGTAGCAATCACCTCTTTGAGTTGCTTGTCACTGAGCAAAAATTAACAAATTGTTTTTCCCTTGTTGGTCTGACTTTCGTCAGTTTAATTTCCAGAGCCCCGTTCACAGAACCTAAGAGGGTGGAGGTTTTTCCTCCCCTGCAGTATACGCTATGTGTGCACATATGTGGTAACGGTGTCTATCCACAGGGGCATTGATCTCATCTAGTGATTCTGGAAGGCTTCAAAGAGGAGGTAAAAAGTCACAGAATTGCGCTGGCCAGTATGGCTCAGTTGGCTGGGCTTCATTCCATGCACTGAAGAGTCACTGGTTCGATTCCCGGATGGGGCACACGCCCAGGCTGCGGACTTGATCCCCAGTGCAGAGCATGCAGGAGGCAGCCGACCGATGTTACACCCTCACATCCATGTTTCTCTCTTCTCCCTCCTCTCTCTAAAAATCAATAAACTATTCTTTAAAAGAAAGTCACAGAATTGACTGCTTATTAGAATAGGGGGAACTGAGAAAGTTGAGGGGATTCTCAGGCAAGAGACGATGAATGTCCAAAGTTGTGTCTGAGACCTGGTCTTTCTCAAGTAGATTACCCGCCTGGGCCACAGACACAGAGAATTAGCTGAGTGACCATTTTCTCATTTCTTCCAAGGATGTTATTTATATACTATCACAGTAGATGCTTAGGAAGGAGGTTAATCCATTCGTTACACACGATGGATGCCTTAGGGCATTAGGGCCTAACTCAGGACGTAGACTTGATGTAGTCAGGTAGAAAGTGGTCCAGTGGCCTTTAGGGGTCATTTCCAAAAGAAGCACACCACAACATTCTATGCAGCTGTTTAAAAAAAACAAAAAAATATAAAAATAAAGAAAACGGGCTTGCGTATAACATGGAAATATATCCATGATTTATTGATGAATTCAAAAGGCAACATCTTAAATAGTAAACACAGAACACCCCATTTGTATCTTTTCAGAGTCCTATGTGCAAATACTCAAAAAGGAAGATTCTGGACGAATCTACAACAGAGAAGAGGTTGCCCTTAAAGAATGAGCTTTGAGCCCTGGCCGGGGTGGCTCGGTGGCTGGAGCATGTCCCACACACCATAAGGTGGCGGGTTCGATTCCCGGTCAGGGCACATACCCAGAGGAGCTGGTTCCGCCCCAGTCCAGGCAGGTGCAGCAGCCGGCCCATCGATGTTTCTCTTACATTGACGTTTCTCTCTCCCTCCCTCCCTCGCGCTCTCTCTGAAATCAATGGGGGAAAAACATCCTGGGCCGAGGGCAGAAATTAATAAACAAACAGGCGGCGAGGCGCGGCGAGGCTGCGGGTGGAGAGCGCCCTCTGCCGGCCGCGCGGGGAGTTAGGAAGAGGCCCGGCGGCCCCCGGCCCGCGGCTGAGCGCGGGGAGCGCGGCCAGGCCTCTTAGGCACCCGGGACTGCTCGGGGCCCCGTGGGTGGCCCCGGATGGCCTCATCCCGCAGCGTGAGGCCTTCTCCCGGAGCCGTTCACGGCCGAGCCGGAAGCTGTCCTGAAACTCACAGAGATGCGCCTAAATGCCGTCACCTAGGAACGAAGGCAGGTCCCCGCCGTGGAGGGCGGCGCGCTCCCACGCGTCGCGGGCGGGGAGAAAGGAGACCAGCAGGACTAAGCGCTTGTTGGAAAGCCGGCGCTGCAGGTGAATGAGACGCTGCGCAGGGCGGACTCACCCCGGGCGAGGGCCTGCCACCTGCAGGGACTGTCGAGTCGGGAGCCCGCAGCAACCACGCCCTGCGCTTTGCCCCCCGTTTGCTGACCCCCTTTATCTGTGAGTTGGCGGCACTGATGCCCTGGGACTCCGCAAACAACAGGAAGGGTGAAGGCAGCGTGGCGATGGTTTACCACGCGGATACTTTTCACCAGGAGAGTCACCCTCCTTTCCAGAGGCCCTGCCCCCTGCGCCCCCTGCAGCAATGGGCTCCCCCGGGCGGCGGGGCTCATCGGCCCGCACTCAGCTGCTCCCACAGCCCAGAGACTCAAGGGATTTTTTTTTTCTCGGTTGAATTTATGGCAGTTGGATTGAATTTAAAATACACTTGGAAAGATTACTGTTTCTATCCCTGCAGTAGGACAGCGATTGTAAGCCGCAGAATCCCCTGGGAAATGGGTGCCGCGCGCCTCCGCTCAGCTCCCCGACGGCTGTACGCGGTCCGAGCCGGGAAGCCCCGTTTCCCAAACCTCGGCCCCTGAACCTCAGGCGGACCGCCTGGGCCCCGCTTCAGGAGTGCCCATTGCTCCTGGCCAGTAACCCCGGGACTCGCGGGGGGGGGGGGGGGAGAAAGTTGAGAACCATGCACAAGTAAAACGGATGAGCTTTTTACGAAAAAAATAGTTTCACTTTTTAAATTATTCAGTATATTACCATATGATTTCACTTCTATATGGAATCTTAAAAAAACAAAACACACAAATGAACAAACGAAACAGAAACGAACTCAGATACAGAGAGCAAACTGATGGTTGCTGGGGGGGGGGAAGGAAAGGGGGCTTAAGCAGCACAGGCCTTCAGCTATGAAACATCACCAGATGTGGCCTAGGGCGCAGGGAACAGTCCCCATCATAGCAACTATGTACAGGGACAGACGGTTGCTAGACTCATGGTGGTGACGAATTTGTAAGGTATATAAATGCTAAATGTTGTACACCTGAAACTAATATAATATTGTATGTTACCTATAATTAAAAACATTTTTTTAAAGTGCATGATTGCAATCTGGCAAAGACATTAGTTTGTTGTATAAAAATATCTTGTGTCTGTTTCTGCAATATATGTTCATTTTTAAAACATTGATTTGGTAGTGGAGTTCCTGTTAGGAGAAGTAAAATGTTCTTGATGAAATGTGTTGGCTTCTATTAAAGGATGTCTTTCCTTCCAACAACAAATAAATAAATAACAAGACTATTCATTTATTTTAAATTATTATATATAATTATTTAAAATCATTAAATTTTATATAATTATTGAAATTAAATTGCAATTGTGTTATATTTTAATTTATATTTAACTTAAATTAACTTAAATTAACAATAAACTCTCATTAAACATATCAGTTTTATAATTATTTAAATTATTTAAATTATTTAAAATTATTAACAACAGAAGACACTTTAAAAGTATAAAAAGCAATAGATTTCTGTTATAAGAATATAGATATCATGTTGAGAAAGAAGGGCAACAAAGAATTAGAAGTGAGCTGGGAAAGAAAGACAAGGAGTCATGGGAGAGTTAAAAATATTGTTCACAGTCCTGGCCAGCGTGGCTCAGTTGGTTGGGTGTTGTCCGGTGCATGGAAAGGTTGGCGGTTCGATTCCCCAGTCAGGGCACTTGTCCGGGTTGCAGGCTCAATCCCCCCAGTCAGGGCACTTGCCCCGGTTGCAGGCTCAATCCCCCCAGTCAGGGCACTTGCCTGGGTTGCAGGCTCAATCCCCAGTAGAAGGCGTGCAGGAGGCAGCCAATAGGTGTTTTGCTCTCACATTGATGTTTTTCTTTCCTCTCCCTTTTTCTCTCTAAAAATCAATTTTAAAATCTTAAAAATTTTCTAACTGTTGACAGTTAGAAAACTTGACTCTTTTAAGCTCTTGAGGCTGCTGACCCTCTACGAAACTCTCAGCAAGCCCTCAAACCTCTCTCAGTCCCAGCTTCTGTGCCTATAAAACCGGAATCACACCACCAGCCCTATTTACCTTTATTTTACATGCTGTCAAAAGGCTTAATAGGATTTTTGTAACAACATTGGAAAGTACTATAAGATAGTAAGAAATGTATGATAATATCATTTTAATGATATAAATGAAAAGCAAAACAAGAGGAGAAAAGTAAGCGAGGGTGTCTAAAGAATGGGGGTCCTGGGTGGCCTGTTGGTCTGCCTGCCACAATGTGGCCAGCAGAGCAAATTTTCCCCTACTCTCTCTGCCTTTGGAAAGTCAAATTGTCTTTGCAAGCTCTTGAATGGTCCTGATTGGCCTTATTTCCAACTTCAAAGTTTGCATTGTAAATAAATGCTTGTTCTGACATGAATTTTGGAAAGTGTTAATTGTATAAAGAAATTCACTTGAGATTTACATTGGCCTGAACTATGAGTTTCTGCAACATTGAAAAATTGTTAATTTTTATCAGAGGTTGTTTTTCTCCCATTGTAAGTGCCTCAAAGTTAGGTTTGGGACCAGCATTTGTTAAATTATTCCAAGTCATTGTTTTTATAGCCTAAGTTTTGAGTTGAACTTCAGGATAGACAGTCTCCTTGACCCTGGGTTGCCCTGGTGCAATGACCCTCTCAAACAGATTTCATCTTGTCTCTTCAGTACCAATGCAATTCAACTCCTCATTGCAGCAAAGCAGCCCCTGACAATCTTGCCCCAGCCCCTTTTCCATCCAGTCCCCGGCCTCGCCCAGGATAGCCCAGGATGGCACAGCGCAGCAGGTCTAGAAAGCAAACAGTCCGGGTGTGTTGAGGATGGAGAGCACGGTGGGGCGGGGGTCTCCAGGAAGAAGCAATGAGAATAAAATGACACCCCATCTGGTAGGCTTGGGCTTTTTTTTTTTAATTCTCACCTAGGATATTTTTTCCATTGCTTTTCAGAGAGAGAGAGAGAAACCCAGATGTGAGAGAGACACATCGATTGGTTGCCTCCCGCACGAGCCCCGACCAGGGCCGGGATTGAGCCTGCAACTGAGCTACGTGCCCTTGGCAGGAAGTGAGCCCGGGACCCTTCAGTCCACGGGCTGGTGCTCTAACCACTGAGCCAAACCGGCCAGGGCAGGCTTGGGCATTTCTTTAAAAAGTCAATTGGTCTCTAAATAATCTGATGGAAAATGTTGTCTCAGTATACAGAAAGCAAAATAGTTATAGCTCCAGGAAAATAAAGCCTTTTGCAAGAATGAAAACATGGTAATAGTGGATTACTTGGGTTTTACAATGACTGTTATTTACAGGAACATACTAATGTAAGTACCTTTATTGACTTAGCTAACAATGGGACATAACTATTGGGAGGATGGCAAGAGAGGAAGTGGGGGAAGACCAAATCTTCATCTAGCCTAACAGAAAATCAATAAATAATATCCAATTTTTTAAAAAAATAACAATTCAGTAAATATACTATTTAGAACTCTAGAAGTAAATCCTTCCCCTCAGTATACCAATTACAGAGGTCTGTCTTCATGTTCCAGATGCTCAGCTTGGAAATTTCTACTTACCCTTCCAGGAAACTTTGTTTAACTAACAACCAATATCCCAAGACACAATATACACTTAGGTTAAGGTTGATTATTACAGATAATGGATGTGAATCTCTTTTGAGTCTTTCTTAAAATTTTTTAAATTTTTGGATCAATTTCTAATAAGATAGAATTAGATGATCCTTTTTACCTTATATTATAGAGTCAACAAAGAAATCACCCTGAGACCACATACTCCCTCTCTCCCTTACTGGTCATCCATAGTATTTGCCTTGTCAGTGCTCACTTGTCTATTCTGTGAGGATCATTTCAGTTAAATTGGGCGGTATAGCTTGAAAACTACTTCCACAGTCACATAGAAACAACAAGACCTTGGAAATTTTTCAGAGAACAAATAAATAAAGGGCATTGTCACACATTCACACACACTCACACACACCATTGCCATCTGGTGAACTCCTTGGGGTTCCAGATGACATGAAGCATCTGACATATGGACTTGATGATGTCAGTGATGGCTTACATATAACATTAGTCGCGGGTAATTATGTTGAATATAAAAGTTAAATAAAATAGAAGTTTTAACATTTTTACCTTTTATTCAAGTGAATTGCCTTTGATGCCTCACCTGAGGGTCCCAGGCAATGTCTTTAAAGGACTCACCTCAAGGCACTCACTTCTCAGCTCTCCTAAAATGTCCCTGAGGCAGGAGGGGGGAATGTGGGCCATGAGAGTCGCTAAAGGAAAGGGGAGCTTTGACCAGTGCAGTGCACACAAAACATTTCCCTGAGCGCTTTTGTTTCAGCCTAACATTTTATGCATATTTGGTCGTCTATTTAAGAGCATCCTACCCCCGCATGTTTTTGTCAAGCGTATTTGTGTCAGAGTCAGGTAAATCTGACTCAAAGTCCTAATCCAGGCAGAGGCCTGTGTTTGTCCTGTTGTTCAAGTACCTTATTTCTGAAGCACATTAGTTGGATAAAGGAGTAATGTTGACCTTGAATTTATCATTGAAGAAAGCCAGCTATTGACCAAAGTGTTCACTGAAATTCCCCCAGGAGGCTCTAACTTCCCAGAAATAATAATAAGAACTTCAAGCTTCCAGGTAATAACTTTGCAAAGCCACCCTTTTCATTACACAATAACCACGGGTCACCTTAAGCTTTGATGAGGGCAGCTGGCTGCTTATAATAACTCAGCAATTTTAAAAATGGGTAAAAAATATATAGTAAAGAGGGTGTGAATGAGACACACAGTGCCAGGTGTCAGTCTGTGGGGAGCAGCAAAGACGCTACTCAGATAATTTTTCATTTTAATTTTGCGCTGAGTTGGTATTATGTCGTTGCAGAAGCCACTATTTCAGAAGTATGTTGTTTATAGGATAAAGGTGCTAATGGGAATACAGACCTTGTCCTCAAGACATGGACATAAGTAATACAAGGCAGACGCTCAATACGTGTCATAAATGAAGCGTGGATCCAGGGCTAAGGGAGCTGAGCAGAAGGAGAGATTTCTTCTAACTTAGAGAAATGGGAGAGAAGATAGGTGTTGAAATCCTGAGGGACAAAGCATTGAAGCGGGTCCTGGGGGAGGAGACTGAGAAATCCAGAAATGGGCAGAAACATGCAACGAAGGGGTTAAAGCAATTGTTTTGAAAAGGATAGGCTATATTTGTTTTTTTTAATGGATAATTTAAATAGTCATTTATTTGTATACTTATAATCCATTTTAGTTCCTATAATTGACTACATGTGGTATGGTAGAAACATTTTTATATTCATCACAGTGGCAGTTTACTCTCCAAAGACATTTGTAGCCATAAATGTTGTAATTTTAAAGCATGATGTAGAAACTCAGAAATGCCGGTTGTTAGTTCATAAGAGTTCTACTTTGTACATATTGTTTGAATTAATCTTCTCTGTTATGGGAGGAAAGAAAATTAAATAGTACTAAATGGTTTATAACAAAAAACAGTTGTCCTTGCCTCACCCCTGCACCTCCCCTACCCTGGGCTCTGACCCTCAGAGAGCACTTCGAATTCTTTGTCTTGTTTGATAGTTATTTCTAGATCTCTAAATAAGATGCTCAGGTGAGGTTCTAAAACTCGGACATTATCTATTGATTTTCCGTAATGCTAGAGGAAAACACTGTTTCTGTATCCCACTTCCACTCTTGCCATTTTCCCCAATACTTATGCGGAATTTTTAGCGAGGTCAGTATGTTCGTGTAAATAACAGTCCTTGCAAAACCTAAGCAGTCTGTTATGCTCTTGTCTTTCTTGCAAAGTGTTCGATTTTCCTGGGCTTATAATTGCCTTGCCTGTTTTCCCCTTTTATAGTTTTCTACTTTTTGAAGGCTTAATTTTTCCCTGTATTTTTTTATTATGAAATTGATTAAGCAAGGAGGCTGAGGTGGCTCTAATGCCGCGGTAGCCTCTGTTAGCAAACCAAAATGTAAGCCTGTAAATGCCTCCACGTTGGGAAATCAAAATGCTAAGGCCAACCAGCCACAGACAGCCAACCGGGCTGCCAGCTCCGGCCAAGCGATGGCCCTGCTCTGCTTGTCGCTTTCTCTGCTTGTCTTTCCCTTGCCCGCGGGCAGAGCCTGCCTAACCGCCTCCGGTCTGGGCTGCCCCACTGGAATTCATTTTTGCTCAAATAAACTCCTAAAATGTTTAGTACACCTCGGGTTATCTTTTAACAGTATCGATAACTTTTTCAGCGTATCAGATGGCCTATCTTTTTATTATTTTCACTTTTTCCTGGAGACCTCCACCCACCTCCCACCTCGCACGGTCTGACCTGGTTGCCTTCTATGTCTGCCTGCGATGGTGAAGGTGGCGTAGAGGTTAATTTGTCCCCAGTGTCAGCCCTGGGAGAGCAACAAAGACCCAGTTAGAGAATCTTTCATTTCGATTTTGCACTGAGTTAATACCCTTAGATTGGTTGAACACTGAACACATGAATGCACCCTAGTTTTATACGTATTTATGCATTTCTGGGCAAGCCTGGGGAAATGGGGCGTCATCATATTTCCCTCGGGCACCATTAGGCCTCGGTAAGCCACTGACGATCATAATTTAGTGAGCTCAGCCAGTGATGCTCTTGTTCCTTTTGTGACACATTCCACTGTACACATCTTTGTAAGGGACCTATTTCAGTTGTAATGCCATTGAAACCAAGCTTATAAATAAACCTTCAAATCACTGTGCCACCAAGTGTAAATCCAGAGTTTCAGAAACGAAGTATACACAACCAGAGTGCTCTAGGAAAGCGGGCCTCAGCACACAGAACATACGCTAGTAGATACACCCAGTGAGTGTTTGTTGCATGACTAAGTGAGCAATGAAGGAATGAAGCCAGCATGTCCATTGATAAAGACCGTGGCCATCGTGGTTGGGCCGAGCACGGCCTTCCGGAGACCCCCGCAGGCATTTTCAGTGCGCAAGCAAATTGCTCAGCCTTCAGAATAAAAGAGCCACAACAACAAACACAACTGACTTTGAGTCTCAACACTGTCACTCGCCAACTGTGGTAACTCCCACCTCATAAGGCTGAGCAAACATTAAGGGTAAGGTGTGTGGGCAGTGCCCACTTGGGGGTCCCCAATGTGCCTCCTGCTCCAACAGGGTTTGGGCGGAACGGACCCGGGCCGCCCCTTCCTCCAGCCTCCCACCACCTCCAACCTCCTTTCCAGTCACCACCTTCGGAACCACCTCAGCCATCCTCGGCCTCCGAGACCAGCCAGCGCTGTTTTTCCACCTTAACTCCTCATTGCTGACCAACCACGAGCTCCCAGATTCATCAGAATCACGCCACCGAGGTGGAGGCTGCGGTCAACCGCCTGCCACCTGCATCTGCGGGGCCCCACACCTACCTCCGTCTGGGCTTCTGTTTCCACGAGCATGTCTTAAGGACTCAAACCCAGGCGATGGCCGCCTTCTCCTCCAGGACAGGCTGGGCTGGAGACTCCCCAGGATGAGTGGGGTAAGCTCAGGACTCCATGGAGGCCGCCGTGGCCTTGGAGAGGAGCCTGCGCCCGGCCTGTGGATCCGCAGGCCCCAGGTTCTGCCTGCGCAGCCCCTCAGCTCTGTGGTTTCCTGTGGAACCGCTTCCTGGCTGAGCAGGTGACATGCATCAAGAAGATGGGCGACACCTGGCCACCTCCGCAGCTGGCCGCCCTCAGGCTGGGCTGGGTGAGTGTCTCTTTGAAAGGCTCCCTTTCCAGCAGGACCAGGAGCCCTTGGAGCCCAGAGGCCTTCGAGGGGCCCCTCTGCATCCCCCTGGTGTCTGGCTTTCACCTGAGCCTCTTCCCAAAACCCCTAGCCAGCCTTTTAACCACCCTGGAGCCCTCTCCCATGCATTGGACAGAGTGGAAACAATACAGCTTTTTGCAACAAAAAAATAAAAATTAAAAAACGGTTAAAGCATCTGGCACACGTTCTGTTAGTTCCCTTTCCTCTCGCTCAGTTAGGTTCAGTGCGGAGAGAGTTGAAGAGAGAGAGTGGTTGAGAGAGCAAGGAGCAAGCTTCCAACAGGTCGAACTGTCCCACCAAATCCTCACTGTGAAGTCCTAACCCCCAGTCCCTCAGAATGTGACCTCACTTGGAAATAAAATCATCGTGGATATAATTAGTTGTTCTACATGTCTAGTGTCACATGAAAGAGGAAATTTGGACACCAGCATGAACACAGTGAGAAGGCCGTGTGCAGATGAAGTTAGAGACTGGGGGGATTCTTCCACGAGACAAGGAATAACAGTGGCTGCCAGTAAACCACCAGGAACGGGGAAGAGTCTCCCAGCCCTCAGCAGGAACCAACCCCTGTTGACGCTTTACTCTCAGACTTCCAGCCTCCAGGACTGCGAGACAATGCATTCTAAGGTCCTCGGTTTATGATGTGCACTTAGTTATGGCAGCCCCAGCAAACCCACGCAGGAGGCCCCCTCTCCGGGACTGGAATTCAGGCCTCACTGAGGAAGGTGTGGCCGCAGCCCAGAGGGTGAGAGACTGAGTCGTGTGCAGAACTGCCCCAGGTCAGAAGTGGTCTAAGTAACAGAAATGAGCCCCAGCCTCCCCCAGTCGGCAGCTGGGAGCCTTCTGCAGGTGCCAGTGGGCTGTGACTTGTGGGCAGGAAAGGGCAATCTGGAACTCACTAAGAATTGTGAGGTGCCGCTGAAGCTTGATGGGGGTGAGGACCAGTGGATGCCCCCATCCCCATGTCGCTGGTGTCCAGGCAGTAGGAGCAGCAAGAAAAGAATGGAAGCTTGCTGCCTGCTAGGAGCAGAAGCCCTTCCTCCTGCAGTGCTCCCTCTAGCGCCCTCTACTGGCATGTTTAGCATCATGCTGCTGCCAAGGAGAAAAGCTTGCAGTGCGCCCAGTTCCCTGGCAGAAAAAGCCACGAAAGGGAAAATTTAGAGTTAAGGGGCAATACATTGATAATTGGCACACACACACACCCTCAGTTAAATGTATTGAAACACTATAGAAAGGAGTATATTATTTTGAGAAGAAGAATCTGCTTCCTCCAAGGAAATGGTCAGAGGCTGATGGCTACATGGCAGAGCTGATCTCACAGGGATTCCTGATATTTTGGTGTCATGTGATATTTTGGCTGTCTAGTGATGCCTGGGTATTCTCCTCAAAATAATGTTTTGGAATGCATGATCTAAAATACATAAAAAACAAGGAAGCCAATTACATTGAAATACAGCAATAAAATTATCTCTTTAGAAACCAAGTTCATGCATGATATAGTGTGCTGGGTAATTTTGCGTGCCAATTTGACTAGGCCATGGGGTGCTCAGATATTTGGCTAAATATTATTTCTGAGTGTGTCATGAGGGTGTTTCCAGACAATATTAACACTTGAATCTACATTGTAAGGTGGATTGCCCTCCCTGATGGGCATCACTTGATCCCTTAAAGGCTTGACTAGAACAAAAGGGTAGAGGTAGGAAGCGTTCTCTCTGCCCCTGGCTTGAGCTGGTCAGTCTTCTCCTGACCTCCCTGGAACTTATATATTAGCCCCCCATTTCTGAGAACTACCCCACTAGCTCCAGCTTTCTTGGGTCTCCAGCTTGCAGATGGCAGGTCATGTGACTTCTCAGCCTCCAAAACCATGTGAACCCATTCCTCATAATAAAATACATATATATCACAGATACATCCTTATCAATGCATTAAAAAACAAGATCTACCAGTGAGTCTAATAGCTCCCTAATTTCTAAGTAGCAACGACTGGGAAAGACATGTGGGATATTTGTAACCGCTGTGAAGTGATGTGAACATACCAGTAGTTTGCGTCGGTGACAACGTTACCGATGGTCCTATTTATTACTAATGGTGCTGCCTACATTCATAATTAGAGAAAATGCTAAGTTTCAGTTGAGGCTACTGGGAGACTAAAAGGACCTGGTTCCTCCACTCGAGTTTGCGTTAGAACCCCTGGCAAGAGGTGAGGGCGGCGGCTGGGCTGACCTAGGCCTCTCTGTGCACAGGGAGGCGGTTTTGCAGCTCAGGCCAGGAAGACGAATCATGTCAACAGCAGCACCAGCCTACCCGACGCCCAAACAACAGGGGCTGTGCAGCTGGGGGCGCCCAGCCCCCCCGGAGGCCTCCACTGCCCCTCGCTTTGCCCCATCACAGTTGTCGCCTCCTGCACAGGGCAGCCTGCAAAACCCAGACCCACGTGGCCTTGTGAGCGAGGAAAGGGAAGTTCCCGGCCTCACAAGGCTCACTCACACGGGAACATAACGACACACTTCATAGTTTGGGGGGGGGGGGGGGGGTCACGTGGCTGTGCCTACGCCTCGGCCCAGTGAGTCAGAGAGGAAAGGCTCGTGTGTTCGCAGGGGTGGAGCCGGACCCACCGACCGCTGGCTGGTGGGGATCCAGACGGGGCGCCCCGCCCTCGAGGGGCCCGCAGCGCGCAGGCCCGAGATGCCTGGTCAGCACCCTGCTCCCCGGGCGTCTGGCGGGCGCTGCGGGGAGGCCTCCAGGTGACCCCTGCTGGTGTTTCCAGGAACGCTGGTGGGGGCCAGCCTCTGAGGTCTCGTCCTGTTTTCCTGCGTGGAAAAAAGGGAGAGGGAAGCTCCGGCTGGTAACCTGGGCACTGGCACGACTCGCCGCCTCCGTAGCGCTCAAGCGTCACCCGGGCCGGGCGCGGCCGTGGCAACGCAGGGGGCCCTGCCACGTCTCCTTTCCTCCCCTGCCCGGACTAAAAGGGAATTAACCGCCCGATTTGTACATTTCGGGAGCACTGTGGGCAAAGCCGGCCTTCCCGCAGGCTGCGCGAACCACGAGCCTAGGGGAAAACGGGGGCTTCCTGATTCGGGAGCATCATTCTTTCGCGCACCTTCTGAAGAGCCCCCCAAACGAACACTACACGTTTTCTCCACGTTTGGAGGGGAAAGTATCTGCAAGGACCATTCGAGTATGTGTAACCCCCTCCGCGCCGCAGCCCCACGAGCCCCCACCAGACGCTGCCCCGCGCGCAGCTCCCTCCAGCCGCACAGCCCTGGGGAGGAATTCAGAGGGCGCGACACCCGGAGGGGGCCCCCCGGCTCGGGGAGTCGGTCTCCACCCGCCCTGACAGCGCGGAGGGGCAGCTGGTGCCGCCCCGGGCAGCGCGGCTCCATGCATCCCGAGCCCGGGGCCAGCCAGGAAGAGCGCAAGTGCCAAAGTAAACGAGGCTCCTCCCCGGCGCGGTGCCAAAGCCCCGCGTTTACACCGCGGCTGCCAGGCCCTCGGAAGGCTCCTGGAAAGCTCCGCTGGGCGGGCGCAGGGAGCCCCACGCGTCCCTGCGCCCCGGGGGCGCGCACTCAGCCGTCCCCAGGAGGCCCGACGGACGCTGGGCTGTTCTGGACGGACCGCGCCATTCGGAGGCGGGGAGCGCCATCCGGACAGAGGGGGGCCCTCTTGTCAAAGGCCCCGGTCCCAGGTCTAGGACAACTTCTAATGTCTCGCCCTTTAGCTCCCTTCCTCCCAACACTACGAACCCCCACTGTCCCAGAAGCGGCCCTGGGAAGACTGCGCCTTGGCCCCAGGAGGGCTTCCTCGGAGCTCGCTGAGGACGGCGCTGGCCGCTGGGGAAAGGACTGACATTAACCGCAGAAGAGCTACGCCCAGGGACGGTGGGCGGTGCGGGCCTATCTTCTGACACGCGGTGATGGCCCAGGGGTGGCATCCCCAAGCGCTGTCCTACCCCCCCACCCCCCCACCCCCCCGCGCGTGAAAGCGGATTTGGTTAAGTTTTACTGGTCACCCAGCAATCAGTGTTGTCCGACGGTGGTGTGGCCGCAGGGCTCTGGGTCTGGCTGATTCCTTGGAGAGCCAGGGCGGCGCTGCTCTCCCTCCCGCCGCCGCGTTTCCTTTGGGGCCGGCGGCACCCACTGCGCTCCCTGGCCGTGCTGGGTGGCCGCTTTCCTACCTGGGGAATTCCTCCTCTGGCCTCCCGCCCTGCAGGCGGCAGGTTCGGCCTTCACTCCGGCACATCAGTGCTCTCTGGTGGCCACACGATGCAGCAGCTGCTCCCTCGGCAGACTGCTTCTGCGGGAAGCAGCCCTGGGAGACGCTGGCCTGCTCTGATTTCTTCTGAGCCAGGGATGCTGACGCGCTCCAGGGCAGCCTCGG
Organism: Miniopterus natalensis; assembly: GCF_054644295.1. Taxonomy (NCBI): domain Eukaryota; kingdom Metazoa; phylum Chordata; class Mammalia; order Chiroptera; family Miniopteridae; genus Miniopterus; species Miniopterus natalensis. The sequence continues at coordinate 81,471,121 of NC_142085.1, read as the reverse complement.
CAGAGAGGGTCTGCCTCTTTAATCGTTTACTCTATCATTAGCCATCCCATTATGACCTCAGCAGCTCCGGTTACTTCTCTGGGTCTCTGTTCCTCACCTATAAACTGAGAGGATTAAAACAGATCATCTCTGGCTTTAACCTTCAGGATTCAAGGTCTTGTGTCATTCATTCAACAGGTACTAGGTGTCAGTCAAGTGTAGAGGTTCAGGCTCATCAGAGAGTGAACCTGTGCATTCCTGGACTTTAAATTGCAGCAGGAGACAGCTAATAAGCAGTAAACATAATAAAGAAAGTACATAGTATGTTAGAAGGTGATCGGTGGCATGGGAAAAACAGCTGGTATGGGAATGGGGAGTGGTGGCCAAGGGAAAGGGCGGGTGTGGTAGAGACAGGATAGGACTCTGAGTGGTCACCTTTGAGCAGAGACCTGTGAGAGGAGGGTGGGAGGGAGTTAGTCCTGCAGGTTTTCCAGGGAAGAGCACTCCAGGTAGGGGAAAACCAGTACAAAGACGGGACATGAGAGTCTGGCTCTATGTGAGGACCAATAAGAAAGCCGTGTGGCTGAATTAGAGCGATGGAAGGTTAGAAGGGGGAGGAGACCATATCAGAAATGGGGGACAATTACATAGAAGCTTGTAGACCATTGCAAAGATTTTGTCATTGACTCTGCAAGAAAGAAGCCATTGGAGGTGTTGTAGGGGGCGACAACGACATCTGGTGTTAGACCAGGGAGGTCAGACCGGACCTGAGTTCAGCAACCTTGGTACCTGAGTTCTGACTAGGAAAGAATTCAGAGCCAAGACTCAAACTATAAGTACATTTATCTAGAAAATCACAGAGGTAGAAGAAGTAATTCATAGAAGAAGTGGGCTGAGGAAACAAGTTGTAGAGGCAAAGGAAGGGCCCTTGGAGCTTGGGAGTGAGGAAGGTAATAGTAATGCTCCTGTGGGAGGGACAAGGGAAAGAGGAAGGCGCAGACGTGCTTCTGGGAAGGAGAGCACTCTGGGGCCTCCTTCCTATGGGTTTTAAGGGTGGAGATTTTAGGGGAAGTCCCAGGGGAAGATCTCTAGAGAATATTCAGCAGCTTTCCTGGTGTGTCCTTTCAGGGTCTAGGTCTCACCCATTGATTGGCCGGCCCAGGGCAGGGGGTCATTAGTCAATGCAGCTGGTCCTGAGGTCAGCCTTGCTGTTGCTGGTCTGCTTTTGCTGCTTTTCTGGGCCTGGAGCTGAAATACAACTGAGGCTTAGGTGTTATCTCTAGGGAGGAAAGACCAGGGGGTCCAAACCGCATGAGCAGCCATATGCTAGGGGAGGGAAGGTCATGCTGGGGACGAGGTCCCATGACACAACTGTCCTTTGCTAGACACCTGGGGCTTTCTGCCCTGGTGACCTTCTGTACCTGGCCCATCGTCCTTGCTCTGCTCATGTCTGTCTATCTGCCTACCACAGAGGGTTCTGAGCAGAGGAGCAGCACAATCTGCCTTATATTTTTACAGGGTCGTTGTTAGTCTGCTGGGATTGCCTTAATACAATACCATTGACAGAGTGGCTTAAAACAACACAAATTTATCTCCTCACAGTTCTGGAGACTGGAAAGTCCGAGATGATGGTCTGGCTGGGTTGGGTTTCTGGTGAGAACCCTCTTCCTGGCTTGCAGAGGACAGATTTCTCACTGTGTCCTCATATCAGGGAGAGAGAGGAAGCTCTGGTGTCTTTTCTTCTTCGAAAGGGCAGTAATCCCACCATGGGGGCTCCACCCTCATGACCTCATCTAATCCTAGTTACCTCCCAAAGTCCCACCTCCAAATATCATCATTACATTGGGAATTAACACCTTGACCTATGAGGGACACATCCAGCCCACATCAGAGTCACTCAGGCTGCTGTGTGAACCGGACAGCAAGGGGAGGGCACATGTCCCGGGGAGCACCGGGAGCAGGCGGCTTACAGGATAATCCAGGCGAGGGCTGGTGGCTGCGGCTTGGACCAGCGTGGGAGCGGTGGAGCGACTGACCAGCCTCTGGGTGTTGAGAGGAGAGACAACAGGATTTCTTGACAGATTGAATGTGGGCAAAGAACTCAAGGATGAGTAAGGGTTTTATTTGTGTTGCTTTGGTTTTGGTTAATCCTCACTCTAGGATATTTTTTCCATTGGTTTTTAGAGAGTGGAAGGGAGGGAAGGGAGGAGAGGGGGAGAGAGAGAGAAACATCAATGATCAAACCTGCAATTCAGGCAGAACCTGCAACCCAGGTACATGCCCAGGAATCAGCCCTTTGGTGCGCCAGCTGGCGCTCTAACCACTGAGCACACCAGCCAGGGTATGACTAAGGGTTTTGAACTGAGCAACTGGAAGTTGCCATTAATTGAGATGGGAGAGTGAGGTGGGTGGAGCCGGGGTTTAAGATCGAACATTCTGTTTGGGACGTGTTACCTTTAAGACGCCTGTTTGTGAAGAATTAGATGTGCAAAGCTCAGGGGTTTCAGGGGAGGGTTGTTGCAGATCATTATATACTATAGAGTGTGGGTTTTAGAGTCAGACAGACTTGTGTTCAAATCTCAGTCCTCTTACTTACTGGCTGTGTCTGCCTGGAAAAGTGCCTTCACACCCACTGGCCTTGCTGTTTAGCACATGCTTGTTCAGCAGCCCCATGCGTCAGGCACTGTTCTGGGAGCTGGGATCGCAGCAATAAGCAAAACAAAGTCCCTGTTCTCTCGGAGTTTTGATTTCAATAAAAGGCGGGTAAAATAAATGACTGCTGGGGTTGGCTGAATGGATGGAGCCATACATCGCCTCAAGCACGCAGCGTGGGGTCTTGTCCAGTAAACAGCTGATTCCACCACCCTCCCCTTGCTTTCTACCCATCGGAAGACAAAGAGTGTCACATGCTTGGAGGGCCGAGGGGCTGGAGGGCATTTTGAGTGGCAGCCTTCCATCTCCACAGCAACTACAGAACTGACTCCCTAGGAATAGAGTGCAGAATATTCTTACAGAAATCCCGGAATGATATGTTGCCTCCACAGCAAGCTGAGCCTCTGATTTGTGTTCTTTGGCTCTACTCCGGAGCTCAGATCCTGAACCCAGCACAGACACTAAATGAGATGATGCCGGAGGCGGCAAGGTTAGTTTAACGAGCAAGCACCGGGGACGGTATCTTAACATAGTTTGTCCTTGTAATAAGTGTATTCGTAGTTTTAAAAAAAATTACCTTCCTTCTTAAATGATAGATGTTTGAGATCCCTTCGTTACGCCAGGCGGGCTCCTCAAGGTGGGAAGGAAAGCCCAGGGAGGAGCTCGTCATGGGCGAGCAGAGGCCTGGATGGCAGCCTGAGGTTCCTGAGCATTCACAGGTGGCAGGGGCACATTCACCGATGGCAGGGGCACGGTGCCAGGCAGCAGCTGTAGAGGCAGGAGGGCAAGAGTGGGCGAGGGGGAAGCTCAGGAAGGGGAGCGAGGTAGGGATGGGCATGAGGAGGCCAAAAGTGGGGATGTGGGCCCTGGGTGTAGTGATCAAAATGCTGCTTCCATCGGGTGCATTCCGGGAGCAGTGGCCTGGGAGATGTACGGAGGAGGGAGTCGATGAGGGCAGGAAAAACGTTAAAGATGTTTGTCTGTGGCTCTTCCCATGAGCGGCCAGCAGAGACCTCTGAAAATGCTTCCCTATTCACTTGACCCAGAAAACCCCACCAAACCATGGAAATCAAGAGGTTCAAATCTTCCTGTTCACTTTAAGAACACTCGTGAAACTGCCCAGGCCATTGAGGGCGTGCATATCAGAAAAGCCACCAAGTAGTTGAAGGGTGTCACTTTACAGAAGCAGTGCGTGCCATTCCCTCCTTGCGGTGGTGGAGTCGGTAGGTGTGCCCAGGCCAAACAGTGGGGAGGGACGCAGGGTCAGTGGCCCAACAACAGTGCTGAATTTTTGCTGCACATAACTACCACCTCTGGCCTCTCCTCCCTTTAGATCAGGGATGGGGAACCTTTTTTCTGCCGAGGGCCATTTGGATATTTATAACATCATTCGCGGGCCATACAGAATTATCAACTTAAAAATTAGCCTACTAGCCCAGCCTGGCGTGGCTCAGCGGTTGAGCATCGACCTAGGATCCAGGAGATCAGGGTTTGATTCCTGGTCAGGGCACATGCCCGGGTTGCAGGATCGATCAATGACTCTCTCATCAGATGTTTCTCTCTCTCCCCTCCTCTCTCTGAAATCAATAAAGATATATTTTAATAAAAAAATTAGCCTGCTATATTTGGTCAAACATTTCATTGAATTTATTGAATTTTGAGTCCCCCCTGCTCCCCACCCCTGCTCTAATCAGCTTCTCCTCTGGTTTCTGAAGCCCTTTGCATTCGTCGCTCATACGGCTCCGACCACATCCATTACCTGAGTGTTGAGGAGGGATGGGATGGCGGTAAATTCTAGTCAGATTAGTCTTAGCTGCGGTGGCTCCCACGTTCTTACCCTGGCGTCCTTCCTTCCATACTGGACTCGAACATGGTTTGATAGGACTTCTCAGGAGCTTTACTGAAGTGAACCAGACAGAGGTGGTGCTCAATTCCTGTTCAGAGTGTCCTGGACAGCGCCAGAGAGGTGCTGTGTGAGGAACGGGAATGCTTCCAAATAGTGCTGCCCATGGTCCCGATGAGGTGTCCAGGCCTGCACCTGAGCATCCCTCCTCTCCTTTCACTCTCCCTCTCCCTCAGAAAGCGCTGTGTTTGCTCTGCGTGGGTCTTCACGGCTAAGAGTAAAGAAAGTCATTATTCCAAGGCTCCCAAATGAGTGTGTGGTTGGAATAAATGCAAGAATCCAGGCACACCTTCTTAGGAATCATATGAAGAAAGTAATTTGAGTTGAGCTATTGATTCTTAGGAGTCATCGAGATAAATCACGAGCTGATGTGAATAGTTAGTTCTGTAAAACAATGCAGCACTTCAGATAAATGCCTACTCTAAGAGCACATGAAATATCCCCACTGACAAAACAAATTGCGGGGGGGGGGGGGGGGAGTAAGACAATGATTTATAAATAAACCCTATACTGTAACGGTAACACTTCCTTTAATGAAATCCACCAATGGATTTAAATTATTCTATCAAAATTTAAAACATGCATAATTTTAACACAGCCATCCCACATGCTAAGTTTAAGGATATTCCTAAGAGCGTTCTTATAACAGCAGAAGCTTGTCCTTTCACAGGTACTGGTTAAGTGAGTTATCTGCATAATGGAATACTACACAGCCATTAAGAGAATGGAGGGGTATGGCAGGCAAGACCTCCAAGGCATACTGGATTTAAAAGCAGTGTGTAGTACTGTGCATAGGCCATCATTCCTGCAAAGAAAGACACATGCAGTTCTATTGCAAATACATGGAGCATTTCTAAGATAAGCAAACACTGGTAATAACTTACTTGTACTGAGACAAGTGGGTGACTAGGGAGGAGGCGGTGATTTTTTTTCTGTCTCAAGTGCGTGCAGTACCTACTGTTTTCTATTAAACACACTCCATCCTAATACAAAACATGTTTTTATGTCAATTGTGGTACATCCACGTTGAAAAGGATTTTTGTCAAGTCAATTAATTTCTAGACTATCCCAACCTAGATTTTATGTCAATGGAAAACTGGGGTTTTGTTAACTGTGTGATATTAAGCAAGTCAACCACCTGTGTGGCCTCAGAACTCATCCGAAAATGATGGGCTTAGACTACCAGTGACTTCCACCAATCTCTTTGTGGTTTAAGATGCTGTGATTATATGACTCGATTTTGCAATATTTGAAAAAGTTCCCAATAAACTGGCAAAGAGAATCAGTGCCTATCAGACAGTGAGCGGTACTGTGGCAAAAGTAACTGTATGCAGCTACTACTACTTTTACATTTTATTCTTAAACCACACTTTACAGGTTCCTTTCCATTTCTCTTCCATGTGTATCTGAAAGATCCAAGGAAGAAGAGGCATATGTTCAACTGAAGAAATTTATTTACTTTTTTTTTTCTAGGTACATAGATGACAATTATAGACAAGTTTTGATACATAGGAAAACCCTTCTGTCCTTTCTCTTTGCTAAATGAATCATCACAATAATTTTTACAATTTTTTAAAAACAATACACAGCTTTCTTGGGCTGAAGCAATCGCGAGTACATATTGGTACTGGTATATTACAGCTACTTACAATGTTTAAAAACAGCAATGGAGAAAAATAAGTTATTTAAATACTGATTTCATATACAGAAAGTGCAATGTTGTTAGTTGTTATATAACTTGCTTGACAGCTCCTTGCTTCATCAATTTAAAATCAAGGGAACTTGGACTCAGACTGCTAGGTTTATTTTTCTGAAAATAATACAGTACACACAGGCAGCGGTGACTTGGTGAGCTGACTCCCTTTGCTGAGTTATGAAAGCAAACTTTGCTATGTCAGGAACTGATTACCAATACACCAGTAATTTCCAACGTCGCCCACCCCCAGGTTTAGGACAGAGAAAAGGGCCCCAGGGTAAGGCAGCCATAAAAATCTATCTCCTACTCAGTTATTTGGGAATGTCAGTAGTGGTTGGGGCCGGCTGCATTTCCTCCTCGACAGCTTCAAAGTGAAAATTTACACAACGGATGTGTAGCTACCTGAGCCTAACTGCCTTTCCAGGTTTCTTTTGTGCTTTCCCAAGATGACAATTGCCACCATTTCCTCAACATCCTGTACCAAGTGCAACTGTTTAAACCTGGATATTGCTGACCTGACCACCTGTCTTCCAACACCCACAGGCGACCCCAAGCCACCTCAGTTAAGTGTAACACACAAACACCGAGGCTTTTCTAGGATCAAATTAAAAGTGTAAAGCAAAAGAAGACCCAACAAATACTAACGATAAAAAACAAAGGATTTTTAAAAGTACAATAAAATAAAAACCACCTCAGACCTTTCAAATCAGGAAGGCCTTCCCACCCACAATTACCCGTGGTCCCTGAATTTGACTTCTCTATGCAAAGGCAATGATTTCCAAAGACGAGTGACAAGAGTACGGTTTGGCATTCTCAAAAGCTCAAGCTCAGAAAATTCCCTTTTCTGGTGCCACGTTTACTTCAATAAATGTTACAGTGAGAGTGAAAACTTGGAAATTCACGCAAGATTTCTCCTCCCCCTTCGTTACCTGTTATGCATGACTTATGCGTGGTCTTTTTGCTTAAACTCCGAGCAGGGTCTCTCAAATGTCACGCTGAGGTTACTGCAAACACAGAAGAGAAGCCCACCTGACAGCCCTGTGTCGGCCACAGCACTGGACACGTTTCAGCAACGTGGTTATAGGAGAGTCCAGCAGCCGTGTTACTTCCCAAATGGGCTATGCTAACGGGACGTCACAACCTGAGGTGACAAAAATGGGCCATTTTTAAGTGTGCCATCGAAATTTGGCAGCTTTAGGTTTTTATTCTAGATTTCCACAACTTCTTCCCATGGCATCTTACAGAAAGTCTTACTGAAGAAATATATATTATTTTTTTAAATGCATACCAAAGAAAGACTACATATATCACCTGAGAACATCTTTTCCTCAGAAACACAGATCTAAGTATATAAAGCAAATGCTGAAATGGCTTTGTAATTAATGAAATCACTTTCCCCCCTGAGGGAAGTCATTTGTTTTAGTGAGTAGATGAAATATTACAGAACTTTTGATCAAAGCTTTGTGTTGACAGGGTTTCTATTGTAAATGATCACAGTCAACGCTTAGCATAGTGCTTGTGAAAGAACAAAAAAACAAAGTCATTTTGGAAAAATGGAAATCTTATTAGTTGTCTAAACTGCTTGCTGGGAAATCAGACACAAGACTAAAAGGGCAGAGTGTGCTGAAATCAGTTGGAAACAATTGAAAATATGCAAATACCTAATATATGGAGAATGTAGTTTGGCTCCAAAGTGAAGCTTTATTTGAATTAAAAGAATTATATAAATAAGAAAAGAAGGAAAACAGTATCTTAATGGTAAGACAGAAAAAAACTTTTAAACATCTCATCAACTACTTCCCTTTTTCAAAACATGTCTGAAATCTTCAGCCTTACAATGACTCTTTGCAGAGGTGTTCTGTTAGCTGACGGCTGAGTTTTGGGATGGACGTGGCCAGGAGTCCAAGCCAACACCATGGCACAGTGATCAACATGGTAACAACACTACACTGATTAAAATGAAAGGTAGTTATGTAAACACACACCCACACCCACTCACATATACACACATGGTATCTTTGTGAATTACAGATAGTTTACTAGATTTGTAGTTAGATACACACTCCTGCGAAATAAGCCATGTAGCATGAGATCATCAGAGAAGCCCATTTTTGCTGGAAACATCCCAGATATGTCAGATGGCAGTCTAAGCTGAAAGACTTGGAACTATGGTTACATGGTAGTGAATGCTAGTTAGATAACTGCTTAAAAGCTTATATTAAGGCAAATAAAAGCTGACTGCTAGAAAGCAATTATTAAAATGTCTCGTTTACCTAAAGGAGAAGAGGACTTTTTTTTTCTAGTGCAGACAGATTTTCTTACTTTTGAACCAATGAGGGTGTCAACCGTGTACAATCACTCCCGAGTCTGTTACTTTGGCCTAGCTAAGCCTGTCTGGTCCTCGGGGATCCTGCAGGGTGACAGACGGAAGGTCAAGGGCCCCATGAGAAATGGAACAGGCTGCCCCTCCCTCTACCCCCTCCCGGCACACCCAGACCGACCGGAGGCACAGCTTTTGTGGCAAGTTGGCATCTTGGTTCTACCATGTTCTGGAAATAAAAATAAGTGCTTGTCTTTTCTTTGGGGGTCAAAGAGAACCACCCCGATTTCCTCAAAGGGGCTTTTCTGGAGAAGAGAGGGTCATCGGGCCTGTGCCAAGGTTTCGAGCTCTGTCTGGCCACACACTGGGCCTTTCTTCTGGATCTGGTCTGCATGTCAGGGGAAAGAGAAATTGCATCAGCATCATAAGCACAGTGAAAGGGTGGCTCTTGTCCAGGGAGGTCCATCCCAGGCCTGGCTACACGGCCTCAGGGCCTGGTGGCAGTTTGAAGAGTCTGGCTGCAGACACGAGCTTGCTTATGTGTCTCTCCTCTGTGATGCCAGCGTCCTGAAGGCAAGTGTGGGACAGAGAAGGCACTTGGCCCAGTGTGCTGAAGCCTGCCTCTGTGAGGGCGCTGGTGTACATGGGCAAACCAATGGAAATCAGCCAATCCGACACAGATGAAACGCATCCGGGAGAGAGGGGCTTTCTGCAGATTTCTGTGAGTCCGCCGCTTGGAATCTGGATAAAGAAAGAAAACCATTTAGAGAGACTCTACACATGCCACTGGAAGGCTACTTCTTATAAGCCTAAAAGGAACACTACTATCACATTACGCCGCTGTACTAGCAGAAAGTGAAGATGCTATATGTCAAAAACCAAGTAGCATAAAGAATCCTTTCTCGATTTTTCAGTGGTGAGTCAAATTTTCGAGAAAGTGTCTGAGGTTCTAGAAGGTACGTGGAATTAGACCTAACCCAAATTATGTGTCCAACTTTCCACACTGTGAGCATTTATATTTCTGGCTATTTTGTCTCGTGGTGACATGCTCTTCAAGGAGAGATCCCAAAGATGACTGAAGAGGCAGGCCGTCCTGTGCGACAAGGTGAGAAGTAAAACACTCAATGGTTGCATGCTTATAAAGTAGATTTTCCACCATATTTTGAATCTACATTAAAACTAGAAGATTAAACATTTCATCACTATAAAGACCCTAAAATACAATAATAACAAGTATTGGCTAGGGCAGGGAAATGGTCATTTCTATTTGACTTTGGGAAGATCAAGTGCTATACCTTTCAAAAGGTAACTGACTACCACATGGGCACATCTCTGACAGGTGGTGCGGTCTCGATGAAGCAAATCCTTTCAAGTAACGTATCCTTAGAAATTAACCTCAGATGTCTACATAGGATTTATTAAGAGTGTTTTTCACTACATTACTGAAAATAAGAAAATTGGAAAAAACCTAAATGTTTCACCAATACAGATGGCTAACCTAGAACACATTCACCAACAAGAACACTTTGGAGTGTTGATAACACAAAAGAACTTTTAGTAAGAAGACTGGGTTCACGCTCTGACAACAGAAAACAATCAGGTTTCGAAACTGTGCATTTAAGTTCTTTGTATCAACAACACTCCAAAGTGTTCTCGCAGGTGAATGTGTTCTAGGTTAGCCATCTGTATTGGTGAAACATTCAGGACTTTTTTTCAATTTTTGAAATTTTCAATAATGTAGTGAAAAACTCTCTTAAAGCTCTGTAGACATCTGAGGTTAATTTCTGAGGATACATCACTTGAAAGGATTTGCTGCATGGAGACTGCACAAAGTCTCAGGGATGCACTTGCTAAGTGGAATAAGCCAGTCAGAGAAAGACAAGTATCACATGATCTTACTCATATGTGGAATCTAATGAACAAAAATGGCTGATGAACAAAATAGATCCAGAAACATGGAAGCATGGAACAGACTGATGAATCTCAGAGGGAAGGTGGGGGTAGGTGGGTGGGTGGGGGGAAGAGATTAATTAAAGAATTTATATGCACATATACATAACCCATGGACACAGACAATAGCATGGTGAAGGCCAGAGGGGACAGGGCTAGAATGGAGGGTGGTCAATGGGGGGAAAAAAGGGGACATCTGTGATACTTTGAACAATAAAGATAAATTTTAAAAACAAAACTGTGCATTTACTATTATTATATATAGAGAAATGACTGGATGGAGTTAACTTCTTTGCAGTGCTGGGAGTGTGGATAATTTCATTTTTTTCTTTGCAGGAGGCAGACAATCAATGACTCTCATCATTGATGTTTCTATCTCTCCTCCCGCCCTTCCTCTCTCTGAAATCAATAAAGATATATATTTTAAAAAAATAAATAAAATGACATTTTAAAACTCTGTAGGCTGAATATGCATTGCTTCCCTCCCAGGGGTCTTCTTTTGATAGTTATAATGAACCCCGGGCTACTTCGTGGATGCCAGTGTGCTCAGCATTAAGCTCTGTAACTAAATGGATTCAAAAAGCAGGGTGAGAGTAACGGCTGCTCACCGCCATGCGGTGCTGCTTGCGAAGCAGCTTCACCCGGATCTGGTCCATGTGGGCGGCCACATCCCTCTCGGGCTGATCGAGGTCTTCTGCGTATCTTTGCACCAGGGCTTCGGGAATCCCGCAGCGGCCGTGCTGCGAGGGGAAACAGAAATGTGTCAGATGTTGTGGCAAGGATCCCTCTTTCTCCAAGAACAGTGAACATAAAGCAGGTTAAGACATTTAGCTGCTGGAACATAGCACCAAAACTTTTCATTGGAAGTGAGTATGTATTCTCTATGGTCAGGATGTTTCAGAGGGAATACTTTTACATCTTTACATTTCAGGCAGTAATAAGCTCTATGAAAATGTTTTCAAACATAAAGCAGAATACTACCATCCTACATTGTGGGGGTGAATGCCCTCACCTCACTCTACCTGATCACTTTGCAAAATATTACTGAAGACTGTCTCCTGAACTGCAGGGGAGAAGGGCAAACTTCTGCTCTGCCGTGGTCTACTGCTGTGCCTCATCTATCAGGACGTATACCACAGGCCCCGGCCAGGTAGCTCAGTTGGTTAGAGCGTCGTCCTGATACACCAAGGTTGTGGGTTCAATCTCCAGTCAGGGCACATAGAAGAAGCAACCAATGAATTCATAAATAAGTGAAACAATAAATCAATGTTTCTCTCCACCCTCCCTTCCTCTCTCTCTAGAAAATCAATTAAAAAAAAGAAGAGAAAAAAAAGGCTTATAGTGCCCATATCACTAGGCCAGCATTTACTGCAGAGTCGAATTCTCACTACTTTCTTTTCAAAGGGGTTCATTCACTAGACATTAGGGAGAGGAGGATACTATTGTAAGGCATGATCACAACAATTTTATAACAAGGACTCCCAGGACTGCGTTATAACAGAGCTGGCATTTCCCTGAGCAAAGTCCAGTTACATCTATTCTCGTTTGTCTTCAGTCATTGTGGAATTGGTAGATCAAATCTTGATTTTTCTCAAATGAGAAATGAGTTTTCATTATAGATCTCAATGTTTTGGGTAAAATGGGATTTTCACATAATCCTTTCCCCGTTACGCATACAAGATAACGGTACAATACAATTATTACATCCAAATAGGGTTCTATAATTCTCAAAGTATGTTCACATTTATTTGCTCTTAATAATATCTATAAGAGGTAGCTATATAGGTTATTATTAATTCCACTTTACATATAGGAAAATGAAATGAGGATTTGTTAATATCTAAAAACATACATGTTAAGACAGGAAAACTGGAATTCAGGCCTATCCTGTCACCTAAACCAAGCCTTTCAGGAACCAGTTCTAGTACTGATTTACAGTTTTAACTGCAATGTACAGCTGCCAAAAATTAAAAACAAATAGGCAAAAGAAAAAAGGAAAAGAAAATCCAAGGCTGTATTTGCATTTCATCTGGACACTGTGCCCCCATTCATGCCATCACCAAGCAGCAGAGGCACCTGCTGTCAGCCACCCTGTACTTTGTCAGAATGGCCCCCACCTCCAGGCTGGCCTCCTGGGTCAGCTGGTGTTCCTTTCACCGGGCTGCCTGACTTATAAAAACAGAGGCCTGTGAAGTGCGGTCTGGGACTTTGATACCTTATCGGAATATGGCTCCTCAGTGAGATCAATGCCTTCAGCCCGTAACTTGTCTTCAGTGAGCATTTCCAGATCGACTCCCCGAGGGCAGGAGATCTTCCTGGTCAGAGGTCCACCCAGCCTCACCCCATGCTCCTGGAGGCTTGCACTCTCCCGCAGCTCTGAGAGCCAGGGTGGTGGCCTGGAGCTTGGTGGGCTGCCAGGCTCCTGCCTGGAGGGAGGCCCAGAAGCCAGAGGTGAGTGACAGTCACTAGGGCCACCGGAGCCACCCTTTTTCAGGGGCAGGCTCGGTGCGCTGGGACCAGGAGGACCGGGGTGGAGGCCATTGGCCAGGCGTTCTTTGCTCTTCTTAGCAGGAACAGGTGGAGGCTGCGTAGGATGTCTGGCTGGCGTTTGGGCCTCAGAGCCCCTCTGCTCACCTTCTTTGGTGCCTGGGGGCTGACATGTTCCTTCAAAATCGAGTCCTTTTCTGTGACCCTCAAGAGGAGTCCTTGTGAAACTGTGTCTAGGAGGTTGAGCATCATAGTTTTGGGGCAAACACAGAGGAGGTGACATGCCCTGGGAAGAGGCTGCGACTGAGCCACCCAGTTTCTTAGTAGTCGTTTTCTGAGGGTCAGAAAAGCTCTTGCTTTGGGTCAGTAGCAATGCATTGTCAGCGGCAGAATCTTGCTGGGGGCTGTGAACCTTGGTGACAGAGGAGGCTGTCTTTTGTGGCACTTCCGGTATCTGAGGGCAGGGCTCTGTTGCCGCGCTAGGCACATCCTTTTCATCATCAGGCTCTCCTTGAAGGTCATCCAGGGAATGGGATCGGGGCCACGTTTTCACAGGCTGGGGGCCCTCCAGGGTCTCACAGCTCCGGCAGATGGACACGGGGAGGCTTCTCCGGTTTTTATTCAAACCAGTCACACACGGCTGATCACAGCGCTTGAAGGTGTGAGGGGTCAGACCGCTGCCCAGCCTGCTCTCCTCCAGCTTCAGGGCGTCCACCGACTTCAGCAAAGGCAGGGTGGGGAAGTTGCCCAGCTGATTCCTGTTGAAAGACTTCAAGCTGGACTCGGTGGATGACTTGGCAGAGAGAAGGGCAGATTTCCGAGTCTTGCCTGTGAGACAAGGAAATGTGTTACAATCCCATCTTCAAAGGCAAATCAATCAAACTGATGTATAAAGGTGTGCTAACATAATTGAAATCTCCGACTCCTATATCCCATTGCTGAATTACATATACTAGGGGCAGAAAATCACCATTCATGACGTTGATTGATAATGGGATTACTGTGGTCTCATTTTTATTTTTAGGAAAAATTCTTAGTCTTACTAAATGTCTCATGGAGATCGAAATTAATGGAGTTATGTGCTAAGGAAATATGCTGTGTCAGGCAATAAAGCAAGTCTGGGCCTGAAGTCTGTTCCTAAGCTGCAATCAGTGTGGAAGGTTGATCGTCCACAGCCCATTCAGAAAACACACGGATGGGATTTCTGTCCAGTGAGCATAATTTCCTCAGGTCACAGTTGCAGAGGGGAGGTGGACTGAATTCTGGGGCAGGTTCTATAAACGTTGCGGCCCCATAAGGTTCACTACTACCTTTAAAATCACACCTTCCTCCAAGCCCTTCCCTCTTCGTGTTTTGTGTATAAAATAAATCAATCCTAGAAGCAGTTGGCCAACCTTGGGATAGATAAGTAAACAAGCTTAAGTGAGTATGTTGCTTGAGACAATCTATAAAATACTGACATGGTTCTAATTCCCTACAAAATAGCCCTGATTAAAATAAACTGTCAGACTAATAACTGAACCATCAACCAGACATAACCTATTCATCTGACAAGTGTTGACTGATATTAACCAATACTACTACTTGATACGACTCACTGAGAATTTACTAGCTATGGGTCAGGCACTGTGCTAAATGCTTAGTTTTTTTCCATCAATCTCTCGCTCTGTTACATTTTTTATTAATACCATGTTTGTTGTGTGCTTTGATCCTGGGCTGAGGGGAAGACCCCAGATGATAAAACATAGTCCAAGAGATCCTAGTACTTTAGGCCCACCAAAAAAAAGAAAAGAAAAATATTAAACCCACATTAGATCTGGAAGATACAAAGAAATGGCTGGCTCTCATCTCTGAAAAGCCACTATCTTGTAACTAAAGGTTTTCAGGGAACCCTTTACTACTGTTTTTAATCTTGCTGTAAGTGGGAGCTTGGGGGGCACAACAGGAAACCACAAAGCTACCCACGGAAGTACTGAGTTCACCTGAGCTCATTCCACTTAAGACTTCTATCGGAGACAAGTAATCTTCCTGAAATTTCTTATCAACTGCTTCCAAATGTTAGGACAGGGAAACAACAAACAAGCCATGCAACCCTCAAATTGCCCTCTCCCCCAGTAACTGCTATGGACTCAGGCACAGCGGAGACACTGAAGGTGCCACTGCACTGTAACCCTGATGGATGGGCCACGTGGTAAATTGTTTCCCTCATGGACCTAATAGTTCCCAACACTCAATGTTGGTTTTTATTGTGTAAAGAAAAGGACATCGGAGACACACAATTTAGGTTTTACAGCTGCAAATACCTTAGACGGAATTTATTCACCTCACACAGCAGTCAGGAGGAACGGGTACTGGAGGCTAACTATTAACTATAGACAAGGAAGGTGGAGAGGTCAGAAAGGGAAAGATCAGCACCGAGTTCGTGATGGTAACAGCATCATTCTTTTCCAGAAAATTGGAAATCAGTACTTTTCAAAGAAGGAGTATCTTTTTAAATGAAGCTTCATTTATAAAATAGATCAAAGCTGCCAGGGCAGCTCCAGGCAAAGCCCAGGCATGACTGAGCCCCTCTGTGGCTACCATCTCTCACATCACCCATGGTCCCCTGCCCCCACCCATGGTCCCCAAGGAATGCAGAACCCCATCATGAGTCACACTTAAAAACCAGGGCTCTGGGTGCATGTGCTCCCAAGCCAGAAGTTATTGCACAAGAAGCCCTGGCTCCTTTAAACACACTGTGTGTTTATTTCTCCCTTCACTGAAAATACTTTCCTAGTGAGAGCCAGAATAGAACTGTGCAGCCTGGTTTAATATTTGAATAAACAAAGGTGGGGAAGGTACCATGTTCTTAACTGTGAAGTGGACAAAGACAAAAATATGGGGGGGGGGGGGGGGGGAGTCAAATGCTTTTAGTTTGTTTGAACTGCAAACTTCTGGAAATTTTAGACCCTGTTGTATACCGTTATGTTGCTTTCCAAAATTAAATGCATGGTTGATCCTGTTGTCCCAAAATCTGTTTATTGATTGTCTTCCATGTGCATATAACTATGGAGGACATGTTATAAGTCACTGATTCTAAGAGGCCATCATTTGCAGTGGGTATGGGACTCAATGCTCCAACTAATGGCAAAAAAACACGTTCTCTGGTGACTCCCAGTAACTAGACCGTGGGCAGGGCTGGCCCAACGATGTAGTGTGGGGACCACAACTCTGAGCCCATAGTCATGCTCTCTGAAGGAGAAGGAAGGAAGCACCGTATGAGATGTGGGCAGTTGTGTTCTGTATGGCTGGTCAGAAATTTTGAGATTTTTGAAAAACAAAGTATAATATTTTAGGATGTAATCATATGCCCTTTATTTTCAGAGATCTAGCTTCCACAAAAAATGAAGCAATGAATGCTTGGATAAAGTCTGTCTTTTCACTTTATTTTGGTATTAGATATCTTCATACTGTAATCTTTGATAGACCACAGCCAGAATCTCTTTTCACTGAAGGAGCCACTCTAACTGTGCCCCCCAAGCTAACATGATTGCCTGCTTCACTGGCACGGTCTGAACACCGAGGGCTGCCCCCGCCTGGGCTATGTGTGAAAGAGAAACACTGAGGAGAGGGATGATGCTGCTGGAGGAACCAAACCTTCAGGCCCTGGCTTCCCATCATGTTCTCAGAGAGGCTCCTCAAAATCTTCATATTGAAATGAGAGGCCCATACATGACAGTCCCAAGCACTGAGATCTTCTTGCTCCAGAGTAAATAAGCAAACAAGTATGCAGAGGTCCTCCATGGTATGTACTTTCTCCTTACTTAAAAATAGGTCCTCTTATTTAATCTACCCTTGGTTTCTGAAAGTACTTATTATAACAATACAAACTACATCTCTTCTGGCTTAAAGTTCAATGAAGCCCAGACACCACTGGTTGACATATGATGACACCAAGGAGAGTATGGACTTGAAGATGCTTATGGTATTGGAAAGTAAGGTCTAAAATACTGAGGGCCTGTTACGAGCCAGGGTGGTGCCAGGTGAGATGGTCTAAAGGGAAAGAAAAACAGCTTCAGCTATTACATAACCTCTGAGCTTTGAAGTCTTTCTCTAAAAAATATGCCTTGAGTGATCATGGGCAATACATACGTTAAGCACCGAGTCCACTGCCCAATTCATATCCAATGTTGAATAAATACTAGATATTAACATATTATTGTTTTGTTTAAGTCTTACAACAATCTCAGAGAGAAACTCATCTTGCTATTTCAGAGCTAAGGGAGCTCAAAGACATGAAGTTAACTTGACCAAAGTCTTCAGCTCATAAATGTTCTATTCAGGGTTCAAACCCCAGGTCTCCTCACTTGAAATCCCACGGCTCTTTTCATGATCTACACTGGGTGTTAAGACTCTGAGAGCTTCAGGACAATGGAAAGTTGAGGGTCCCTTTCTCTGACACACAAGTTTAGTCTTGAACTCTCCATTTATATCCGAAGAGGTACGAAAGGATAACTGATGAGAGGACGGCTGTAGTCATTTCTCAAGAACATCAGTTGCCTAGGTTCTTGGGGGATATTCACTCTTCCTAAGGATCTTAATTAAGCACCAATAATCATGGAAAAATTCCTCCCTCTATTGCCAGTATTTCCCAAAGTCTCAGGCAGAGGAAGAAAGTCATTAGCCAAAGCACAGATGTCAAGAAATGACCCAAGCGGCTTGCACACAAAGATGCCTCCATGATTATCTGTAACGACATTACCATTTTCCAGGTTCTCACTGCTTTCGTAGCATCCTGAGTCTCGTGGGGAGCATCCGCTCAGGCCCTGG
The DNA here is from genome assembly GCF_054644295.1 of Miniopterus natalensis. NCBI lineage: Eukaryota > Metazoa > Chordata > Mammalia > Chiroptera > Miniopteridae > Miniopterus > Miniopterus natalensis. Next base: position 81,453,325 of record NC_142085.1, on the reverse strand, counting down.
CTGTCAACAAGCAGCTTCTCCTGAGATCCTGACTGGTCACTGTTACCTGGAGAAGGTGAGCATAAAGCATGGAATCTTAAGTCAACCAAATCCCAGGTTTACCATCAGTTATCACCATGCATACCATACATGTTTAAGCCTTGGGCTTTTGGAAGAACATTTTTCTTTTCAAATAAAGTATCACAGGAAGATAAATTTGGAGACTGAGAGTGATAGTTGGAGTATGTCAATGCCCTTTAAGTTACCCAGAGGGTGACTCTGGCTTCAGACCATTCATGGAGAGAAAGCACTCAGAGCCTTGTGTCAATAGTGGGGGAAGAGAAACCACAGTCCTTTCTTAGGGATGGTCCCATGAAACAGAAGCAAAGAGTGAGCATGTCACTTTCACAAGGAGCTGTTGTTGTGTTTCAAGTTATTTGTCACATGCTTTCCAAATTTAAGAGCTACTATAAAAGTGTCAAATGAAGTATCGAATTTTATTACAATTTACAAACATTCTTTGGCCTTGGTGACACGGGCTGGCCATTGCATTATCTCAATGAAACAAGGCTGGCAGAAGGGAACAAAAACCCCTACACCCAGGAGGAGCCAGGGACAAATCCTTTTGTGTCTGTTGTTTGGATTCAGCTATAGGGCATTCTTTCCCTTTGCCTTCTCCCTTTGGGTTGGGTCAGCATTCCTGTTCAAAGGATAAGGCAGGGAAAGCTCAGGAAGCCCTCTAACAGGGACTCTGGGTAAATACTCTGCAGGCGGATGACTGAAAGCTGAAAGTCTGCATCCTAAAGAGAAGCAGATGTTTTGGGTGAGTGAAAGTCTGCCTGGAGCGGGTCCTGTGGGAAGTCCCGTGGGCCATCATCAGCCAGCAGTGTCACTCTGCACGCTGCACAATGAGGGCACGCGTGGCAGGACTTGGGATCGAGGTTACACAAAGAACATCTTTGTACTGTTATGCAGACTAAGTGCTTGGTCACATAACACAGAAACTAAGGAAACATTTCCTACATAAAATAACTAGTTGCATGATGAACAACTTTATTTTCCTTTTCACTTACCCTCCCCCCACCACATACACAAAGAAAAAAGAACTCAATAAACCTGAAATCTGATGCCTTTTCTCAGGTCATTAAGAAAATAAATCGTGGGAAGGCAGAGGGCTGCCATCCCACACATGGGTCAGCTGCTTCTATACCCACTCACCACTTCCTGTTTGTATTTCTCACATGGAAAGCATTTTATAACAGAAATCATAGCAGAAATCATGGCAGGGTAGGCCCTTAAATTAAGCCCCTAAATTGAGAAGTGCTATTTTTTAAATGATTAATGAAAAACTAATTGGAAGTACAAGACCAAACTCTACCCTCTCCCCCACACAAAAAAGTGGAACATTCTAGAGTGATGTTCTCATTGTGTAGCAGTGTCTGTGGATTTGGAGTGGCCTTTGTCCTATCCCAGCATGTTATTTAGGAAAATGATACTTACAAAATGAGGGCTTTGAGCTATCAGTTACAACCCAGGAAGAGGAATCAACATAGTTTGTCCTTGGCAAGACAGTTCAGTTACTGCTTCAGCTAAAACAATCCCCAAAGTGCTGACCAATGGGAATAAAACAGAACACTTGTCCCCTGCCACTGCATGAAGATGCAAACTATGTCTGCATCTCTGGGTACGCCAGCCTCATCAGACACAGCACGGCACCTGAAGTTATCACGGGGAGGGAAGGAGTCACTCGCACTGCCCAAAAACCAGTTCTATTTATAAAATCACAAGGCATATGTCAAAGGGCTGCTGTCACTTTCTTCCTAAGGGATTCAATCAGCAGCTACTTAGCAGAAACCTAACTATCAAGTTTAACAAAATTCCCGAAAACTAAAAGCCAGAGTTTCCCAGCAACTTGACCTCCTTCACCACAGAGAAAGAAGAGGTGGGGTACCCCTTACATGTGTAGTAGAATCAAGGTCATATCCTCTCCCTTACTATAATTAATATCAAGGTACAAAGAGGAAAGGTGAGCTAGAACCAGGAAAATTCTCACAGTCAAAGCAAGAGCGAGGACTGGGTTGTGGGGCTGAAACCCCATTGGGGCATGACCCGAACTTGGTCCTGAAGGGACTATGCTTAGGCTAGAGCTCTCTCCCATCCCCACCTCAACACACACACACACGTACACACACACAGGAGGAGGAAGAATATGCTAAGACATTGACAAGATAGTCAAATGTCAGATGGTTCTTGTGCACAAGGATATGCGCCATTTTCTGGAGAGTAGTTACCTCGGAAAGAAGAAAAAAGGAATGGAATTCTTGGATAGCAGGCCTTTCAATGGGCTTGTAACATTTATTTCTTTAAAAGAAAAGAATGGAAGCAAAAATGTTCACTTTAGTTCGATTTAGAAGGTATATATATGGATGTTTTATTTTTCTCTGTACTTTTCTGCATATTTGAAATAACTGCTCATTAAAATTCTTATAAAAAGTATTATCTCAGAGAAGTTTTCAACTAGGCAGACATAGGACAGTGGGTTTGGGATCAGTGTAAGCAACTGCTATCAGACAATGAGAGTCTTTTCCAAATGGAGCCCTGTAGGAAGGCCGTGGGTGCAACAAGACAGGCTGGTAGATGTGCTTCTTGCTCTTGTGGGAAGCAGAGCTAGAAAACTTGCAAGATCTCTAAGACCTCAGTAGATCGCAGAACCTGTCCAGTGTACAGGAATTTAGTTTGACATATATCTACTATATTCCTCTAAATGATTACTTAGAACACTTCTTAAACACAGAATTTAACTGCACTGAATGTAAAATCTTATCATCTGGACCCAAATCTTTGTCATAATAAGCACTGCTGAGACTTGAAAGCCTTTGTCTTAGAGCCAATAAAAGGAAGGGCTGCTTTACACACTAGGAATGCTGTGAACAATGGCACAGCATACATCTGAAATAGAATTTGAGAAGCAAAGGTCTCTCCTTGGACTTCTGAGTGAGCATCATGATGGGCAAAGATTCCCCCTTACAAAATACCTCCTGGTGCAAATCTCAGGATGGGATTCCAGGAAGGACACTGAGTCTGAGCCAATGAGATATAACACAGGCTCAGCAAAGACCCTGCCTTCTACTCCATCTTTAGCATTGCTCCACCTATGTTCTCACAGGAAACGTAATGGATGGGGTTTACAAACCAGCTGTCTCAGTGACTAAGGAAGAGCAAATGAGCTATTTTATAGAGCAGATGTAGTCCAGGAGACTCAACCTGAATTGTTATTAATATAGCTGGTTGGCCACACTAGGCACTGGGCCAGGCTCTTGAACACACAACCTGGCCACAGACCCCCAACACCAAGACACACTTCCAATACTGAAGAGACGTGGTTATAAACTACAAAACACTATTCCGTTCAAACCTACCCAAAGGCAGTGTGTTTGTCTAGGGTTCAGACATCTACTTGATGGAGTGTGGTCCCCTCTATCAGTTAATTTAGAGGGAGCACCTACTGAGCAGAACTGAGAGGAGACACGTGCTTCCCTGTCTCTGGGCCTGGTACCTTCAGTAATGTATAATTTTTCCACCCACCATTAACCATGGTTGGGTGTGTCTTAACAACAAAAATGCTACTAGCTGCTGACACCCCGAAGCAGAGAACTTGAAAGAAAATGCATTTGAATTCAGTAACTGGAAAGGATGCTCCCTTTGTGATGAACAACTTCAAAAATATTTTTGATGTCAGACTGAAGAATAAAGAGCAAGATAAGACTAGGTTAATGGAGCAAAGGACACAGTGTATTCAAACAGGCCCCATAAAAGCTGAGAGCCCACTGAATGCTGTTCACGGGCTGTAAAAATGAGCTATCATTTCCACCCAGCCTTTGGGACATGGAATTCTCTGCTCTACGTCTTCACTGCAGCCATTTCCTGCTTCTTTCATGGAAGCTAATGAATTTCATTTATTCATTAGCCAATCTATTCAGTAAGAAAATAACTCCTCATGTGCTTTGAGAAGTAATTAACCCTTGGCTGGGCAACATACTCCCCATGTGCCAGTCACTTTTGTGCCCAGGTATCCTAATGACCTGCTGAAGCCACATAGTTCCTAAAGTGACACCTACTGTGTTTCTTAAGAAAACTGTAACTCAATTCCCAGTCACTTACAGCAGCATTTTCCTCAATATTACCTAGAAACACACCAGAAAATACACCAGCAGTAAGGCTGTCTCTCACTCCCATGTGACCAGGAAGTTCTGCACTTGGAAACATATCTTGGTGCTATTTGATATAATATAAAACTGACCCTGGCTTTGGAAGGAGTAGGACCAAATGAGTGACTCCAGGGAACTATGCATGTGCTGGCTGCTCACAGGAGGCCGCTGGTGACTAATAATGTGGTGATCTGACAATGAACACTTCTGGGGGTGTGGGGACAGGAAAACTTACTGTCATACTCCTGCAGCAGCTCCACTGCTGTCAGGAGAACGGCTCTGTGTTCTGGGTCCCTGATATTTAACTCATCCAAGTCTTCCTCCTCCAGAAGCTTAAAGGTGTCCAGATCTTCATAGCCATTGAACAGGAAGGTGGGCATGTGTTCCTGTGAGGGAAAGAACACGAAGTGGGTCAGCAGGTCCAGCCATGTGATCCATGACCGACAACTAGCCTCAAACCCCTAAACTTCTTCTGCAGTCGTTTTTATGCTAATTGAAAGATTAGTATCACTTGTAAGCTCCCAGTCCTATGGCTTAGTAGGCAAGCGGGGCATTTCATTGATCACGGGTTAAGGAGATGTGCACCGCAGGCTGAAACACACTCCACTGGCTTGCATTTTAATTGTGCCCTTGCTCTGAGCTGATGCCTTTACCACCTCACAGTGCACAGTGGACAAAGCCATTTCATTTACAGAGCTACTGAAATTCAACTTGGAAAGGCCTGTGACTTCCCCAGAAACAAAACAGTTTTGCAAGGAGGAATAGAACCTACTACTGTAGTCCCATCCCACTGGATTTTGGGAGTGATATGGGACATGTGGGAAGAGTGAATCCTCAGGGCCTCTGTGGAGCCAAGGGAGCAGGCAGCCAGGGGTTTGTGCTTACTGCCCTTCCTGGTAGTAGCTCAAGACTCAGAGCTCTTTGAAAGCTGTTCTTGGGCGGCTAATTACAAATTTTGACCTGGGGCTTAACTAATACCCACAGTGGAGATCATGGGCAGTGTCAGAATACTGTTAACTATTTCTGTAGAATAATGGCTACTCATCCTAGTAATAGACCACCCTTGTTGGATGACATAAGACTACCCCCTACCCTTCCCTGGAAGTGTCCTCGCTTGCTTAGTTTAGAAGGAGAGGCAATGCGTAACCAGAACAGGATGGAACTGACTTTCAGGTTAATCCGATCCAGGAGATCCTCCACGGACTTGGGCTGGGGTGGTCTTCCTTTTCTCTTCCTTCTGGCAGGGCGCTTGGGCTTCTCCTCTTCCTCATTTAGCACATCCACGTAGATGAACTTGAAGGTGCCCACCTTGTTGTTCAACAGGCCCATCCAGGTGCCCATGGGTGGTTTGCTGATTATATCAATGATGTCTCCTTTCTGTGGCCCAGGGAACAAAGATCTTTCCATTAGGCACATTTCTAAGCATGAATCAGGAATCGATGAGATGTATTCATCATGCAGATGTGAAAACACTAAGAAGGCCAGAATCAAGGTTCCTTAGGAATGGAAGCTTGGGAGAGGGCCAGAGAGAACACTCCTGACTCCGCCAGTTCCAACAGGATGACGGGTCTCCTAGCGCTCATGGCTAGGTGGGAGGCACCTGGCTCTCTGAATGCCTTGCCATCATCCAGAGCTCCTACTGCTTAGAGAAACAATTTCTCCCGATCAAATGCCAGTGGCAATCCTCTCTCCGTAACTGCTTCCTACATTTTGTGGAGCTCCATCTGTCCCACATAAATACCACTGACCATACAGAGAAGGCAGTAAGGTTCCTTTAGCAGGAGAAAGCACAGAAACTGGAGGCTGGAAGGCAACAGGAATTCTAGAGGGAAGCTGAGGTCAGAGCTCAGGGCCAGGAGGATAAGGTGGTGAGGACTGGGGACTAACATAAGACATGCCTCTGTGCCAAATGCTGGCTGGTTCTGTTCTGTTTTTCACCACAGAGGCCAGCTTATTACGAAAGCCAAGACATCGGCCAGTATGCACCACTGGAGCCCAGCATTCAGCAGGAAAGGACACCTCTTAAAGAACCAAGAGCCCAGATCTAAGGCCAGGCAGAGACACACCTTGAGCTTGAGCGAGTCCGTGTCATAGGGACTGGGTGTGAAGTCGGTGTGCACCCTGGCGCGCCCACAGAAGGGGCCCCGGTAGGGGGGCTCCTCATCATCACCGTCTTCCGACTTCACGCTTTCCCTGTTGCTGGTGGAGGAATCGGTGGTGCTCACTGTCTGCCCACCTGCACAGGAAACACAGGAAGGAGGAGAAATACAGACGCCCTGCAGAGCAAAGCTGAAAGACACTGAAGGAACTGCAGACGGAGACACTAAGGGCAAAATTGTGAGCCTCAGCCATGTCAGGGCCAGCAGGACCCAGCTTTGAGTTGAGGAGGATCTGGTTTTCTGATTGTTACTCCTAACCAAGCCCCTAATTGCACAGGCAGGACTCCAGCAAGTTATCTTTATGATCTAGGAATGGAGGTGACATCACAAGTCTGGAATATTCATGACCTCTCATTGGTCAGGCATACCATTTTATCCCATTTTACTGATGAGGAAACAAACTCAGAAAGGTCACATAACTTGCCCAAGGCCAAATGCTTTTCAAGTGGTGGATTTAAACATGATCCCTTCCCCCATATCATTCTACCGCCCCCACCACTGGTCAGAGTGGTTGAACAGCAGATTATCAGTGACATTCAGAATTCTCCTCCGTTCCCCCATCTCTTACTTTGCTGGTCATCTTCATGACCTTGAAGAGTTGACTTATCTTCCCCCACTCTCCAGATCCTTCCTTTGAGATGCTTTCCATATCTCCTCAATCCAAATTCACCACCCCCTCCCCGCAAGCCACTGCTATACATCTACTAGACAAATAGGACTCTAGGTCCAGATATCTGCAGGTCTATCTGTCTAACAGCACTCTAAGGGTAGGAATGTGGGCTTCTTTATCTTTAAGTTGCCTGAAACTGATACCCAGTAGGTCTGATTTTGATCCCAAAGGAAATCATCTACAGTTACAAAGCAGACATACTCATTGAGCTCTGTCCGCTCAGAGAACTCCGCAGACTCTCTACAGAACCTCCGGCTTTGAGCTTGGGCTTGTCCATGTGTTCACTGTCAGGCTGGGAAGACGGAGGGGAGCCCGGCATTCCATCGAGGCCCATGTCCTGCAACAGATTTCAACAAAATTACGTTTCATCAGAGAGGACGACTGTTGTTTTGAATTCAAAGCAATTTAGCCCTCAACTAAGTCAATCCTATCAATCTTTGTACCCATATTTGATGCCATAGCGAATATTCTCCTCCTTTTTCATCTATATCCATGCTCTGTTTTAAAGTTGTAGCCTGAGTGACTATTAAGCAATTAAAAATCATTTTTCATGCTCAAATAGAAGTTCTTGAAATCCCTGAGAAACACCTATCTACCTCCTAGACAAAAATCCTTCGTTAAAGACTTAGAGACCCTTAGCATACTCAACAGTCCAGGAATGAAGCCAGACCTCAAATGCAGATCAAGCAGAGTCCACTAGCAATGTAGTATCTGAGAGCACTGACAGGGAGTATTTCATCTATTTGAAGGAAAACATTTATATTTAAAAAATGCATACTCCTTGTTTTTTAAAAAAGACCAGATTCTTATGCTTCTAGTTAGACAAATTAATGAAACTGGCTAATGAAATACCAGCTTAGGACCTAGATATATAGCAAAAATACCATTTTTGATGAAAATACCATTATGATGAAATTTCCATACATTTTAGTTATCAGTTGTTCCCAGGTTTTAGTATCTATCACTTCTTTCTGTGTTGTTAGTAAACAGCTTTGGTGACCCTTTGAGATCACTTTTGGGGGGCTATGTCATCAGCTAGGTAGCCCCTCGTTTACTCATGTAAGTATAGCATGCTCACTTGATTAGTGGTGCATCAATGTCTCTCTTCAAAAGTTTGCAGTGAGAACGGTTTACTTGCCACAACAGAAAGCTCTCTGGCATATTACACAGTCATGTGAGCACCAAACCATCTAAACGAAACCTGTTATTTGCATGGTGCCGAATCATCAGAAGGGCTTTTAACAAGATTCCACGGGTTCTGCAAACATTTAAAGTCAACAACCATGGCAGCTTCTCATCCAACACACATGATGCTTTACATTTAAGGAAAGAGAGCAGATGGCCTCAAAAACAAAAACTATAAACAGAGCTGCCATTATTTGAAAGTTATTGGAGCCACAAAGTATGAATTCCTAAACATATTTTCTTTTTTTAAAAAACATGTTTTTATTGATTTTAAAAAGGAGGGGGCGGGGGGAAGAGAGAGAAACACTGATCAGCTGCCTACTACAAGCCCCCACCGGGGACTGAGCAGAAACTGGGCATGTGACCTGACAGGGAATCGAACCGGTGACCTTTCTGTGCACAGGATGATGCTCAACCATTTGAGTCACACCAGCCAGGGCCTAAATATATTTTCATCCCTAAATCATAAAATAAGACATCTATCCAATTAAATTTTTTAAAATGCTTCTGCTAAAAGCACATTTAAAAAAAAAAAAGTGATATTAATTGTACCTCTCTGATACTGTATATTCTTAAATGCTTTTAAAAATTATTAGTTTACTAATCACATATTTATTGACTCCCTACAAGAACAGGTAGTACTTCAGGTAATGGGAATGTAGCAGGAATGGAGCAGACAAAAATCCTCACCAGATCAGTTAACGTAATTACTAAAAAATTTTAAAAAAACAAAAACAAAACCCTGAAAACAAAACCCACCTTGCAACATTCATCTTCTCTCCCTAAAAAGCATTATAATGATCACTTATTTCTTCTCTTTTTCCCCCACATATGTGAAATGACTGCTTTTAAAAAAAAACAGAGGACAATACAGGCAGGTATATAGTAGTAAAATTATAGGAAAATGCTCAGATTACATTAAAGTTCTATGCTCATGATCCATAAAGCAGAAAACCCCTAGGAATAGTAAGTTTACATGAGCGTTTAGGGGAAAAGCCAACTACACAAAATGCTTTAAATTAGAGGTGCGGCTTTCAGTGGCATGACTGCTTCCTAGGAGAGTGCAGTTTGCTTTGTTTGGTCATAAATACAGAATCACCGGCACTCCCACCCCCATAGGGACAAGATATGCAAGGGATACAGAACACAATCCTAGGGCAGGCACACTGGAGGCAGCCGGACCTCCCCTGTAGGTCTGATAAGCCAGGGCTTCTCAACCTGAGCCCTGTCGGCACTGTGGAGGAATGATTCCTGCAGTTGGGTGCCGCCCTGTGCATTCTAAGATGCCTCCCCAGGCTCTATCCACTAGATGTCAGTAGCATACAGCCGGCCCCGGCCCAGTTGTGATTGTCCAAATGCCCTGGGGTTGGTGGGGGAGCAAAATCGCCCCACCCCCTGGGAGAACCACTGCAGTCAACTGAAGCTATTGCGCAGGCTGGTTCTCTGAATCACTGTGGGTGGCTGACTGCCTGGCTGTGGGTGTTCAGCGATGCAAACAAGGTGCTGCTTGGAGTTTAGCTTACTCTGCCCACCAGAGGGCAGCAGCTAAGCCCACATGTCTGCTTTCCCCGTTTTTATTTAGTAGATAAAGCAGTATTACCTATGTATTTCAAGTAGACAACCGGGTATGCAAGTGCTTCAACAGACTACAAAGTGAATTCTATAGAGGTGCCTGAGGCAAGGACTCTGAAAATCTAACGGTCAGAATTACCTAAAGGCCCAGCCTTCATGGCTTTATTCCCCGCACCCACACAATTGAGACAGAAACTGTCTTTCTAGTGGTGGGATTACAGAATCAGAGGGGATCAATTCCATGATATCTTAATGGCTGCAGACAGAGCCCATTAGTGAAAATATCCCCGTGGAAACATGATTTCTATCCAAGTCCTGTAGCCAGGAAGCGTTTTCCGAGTTTGCTTCTCAGACTTGCTGTGGGTTTCTAGAATAACTCATGCTACATTGGGAAAGTCTGCTGCCTAAGAAATCTTGAGAGTGAGTGTGTGTGTGTGTGTGTGTGTGTGTGTGTGTGTGTGTGTGTTTTAGGTTTGAATCTGGTGACATCCATTTTGTAGCAAGGGATTTTAGAAAATAAAATCCTTCCTTTGTGTTGAAATTTTAGTGCTCACTGCACTAAGGAGTAATCAATCGTCTACATGTCTGTCTCTCCTCCCGTCTGCATATAGAAGGTGAGGCCTGCATTGTGTATCCCCCAGCACCAAGCATGGTGCTAGGTTGACCCTAGTGCTTAGTAAATGTTTGCTGTACCAAATGTTCGTCTACATACGCTAAATATGGTCCCTGGGCCAGGTTAATACCAATCAATGTCTGCATTCAGCACCATTTAAAACCTCAGGCTGGCTGTCCTTGGCCTTCCCTGCGTCGGGGGAAGCGCGGGGCCCTGGCTGGGCAGCTGCGTACCTGCTCAGGGACGGAGCTGCTGTATTTCTTAGACATTCTCTTCCTCATTGTCTCTTTTACTGATTTGACCTTTTTTCCGAGAGAGATGCGGGAGGCAGTGGGTGATTTGATGACTTCCTTGTAGACAAAATCTCCTTCTTTACCCTGCAAAACAAAGTTAAGTGCCTTTAATCACAGGAAATAAAGCCCCCAAACAGGTGTTGTTATCCAAGCCATGAATGTTCTATGTCTCAGAAAAACAAGGGCATCCCCCAGGATTCTGAAATATTTCCTATGTTAACTCAGTGCTATGTTATTAATCATGTTTTAACCTTTTTGTTTGTTTTTTCATTTTTTTTTTTATTAGTTGACATTCAATATTATTTTATATTAGTTTCAGGTGCATGTTATTTATCTTTTTGATTAAAAATTAAAAGCTACTCACTAAGGGCTTTTGTTTGTTTGTTTAAAGTGAGATGTGAGGTATTTTTTATTTAATCTTAGTACATTCCTTCTATTATACTTTTCCCCACCATTTTAAATACCCAAGGGGACTGCATTTCATCAATGAAGAGTGACTGAGATGAACCGAGGTTCCCATAACCCCAGCAGTGGGGGAGAAGAGAAAGGCAATACAATTGCATCACCTAGGAAAGTGGCGAGAACAAAATGGGAAATCTCAGTCATTCCAAGTCAACATCTGGTTGGATTTGCATCAGGGTGGCCCTTGGTGTGGTCAATTCCTAAGTGTGTAAATTTCCTTTTCTGAAAAAAAATCAGACTGTGGTCACCTCTTGTCTTACTTTTCACTGAAATAAAAAAATAGCCTTCCCTGGAGAGTGGGAGGGAAAAACTCATACTTTCTCTCTCTTTTTTTAAAAAGACTGACTACATAAAATTATTGGTTTACAAATCAATAAAACTTGATATCCAAATAAAATAGTTTTATTCTTCCAGGAAATTCTCAAACACTTCAAAAATCACAGATGGGTGTTTTTAGCTGACACTTGATCATAGCAATATAAAGCAGTTTCCTGACAAAGAGCACAAAGGAAAACAAAACTATATGTAGAACTCACCTACATCTGCGGGTACCTTCGAAAGGAAACATGGAGAGCAGAACTTGTACAGCACAGTGGGGACCTATCCCCAGACTGTGATCCAGGGGAGGCAGGTCAGAGGAGCCAGTATGCTCAGCCCTCAGAAGTCTGGTTTGCTTTGGCCCCAAGAAGACTGGGTTCATTCCAGGACACCCCAGATCACAAAGACCTAGGCTTAATATGGAGCTAAGTACTTGGCCTATGATAAAATTGGTTTTTAGAAATTCTGGCAAATGCTCTTGAACGCAAATCACAGGGCTCCATCCTGTGGCGCTGCTTCTGTGTAGTGGTCATATGCACTTAAAACCAGTGTGAACGAAGACTAGCGTGAGACCAAGAGGCCATACGCATCTGGATCTGTGACTTGGAGAAAACTGGAAACACAGACACTGAAGGAATGGTGCTACTATAAGGAGAGAGATGGAGGCCAAAGGTGGTCATGGCTCATTTCCGTGCAAGAGTAAAGTGTCTCTAAGGGAAGTGGGTTGGGGGGCTGGGTGGAAAAGGCGAAGGGATTAACAAACAAAGAAAAAACAACAACAAACTCATAGATACAGACAATAGTCTGGTGATTACCAGAAGGAAAGGAGTGTGGGGAGATGTAGACTAGGGTAAAGGGAGGGATAAATGGTGATGGAAGAACACTTGACTTGGGGAGGTGAGCACACATACAACATACAGATGATGTATTATAGAACTGTACTTGAAACCTATATAATTTTATGAACCAATGTCACCCCAATAAATTCAATAAAAATTAATTACAAATTTTTTTAAAAAGATGGCTGAAATAGGGCTTCTTTTCTAATATGATTTAGGATCACCAAGGAAAAGATTACCCAATATCAATTCTCAGAGCCTAGATGAGAAGCTATGTCGACCACTTCCCTTGAATCAAACCTTTGGCTTTTCCGCTGGTGTATACTCACCGTTGGGTCAGAGTTGTTACTGCTAACGTGCAGAGAACGATTTGTCAAGTCAAATCCTCCAAAACTGCAGGTTCTCTGCGGAGAGGAGAGAGCAGGACAGTTAGGCAGGAGCCAGCCAGCAGTGCCCCAACCCAGCGCATTTCCCATCTGCAGGACGTCACTGAATCACAAATACATTACAGGATGAACACGGGACGAGAAATGATGGGGAAAAAAAATACATGATTCATGTTATAAGGGAATTTGTCACTGGAACTGTGCCTACACCAGGGGTCCAGAATCCCCTAAACATGCAAAATCCAACTGCTTAAGAAAAATACAACAAAAAACTATCCGTGTGTTAACTGCTCCAAGTTTCCCTGTCTCCTAGCAACAGACTTCCCCTCCCAGCCCCCTTCACAGCAGCTGAATACAGTGGTGATGAGGAGGGAATCCCTGTGCTCAGAGGGGTCTGGAAACCCAGGTCTGAAATCCTATGGCTCTGCCCGACAGTGGGCTTTTCTAACGGACTCTTTTGTTTAGTTTTAAATTGCTAAGAAGGGGGAAACTAGGTTATGTTTACAGTAGTCCAATCAGGCCAAGAGGATTACTCACTCACTGCTTTCCTGATCTAGCCAAAAACGTCCCCATCTAACTGCCCAACTTCATTAATTATGACCCCTTTGCTCAGAGTGTATGAAATGAAGATGCCACATTTGCCAGAAAGAAAAGAGTTGATTCAGTGACTGTCTTTGACCACACTCTAATTTAATATGAAAAACACAGATGTTATGAAGAATAAAAACTTTCATGTTCTTTTAGTTGGTTTCAAACTTTATGGAGCTACATATATTTCCATGATTTTTGTATTTCCAAAACTTGGTTTGAATTCCCTTTTGTTTTTCTAGCAAAAGCTACTCAGGTACCATCTCTCTCCATGACCCTCCCCACACCAAAAAAAAAAAAATCTGTAAGAAAAAAAGAGAAACTTAAAAGCACACTAATTTTTGTTATAACTGATTTTTTTTTTTTTAAGCAACTGTTAATAAAAGTTGAATAGCAGATTTGGGTTCCATAATTTGTATCATCTTTCTCAGAGAACTCTACTTAACAGCTAGGAAATAGAGGAAGTGAACACACAGCACAATGTATACTATAAACACTGCTTATTTAAAATAAATGTACTTTAGATATATATTAGGTGAATTGACGAAGAAACATCCAGAAGAAAAATGCCTAGGTTTTTGGAATCCCATAGGTGTGGATCCAAATCCTGGTTCTGCCACTTACTGCTGTGTGACCATAGGTAAAATACTTCAACTCTCTGAGCTCTGGTTTCTTCCTCTGTAAAATACTACTTTAGCACCTATTTGCGTACTTTTAGCACACTACCTGGCACAAAGCAGACACTCTACACGTGTTAGTTTCTTCTACTACTTCTTAGTAGGGCCACACTGAAAACTATTGCTTGTACCAAAAATTATTACACTGAAGTTTAGGCTCAACCTTTTAAATAGGCAAATGAAGGACTAGAGCTTCGTTCTGGGACTTACATTCTAGGAGCTTCAACTGTAAAACCAGAGCATTCCAGGAATGGGTCAAAAAGTGAGAGACACCAATTGTGGCAGGAGGGAGGCCCAGGAGATGCAGGGTGTCACCGGAGACATTTCAGGATCTCCAACACACAGGACATAACCAATGTCCTTCACCACAGCCGTTGTTGCTGTTTTAGATCATCTACCACAGACATGACATCCAGCAAACATCATTCTGATTTTATATGAAACATCAATGGACAATCTGACTTCCCTTATAATCAACTTAACTAGACCTGTATCTATTCTATAAAAACAGAAAGACCCCTTTATGCAAAAACACTCACCAAATCCCCTCACCTGGAGAGCAATGTTCCGAATACCTCTTTCAGGCTAATTTTTAACATTCATTTCCCTTTCCAGTTTATAATGCCAAATAGATTTTCTCATTTTTGCAAAGGCAATCATTTTATTGGAGCTCTTTTCCTGTGGCTCAAGGCTGCACAGGCACAGTATGGCACCCAGATGCCTCATCATTTTATGGCTTCTGCACTTCCCTGCTTTAAATTCCAGCTTCAACTGCAACGCTGGAGCCCAGCATGTTATTTCTGATGCATATGAAATAACTGACAAGGAATTTATGGGGCAACTATAACTGTAATAAATCAGAAGCTCATTTATATCTTCGTATGCCTGGGTATGCTTTTATTCCTAAAATAAAAAGCTTCAAGAGTGGTTTTTTGAACCACCAACTAAAGCCTCTCCCAGTGATACACTAAGATATCTGATTCTTCTTTATCACTGTAGAACAGAGAATGGAACAATGAACACTGTTTGAATTAATATCTGCCTTTTCAGTGATATCTAGTAGTTCTCAAAGCACCACCCCTCCAACAGAGAAAAGATTTCAGAAGGGATAGTGAAATCTTCTACTTGGGTGGTCTCCATAAATGAAGCCTAAATGGGGGTTTTCAAGTCCACACTTCTCATGTACAGATAACTGCAAGAACATTTCAGATAGATGCTTGTGGATGAGGAGAGCCGGGCGATGGAATGGCCATGCAGCTGAAAACATATTTTTTTGAGAGGTAGGATTGAATTTTAAAACTGGACAAACTTCCAAAATGTCATGCATGTCTGTTTTACCGAACAAAAACCGAATGACCAAATAAAAAGCAAGACGAGTGACCACTTTCAGTGAATACAAAGCGTTATCATTTCCCTGAGGTTTCATCAAGCAAATACGGCATTTTTTGAAAGATAAAAAGATCAAGGTTGAAGATTAAAGGAAACTGTGCACTTTGGGATAAAATGGAGATACATGACAGAAAGAAAAGAAAAAAGTTTTCAAGTAAACCAAGCAAAGAAATTGTCTCAATCCCTTAAAAAAAAAAAAAAAAAAAGAGCTCTTTCTGATGGTTAACACTATTTTTCCTTATATTCTCTGAATAATTAGAAATTTTGTGTTCCTGATTGTAGAACTATACTCAAAGGTATGTGCAAATTTCTAATTTAGCATCAAACACATATTTCAGCAAGTATTAATACTGTCCAGTACTTCCTCAAGCTCGTAGCACCTTAAAAATGTGCGGCCTCAGGCTGACACCTGGCATAGAGATTACACAGTGCCACCTTTACAGGGGAAAAAAAATTGCTCAGATGTCCACACTCAATGTCAATGAAGAATCAATCACTGTCCCACAATGTTAATTAGCACCAATCTTAGAAATACAACTTATGGACAAAAAGGTTTTGATAAAGTTATACCATCAATCTGGTAATAAACAGTATGAGGTCTAGCTGGGGGTGGGTTAGCAGGTGAGCATTGATCTAGGATCCAGGAGATCTCGGTTTGATTCCCAGTTAGGGCACATGGCCGGGTTGTGGGCTCAATCCCCAGTCGGGGGCATGCAGGAGGCAGTTGATCAATGACGACTCTCTCATCATTGATGTTTCTCTCTCTCTCTCTCTCTCTCTCTCTCTCCCTTTCTCTCTCTGAAATCAATAAAGATATATTAATAAAACAAACAAAAAAAAACAATATGAGGGGCACATGAACAAATCAAAGTGCTAGCCCTGGCCAGTTTGGCTCAGTGGTTAGAGGGTCGGCTCGCAGACTAAGGGGTCATGGGTTCGATTCCGGTCAAGGACACGTAACTTGGTCTCAGGCTCAATCCCCGGCCATGGTCAGGGCATGTGTGGGAGGCAATCGATGTGTCTCTTTCACATCAATGTTTCTCTCTCTGTCTCTCCCCATCCCTTCCACTCTCTCTAAAATAAAAAATCAATGGAAAAAATATCCTCGAGTGAGGATTAACAATAACAAAAAAATCAAAGTGCTCAATGTGGAAAAACTCTCAGTATTACATGAGTAAAACTCATGAAGCTGAGTCATCAATTAACAGAGGAGAGGTGAATCTGTTCTATCAAGGTCCTGTCCAACGGCAGAGAGGCACATAAACTGGGCAGAACACTTCTAAAGGTAAAAAGTAAATGATATCAAGATTGGTTAGCCACAAGTATTTTACAAAAGATCTGTGGGTCAGAACTGAATGAGAAAAAGGATTCTGTTCTTTTACAACAAAACAGAACCACCACCAACTGCTGCCGTGATTTTTTGAAATAACCCGAAGAAAAGTTGCTACTAATAGTATTAAAAGTGTTGCAAGAGTGATAGGAAAGTGAAAAGATGGAAAAATCGGACTTAGCAAGAAAGTCAGCACATGTGAGAATATTTGGAAAACATAAGGGCTAAGGATGGACCTAAGGATCTTTTTAGAACAGAGGTCACCTTAGGGATGGCACTGGCCAATCAGTCTCCATGTCCAGAAAAGCAAAACTTTACTGAATGAGTTTAAATCAGGGTAATCACCTGGGAAGAACGTCTTACTTATGAATTTAAAGGAACCTTGGAGAAAGCCCCCAGGAGAGGCTGCAAGATAGTCTATTCCTTCAGACCTTCAAAAGGGGCCGCAGCCAGCAGTCCCGAGGGAATCAAGCAGGGCACCAGGGACAGCGGGGCCAGGGGGCCCACAGCTCCTCCTCTCTGTGCCACTCTACACGGGCTCCTGCGCAAACTAGAAGTTGGGTGGGAATTTCAGGGGCGAAAAAAAATCTATATTCGCAAGTTCAAAATAAGTCATGCCCTGAAAATAAATTTTACGAAGTCTAGCAATTCAGCAAATGAAACTGAAAAAAATGTTTTATTATTTGAAAATTTTTATCCCTTTGCTACGTAGAGAAGAACGCAGCAGTGGAGAGGACATCTGAAAATGTGTGTTCCTCTGATTAAAAAGATAGTGGCACTTGCCCAGCGGGGCGTGGCTCAGCAGTTGAGCTCCGACCTGGGATCCAGGCGATCGGGGTTCGATTCCCAGTCAGGGCATGTGCCCATCATCACTGATGCTTCTATCTCTCTCTCTCCCTCTCCTTTCCTTTCTCTGAAATCAATAAAGATATATTTAAAAAACAAACAAAAAAACCAACGAGACTTAACTAAAAAGAAAAGAGCTCCAATTTTTTTCCCCTTTCGATTTAAGGATTTTCCATTTGTTTCTACCAATAAAAAAGAAATCACACTTGAAACGACGTTTCCAAATCACCCAGCTGGCGATTGGGATGATGGCAATCTTTCCATGAGCTGGCTCCTATTGTTTTCATTAACTGAAACAATAAGCCTCTCTTTCAAGGGCAAAATACCCTCTGTTTAGAACGAGCTGCGTCGGGGTCCAGCGCCGCGCCGGCTGGGAGCGGAGACGGCGCCCCCGGGAGGCGGCCGAGCCCGCCCGCGCCGGGCCCCGAAGGCCCTTCTCGGGACCAGCGCCCCAGCGTCCACGGCTGGCGCTCGGGGAAAAGGAACCGCGTGCACCCCAGAGAGGACACCCGGGAAAGGGGGCGCGCGCGGGGGCCCTGAGCTCGGGCAGGCCGCCGGCTCCACGGGGGGGAGAGAGGGGGAGAGGCCATAATGCTTGACGACACCTCACGGAAAGGACAAGGCCGCCCTGCTGGCCCTCGGGAGACTCACGGACTTCTGGTGGATTCTCAAGAGAACCCGCTTAGTACAGCGGTCGAGCGTGGCGGCCCACTTCCTCTTGGCCGCCTCCTCCTCCTCCAGCAGGCAGCGCCGCAGGTCCTGCCTCTCGGCCTTGCTCAGGCTCCGGTCGGCCGCCGGGCGCACCAGCTGCGTCAGGCTCAGGTGGCTGTACAGGCTGCGCTCCACCACGTACGTGACGCTGAGCTCGCCGAGCGCCGCGCGCCCGCGCCCGCGCCGGCCGGGCGCGCCCCCGCCGCCGCCGCCGCCGGCCCCGCCCCCCTTGGGCCGCGGCCGCAGCAGCTGCAGGTCGCAGGTGGCGCTGTGGACGCCCTTCCGCGAGGGGCGCGGGCAGAGGCCGGCTCGCGAGCAGGAGTGATGCGGGTCCGTCTTCTTGAGGCGGATCTGCCTCCGCACGCTCTGCACCTCCTCCAGCGACACGAGCAGGTGGTGCCTGCGGCGGTGGCTGTCATAGAAGCAAACGCCATCCGTACTTACCCCGTGGCTCGCGGACCCCAGGCTCTTCTTCATCTCGCCCTCCGTCAGCGAGCGGGACACCTTCTGGGCCTTGTCTTCCTCCGGGTAGGAGAAGAACGTCCCCATCTTCTTGGGGGGCTTGATGAGGCCCCGGCTCTCTCCTTTGCTGAAGGTTTTGACCAACTTCCGGCCGGCCCCCCAGGCTTCCGGGGTGCTGGGGGACGGCGACGGGGTGAACGAGTCCGAGTCATCTTCCGGAGGCTTCTCCGGGGAGCCGTCGAACAGAAAGGGCTTCTTGTGCACGCCCGAGTACAGGGCGGACCGCTCGTCCAGGCCGGGCGGGCTCTCGAACACGGGCTCCTCCGCGCCTGCGGGCGACCAACACACTCGTCAGGGCGGCACCCGACACCCTCGCCTCTGCCCGGGCCCTTCTCCGCCCCCGCGGGAAACGCGCCGGTCCACGCGGGAGCCACAGCGCCCCCTCCCCGTGTCGCTCACCCTCTCCATAAGCCCGGCTCCCGCTTAAATAAAGGCGCGCGAAAAAGGAAAGAAACCGTGCAAACGTATGGTTCACGCCGGCTCGGCGCTGGAAGGCGTCGGATGCGCCTTCTCCTTCTTTAAAGACCTTTGTAGAGCAGACACCTGAGCAGCCCCATTAACAAGGTCATTCGGGAAACCTACGCTGGTCGCGGACAAGGCGACACTTAGCCTCAGGAGACAAGGGGCCGCCCCCGCCGGTGAAGTGCGACAACGCTCAGGAGCTGGGAGTCAGCATCTTTCCCCTTCTGAAGGGCCCTCCTGGTGAGCCTGGCTGCCTTCTGTACCCCGAGTGTGATGAATGCCACGTGGCTGGCAGAGATTTTTTTTGGGGGGGTGTTTTTTTTTTTTTTTTTTACTGGTCCACGTGCTGTTTAAGGGAGTCAGTCACCAAGGGGGTCTGGACGTGGAAACACCACGAAGGGGTGAGCTTTGCAAATGCAACTGACGGGCAAACACAAGCTGGGGAAGTGGGTGCTCCCAGCGAGATTTTCCCATCAGCTCAGGCCCTGCAGGCGGCAGCAGGGGCATTAAAGGGTCTGGGCACACGAGCAGCCCCCGTCTGCCTCTCAAGGATCCCAGCTCCCCAAGCCCTGGCCAGGGCCAGGTACTGCGCCAAGCCCTCCGGGGCCCAGCCGAAGGTCTGGGCTCGCTGGCAGGGAAACCGAGTTCTTTTCTGCGTGTGTGATGTGAACAGATGTGAGGAAAGAAGTAGGTCAAGCTGTGGGTGTAGTGACCCTATCTGGCTGTGTCCCTTTAATTATAAGGAAACTTTTGAGCACGGCAGCTTTCCACCAGCTGAACTGTGAAGAGGGAAAAAACACAAAGTTTCCTGGAAGAGAGGGATGGCACTAAATATACCAGCTGGAACGAGGGTGCCCGTGTGCGGTTAAAAGTCAGAGATAAAGGGAAAGGACTGCTCACTGCAGAGAGGGGAAAAGATGGGTAGACTGGTGGCAGTCCTTTAAAATTCCAGAAGTTTCTTACTTTTCCAACTGATGGGAATTAGTTACAAATATAAAGAAAAAAGCACAACCCTAGACTGACTTTGATGTCAAGGAGGTGGTGGTGGGAAGGGAGGGTCAAAACCAAGTCCAGCCAAAAGTTCTCCATAATCAAGATTTTTCCCCGGGTCTTTCCAGAGGGTTCAAAATTAGGGTCTAGGTTTCTGACGGGAACTCAACATCCTCAGATATCCTGAGGATGTTGCAGGAACATCTGACTAATAAGGTATGGAGACCAAGGGTCCCCTGTGTTGCCGGGAGTAAAATGGCAACCTCTTCTAGACAGTCTACTCTCCAGGGCCAAGAGAGGCACAGCCTGAAGGCTGAGGCAGCCAACAGCAGACTTCTCTGAAGAAGCAGTCCAGCCACAGACCATGGCTTTACCTGAAGCCCAGGTGTCCATGGAGGCGTGCAAAGCCCTTATTTACCCACAGTCCTCAGGGGCTTGGGAAAATCAGGTGGGTTGAATAACTGTTTGAAGGACCTGGCACTTGGTAGTGGCTGGAAATTTTCTGGGCTCTGTCTTTAGGGTTGTCATCGGGGATTCCAATACTTCAATGTCACACTGGAGCTGGAACCAGCTGGGGCACACATATCCACGACATATGTAGCTCTGTTCCCTGGTTTGGGAAGTCAGCATCTGGTGGGGAGCCTGGAGGGACTGTGGCAAATGTTTCCACAGTGGCCGCACAGCCTGTGCCGAGGGCAGGCCTGGCATAGCACGAGCTCTCTGTCTGCAGCACCCAGACCCTGAGATCCCAGTCAGGACTGGGCTACTGGGGTTCAGAGTACTGCCTGCTCCCCTGTTCTCCTCGGACCTCAAAGTACAACCATCCTACTGGGAGAAAGACAATCAAGAGCGCTCCCTCCATCATCACTTGGCGTGATATGCTTTATATACTGACCTTTACCTATTTTATTCAGCTGAGATCAGAATACAGAAGGAAGGTGACTCTGACAGGATAGGGTACGGGATGACTTAGTGCCGAGAACACAGATTTATGCCCTGGATTCCAGCCCTGGATCCGCCACTCAATATCTCCATGACCTTGAGTCTCGGAGTCTGTTTCCTCACTGGAAATAATACCTATCTTTGTAATACCTACTGCAAGGGTAATTGAGAGGATAGCATTAAACAGAAAGAGATAGGTGAAGGTACTCTATACGCTGAAAAGCACTGCACAAGAGCGAGTGATTCATTATCAGGCTGCAGATGAGCTGGAGCAATGAGGGAAGGGGGCTCCAGGGTCTCAGCTCTAGGAGAAAGACACAGAAATGGGCAGACGAAGGGCACTGACCTGGCTTACAATTTAATACTGACTTTGGTCATCCGTGCCCCAGGTAAGGACTTGAAACTTGAGTTACAAGGGTGAACCTGGGTGAAGGACTATAACTCTCCAGGCTTTTCCAAGCCTCCCGAGCTGGGGTAAGGGAAGACACGGGGGCAGATGGACATCCAGGATGTAGCAGAGTCAGGCTGCCTGGATTTAATTCTGGGTCTTCTGCTGGCTGCTCTGTGGGGTGACCTTGAGTAAGTTACTTCGCCTCTTGGTGTCTTAGTTTCCTCACTTGTGAAGTGAGCATGGTATATCAGCCCTGCCTCTGGGGTCTATTCTGAGGATGATATACTACAAGGAACATAAAATCTAAAATGTTTAGGAAAGTGCCTGGCATACAGAACGCCCTCAGTAAATATTCAGACAACTCAGTATTGGCCCAGGCTGCAGGAAGAATCCCAGTTTGAAGGTCCGGGGCAGCGGGCAGGGGTTACTGGGAGTGTGAATCATAACTGCTGGCAGAAGCAGGGGACAAAGTAACAAGTACCACTTCGTTTGCCAATGAGGAACCGCTGAGAGTTCTATTACACAGGGGTTGGAGGGAGTTCTTGCTTAGCAGGGTATTGGGGGACAGCCTGATGCAGATGCCCTGAGCTGCACACACACACACCTGGGGCCTCTCTTGGTGATACCAACAATCCCAGCTCCCCAACTCACTTGGGTCTCAGCTCACTGAATCCATCATCCGAGACACCTACTCATACCCCGATGAATTCAAGTTCAGAGAGAGAAGTCCACTGGGTCATTACATTACTTTTTATCCCAGAGCTATCTCTTTTGGTATGTTTTTCCTCTTTTTCATCTATGTCTCTCAGAGTTGACTGAATTATTTATTCTAAGATAAATATGGAAGTCAGACTATTTCTGTGTGTTTACAAAAGCTATTCCAGTGGGAAGGCTGCCTCAACACACATGACTATCATGTATGAAGGGGCCAATACTAACTACTCCTCTCATTTTACCTCACTTATGAACAAGATCCACCAATCTAGTGATGTCTGATGTTTCATTTGGTCAAGTGTACATGAAGTTTTAAAATGTGATGCTCCCCAGGGTCAATGATAGCAACTCCGTGTGGTTCTAGTTAATATCACTGATGGACACCGTGCATGTGAGTTCAGTAAGAGCTGCCACAACGAGAGGAAACCAGGCTGCTTTCTATACCGTGAGAACCATGACTAGCAGACAGGTATTAACACATCCAAATATAACAGCAGCATTGCATCCAAAAGTAAACAGAATCACCATGCAAAAAAGACATCCAAATGAAATCCAGGAATTAAATACAACTCAAGTTTATGAAACTGGCCCTAAAGCAGATCTCTCTCCCTCTCCCCTCCTTTCTTTTCCTGTTTAACCTCCTCTCTCCCACAGTAACCCTTTTACCTTCCATATTCTTCTAGGGGATTTAAACTGATAATCACAGCCAATTAAAATGAAAAAACAGCTTGATTATTTATGTATAAAAAAAACCCCTCTCTACAATGATACTTTCTAAATCTACATGTTAAAAATTTGAAATTCTGTACAATATAGGTGTGACATTTTAACAAGCAATGTGCTTTAAAAACAAAACAAAACAAAAACATTCTTTCCAATGTACTTTTCAATTCACTTATCTCCCAAACAGGAAATTTTATTCTTTTATCTTTTTGGAAGAATTTTATAAGATGCAGCAAATGCACATTACTAACAAAAAGAGAGACAGATCGGGTTGTGATTTAAACTGTCATAATTACACTTCAAAGGTTAACTATTCCTTCCAATAAATCCAGGCTCATACCCCTTTTGACATTATTGCTTCATCTGACAAGCGGCTTAGCCAGCAGTGGAGCTCTCAAAGATCCACTTAGCACGAAGGTCCTTAGAGCCCCATTTGAACTGAGACTCGAGACAGTTTACAGGAAGAGCAAAGTCATCCCTCAGAGATCCGAAAGGATATGAAGTGCCTTAATTGTCAGATGTTTGTTTGAGACGAATGCATATCAAATTTCGACTAACGCCACTGGGCAAGAACCGCTGTCCTTTTGGAGCAGAGACTTATTCTAAGAGAAAGTTATAAAATAAAGTTTATATAAAATAGTATAAACTCAAAATTAAAGCTAAGCCACGCCTTGAGAAGATTTCATTCTCACATATGAGCCAGTTCCATCTTTGCACTAGTAGTTAAAATACCAAACCCCCCAAATTCTGGACACCAGATCCTACATCCCATAACGTGCTGAGTGCTGCCCTGTAACATGCAGACCCAATTCTCTCTCTGCCAGAATTCAATCCATTTTCCACCTGAAATCCTACTCCTTTTCAACTGAAAAACGGCCCCCACATGATTTGCTTTGGGATAAACAGGGTGGAGTTTGCTTTTTTTTACCTTCAGTGCTGGGCTTTTTCATTTCTTCCACCCTGATTAGTTTCTTTCTCACTCTGCGAGTGGAGTTAACCAGCTTGTGTAACCTCTTAAACTTCACCGACTCCTCAGTCTCATCATCGGATTGTTCTCTTGACTGGCAAAGAAACAAAAGAAAAGTTAATCAGATAATTGCTCCAGAGCTTTACTCCTGCAGCCGGGTGCAGCCCGGTCTCACGGCCAGTATGCACTTTGGCAGTGCTGCAGCTGAACCTGGGGCACCACCCAATGTGCCCAACAGGTTCCTGAGGCTCCACCTACCATCTTAAGGTCTAACGAGTGGAGACTCAGGTCCTAAGCAGCACGACACACACCCTTGCCCTTGACCGGCATGTGGTGCATTTTGTCTCGGCTACTTCCCGGTCCCCTTTTAGGAGAACTCCGCAGGACTCTGTCTCCAAGGCTGGCCCTGTAATTCCAGTTTCACTGCTGTGGTTTGGGCCAGGCTCTCATCTGTCTGGCCCATCAGGACTTGCTGTTTAAACGTGGTCACCAACTACTTCTCCAAACCAAAATTCTGTTGACTTGTTCCAGTCCTCCCCGAAAATCAAAAGCAGCAGGGCAGGAAAAAGGCAGAGATGCAAAAAGCCGCCTTCTATCTCACCCGGGAGGACCGCCTGCCACATCTCAGCCATCCCTTCGGCCTCTCCCAGCTCTTTCCAAGAGCTCACCAGGCGAGCGTGAGGACAGACCCTGCATTCCTCTGAGAGGGACAAGGGAAAAAGCTGACCTTTTCAGCCATACACTACAGTCCATATTCCCCAGCATCCCATTCCACTTTGCAGCGATTCAAGTATGCTCAGCCCAGCTGTTTTCCCTCAAGTATCCAACATTACAGAGAGGAAAAAAAACCTCTCCGCAGCAGTGGCCCGGGCAAAAAACAATCCTTTCCTTGTGAACAAAATGAGGGTTTCGCTTCCAAGTCAGCTCCAACATTCAATCCGCAGCTTCCTCTGTTTTATCTGTTCAAAATGTAAAAAAGGCAAAAGAAGTCTCCCAACGAAATGGGCTGCTGCTGGGCCGGGCTCGGGCATTCCCGGGAGCGCAGGGCCGGCGGCAGTGCGCAGGCGCGGCACACCCTAGGCAGCTGGTGCAACTCCAGCTAAGACTGCACATCCTGGCAACAGCTTTCTCTTCATTTCCTGCAACCTACTTCACTGAAGGAGCCGGGAGAGAAATGCCTCCACTGAAAACACGGGACACAAACAAACCACATCTCTGAGCACGAGTCTAACAGGGAGACCTCCCCCCAAAAATGCGCTCATTAATCGCAACTTTATGGACAATAAAATAGGTATCCAAGAGTGAGCACAGACCGGTTCAAGAGGAAACGGGGTAGAGATTACGTGAATTACTTAGGTATAAAAATGGTGCATGTCGTGAGTCTACAAATATTTCTGCAGCACTCTGGCTCAATGGAAGGGATAGATACAACCCAGATTCTGGCCTCTTTCCTGCAGCTCCCGGCGTGGAGCCACTGTACTTTCTCCCTGCACGACTCTAAGCAAATCGTCCACCACTAAATGGTTACAGCACATAAAGGACAAGTCACTGGACACGTATTTCTCAGGCTTCCCTTTTGTGAAGAGTATCATATCAATGTTTAATTTCTCTAAAATTCCTAGAACAAATGTGGCATACACACCTCAAAATTAAGGTTAACTACAGGTTACCTGGTGATCAAGAATAGAAATTGCACCCCCAGGTTATGGGGGGAGGAGGCTACATTGCATGTTGGCAATTAGGCTTACTGCATTTGGCCTAAAACTCAAAATGTAAAACAATTACAGTGAAATAAATATAACTCCTACTCTATAATGATATTGTCTGGTTTGAATTTCATTTTTACTTGACTGAATTGTTATGTGCGATGAAACGGTTGCAGTGGTCAACCAGAGGAATGAGAACTTGGTTAACCCTCCTTCTGGGTAATCGGCACCTGAGCAAAACCACAATGCATGGAATTACACATAAACACTGAAAAATATTCTGCCTTCTTGACGTATCTCAAAAGCCCGGCAAGTCTAATAGAAGAATAAACAACATCAGATTAGAGAAAGTCTCTACATAGCAATGGACAAACCAAAGTACATTTAGAATACGTTTGTGTGTCTATAACGCCCGCATTAAAATATTCTGAAGTGAACATGAAATAAGCATAGGTTGTTTATAATCAAGATTTAGGAAGCTACATTAGACGATAAAAACCACTGATGCACTATGTATACCTCATACCTCGCTTGGGGATTGCTGCTGGTGGTGTGATGTGGTGGTGGGGGGGGGGAGGGGGCAGGTAAAAAGAGAAATGGAATTTAGAAAGAAGCAATACAAAAATCTTCAGTCCACAAAGACACAAATCATATATCCAAATGGGCCATCAGAAGGAATTTTCAGGGAGAAATCAAGAAAGTTAAACCAGGACACGAGATTTAAAGGGAATAACCCTCCCCACCTCCCTCCTCCAGGCCTAGTTTCCTCTGCCCAGATTCACTGTGCTAAAAAAGAACATATTCCAGGTACTTATTTAATTGCTTTCACATGGTCCATCTACTTTTGAGAAACAGAAGCTCTTTAGAATGTCAAACTAATGGTTATTCTTATTTTTCTTAAAAAAAAAAATGAAGATTTTGGAAGTGTTTGCCTCTGACAAATCACAAGTCATAGCAACCAATAACTTTCTTTGCATTACCATGTTTTGAACACTAGACAAGATAGGTGCAGCACAATTTATATAAAGAAAAATGGGGAAACACACACACACACACACACACTTCTTTTTTTTTAAACAAAAAATCTCTTAAGTAGCCTAGAAGTTACTGGAGTTGAACAATGTATCCCAAGATGTTTTTTATTGAGGTGTTGACTTCTCACTTCCTCCTGAGTCCAGAGGAAAAACAGTTGTGAAATATGTGCCTTTAAAAAATTCTCTCCAGCTGTTTTAACATAAAGACTGTAAAAGGCATGCATTTCTTTTAATCTTCAATTTCTTTTAAGCTTAAATTCCTCATTTCATGTCTCTTAAAGAAGCATGTGCCACTTCCCAAATGTTGGCAATAACATACTGTGTCTTTTTATTCAGAAAATATACCCCCCCCAGATATGGGGGGGAGGGTGAGAATTTAATTTGTTGGGGTTTTTTAATTAAGAAATCCCCCCACCTGGAGAAACTCAGTAGAAGATGAAGGAAACATGCACTGTATACAAAATGAATGATTGAATCCAAGAAATAAATTCAGAACTATTACAAGACAGGTTTTAAATAAACTACATTTAAAAAAATGTAGATATTTATATACATTCAAACACAAGATAGTCTCTCCTCCCCTCCCCTGTCCCACCCCAGGACAGAGTACTAAAATAAACTTTAATTTGATCACCGTCTAAATGAGAAGGTGAAAATTCAATTATCTGCATAAAAACCCCCCACGTCTAAACCTTTCGTAGAGAAAGGCAATTAATTTACCCCACCAAAGGATGTGGAAAAGTGGAATTACAATATTGTAAATAGAAACATTTGATTTCCAGCCTCTCTACTGCAGATTTTTCCACCAGAAAGCCCATATGGCTCAACTTTTAATTACTTTGGCTAATGCTATATGTAGTAATTCTGTGGTGAATGCTCAAGTGTTTCATTTCTGGTTTCCATGGCAACATTACATCAGATTGCAGACAGCTGGCTCCACAGTTTTAAACCATAACAAAGTGACCAAGCCAAAGCACAAAACTATAGCTGCTTTAAAGAGATAGTACACCCCTGCCTGCCAGGGCGCTGAATGAGGAACCTAGGGGGCCGTTTGGCTTGCGAGGGAGGGTGGAGCCTCCTTCCTTCTCAGCTTCTTTTGGAACATGTGCATCTTGACACATCTGCAATGTTCTAATAGGAAAGACATGGAGCCAGCGTGGAGGACTTTTTATAACGCAGCTACATTAAAAGTGATCGGGGGGGGGAAAAAGGAATGCAATTAACAGCATCTGTTGATACAAACATTTCTGTACTGGCGCAAACGCAGTGTCCCCTCACTGTTTGACTTAAGCCTGTCATTGCAGGTCGGCAACAGATACTTCACTGGACCCTGAAACAACAATTCTTGCGACTCCGACGGGACAAATGCTTTCCAAAAGCCGCATGACACAGTGGTGCGGGCACAGGACAACGGGCTGTCATGTAGGTTAAACTGAACTTGCAAGGAGCAACTCGAACCCTCTGGGGATAGCTTGAGACCACGCTGAGCACAGAATTACAACTGAGCCTTCCGAAGAAACACACTCAGCTGGCTTCTCCAGCTCCAAACACCCCTCGCGGAGTCTCAATTAACAGCCACACTAAGTCGACTTATCTCCCCCCGGAGCCAGCACATAACACTGTAAGATACGTAGGCATTTCTGAAAAGCATTCTGCAACAGGAAATGTATTCGCCTGTAACATTCACACGGCCATTCCCGGTTAACCCAGCGCGGAAGCAGACACAGCCGCTTCAACTCCTAGGTCGGCTTTATCAATGGCATTAACCTTCCAGTTAAGAGAGGGCAGCGGATGGGTGGCGGCTTTATGAAAAGTGATGTGCAACGCCGTCTGAAGTCCAGTCCTCCCCAACGGGCGACTGGGCTCCAACCCCGGTGCACTCAACCCCTCGCATTCTCACTGCAGTCTCAACATAATATTCACTTTTCTCCTCCAAAAGAGATGCCTTATTTTGGGGTGAGCAGGCTAGGAAAGAATGCTCGAAGTTAGGAGGCAGGGAAGTAAACAAGGAAAGAACAAATCTAGAGAAATTTGAAAGGAAAAGAGAAAAGCATCATAGCCGGGTACAATCCGGGAGCCATCCAGGACTTTCCCCTGAAGTGACAGAAAGCGCATTCTCCCGTGTGCACGAACCATACCCAGCGAACTTACCGGCTTCGGCATTGAGCAGGCCTAAGGGGCAATTCTGAGCACGTCCGGCACCCCCACCCCCTCCTCCCCACTCTGAGAGCCGCTTCACTCTTGTTCCGTCAACTCTGATCTCAAAGCGAGGATTAGGCAACTCTGGAACACGCTCCTTTGGAGTGACATGATCAGACAGGCTCCACCGGCACAGTTAAGGATCCGAAGGGGAAGAAAAAAAAAGCGAGGACACTGGATTCAATTAGCCGCTTTTTGCTTGCCGAGTCCCCAGTTCCTTGCTAACTGCATAACTTGTAAGAAAGGCATAAGTCATCGGCTCTAAGCAAATCTTCTATTCACCACAAGGGAAAAAGGGAGTGTTGTACGTGGCAAACAATCCCTGTTTTCACTGACGAAGGCGCCCTGACCTCCCGCTGGCCTCCGGTTCCTTAATTACTGTCTATGGAATTCCAGAGCAAGAAAAAAGCATGCGAGAATCTGAGCAAATCCGGACACGGACCAACCCGGACAAGTGACTGGACTCAAAAAGATCTCTTTTGCAGATATTCTCAACAGCCCCCAAGGGGAGTAGTCGCGATTGAAAATAGACACCTTCCAACGGCTATTTTTGAAATTACGGAATTAAAACTTATGATTTTGGTTTTTCTCCTAGAGTTGTCACTTTCTTGCTGCCTCTTTCCCGACCCCTTTTTCTATTTTAACCACGTGTCCATGTAAGACGGTTTCCCCATTCACTGGCGCTTCTAAAAACCGATCTTCCCCAATTGTTTCAGCGATCCTTTCGGAGCAGCTGAGTTCTCTTGTATTCTAGAAATGTGAGCACGGGGACCGTGTCACGAGATGATCATTCAGTTTTCCCAGGGGTGTCTGCGGAGCAACACACGCATATGCTGTTACTTAAACAGAACATCATCTAAGCAAGACGGGGCTGAAAACCCCTATGATGTTTCCATGTCATGGGCTCGCCAGCCATGTCTGTATTTTCAGGGCCAAATTCATTCAGGTGGGAAAGCCATAGATTCCCACTGCCAATGCACAGTAGGAGGTGCCTCTCTCACTGTGAGGGTCTTTCCTTAGGTGTTTTGCAAGGTCCCTTCTCTTGGAAGGACAACACGCAACACAGACACTCCTGCTTACCATGAGGAGGTGCCAGGCTGTGCCATGGCCCGCCAGAGCTCTTGTCCTTTACCTGGGCACCTGTCCTGCTCTTTCCTTGGGGGTCCCTGTGGCATCTCTCTCTTCAGCAAGAATCCCCCACTTCCCCCAACTTTCTGCCCCAGAAATGTCTCCTCCTACCCCCTGTGGGATTTCCTGTGATTTCTCCCCGCAAGGGTTCGCCACACCTTCCCTGTTCTGCCCTAGTTCCCCATTTCACAAATCGGTTCACTGACATCTTCTGATTTCACATACGCTACTGTCCCCCACTGCCATCTGAGGGCCGACATGTGCCGTGAAATATGTCCGGTGCTGCCTCGATGTGTACTTCCAACACCCATCTATACCAAACGCTCCCAATTCCCGGGCGCCGTGCTAAGTATTTGGATGTACAGACGGCAAATGGGAGAGGCAGAACCCGAGTCTTCGTGGTTTTGCTCCTGCACCGCCCACCTCCACGTGGGCTTTCTTCACCCAAACTGGTAACCACACTGCATGCAACATTATGCTTAAAATTCCTTAGAACTGTCTGTAGAAGTCCTTAGTTGAATTGGCTACTTGGAAAAAAATGAAGAAAATGCAGAGGTGCCATGAGAGTGGGGGTAAAGGGAAGATGGAAGCCCCAAATCTTTGGAGCAGGAACAACCTGGGATTAACTTCTAGGTCCTCCAACCAATCACTTCACTGCTATGGGTCATAATATTCCTCCACGTAAATGTGGTTGAATAACACTTATCTTTGTTTGTTGTTTCAAAAACTGTCTATGTATAATCGACAACTCGAGCTCAGTACCTGCTTACTACATACTGTTACCAACAGGAACTCAAACAAGACCAGTTTCACTGCCTACAAATTGCTGTTTTAGGCGCTGTGTAAACAGCAAAGGCAAGGGAAACATGTGAAGCTAGTGATATGGCCAACACCTGAGGCGGGGTCTGAACAGTTTGATTAGATGCAAAGAAGATTCTGGACAGAATTAGGAACGCTGGAATCGGGCCCCTTAAGTCACTTGTGAACAGCGTGTGCCTTGGACATGTTTCTACCTTCTCTCATTTTTCAAACAGGCAGAGATAAGCTTCCTATGTTCCTGAGAAGATGAAAGATGACCTTGAATGTAAGTTCCAGAGCCTGGTAGGTAGCAAAGCCTCTATCAGTGTGAGATCCGTGGGAAGCTCAGCAGTAACTGTGGGGAGGGTGGAGGGAAGGACACACCTCTCGTCCCCCAGAGGCCAACTCCTCCTGTACACTCCTTTTTAACTGTCACATGGGCACACAACACAGGCTTGTCTTTCAGAAGGCAGGAAGGTCCACAGGGACAGGGACCATGTCTGTCCCCACTCCTGGTATTGCCAATGCCAGCGAAGGACCCACATACAGTGGCCCTCACTACATATGTGCGTCATCAATGTGGAATGAAGGAGTTTGACCTCTCCAGCCCCGTAGCTCCAGGCCCTTGCTGTGCATCAGAATAAACTGTGATATTTGAAGGACTAGGCTCGGCCAGGCCACCCTGGAAAGCTGCTTCATGGAGAGAAGGTGCAATCAGTGGGGACAAATTTCATGAGGACAGGGTATTGCTGGTCTTGTGTATTGGATAGCGGCCTTGAACTTACCCAGCACATAGTAGGTGTGCAAATTTGCTGAGGACGGATTTGACTCCCACTTTAAGGATTGCTCATGAGCTCCTCAGGACAAAGTCCGAAGGCCTTATCATGAAACATGACTTTGCACGGCCAGAGCCCTACCCTTATTTCCAGTATCTCCACTATGTGAAAAGGGCCTCTCCTCAAGCCTGGTTCTTACCCTCTGAGCATCTCAAACACCTAGGCTCTCACATGCCTGTGTACCTTTGCACTTGCATGTTCCCTTTCTGGAAATATCTCTGCCCATTCCCCCACCCCCTCCCTATCTTCTTTCATCCTTCAAGATTTAGTCCCACATGCCACCTCCTCTAGAAAGCCTTCCTGATTTTCCTTAGGCTGTGTGGTTGTACAACAACCTAAACAGACTTTACCACAGGACTTAGCACAAAATACATTGTAATCACTGTTACTTAGCCTCTTACTAAACTTCATGAGGACAATTCATTTCTGTACCTGTATTTTAGTAATATTTATTGTTTGTTTGATTATACATGATATATATTTAATTACAGACAATTTGGGAAATGCAAAAACATGAAACAGAGACCGAGAAATCACTGATCCCCCTACTTGAATAGAAAAATTAGTTAATATTTTGGTTTATGTCCACCCACTTGTGACACACTATACACTCTTGTGTTTCTGTTTTTTGTTTTGTTTTTACAAAAACAATGACCTCGAGTTGTTTAGCTGCTCTCCCACCCAAGGTCACCATCAGGGTCTTCAAAGCCTCCTTCACATAAAAACACAGTGTAAACAGAAATAGAGTGCTCACTTATAACTGTGACCCTCTTTGAGCATGGTTCAAAAGGTTTTCTTTAGAGAAACCCTGAAGTCCTAAATAAATATTATAACCTGCATTTTAAAATTTTGAACATTTTCCTATGTCAAGAAATATTCAACGAAACACATTAATAATTCAATAGTAGTCAGTCATAAAATATACCCTAATTTATTTAAACAATATCCCCATCATCGGATATTTGCATGTTTCCGATTTTTCAATATTATATACAATGCTCTGATGAACACTTTACTGTAGAATTTCTAAGACATCTTTCTTTTTGTAGAATAGATGATTAGATTATATGGGTAAGCGAATGGGCATATTGTTAAGTGTTTTCATACACATTAACAATTTGTTCAGACAAAGCACTGTATTGTTTTTAAATCTCAGAGTAATATAAAAAGAGTGCCCATTTCCCATACAGTTGCCCACAATGAACACTACAATATTCCTTTTCCACTTAGGTAAGTAAAATAGCACCTATGTTTGTGCTGAGTAGATGTTTCCTAATAGAAATGAATGAATGAATGCAGTGAATCGAGAACGAGGTATAGAAATATGAGTAAGCTGGCTTTACAGGAACTTGCAAAGTTCTTACTCTAGAATGAGAGCCCAAGAGAAATTCAGAAATGTGATTCATGTAAGTCAACTGTGTTAAATGCAAAAGAGGAACAAAGATAGAGGAATGGACACGAGGAAGAGCTCACCTTCGGCTGGGAGATGGAGGTGCTTCGGTGAAGGCAAGGGCACTGGCCATGGGTTCCCTTGTTTCTATACGAGCCCAGATGTCCAGTGTTTAGGTGGCCTCGTGGCCCCACTCCTTTCTCCCCCTGACCTCACATGCCTATCTATCTGGACAGTCGAAGGAGAGTTCAGCTGGCTGTGCGGCCTTTATAAACAGCATGTGACAGCAATCAACAGCTTTAGGCCCTTCTCCTCCAAGCTGGATTTCATAATCTCTCCAACATTCCTGACCTCCTTCCACTCGGCCAAGACGTGATGCATTCAAGGTCACTCCCTACCTTGGGGGCAGCAGACTGGCTCCGGGTAGGTAAGTATGTTCAAGTTCAGCGAGGATGCGTCTAAGGTCTTCAGTGTCTGGCTGTGGCAGGGGCCTTCAGGTGTCACGTCCAGCAGGTTGTTATTCTTTTTGTTTATAAAATAATTTGTCTCCCTCTTTAAAGCCAGAATTACTTTAAAAAGTGTGTATGAGTTGTCAGAGTAATAAAATATGAAACACATTGCAGGGTGGTTTTTTTTAAAAAAAATTTATTTCACAAAGGATTAAGGGAAGGACTCATCTGTTTAGTAAGAAATATTTTGCTCATTAGCTGGCTACATCATTGCCCTCTGAAATCAGATTTCTGTCAGCAGATGGGGGAAACGATGAGATTCCACCCATTTCCCAGAGGTGCAGAGTAACAGTGAAATTATTTCTCTGCAGTTTCAAAATTAACGAGTTGTCGCCAGGTCTGAAGGAAAGGGGGGGCGGGCGGGAAGAGGGGAAAATCCCAGGATACTTTTACTTGTAAAAAGTATGAGAGAATTTGGGGCGATCTTACCCCCCCCCCAGGGGCAAAGGCTTTTCAGCACTTAATTCACTTAAGAAACTGTTTAAAAACTATAAAACCAAAGGAGCAGCAAATGAAATCTACCTTCCACAATAACCTCTACTCTATTTCTTCAACTCACGAACCTGGAATTGCTTTTCATCGCCCCCAAAGAATGTTGTAACTTCCCCCACAAGGAAGAGAAAGAATGTATACACCTAAGGAGTCCTACCGCCAGGCAAACATAGAGAAGCTGAGAATGCAGGTAAGCGCCCCCCCTCCCCCCCCCATCCTGTAGGTTGCCTTGGGGCAGAGCAAATGTCTCTCTTCCGGAAAGGGGTGTGGGGAGGGGGAGGGAGGTGTAGGAAAGAAGACTGACTCTCTCTTCACTCTGTAAAACTTTGGAAGATGTTTCTGCTTGAGATTATGCCACCCTGCCCACAGGCTGGAGAACGCTGCTGTTCATATAAAAGGGGAGTTAAGGTAAGAAAGAAGGTGGGAAGGCAGTCAACAGCTCTGGAGGTCCCTCTGGTAAGAGAGGGGTAAGTGTTACCTAAAGCAAGTCTATGGTGTCAGGCACACTGGAGGCTCCAGCAAAACACCAAACCCACTCATTCCCGAGGGCACTGGATTCTCACGCAGTCCATGGAAAAAGGATGATTCTGAACGGGGCTGCCAACTGGGGCAATTACACATGCGTTTGAGACTCCAGTTGCTGGAGCTGATGGAAGGTTTCATCCCAGAAGTGGTAAGTCTCCTGTGGGACGGGGTGGTGTTCGTAAGGTCACATTACTTTCACAGCATCTTGGACTGATTGATGGGTCAGGCATGATGACTTCTTGGACAGAGCTGCCAAACAACCTTGCCTAGGCGCACGGCGGTGTAGAAATTGAACGGAAGGAGCCACATGGCAAGGGAGGGAGGGTGCAGATCCCAGTTCTTTTCCTCAGATCAGAATGTAGTTACCAGATCGACGCGGTCACCTGCTAAAGCTGGAGGCAGGTGGGCCGATGACATTTCCTGGAGTCTACAGCCTTAACGTAATTCTCCTTGTTTGTAGAATCAATAATAAGCAAGTTTACTTCAACTGGATTGCTTCAATAAGCTAACTTACTTTCAAATAATAGAAATCTAGGCTGAATCCTTAGAAAAGGAATCAGAATGAGAGAGGTTGTTTGTGGTTACCTAACTGCAAAACTATCAGGTCTGTGATGACTGCTGAAAACTGAACCACAAAATATCCTTCACAATGCACAAAATGAGCAACAGCCCCCCCAAATACATATACTGTATATAAATGAAAACTAGTGAAAGTAGTCTACCAAGAGCCACCAAACAAGGAAAGAAACATAAGCGAAAACATTAAACTTTAAAACTCCATGATCAAGGTAAGAAACAAAGTCCTGAAGAACAGTGGAAAAGGGCCTCACTTCTCTAATAGCCAGATGGGTGGGGATCTTGAGAATTATTTCATATACCCTCAAATCTGGAAGGAAGCAAACTGTGCGGCCTTTTTTAAAAAAAAATCTTTTCTGATCTAGGAACAGTGAGAATTACTTCAAGAGAGTAATGAGTGAAAAGGAGGAAAGGCTGATCCTGATTGAAATAAAGTCTCTAGAAATTCACCAGGAACTGCAGAAATGAATTAAGGCAGGCTGGCTATGTCCTGCCCATCCCCCTAGCCCTAAACTAAGCAGCTTGAATCATGAAACAGTTCGTTTAACAAAATCTCAGGTGAGAGAAAGCAGAGCCCAGGTGTCCCAGTGAGCTTTCCTCCTTCCCTGGCCATTACTCCATGCTATAGCAGTAACAAACATAAATGGACCACAAAATAAAGCCCTCCACTGGAGCTTGGAAGAAAGAAAAACAATCTATTGTCAGATAACATGGCAAAAAGGTCAGAAAAGCAGTCCTCAGTATATCAGCACAGATAGAAAATCTGATCCAAGTCACGCAGGCATGAAAGGCATGACAACTATTCAAGCGAACTAGAGCAAGGAGGAAAGAAAAACAGAAAAACTCGAAGACCTTATCTTTTGATCCCACCCCTCTATCACAAAAAATATAATTTGAGGAATGGAAAGAAATTCCTAACAGTTGTTTCACTATAAAATAATTTAATGAGAACGTAAATTCAATGAAATGAGACCTCAAAGGCAAGATGACTATATATTTAAAAATTGCAGTCATGAGAAAATAGAGAACCAAAAGAACCAATTACAGCCAATTTCACTTAAATTTGTAAATAAGAGTGAGCAAAAAATAGTATCTAGAAGTCAAAATACAGATACAGAAGAAAGCTGGATTATTTAAATCCGCTTTCTCCTATGACCCAAGTTTGAAGATGTACCCAGCTCTTTACCTAGGCTTTGGCCTGCTGCTCCCTCTGTCTGACACACGTTCCTCCCACGTCTCCTGGTGAGCTCTTACAGGTTTCAGCCACCTTCTCCGGGAAGGCTTCCACCCTTCCTTGCCCCCCTCCCAGGGGCGTAATGGGCTTTCCCTGTGTACTTACTGCACTACATAGAAATATCCCAGTTAACACCCCACTCACACTATCCATGTGTGTATCTCTTCTTAAACACAAGCTCCCTGTGTATAGGGACCGGCATGTCGTAGGTACTGAATCAATGTACAAATAAAAGAATGTTTAAGATGACATTCTTTCACCTACACTCTGGATCAGAAGTGCAAGGTAAGAAGTGTCCTGTTAGGAGCTAAACATGCAATGCTGTTAGCATTATACTAGTAATAGTACAGTCAACATTAGGACATCAGAGGGTGCGGGCTGGTACAAAGAGGGAAAGGAACAGGGATAGAGAAGAGACCAAGGGGATGCTTCTACAGAAATTATTTTGCGAATAATTTGAATGTGGTTGCTAAAATACTGCTTTTCAAATGAATGTCACTGTCTGATGACTGACTATAGTGCTAAGTTTTGATATAACGGGTAACTGTGGTGACTTAAAATTCAAATGGACCCGAAAGGGACGGGCAGGCTCTGATTTCAATAAGTTACCTTAGGTCGGGGAGGCCCTTAGTCAGGATCCTACTCATGAACCACAATAGGGCTTGGGTATCTCTCCAACCCATCCATTATCTAAGATTTGTCATTAGGGCAAATGATTTAAGGACGAATTAACATGTGATGAATCAACAGCATTAAACAAGTGATCAGAATCCTCTCCTACTGCCAACCTCCCTGAGGTAGACTCCCAAGAGCAAAGTAAGAAATTGGCATTGCAAATCTACATGCCAAACCTTAATCCAGATTCTGTTACAAACATGTGCACTTAGATACAATCAGCTAGCAGGGGAAATGCGGTATATCCCGTTTGCTATTCGGGTACTAGGTTGAACAAATGAAATTGCCGTTTTTATAGTTCAAAAGCTAGTATCTCCAGTTTCACATGGCCCAACCTACTATGAGAAACAACAGACCAGAGTATATCAAAAGCTACCTAAAATTAAAAATTTTTCAAAAATAGGTTCCCTCAGCCCTGGCCAGTGTGGCTCAGTGGTTAGAGTGTGCCACACACTGAAGAGTCTCAGGTTCGATTCCCCATCAAGGGCATGTACCTGGGTTTTGGGTTCACTCCCTGCCCCTAGCCGGGGCAAGGGTGAGAGGCAACCAGTTGATGTGTCTCTCTCATGGACGTTTCCCTCCCTCTGTCCCTCTCCCCCTCCACTATCTCTGAAAGGCAATGGGAAGAATATCCTCATGTGAGGATTAAAAAAAGAAAAGCTGCCCTCAGATTACGTAGTGCCTGAGTATTTTGTCATTACTTATTTTTGTTCGTGTGGCCTTTGGTATGTGGAGGAGGGACTGCAGGCAGCACTCTCAACTCCCTTTAACTGTACAAACCAGGGGAGACACAGATGTACCTGGTTTGCCAGGTGCAAAGAGCCAAATTTCCAGTTATTTCCAGGGCTGCCCTGAGAGTGCCCTGCAACATACCAGGTATGGAAGCCCAGACCCACCCTCAATGAGACCGACCGCATTATTAGCACTAGATGACCCTAGATTATTTCAGTACAATTAACAGCAGATTCTTTCCAAACAGCACTCCTGAGGACAAATGTGCTTCCTGAAGTCGTACCAGCCCCATCCCTAAACCTGCTTACACAACACCACCTTCTGAAACGAAATAAACTGATTATGTGATCGGTGAAAGCATAACCAAGTAACATGCACCATTCGCATTAAGCTTCTGACAACTCTAGCCTATCTGCTGTTAAGTATGAGCTTTGCTACCATGCTAATGCCATGTACAAAGCAGCACTTTTACGGAATAACAGTTACGGGAAAGGTAGAATATCTTCACGTGGCCTAACAGAAGCCAGTACTCATTGGGTCCTTTGTGCCATTTTATCGCATCCTTGCAACAGCCATATGGCATAAATACACTTGTTGCTGTTTTCCAGATGGGGAAACAGAGGCACAAAGAGATGACACATTTTGCCCACAGATGCAGAGTTAACAGACGGCAGAGCAGGGATCTGAACCCGACCTCTGACTCAAGTCCGTGAGCTTAACCAGCCCCTCGCCTGCCCTTACTGGACAAACGCCTGGCTCTCCCGAGGCCAGAGCCGCCTTCTCGTCGAACTCTGCTTAAATATGATGATCCTAAAGACTCACCACAAACACAGGCCCCAAACTTTGGCCCTTGTCCCAGGGCGAAGGCTGGGAATGGGAGGGTGGTATGGAATACATGACAAGTCAGCTAAGCAGTGCTTCTCAGCCAGCTTATAGCCAGTTAGAACAAATTCATTTTTCTCAGAAGGCTTGGCTGTGTATATTGTTCTGGTGGAATGATTCTGCCTCGCACTCTCACCATAAGCTGCAGGTCAAAAGACTCATTACTTTTACTCTTCTAAAGAGAACTTTAATACCCCCTTATTTCACTATCATTTTAGTATCAAAATCACTTTTATTAAAATTAAGAGTAGTATTTCCTCCTGTACATTCCTACCCAGCCGATTTTTTTTTTTTTTAATTATAGAAAGTATCCGTTGAAGTCTGAGTAATCCCCTGAAGGCTTCAAGTATGCATTAAAAACCAGAATCAATAAAAGTTACTTTTAACATAGCTGCATTTAGAAAGATTGAGAAAAGTCATTATTAGAGCCCAATGTAGCAAAGCGTAGTATAAAGAACTGCTGACCTCTGTCCCACAGACACAGGATAGAAGTGCCCTCTGACAAATTATTGCTAGGTCATATTTCTCTCTTTCTCCTGGTCATGTTACAAGTCAAATGAGTAAAGCTTTTTCTCTGTTCAAGAAATAAAGAGGCAGCTCTGGTCTGTATGGCTCAGTTGGATGAGTGTCATGCTGTGCACCAAGAGGTCAGCAGTTCAATTCCTGGTTAGGGCACATGCCTGGGTTGCAGGCTCAATCCCCAGGAGGGGGCGTACAGAAGGCGACCCATGATGTTTCTCTCTCTCCCTCTCCCTTCCCCCTCTAAAATCAATAAAAACATATTTTAAAAGTTATTTTTTTAAAAAAGAAAGAGCCCAGCCGGGCGTGGCTCAGAGGTTGAGCATCGACCTAGGATCCAGGCAATCAGGGTTCGATTCCCGGTCAGGGCACATGCCCGGGTTGCAGGCTCGATCAATGACTCTCTCATCATTGATGTTTCTATCTCTCTCTCTCCCTCTCCCTTCCCTCTCTGAAATCAATAAAGATACATTTAAAAAAAAATTAAAATAAAAGAAGAGCCAGAGCATACCTCTAACCACCCTGAGTTTAATCCTAGCTAATGTAACCATCACAGCTTCAACAAGCAGAACCATTTTCTAGCCCCAAACAAAACTGACCTCCCCTATTGGAATCCCTTGAAGCTGAAACCCATAACATAAGAGCTATGGAAAATATATTCTCTAGCAAAAGAGATATTTTTTAAAAACCATTAAAAAGTTTATTCAGAAATGTAAGCAATTTTTATGTAAATTTACCCTCTTCAATTTTCTTACAAAACACGATTAATGTAAGAGCCTAAAAGTAGAAAGAAGGTCAACCGTTTTCGTGGAGATACCTTTGCTGAACCTGTAATGCCAACTCTAACACTGTGGTGCATACGTGAATCTTCCCATAAGTTATACAACCAGTAAATATTCACTCAAAGTCAGCAAGAATATGAATACCACATA
This sequence comes from Miniopterus natalensis, assembly GCF_054644295.1. Lineage (NCBI taxonomy): Eukaryota > Metazoa > Chordata > Mammalia > Chiroptera > Miniopteridae > Miniopterus > Miniopterus natalensis. Next base: position 81,413,222 of record NC_142085.1, on the reverse strand, counting down.
TTTTTTCATTTGCTGAGAATATCTACGGTGGAAGAAAATTTTGTATATTCATCATGTGTTGTCATTTTTAAAAAGTCTTCATTAGGGATCAGATGTCCCTGAATGGAGAAAGCTAATGTTTTTTGGTTTGTATTTTCTTTTGATACCTTTGAAATATAAAAATAAAACTTCTGATAAGTTTTATTTTATGGACATTGTCTAGAAGTTCACCCTAGTAAAAGACACATAATCAAAATAAACACATTAAGAATAGCCAATCTTTTCAAAATCCAGTTCAGCCCAGAACATCTAACAAGCGCACTGTGGACACAGGGACAACCCGCAGAGAAGCAGAAGGACACACCACTCTGCTCCCCAAGGGGCACCCTGTGAGCACCAGTTCTGTTCTCCACAGTCTCTAGTAAGTGACTGAACCGCTAGCTTTTTCTTTGGCCGTAACAGAAACTGAGACATTCACTATAAAAACCACCAAAAAAGTAATTTTGTGGCAGGCTCTCCTGGCTTTCAGCTAGTTATCTCTTAGGAAGTTCTAGGTTAGATTAGGCTATGGTTAGGTTAGGTTAGATTAGGCTATGGCAAGCTTTCCTACCAAAACACTGAGCTGAAACCTCTCGCTTATAGACAACGGCTGCTATCGAGGCAGGTGAAACGACTCCCTAAGCCTAAGTAAAATCTGTCAGCCAGCAAGACACAAGTTTATGGTTTATAATTTTAGAAAGCCCCCAAAGGTTTAACAATCCTGCATTATGCCACCCAAAACACCTCATATATGGGGATATTTTAGTTGAGACTTTGAAAATCCTCAATCAAGGAAACCCTTAAAATAGTACTTTGTAAAAAGTGGGAGAAGTGGCTGCCTGGTGTTCTCTCTGTTACCCAAAACTTTAAACATAGTTCATTCAATCCCATGGCTCCCCTGTATCTCAAACCAGGTTAGTGGCAAAGATGTATTTAGAGCTGGAATGAAAGGCTATAAAGAGATGCACACATGGACTAAGGTATTATTATAACACTGCAGTTATGATACTATTATAGCATCCTTCCCATAGGTCTTTTCCAACGCTGAATTTCCCCAAATGCAAAAGTGATCAGTTATGAAAGGGCTCGCTTTACAAAATAACTCAGTCACAAAATATTTCACCACGGTTGCTTCCTCTTACCGAAGAGGTCCAGCTACACACACACAATTCCAATTTTTTCTGGAGCATATTTCAGATAAAGTGAAACAACTGAACGGGACCAAAATAGATGTTTGCTGTTGGCCTCTCACAGTTTTAGTGCTTTACTGGCCTTACTGATGCTTCAGTCTTTTTCTTTAGAAGTTTTATGTTTTAAAAGATAATTTAAATAGCATCATGATAAAATAATTTACAATTTGACATTTTTTGGAAAGCTAGTTTCCCACTGCACGTATTTTCATTAGTATTTAAGCACCAGGTACAGATCACCAACTCTTAAGTACCAATTCTGTAGAAACACAAAAACTATGATTTACTAAAACTTATGCCTTGAGAAAAACAAAAGTATAAACCCCAAAGATGGAGAGCACAATTTCTTCAAGCATTTTCTTAACCAGAAGGTAAACTGAACCTCAAGCAAGGCACAACGCTGAAAGCTTAAAATGAGAACTCTTATAACCTTCTCCCTGCGGGGTGCAAATGAAAACAAAATCTACCAAAATAAAATGAAAAAAATATTAAAATAACCTTTCAGATATTTAACAAGGAATCAAGTGAAGTGCTCGACCAGAGATTCTTTTTTTAACAACTCGAACACTCACAACAGAAGTTTATTATTAATGAAAAGCAGCAGAGAACCGATTCTCTTCTGGCAAAGAGAAAGCTATTTTTCATTTCCCTTGGTAACTATCTTTAGTACTTTACCCTCTTGGAAACCAGGAATGTGAACATGGATTTATTGTGAAGCAACACGCAATTATCTCATGCCAGTTATGGGGGTGGGGGAGCCTATGAAATCCATGCAAATAAAATCCTAAAGCGGGACGGACATCAATATAGGCATTGAGGTCTGGTGACAAAGGCCTTATGATCCCCGAAACTTCATGGCCTGGGCATTCCCAACTACGGCCAGTGGGCTATTTACATCTCAGTGCAGAAAAGAATTGATAGAAAACTGAAAAAACTCTGACTCTCCCACAAAAGATAATCACAGCGCCTAACCCATGACGGCCGCAGTAGGACACAGGGGGAATTATCCGAAATTAATTACTCTGCTATCAGGCAAATCTCGAATAATTGAGAAGGAATACTTTGGATGGAGTTTCTTGCTGAGTTTCCACAAAAACACAGGACAGACTAAGATCAGGGTAAGTGGGGTGAGTGTCATGTGCACCAGGATTATAATCAAGTTCAAGCAAACTTCAGTGCCAATGGTAGATGGCTGTAGTAAAGAACAGCGTGACTGGAAGTGGCCAGAGGTGTCTGCAGAAAGTCAGCCAGCAAAATACACGAGGTAAATCATATGGCTTCAGAAAACTCTCCCCATTGCTGAGTAGCCTGTCTCTACAGTAGCCTGTCTATTTAACAAGGAATCAAAAGTCTTCCAAATTAATCATCTTTTGGGGAGTTTTTCCCTACATCCCTCAGCATAAAGGGAAATCACCCTTTAGAGCGTCTGGAAGATGGTGCTGAGCTGGAGGGAGCACATGGTATTCCCGGCCCTCTGTCCCACTAGGACCTGCTGGCTTTATTTCTGAGCCATCAATGAAGAAACAGTTCCCTAAAAAGCTAATAGTGGAAGTGTGCACATGGCATCTTGAGTCCATGTGGGGGCATTTCAACCTCTGCCCTGAGGTGTGTGTACGCCACGTCAGGGCAGGCCTGTCCCTTTTGCCTTCATTTCACCTTTGGGCCCCGAATGTCTAGCACTATGCCTGGTACCCAGCAAGCACTTTGTAGCTGTCCCCTAAAGGAGCCAAGAACTGCACAAGGAATGAAACGTGCACCCTTTAACAAGAACCCATTTCATTCTGACAGTTTGTATCAGGTGATGGTTCTGATTCACCCCCTGAAAGGAATCAATAAACCAATACTTAATAATGCTCTTGTAGCAGCTCGTTCAAAATACTCAATTTATAGTAACTTCTTCCTAAAGGAGACCAGCCTCTCTCCTGGCCATCTCAGTGTGGGGTTTTCCAAGAGTCCTGGTTCTCTGAATGGACAGTCTTATCACCCCTCCCTTGACTCAGATGCTGTTAACCAGGACAGTGCGCAGTGAGTCTCATGCTAAAGGACCCACTGCGGCCAGTCCAGTCTTTGTGTTCTTCCCGAGCTCAGTCTGACTCACATCGGTCCTGAGTTACTGTACTTTTTCTTCACAATTCCTTAGGTTCATGATTTATATTTATACTGTTAGTCTTTGTGAGTTGGGGATAAGGGACCCCAAAAGGCACACTGAAAACCACGGGAGTGGTTCTTTTGATGACCTCGTAGTCCCAGGACACGCTGCAGGCTAGCGTCTAACACATTTATTATCATAAATGGCAACGTCTCGGTCTCTTTCACCCAAGAGCCACCCAGGCAAGGCTTCCAAATTAATCATCTTTTAGGGAGTTTTCTTAGCTGCCATGGAAATCTGGTGCTTGATTCCAGAAATCATGGAACAGAAGGTAGCAGGAGAGTTCTATTTATTTCCGATAAGCCCTCATCTGTTGCTTAGATGCAAACAAAGGCAAAGGCCGAGCCTGTAGTTGCAAAACGTAAAACAGGTTCTAAAGCAGCCAGGAAGGATGAACATTCAACTATAACTCTGTTCACTGAACATTTTCACACATGCTGCATGCGCTGCACACTGAGCTAGGCACTCAATGGAGACTCAGTAACACAGCACGCCGTGCTCGCTCGGGGAGCTCAGTGTCCTAGGAGGTGGAAATGCATAGTAAGTCCCGGGAAGCTAGGGTAACTTTCAGCTTCATGTGTAAAGCTAGTTTTGCAAAAAGCACAGAACAGGAGGCAATCAGCTATAGGTGAGGAAGTTTAAGGAAGTTTCAGAGGAGGTGGGAGGGGGCTTCACCTTGCAGGATGCATAGATTTTTCACCCAGAACAAATGGAAGGAATGCATTTTAGGCAGAGGGAATTGCATGAATGAAATCAGAGAGTGTGGAAATACATGCAGGGTCCAATGTGGCTGGAGTGGAGACTATTGGGGGAGGAGGTGACAGATGAGAGCGGAGGAATTGATTAAAGCAAGATCACATCCCGTCTTGAGTGTGCCAAAAATTTTGGAATGTGTCTGACAGAACCGGAAAACAGTCAGGCTTTTTTCAAAACACAGGATTGCAAGAAAAGAGGTATGTTTTAGAAATATGACTGGCTGTATAGAGCCCAGATAGAAGACAAGAGGCTGAAGACAAGAAGGTACAGTTGCTTCCAGATTTTAAGGAGCAGATGACCTAACAAACTAAACTACTCCATAACAGAAGACTTCATGGTTTGATGACGACACATGAAACGTAGGCTTGAAACTCTGGAATTTTACTTCCTAGTTTAGGAAGCAATATTTTGGTCACATTAAAATAGCATGAAAAAGAGACATCCAAAATAGAAAATAAAAAGTAAAAATCTCTGTTCACAGATGACATAATCTTATTTGTAGAAAGCCCTAAAGATTCAACAACCCCCCCGACATACACAAAAATTGTTAAATAAACAAATTTAGCAAAGTTGCAGGATACAAAGTCAACATGCAAAAATCAGTTCCATTTTTATACAGTAGCACTGAACAATTCACAAAGGAAGTAAGAAAAAAATTTCACTTATAACAGCATCAGTGGTTGAGCATCAACCCATGAACCAGGAGGTGACAGTTCAATTCCCAGTCAAGGCACAAGCCTATGTTTTAGGCTAGATCGCCAGTAAGGGGCGCGCAGGAGGCAGCCGATCAATGACTCTCTCATCACTGATGTTTCTCTCTCTCTCTCTCCTTCTCCCTGAAATCAATAAAAACATATTTAAAAGAAAAAAAAATGCTCCAAGAGAAAGCAAACTTACATTGCAGTTTGATGAGCCATCAAATGTGGGGTAAGAACCTTCTGGCCAGTCGGCAGAGTCCAAGGCAGCTGACTGCCGGTGCTGGGCCTCATACTCCTTGAGCTGCCACGAGAGGAAATAGAAGATTGAGATGGAAATAATGGCCAGTGCTGTCTACCAAGCAGCAGAGAGGACACTGGCACCTTCTTGGTGCCACTGTTGGTGACAAAGTGCCAGCCAAAGACAAGCTTCTCAAAACCAGAAGACCTGTGGGTTTTCATCTAAATTAAACCAACAGACACACCGACTCTTTGAACTGTCTTCTGTATCCCAAAAAGAACCTTGATGTCCCCCCTCCAACATCAACACTCATCTTTCACAGTTCAACTTAAGTTCTCAAACAAGACTTGTCTGTAGTCCGGCCTCTGAATTACCTCTCTTTGTAGAAGACACAGTGCGGTGGTAGACTATGAACATTTGAGCAAAACCAAGATGGAAGCCTGAAATTGATTTTTAAAAATCACTCGCTTTTCTTGTTCTAAATGGTTTCCAGTTGCCATTTCAATGTTATTACCCACTAAATACACTGGGATTTATTGGAGACCCTTGTGGATGAGAGGACAAGAAAGGGATCCAGAACATGTGCAGAGACATTTAAAGCCAGCGTTCAGAAACTAGGTTTCTACTTTTTTGAAAAACACAGAAAGACAAGTGAAACAGTATAGAAAATTAGCAAATTTAACATGGTAGAATTAGATGAAGGATCTTTCAACATGGCAAATGTAAGTTCCACATGTGTTTTCATAAAATGCGTAGAAGTTTAACTCTGTATATAATAGAATGAAGTCACTGTATTAAAATTCTACTATGAAGCAGTTTTTATATATGATTTTAAGACACTGACCAACTCATGTTCCATGAATAAAGCCACCATCAACCAGAAACATTGGGCCTGACAGCGCAGGAGATGGTGTCACACTGCCCTCAATCACTGGGACTGTGGATACGGCAATGCCACTGAACTGACAATGTCCTTCCAGCACCTTTCCAAAGCATTACTCTACTATGAAATTCTTTTCTGTGCACATGTGACAGGAGATGGACCAGAAGGAGGCAGACAGTGTTTATTAATGGGCAAGAGCTTAGCTACGGAACCAAACACTGGCGGAGGGCCCTTGGACAAATTATTAACCCCTCCGAGCCTCAGCTCCTCCATCAGAAAAATGGGGATGACACTAAGTCCATCTCACAAGATTGTACCTGAATTAAGATATTACAGCAAAGCTCTTAGCACACTGCACCTAATGCTATTATTATAGCATTATTATCACTCTGTGGTTTCAGAGAAATGAGAGCTCGAAGCTTGCTTGCATCCACTCTGGGTATTTGCACTTCTGCTATTAGGGGTACTAATCTCATTTTAATCTTTCTAGTACTTTAGGGCATTAGTATTGTTCTAATCTTTGTAGTACGTTTACATTATATACTAGAATGCTCTTTCCTTCCAGACATACTGGTGTCTGTGTTGCTACATTCTCACTGTGTTATTGGAACAGCAGCCCGCTGAGCAATGGGGTCATCACTTGTTTCCTCCAGGTCTATGCTCTGCTTTTATACTCAACCTTAGCTCTGACTCCTAGGAGCCACTAAATAAGCTTCCCCTTCAAAAACAAGTCAAATTCCTAATTAATCAATCATAAACAGGATTCATGTTTTTCTTCTGCTATCTGTCCATTCCATCATTTACTTTGGGGCCCAAGAGCACCTGTATTTCTTCTGACACAGATTTAAATCTGTGCTGTATCCAAATTTGCCACTTATTTTTATAATTAACCTAAGTGTAACAGGCTATGTGTTTTATTAGAGGTCCTATTACAAAACTCAATCTCTAAAATTTATAAAGTACATTTTACCACCTGGTTTTATTTATATAATTATATTCTGACATTCCATTCTGCTCCAGAAGAAGTTTTGATTTAAATATAATTTTATAAAGGAAAGGCAACAGATAATTTCTTTTTTTAAAAAAATGTCTTTACTGATTCGAGAGAGAAGGGAGAGGGAGAGAGAAACATCAATGATGAGAGAGTCATTGATCGGCTGCCTCCTGCACGCCTCCGGCTGGGGACCGAGCCCACAACCCGGGCATGTGCCCTGACCGGGAATCAAACCTTGATCTCCTGGATCCTAGGTTGATGCTCAACCGCTGAGCTACACCAGCCGGGCGCCAACTAATAATTTCATTTGAGAATATAAGTACTTTAAAGCACATTTATAGAGTTTTAGTTGAATTCCCAAGTTTTTAGAATAATGACATTTTAATGTGTGCATGACAGTGTCTCCGTCTGAGGAGGAAATATTCCCTCACATCCTATTTTTCCTAGTCTCATAGTTTTCTTATACTTGAAGTCTATGACATAATTCTTGGAGAGAATGGCCATCTTTAGTAGAGTAATGCTTATTCTATCTTAAAGACCTTTAGGGAGAGATATTCTAAAATGTTCCCATTTCTAAGAGTGCTTATTGTAAAGAACATTTGTGTTATATCGCCTCTAAATCCCCTCCAGCTGCAATTTTAACTCATTTCCTTTTATTCTGCCCTCAGTTGAGATTAAAACAAAATAAAACACTCTTCAGTACCTCCTGAAGATGTACTGTTTAATAATCCCTCATATACTTGAGAAAAGTGATTAAACTCTTTTCTGCTGCTCTGAGATAAATCCTTTCCGATTTTACCCCATGGGACCTATTAAAAGAGAACCTCAATCACTTTGTGGCTCTCCATGAGCCTCCTAATTGTCCACATCACGTGACTGATGTTCAGTAGCTGCTACAAGGAAACAGTTCAAAACCGTCTTCAGGTTCCCAGTTTACAGTGTTATACCAGATGCCCGCATTCCCTTTATGAAACTGTTCACCTATCCCGTGCTCTGGAGAGCTATCCATGCGTGGCTGACAAGGAGCCGTCTCCCCAGAGATGCCCAGAAGACTGCTCCCTGCTCCCCATCAGTCTGCAGCCTCTTTTTCTCTGGCAGGACAAGTTCTATAATGTAATTCACCTTCCAGGGTTCCCTACTCCAAGGAAATCAGGCTGAGGCCAGGCTTCTCCTGAAATCCCATCTCTGTCCAGCTTCTCTACCTCTCCGGCTTCCCTCTCTCACTTAGAAGTTTCTCCTGAAAGCTTTCCTTCGATAAATCATGTGTATAAGAATCGTCTCAGCTCGGGTTCTAGGAACCTGATGTAAACGCCGGCATTAAGACAAGTTCCCAATGCCAAACGTCATTGGGTCAGTGACAAACATCAAGGACTTAACTATTTCCTATAGACAGTTCCCCCAGTTAAAATGTCAATGGACATATGTCTCTACGATACAGCTCCATCACTGCTGACATCTTCACACCAAAACAACAGTGTTCCCTTTCATCCAAAGCTTTCAAGTGAGTTTATTTCATACTCTCCCATCCTCACTCACACACCATAAAAACTACCCAGATAAATGAATAACCTGTGGTTTCCAACTGTTTCATGGGCTTTCTAAACTCTCCAGAACTAATCCAAGATTTGACCCTACACTTACCTGCCAAGAGCTATGCATGCTCTTAAAATGAGCACCTGGAAGTTGTGTTATTTAGAATACACCAATTATCTAGATCCCCCTAAACAATTTTTTTTTTTTTTTTTTACTAATGAGCTTGATTTCCTTAAAGCACATATATTGAGTACCTATCAAAAACTATTAGAAAACATTTGAAATTCCACTAGATTTGATGAAACTATCCAGTTATTCAGTTAATAAAATATAAAAAAACATAAGTGAAGCTGCTCTTTTTAAATTACACACTCAAAAAAATATACCCACTGTGAGTTGTTTCATAAACTTCATTCTGTTCAAACGCTAGTGCAGCTTACAGCGGTGTTTCTGATGCTGGCTCCTTGCAGCCCTTCCACTTTGATCTTGGTTTCTTTTGCTAACTGGGTTTTCAGGGATATGAATCATGGCCACAGTGCGAACATATCCATCACTGAGATGGAATTCATATAAACAAAGCATCGTGGACCAACCTGTCTCATTGGAACATAGCCGAAATTTTCCCCAATACAAAAGTGTACTGGGGGATACACCCAGCTCCAAACGGCACACGGACAAACGTCTCTCCTGATGCTGGGTGATTCTATCAGGATCAAAGTCTACGCATGGTCTTCATGCAGCAGGAGAAACACCCCCCTGATGTGCTGGAGGTCTAGGTATTTTTTAAAATTGATTTTAGAGAGAGCAAGGGGGAGGGGTGCAGACCAAACATCGGTTTACAGGGGCCCGACCCTCTGGGAGTGGGAGGAGGCCCTCAGGCAGTGAACCGAGCAGCGCGCTCACCCTCGCCAGCGCTTCCTCGATGGTGATCATCTTCTCTTTCACCATCATCATCAGCTGGATCCTCTCCTCGTCGCTCATCGTTATCTCGCTCGCAACGTAGCCCACGTCTTCTCCTAAGGATTAAAGACAGACGTCACCAGGAACGAACACACGAAAAGACCCACGCCACAACGCCCACCGTGAAAGCCCCCCACCGGGCCCGAGGCTGAATGCGGGCGCGGTGGGCAGGGGACGGCACGGGCCACGCTGCAGGAAGCCAGGGAGCCCTTGTCATCGGGAAACTGGCACCAAGAACGCGTGGGCGGTGCCACGAAATGACGCCTCCAAAAGGATCGGGGCGTCTGTGACGGAGGATCTGGTGGAGGAGTTTGGGAAGAAATCCCACGGACCACAAGTAGGAGGTGGGCAGAGACCTAATTAGAAAACCCAGAAAGAGCAGACGGGCATCCGAGGCTCCTTCGCCTGAGGGTTCCCTATGCCCTTCCATCGTGACTATGAATGAGAGGAAAATACTTTGGGAAAGAGTGGGAGGGATGCCTCTGCTGTGACAGAGAGAGGCCACAGAGCCAGCTGCCGTGCGGCCTGGGAAGCCCCGGATTCCTGCTGGGCTATCTGACTGTCGTTCCTCGGGGGATGGGTGCAAATACCTAAAACCATGCACATGAGCTGAAGCACTGGGTCCCTGGGAGGAAGGTGCTGCCTACGGATCTATCCGAAAGTGTCACCGGCATAAACGTTTCCAAACTGCGAGAGGAACTCAACTTCCAGCTCGAAACCAAAGGCAGCCAGGACCGCGGAGGGAAGCAGAATCCCGTTAGGTTTCCTTGAAAGAGTTTTCCCGGGAAGTGAAGAGCCTGCCGGCGCCGCCACCATCTGTGAGCCACGCTGGCCTGCGCGCCTCTGCTCAGCGCCCGGGAAAGCGGCTGTCATGGGCACACTGGGAACGAGCCCTCGTCTAGCCCCTCATCTTTCTCCCTCTGCCCTGTCTTCCCCCCACATACCTCACCAGCTTCGGGGTCATTAGGATGCTCGGCTACGGCTTAATTCGCCCTTGGTGTCCAGGGACGGAGGAAGAGAGGCGGGCTGCGCACTTGCAGGAGCCCCTCAGCCCGGACCTACCTCGCAATTTCAGTTCCCCTGTGCTTCCCTAACCTCATTTCCATCCCGTAATCCATCAGTCCAGAACCACCACTCAGGTTCCCTCCGCCGCTCGCCTCCTTGCCCGGGAAGAGTAACAGTGTGCCGGGCGAGGGGGGAGCCTGCTGGGGTGATTCATTTTCCCATCTGTGTCACCTCCAGGGGGTGGAGGGGGTGGCGGCGAGTTGGCTGGGTTTTAAAATAAATCCACTAGAGCTGGTTAACTGCCCGCTCCCTCCCTCCATCCCTGTCTCTCTTGCTCTTTTCTCTTCCTTTCTAAATGAGACGCTGTTAGGATCCAAGGTCTACTTTGAATCGCAAGTGACTCTGGGCGTGCACCAGAGGAAAAGCTGAGAATGTTTAAGAATAACTCTCTTTACGCAGGACGGATCTAAAAAATAACGCCTGAAGTTGCCAGAGAAGCCAGGTGGCTGCTGGCGTGCACGGTGCCTGCGTCCGCTTTTCTCCTTTCCGTGTGTAGGAAGAAGTGGAAAAGCCTTTGGAACAGGGCGGGACACTGAGACGCTATCAAAGGAATCAAGCAATGTCGCCGGTGAGCAACTAAAAATGTGCGTCCAATGCTAACCTTAGTCAGCAGGGCTGGAGGCTGGAAGTGGCTCCTTTCCAGTCGCCCTCTGGATGCCAGGGGGGAAGCATAAATTATGTAAGCGGGCCTCAAAGGGATGGCATATTTACCTCCTACATAAACAACAACAAAGACACAGCCAGGAGGGCAGAGCTCCCTTCACAAAGCAGCCCGGGCAAATTCCCATGATGTCAGACCATTAGATAGGGTTTCCAGGGCAACCACCTAGTAACTGTCCCTCCGCCGACCAGCATCAAAAGTTCAGGAGGTGGCTAAGGCCCCAAGTGATGGGGCGGGAGGAAGGTCCCAAACTAACAAATGCTAGGCCCTTTGAGGATAGGCCTTCCTGAGGTTGGTGTGTGGAGAAAACCAAAACTTGCTCTTTGCTGTCAGATCTACGGGGGCGGGGAAGGGGCTGTGGGGATAGCCTGCCAACTCTTGCTGTTCTGTTTCCTTTGATTTAAAAAAAAAAAAAAATCCCCACTGGGACAAAGTAATGACAGGAATGTCAGAGAGCTGAACATTTCGGGGGGGGGGGGGGGGCACATGCGATGAGTTAGTCTAACTTGCAGCAACCGTTTAGATTAGAGACCCAGGCTTCTTAACACTCCAGCGCGAAAAGGCCCTACTGTGGGAGGCTGGGTTTCCGTACCTTTTGAAGTCTGTCTCATTATGGCTTTCTGGCTCTTTCGGAAGTTCTGCCAGAAATACTTATTTCTCTTCTTCCAATCTCCTTTTCCTTGAAAGAAAGACACAAGCAATAAATTCATTAATAACAAAAGTAGCCTCGTCCTCATAATTCAAAGCTTGTAAGAATACTTTGATTAAGCAGTTTTTCTCTTTCAGCTTGTGGAAAGAGACTTGGAAATGCCTATAAAGTTGCTGAAAAGAAATGCAAATCTCCTGGTAGCGAGCGATGCGGCAGAAGGGATGAGACAGGAGCAAACATCAAACAGGCAGGCAGAGCACACATCCTTACAGTCGCTTTGATGTCTGTTTAACGAGTGTGTCTAATTCTGCCTCGTCCTGTGGGACAGCCCCCACCCCCTCCGGTCTCAGCTACAACTTCTCAACCAAACCACAAACAGGATACTTTACGAGGTTTACTTTGTGGTTATTCTTGTTGCTGATCTACCCTCGATTTATCTCTGTGAGCCCAGATTTCATGGAGAGCACAGCTGGCACGTCCTGCGAACGCGGATCCGCAGGGCAGGGTCCCCGGGCCGGGGGCTGCCCCACGCCGTTTCCCGAAGGCACGGAGCTCGCGTGCGCCTAGCGATGCTTGGGGCAGGGTTCTCAGCTCTCTGGCATCAGGTACCTGGTGACCTTCCTACAGCTCGGCCAGGGCACAATGGCAAGAAAAGCGGACAGCTCCCAGCGGGTCCCCCTCCCTCCGCTCCTTCCCAGACCAACACGAGTGACTTTCGAGTGAGAACAAATTGTCATAGCTACACATTTTTAGTATCTGGGAAGGTGCTGGTCATCAATAATATGTAATAACTTTTAAAAAACAAAGAGAAACGAGGGCAATCTGGAATGTAAAGTAATTCTTTGACTGTAAACTATACACCCATTTTAATGTTTCTGAAATGAAGGTATGGCTTAAAAAATAAATGGTGACAGCTAACGTTTACGTAGCACTCACTATACCCAGGCACGTTGCCATCTCACTTAATACTCACAATGAACATATGATGTATCATTGTTCCCATTTAGTAGGTGAGAAAACTGAGACGCAGAGAGGCAAGGGGTCTGCCCAAAAGTCATTATTTAGTTGGCAGAGTCAAGATTCAAATCCAAATCAAAGCCTGATTTGCGCATTCATGCTCTTAATCACAATTACTTTGCCAGGCTCCCTCTGACCCAAACAGAAAAGATGTTACTGAATCAAGAGTAGATTTTATAATCAAGGAAATATAAAATCTGTAAAACCTTCATTGTGCATACTCTTTGATTCAAAAGTCCCAAATCAAAGGATTTATCATGATCAAGGATGGGCTCAAAGATTTTTAGAGTAGCACCATTTCTCTGTGATAGAGGAAAAATCCTGGAAACTAAATGTTCAGCAAAGAAGCGACTGGTCGATTAAATTATGGCACATCCACTACGGCAGATTCTCATGCAGACGTAAGAATTTTACTGTAAGGAATACCCAGTCATGTGGGGAAATGCTCAGGACAAAGTCAATTGAAAAAAGTTGTAAAATAATCTAGAATACAATTGCAACTATGTGGTGTTTTTTAACCCATACAAATACAGTATAAAAAAAACAGAGGAAAGTTGTGTATCAATATCTTAACAGTGCTTATTTCAGGGTGGAAGGTGTCTGTGGTTTTTGTGTTTTCGGGTATTTATGTATTCTACAAAGTATTAAAAGTATTTTAAATAGATAAACCTAGAAAAGTGGTACTGACCTACAGCGCTGTCTTCCGAGTTGGACTTGTGAAGAGAGTTCCTAGAAAAGAAAAACAAGCCTGATTACAGGGGGCCCTGCCTTCGTAGGAGAACTGACAACCCCCTCAATAGGTTGAGCCGCCTCAATACTACTTAGCTGAGCCAGCAACGTTTTTATATGGTATTTACCAATGGCCTTTTCTAGCCAGGGACTGCCTTTCTAGAAACACACTCACGGACCATTTGTCAACATTTATTAAAGACTCACTCCAGGGTAAGACCTCTATTAAATGAAGGGGACGGACTTCCCTAGGTGAGAGCTGAAGTACCTTCCATTTCTGTGAACTATTAACTACCCATTAGATTACCGCCATTGAGAAGTCTCTTGTGTAAACGGGGAAAAGGCGGCAAATAATAAGGAAAATATAGACCTAGGATCACAAATGCCACTCAGACCAGGAGGTAAGTAAGCTGTAGGAGAAACAGTCGGGGGAGTAGGGACCCCCCCAAGCAACAGGAGGCTGGGTGCCCCAAAGAGAGAAGGCAGCCAGCATGTAGGTCCTCCAGCCGGTAGCTGCCAATTGGCAAGTGCACTGTGCATCTCGCTAGATCTTCCAATGTTCAAATTAAAGCCAGAAATCTGCATTTTTTTAAAAATGAGAGCTCCACATTTTTAAGTGATGGCAAATAACGCAATGTTTTAAAAGATGTGGGCATCAGATTTGGCCCACGCCCTGCCCCGGCCTGGCTGCCAGTTTGCTGATAGAGATGAACCCAAACAACCTGAAATGTGAACACAGACACAAACCAGGCAGTTAAGCATTTCTCCAGCAAACTCACAGACTTACAATCCTTTCATTGTTTACATCCACTTTCTTCCAATTATCACACATTTTGAATAATTTATCCTCAGGTTTGCACTTTGGATTGTGTTTGTTTTGCAAGAGATGCTTCTGCTAGACTTCCCTAGGGTGCCAGCAGATGGCACTGGAGACCCTTTATTCAGCTTGCCGTGGCCAGCTGGGACCTTATTTATGAAATTTCACAAGTTCACAATCTAAATACTGGCCAAAGAATAGCAAGCACTGTTTCATAAGCATGAGGCTACCCAACTCATCAATTTGCAAAGGGGGGAAAAATGGCACCACATGAAGTTTAATTTGGACGCAGTGAACTGTCCCTGCAAACAGAAGCTGGCAGAGCAGCGACACGAAATGCCATCTCCTTTCTCCTTGAGACTGATTATAAAACTCATCCAGCAGGAGCAAAAATCAGTGATGTAACCAAATTCCAAATTTGGATGGCAGCAGGTGGAAGGGGTCATTTACTGATGTCCTGGTGGAAGAAATTAATGCTCAGAAGTCAGTTCCAAAGGCCTCCTAGTAATTCATCCTTCCAGCCAGACGCCAAGGCCTGGAAACGGCAGCTCTGGAAGCAGGTCGTCAGGCCTTTTCGGCCCATCACTTTCACTGCCAAAGGGGTAAAAAAGGGTGGGAACTTCAGCATGGAGCCCGATGGCTAGGAAGCAATGGTAATATTCTGCTGCTCTTTGAAAACCTATTTAAGCATTTATCATCGAGTTCAGCTACAACTATGAGGCTCCAAAACAGCAGTGTTTACATTTCCCCTTCAGATCCTAAACTACTTTAGCCCTCAATGAAGGCCTAAAGAAAATTCCTAAGGAACTTATCAATTAGGTTTTTTAAAAAACTTAAGAAAAAGAACCCCCCGAAGTGAACCAATTCCTTGTCCCACTCAGTGTTTAGCAAATTCGAGGTTAATCTGCTTCCTCCCTTTGTTTTCTTTCCTTCATCCATTTATTCCCTCCTTCAATAAATATTTACCCGGCCCCCATTAAGGTCTGGCATCCTCTGGGGCACTGAGAACAGTGGTAAACAAGACTGGTAAGATCCCAATTCTCTTGGCACTGGGATGGGGGAGAGAAGCAAGGGGGGTGCAGATTCAGAAGTGGGGAGAATTCTGGATGGGACAGATAGAGAAGGGCTCTCGGGAGAGGTGGCAGCTGAGCAGAGACCTCAATGGTGTGCTGACATGCCATGCAGTCCCGCGCGAAGGGAGGACGCGGTCGGGGAGAGCAGAGGAGGGCAGCGAGGGGAGAGCAGTCTGGCTGCGTGAGCTTGAGGAGCTCATGGAACATCTCTGGGGACGCGGGGGAGACCGTGGGCTGTATGACACTGGAGTTCCAGGGAGTTGCTGAGGGCTGGAGACAGGGATTTGGAAGGCGCTTGCACCTTGAGAGCTAGGAGACCGACTGAACACAAGGGAGAGAAGCTGTCGGAGGGCGGAGCTCAGGGCCCTCCGATTTTTGGGGCCAGGAGGAGATGGAGCAGGCAGTGGACGGAGGGGGAGCGGTCAGTGGGGAGCAGGGAGAGCAGGGGAGCGCCTTTTACCTTTCCCAAGCAGGACAGCATTAAAATCAATTCCACACAAATTGTATCACTGCCTCAAACGTCACACAGGGTACATTTCGGCTGCTCTATGTTCTTTCCTACTGAGGCTATCGCTCCACGGTGGAGAGGCTCCTAAGACCACAGGGAAGGGGAAACCAGCACAGGTCAAGATGAAACTCTTGTCATTTGTATAGAATTCCGCCTCTTAAGGAGAAGGCTCTCACCGACCCTCCTGTCACAGAGCAGGATCCTCCCGGAGCTGGGGAGGGGTGAGCTGCCCAAGACACAGCCGGGCAAGCGCGGGGCTGGGTGCAGAAGGCCTGGCTCCGACTCCCCCGGTCAACGCCCTGCCCACGTCACCGCACCGCTCCTTCGCGTGACAGAAATTCATGTATTACACACAGGCCCTGTCCTTGGGTAAATTACTGCAGTGACACCCAGAAGAACGTGCGGAGACAGCGCACGAATGCGAACACGGCCCACGGGTTTATTAGGACGACGTGTTCCGACGACACGTCTCAGGATTTGGTCGAGTTGCAATGGCGGGATCCTCTGTGTGACTGTTGAAGGAAAGGGGGCCAATTTGGCTCCAACTCATTTTTCTTTCTCTATTTATATACAAACAGCCTAAGGGGCCTCCGGGCAAAGACGACTCTCGCCCGGCTGCACACTCAGCCTGGCACACCAGGAGAGCGGAGCGAACGCCACGTGCAAAGGAATTCCTCAAATAGATTCACGTCTTATTTTGATGGACTGTCCAGAAACTTCATTATAACCAAACAAAAACAATAAGAAAAACTGTCATAACTCAATTTCTAAGAAAGGAACATATGTTATGTGTTACTGGAAAACCTATACTTAGGGGATTTTTAAGGTTCTTTATCTTGAGTCTCGGGAAACACGCTTCTCCATTACTTCTTTCCTGCTGAAATCTCAATCAGGGCTTTTGCGGTGTCTGGGTCTTTTCCTGCATCGTCCCAGGCCTGCCAAGGAGGTCCCCAAAGCCAGCAGCATTTGCCTCAGGACGTAGGAAAGGACTGAGACCCCTGTGCTACTAAATTGTATGTGTAGAGGGGGAGGAAGGTAAGAGAGTTGAGGGGATTTTTAGTAGTTAATAATTTCTTTTTCTCTATGACTTACTTAAACATAACTACTCACATTCATATTTTACACATTTAGTGACAAATCATTTTGTGTTAAATGGGTAACTCCTTAATTTGATATTTCTGATTATCCTTTGGGTATCAAAGATATTTTTCATCCTAGGAGCATCTCTCTTCTATTTAATAGAAATATGTATGAAACAAATTCCTGTTCTCTTATCTACTGTCTAAAAATTCAATGGTCAGTCCCTTTCTCAGGACCAGGACCAGGGTGAGGCAAGAGACACAGAGCGTCCACAGTGTGGGAGGTGCTCGCTCTCAGGGTCAAGTGCCACCTTAAATCCTGCGCCCCATGTGCCAGCTTCCCTCCCTCCCCCACCCCCATTCCCCCTAGGGATTGAGTCCTTCCCAACCAATAGCTGCTGGATTTCATAGGTAGGACAGAATTTAGCTTTGCAAATACAGTGGCTTGAATTGAAAGTAATTCTATTGCCAAAACCTGGCATATTGTTAGAACTCCCTGGTGTTTAGTATCAATGACAACATTGGTGACATTCTGTCTCTGGTGAAAACAACCCCACAGAGGCCTTTTCTTTCATTTCACAGTCTATTCCCAGCCTGTACTTTCTGGCTTTTGTTACAAGGTCACCTTCATAAATGATCAAGGCAGGTAGGTGTCTGAAGCACCAAGTCCAAGGCAACAGTCTGACACAGCACAGGCTCGGTGCTCACACACTCAGGTGCCAGGCACACGAATCTAAGCCATGCTTCTTTTTATGTGAAGTAATGGTGATAAAAACAGAACCTACCTTAATAACCCAATAACCTGCTAGACTATTTATTAGGAGCATCACATGAGACAATGAATGTAAAGAGCTGAGCACAGTGCCTGGCACTTGCTACATTCCCCATAAATGTGACCTCATCTAACCAATCTCTAGAGACTGCCGCTATGCATCTCCTAGGCCCCAGCAGTTTCTGAGTCACCAAGGTTCCTCCCCCCCCCCTTTTTTTTTAACATTAACTTCCCTCAAATAATTTGGGTGGATATAATAATTCCTCTTCTCAGTCGTCCTTATACAAGTAATTCATGTTTTTCTTAGAATTAAAAAAGCCACACACACCAATGACTGACCATGAGGTCAACAGAGAGTTGGTATCTACACATGAATAACATCATCTCAGATGTTTCCTAAAGCCCATTATCCTGGAAGCTGCCCCGCACAACGGCTCCAAATGTGGGTTCTGGAATCCAACCACCCGGCTTCAAAGCCCAGCTCTACCCTTTACTAACCGGTAACTTCTGACAAGTGACTCAGACCCGCTGAATCCCAGTTTCCTGCTACGCAAAAGAGAGAGGTTTTCTAGAGGTTTCGGTCAAGTACGACTTGTAGAGTATCTAGAACAAGCCTGTACAGGCTGAGCCACAACAAAAAGCCAGGGATTATAATCGCTGACCTTGCCTTTCAGCTTCCCCTATGGAGTCAAGTCTCCCAAGTCCTTCTCAAAATGCACTTCAGTTTCTCAACATGGACGGGGCTGGTTCTCCGGCACCTGGGGATGGCAGACAAGCCCTCGGGGTCGAGCACAGGCTCTGCCCCCGTTGAATCTGAAACTCCTTCCCAGAGGTGCACTGAAAGGGATTTGTGTCCTTTCGCTCACCATCCCGTAACTGGTACCGCAAGTTAATGATGCAGGACACTGGCGGTTTAAGAGTTTCAGGCCTGAAAAGCATCCAAGAGCTACCTCTCCACACCGGAGGCCCACGGCCTGGTTGTGTCCACGCCTCAACTTCCATCAGGCGAGGACCATACGAAGTGCAGAAGAGCAGAGCTGAGCATGCCCACGGGCGTGGGCTCGGGCAGGAGAATCAAAGCTGGGACAAGAACACATTCATCCCCCAAGGTTTCCAAAAACCTCTTTTCCATCTGGGCCATATTCATCTTCATTTGTGGACTCGTGGGTCTGAACTGCATATGAAGTTGACAAACACCTGCTGTGTGGATGCCAGCTTTGATGCTGATGGCACTAGCGAAAGCACTGGAAAGTTCTAAATGCCCTCCCAATTCTTCAGAATATCCCCATGGCACACTAGAAGGCATATAATATTATTTTGCCTGCAAGAGCATATAAAAAGGCATCAGCCACTCATCAGTTTCTTATAAAAACAACCAATGACGATTTCCTGTTCGGTGTTTATTGCTTTGGCGTAGGTAATGCAGTCCTGGGAAGCTTGCTGGGGGACAAGTACACATGGCCCATACCTTCCAGGCATTTACAATATCATTAGGTAGATTGTATCGACAAGCTGCAAGATAGGAGAATGGTTGAGCAAGTGGTTACAGCCGGAGGCAAGGCCAGCTGCCTTCCATTTTAATATCCATGCTTATCTTCTTTCTTACTAAGAACCCTGGTTCTGTTTGGGTGCCAGTGTGCCCTGTTAAAATACTCCCCTCACCTCCCCACATTCCCCTGTAGCTAGCAGAGGCCAACTGCCAATATCTGCCCAAGATGTAACTGGGACTTTACAGCTGGGTGTTTCTGGGAAAGCTAGTGTTTTCATAATGAAAAAGACTGACTCAATTTTCACATGTTTTTTGCCCTCTGGCCTTCCCCTTGGTACTGACCAAAACATGGGCACAACGCCCAAGCAGTGGTCATTTTCTCATAAGGAAGAGAGTCGCATAGTACCGATGGTGGAGGAGAGAAAGTAATTCCTTGAGCAGCTGTATCAGCCTTGGAGCACCTACCTCCAGGCTCCTTGCTAATATGAAAAAATATGCCCCCATTTGCCTCAACACTGCAGCCAGGTTTCGGTTACATATCAGTGAATATAATTATAATCCTAACTGGTTCAGGGTTTAAGGAGTAAAAAGGGCGAACTTCTATAAAGCATTGGGTCTGGGTTTACCAAGTACATTCATGTAAGTCGCATCCTATTTCAGGTTCACAGAGACCGGGAAAAAAACTAGGCCCATCATACAGATGAAGAGACTGAGGCCTGGAGTGTTCATGTGACGTCTCCCATTGTAAGTCACAGAGCTGGGGCTTAAACTCAGCTTGTCTGACACCCAGACTCATGTTCTCCCCACTAAAAGACCAGATTCATGAAGGGAAGGGCCTCTCCTGTCTTACTCCTTGCTGCACTCACAGTGCCAGGCACAGTGTGAGCCTAAAGCCAGGTCAGTGTACACTTCCTCTAACTATGGGCACTGAGAGTGCAGTGGAAGTTTGTCACTTGGCCACTGGAGTCCGCAGCTCAGGAGAAGCTCTGACATGTAAATGAAGGAGTTCAAAATAGGAAAAGGCCTTGAACTCCACCTCCTGTTTGTTCGTTCTGGGTTTGGGGTAATGAGTAAACATGAAATGCCTTCCTTTTACGGCCTGGATGTGAACTTTTGAATTTTATATAGGTCTTTATATCTTAAGAATTACTGTACTGTCAAAAGCAAAAATAAAATATAACAGGGTTTTAGCACATTGTTTTTACCACAAAAGCTAGTTTTTATAACATGAAGGGGGGGGACTATAAGCAGCTTTGTTGACATTTTTTTTTATGGCTGCTACTTTTTCTGTAAACGGAGAGAAATTATTCCTTCCCTCTATTTCCCCTTAAAAATGTACTACATATGTGTAATAAATGCATGGTCCAAGAATGGCTTTTCTGCAAGGAAACATGGCTGAGATTTGAAGCCGCTGATGGCTGGAGAGCGTCTGCCATTTCTCTGCAAGGCCATTTGGTTACTGGGATGCGTGATGCAGGGTCCAGCTCAAGACTGTGTGTGAAGGTGGACAACCACCCTGACAGGTAGAGGTAACTTATTCCATGGGGTAACTTATCCCAGTGGAGGTTGGTACAGTAGGAAAACCGGCCTTTGATCTTCTTAACAAATTTGCATGGACCTGCAGGGAGAGGCTGGCCTGTACCAGCCTCAGCCTCAGCCTCAGGGTGGGGACAGGGAGAGGGACCGTGGGAGGAAGAGAGGCTCCATTCAATTATCTCCTCGGTCTGTTTCCATGGAGACAGCACAGGAAGCTGGTCAGAACTTTCTCAGTGGAAACAGCAGCTCCCATTCACCACCGCCCGAGCCCTGCTGGCCATGCCGGCTGCTGTGCTGTCTGGATGCTGAGGAGCCCTGGGGGACATGGGGGCCAGGGCTGCCGGCCTGTCTTCTGTCAGCTGCTCTGAGGGAGCAGAGGAGTCTGTGGAGGCCAAAGTTGGAGGACCTGCGGGCCTCACTGATGACATGCTGGAGGTGCAGTGACAGGCCACTCCAGGGCCTGGCTGTGGGAGCCGCCTGCCTGCCCCAGCACTTCTGGAGGCAGCACAGAGGATTGGGTCCCTTCCACGAGACCAGTGACATAGCCAATTTAACCTTCTTTGCATTTTTTTTTCCCACTTTTTACTCCTTCAGAAACAGTGGGTGGAAATGTTCTATGTTATCAATACTATGAAAATGCGAACTCACACTAACCTGTCTCCTCAGATCTCTTTTGTTATTGAGGTATAGCTGACACATAATATTGTTAGTTCCAGGCATGCAACATAATGATTTCCTCTCCGTATACACTGGGAAATCATCACCACAATAGGTCTAGTTAACATCCGTCACCATTCCGATCTCGTTTTTAAATTCCTATATATCTCCGGTGCCACATCCCTGTGCCCTCCACCTTTGCACCCACAGAGCGGCTCCCTGGGCGTGGTAATCCCGAGCTGGTCTCACGTTGCTCTCTGATTGCTTCATGTCCTCCCCCGTCAGATCCTCTGGCTTATCTGAAGAGACACACCAGCATGTGCTGGAGGTGATCCCATACCAGGCAGTGCTACCAAGGTCACCATGATGACTGTCCCTCCTCTGGCAGTTCCTCTGCACTGAAATCACACAATGTTGTATCCTCTGGTCATGTCAAGAGGACAGCTACCTTTCCTCTCCTACCCACCTTTCCAGGGCCTACCTGACTCATCCGCACAGCAGAAACTGGGAAAGGTTTACTCAATTAAACTTCACTGGCTGCCGAGCCCATCATGGGTCCCTCCTCAGCACCTCGGTCCTTGTGTGGCCCCTGTGGCGGAGTCTACGGCAGAAGGCTTGACCCTGGCAGGTAAACAGGTCTGGATCGGGAGTAGCCCAAGGCTTCATGATCTTGGAAAGGCACAGAGTCTTTCTAACCTCTGTAAACTACCATCTACATCACAATTTTGTTAGAAGGACTGACACATGGAAATTGTAGGTATGGGTCTTGCCTTACCTGCCGGGAAAGGAATGTACTTATTTACTGACAGCCTCGCTCCCACCCACCCTCCTCCCTGGCCCCATATTCTGATGACCTCACCTGCAGAAGAGAGCATGACCAGCAGCCACCCTCCACACTGAACGCTTCCTGGCCATCACGTCTATCGCCTGCAGTTGCACAGGAGGGATGCAGCCCAGGCGTGCGGATGAGAGCCAGGGCTGGGTCAGCTGGAGGCTCATCCACCAGACAGAGTTAAAGGCAACAGAGTTCTCAGAGGCAACAGCTGAGGTGGAGAAGTCTGGCACAGCTGGCCCTGCCCCGGGCCCTGCACTCTGGAATGTTGAGACCTTCAAATATGCCGTGCGACACAGCAGCCACGTGAGCAGGCACCGATCTGCCCGCACAGGCACATACCTCAGGGTTCACCAGACCGCATGGGCTCTGGAAACAGTGGCTGTTTCCCAGCCACCCCACCCCCCTCCTTTGGGGCATGGAAAGGAAAGCTTGGGCTGGAGTGGCATATTCTAAATGGCCGTGGCCATCAACGAGCCCTGTGTATGGCTCCATGTGCTGAGACTGAGGATGGAAACCAGTCACACTGCCACTGTCCTGGGCAGCGCCCCACGTTACAGAGGAGCTGGGGACGGGACAAGGGAAACGTGAGCATCTATCATATGCCAGGCACCGTGCTAGCCTCCTGCACAATGACCCTCAGGAAGAGCTTTTATTGTGCTCGTTTCATCGGCTGGGAACCTGAGCTTAGAGGAGTTAAATCCACAATTAGCACAGCTTAAATCTGGGCTCAGGTTCCGTTCACACCACAGCCGATGCCAGCGACAGCGAGCTGCCTATATGACAGTGTACGCAGAGCTGCCGGTGCAGGGAGTGCACTGGACTCGGGCAGAATATGACAGGGCTCCGGCCAAAAGGAACCCTGGAGACCACTGACTCACACTCATCACTGGGTAACTGAGCTGAAGCGGGGGTGTGTGTGTGGGGGGTGTGTGTGTGACTCAGATGATCAATCACAGACAGGAAGCGAGCTGAAAGTACCAGCCCCCTGGACAGCGACCTTACCCTCATGCCCACCGCCTTGGCAGGTGGCTATCGATAAAGTGAGTAAAGCAAAAGAATACATAATATACATGCCAATGCCTGGTTCTTGGTGCAGCCCATTTATCTTGTGAAATCTAAGCTTGCTGTTCTGCCTGTCCTTCCCACCCTGGTGAGCTCAAAGGACCAGACAATGGAGGACAGTGGGCATGCAGCGAGGATACATCCCCCTGAACCAGGACGAACCGACACGTGAACGAATCTGAAGCACATGCCACCACTTGGCTTCCTCACGCCAGGGCCCACGTGCACGCTCCTCACGGGAAAACCTGGTGTTCCCCTCCCCACCCACAGCCCTGCCACAACAGGATGTGGAAACAGGATGCATTCGTCTCGGCTCCAGAGATGAGGCTTGACCTGGATTTCCTAGCAAACCCACAGACCTCATCAGCAGTTCTCACTGAATCTGGTCTGAGCCTGAGGACCTCTGATGACCCCATGCCTGCGGGTCTCCAGTGCACTTCTGTGAACGAGCAGGAGTGTATAGAGCCACACCCAGTTGGTCACAGGAGGAGAAGCCCACAGGACCACAGACAGAAGACCCAGCCCTCCGGGGCTTCCACCAGGAAATGAAGCCTGAGCCCCTCCCCACCCCAGCCCAGTTTCTAGGAACAAGCTCCTCAGAAAGAGTGAGGAGGACCACGTGGGAAGGAAGTCACTGAAGGATTTCTTACATATCTCAGGGATGCTGAGGTTACCGAAAACTAGATTCAAAGTTCCATTCCTAAAGGAGCTGTAACAAACAAATATTCTTCCAAAAACGCACTTAACCTTGTGTGTAAGTGTACATCATATGAAATGTACAGAATAGGTGAATCTATGTAGAGGAGAGTAGGTCAGTGGTTGCTTAGGGCTGGGGGTCATCAGGAGACAGGAGTGATTGCTAACAGGTAATGGGGATTCATTTGAAGGTGAGGAAAATGTTCCAGGTTGACTGTGGTGATGGTGACACATAGCTGTGAATGCACTAAACACCTCTGGGTTGTACACTTTAAATGGGTGACTTGTATGGTATGTGCATATAAGTTGAATTTTTTTTTAAACTAGAAAACAGATGACCACACAGAAACTTGTATTCAGATGTTCATGGCAGCATTATTCATAATAGCCCAAAAGTCAAAATAACCCTAAATCTACACCCATTAATAAACAAAATGTAGTATTTATATAATAAAAAGGAACGAACTGTGGCGAAATGAGAACACTATGCTAAATGAAATAAGCTAGTCACTTAAAACACATATGACTCCATCTCCATGAAATGTCCAGAATAGGCAAATCTATAGAGACAGAAAGTTAATTAGTGTTGTTCAGGGATGAGGAAAAGGGGGGATTTTAATGAAGGAAGGTAAAGAGGGGGTGATGAGTTCTGCTATAAAAATGCAAAGCTTGGGGTGACAGCAATAATGATGGGCAGGCATCCGGCAAGAGGCTGCAGCAGGCAGGGCACCGGACTGGGAAATGGGACACGCAGAGATGGAGATTTGGGGTGGGCGACTAGACAGCAGTTCAGAGCCGTGAGCGTGGTAAACATGTTGGGAGAGCTTGCAGGCCGGATAAAAAGCCCTGGGAGAACACCCAAGTAAAGGTGGGCAGACAAAAGGGAACTGCAAAAAGTGGGCCTAATGTAAGGGGGAAGCCACAATGTCACAGACACCAAAAGGAAAGTCACCAGCGCCAAATGCAAGAGGGTCTGCAGGAGGGGCAGGGCTCTGGGACAGTTACTGTTTCGTCACTGACCTCGGTAACTGGGGGAGGGGAGAAACAGGATTATGGTTTGTGAGCATGGAAAGATTTTCATGGGGTGAACAGAAGGAACTATGCACGTTCATGCACACCTACCCACTCACTCATCTATTCGTTATTGAAAGTCATTTACGTAAAAGATCCAGAGTTCTGAGTGGGAGGTGACTACACACATGCCTTGTTTACTGCAGTCCACTGCACAAGTGACAGGAAAGCCCAACAGCAGGACCCTTCACCTCCACTCTGCAGATTAGGGGAGGCTCCGGGAGCAGCCAAGACCAGAGCTGAATTTTAAAGGCTGAATGGAGCCTGCCAGGTAAGGTGGGAGGACAGTGACAGTGGGGGACAGACACCGCACCAGAAGGAACATTGATTCCAGAGACCCAGCATGCAGGGGGGGGGGGTACGGCCCCCTGAGAAGACGCAGCAGCTTCACCCTGCCTGGAGAGCAGGTAAGGACGAGACAGGGGCACAGGTAGGCAAAGGGCGGACTATGGGGGGAGGGGAGGGGGGAGGCAGGATCAGAGGCGCAAGCCATCCAGGGGGTCCCCGATGATTGAGAGGGGCTGGGTCACGTGAGAGGCGCAGCGGCTTCTTTCTTGAGGTCTAAAGGAAAAGAGAGGGCGAAGACGGAGGTCTTCCAGGGGAAGAAAAGGAAGCTGACACTGTCAGAAGACGAATCAGCTGCCAGAGGAGACAAATCCGAGCGCGCAACCATGTCCACCTGGAGCGCGCCTGCACGGAGCCCTCCCGCTGCGGCCCATCCCTTTTATTTCTCTCCAGAGCCCGCTCTCCTGGCTTTCCCTCCTTGTATTTATCTCCCGCTTCCATCATGCTACATATAGTTTTGGACTTTTTCACCATAAAATAGTTCAAGTGTAGTCACAGGTAATGAAAAAAAGTGAAACTTTAAATCAGTGAATGTTCAACTCTGGTGAAAGACTGAGTAGAAAGGGGCCTATAAATACTGGCGAAGGCGAAGCCTGGAGATTTACTTTGGACCTTCCTGTCTCTGTAAATAAATAACTGAGACCCAGCTTATATCTGAATGAGGGTAAAACTTGCTCCTACTACCCAGAGAACCACTGGAGTGTAGGTTTTAACTGCTGTTCTTTATATAATGCTAACAAACTCAATTTGCCTCTAACCTCCCATTTGCACAAGCAATACAATGGTAAGTACTTTGAACTGTACTGGAGAGGTTAGGAGCCTGGGTTCCCAACAGGGATCAAATCTGGGCTCTGCCGCTTACTAGCTGTGTAGCGTTGGGCAACTTACTGACCTCTCTGGGCCTCAGTTTCTGCATTTGTAAATGGGAATGATATAAAACCGAACCTCATAGGGTTGTTGTATTAAATGAGTCAACGTTAAGTGCTTAGACCAGTTCCTGGCCCATAATGAACACTCAATAAACATTATCCACTATTTCCTGCTTTTTCTTATCCAATTTTCCATCTGTAAGAACCAAGCCACTAAGACTACTTGCACGTAGGTACACAGCTAGAAAAAGCCATGGGCTCCCCCACAGTGGCTTCCTCAAAAGTAACGAATCAAAATAATCCTGACGCAGGGTTTATGTGTCAGACACCGAGCTTATTTTCAGACTACCTTGGTTTGATATGTATACACACACAAACAAAAGATGAAATCACTGTGGAAAATACTGCTAGTTTCCCACACACTGTCTCCTCTCCCTCCTTCCTTAAGCAGCCCACTTTGTCCTGGGCAGCAATGTGTTCAGCTAAATACTCCCTTCTCCAAACTCCCCGATGGCTAAGATGGCCAAGTACCCAGATTCTGGGTCCCCTTTCTTGGCTTTACTTTTCTCCACAGCACGATTTTAAATATGTAATTTTCCCCAGTCTATCTCCCCACATGTAGGCCATGTCTGTGCTTCATCACAGTATCCTGGACCCCAGCAGTGTCCCGTGCACAGAGCCGGTGCTCGCTGAACAGGGGCTGCAGGGAGAAGCGAGTGGGATACAGCAGGTGCGCTGCACAGGGTTTCTAGGGAAGCTTTCTCGAAGAGTACCTGTCGCCTTTTACCCTCTTATCTATTTCCCTTCACCCTGTTTCTCTCCTTTCTCCTTCCCACAAAGATGCAGCAGATGCTTTAAAACAGGAGGACACACACACACACACACACACACACACACAGAGAGTCTGGTTCCTGAAGGCTTACCTGAGCCTCAGTGCCAACCACGGGATGCAGATTACCTAAGGAATCTTGGATTTGTTTATGTCACTACTTGTCACGTTTTCTGTTATTCGTAGCTAACCTCGTTCCTAACAGACACAGTTATAAAGATATTTCCAAATAAGGAAAAACAAGCCTTGTTTTCTAGATATTCTTGAGATTTACTGGTAACAAGAAATCTGACCAACGTTCACCTTTCAGCCGGTTGACATGAACCCCAGGTTGGCGTGATGAAGTAGGCAGCCTCATCAGCAGCCGACAGAAACAGGTATCAATAGAAGAGGTTCGAATGAGAGCTCCCTTGGTCTTCTTTATATATTTCAGTGAAAGCATATGGAGGGACCAGACAGACTGGAAGACAATAAGGATGAATGGGCCCTTTGTCGAGCCAGCGGGGGTGGGGGTGGGAGGTGTCTGTTCTCTGTCTCTCTTCTTTCTATCTCTCATCCATCTAGCTATCATATATTGTGCAGGTCCACCCACATCTCCAGGCCCACCTGGCAGGGGATCAGGCGCAGTGACATTGGGTACGTGATTGTCACTGCCTGTCTCCCTTACAAAAGACCCACCTCTTTTCGTCAGACCTATATTACTATAATTTAGAGAGTTTAAATCTGTTAAATGCTAAATACCCATGGAAGAGATGTCGTATTTTTTTAGAAACCAGACATTTGCATTGTAATTAATGCCTGATACCTTCCTGAGGTAGGTTTTAACTCAGGAGAAGGGAAGAAACAAGATATGTCCAGACCCCTGAGACAACTGGGGTGGGGAGGGGTGGGGTGGGGGACTGTGGGTCTGGAAGGCAGGAGCCACAAGGCCAATGGCTCGACTCCCATGTTGTCTAATGCAATCTACTCCTCTGCTTCCAAGGGCTGACTGCTGGAGGACTCGTCCACTTTTGTTTACTGAGTTCTCTTGCCTTTCAAATAAAAAGCAGAAAAAAACTGCTGCCCATCAAACAAAACTGCTCACTCAGGAGCATATTTTGGACGGCAGGCTCTAACCAGACACAACCATCTGGCTGGCCAGGTCACCCTCTGGGGCTGGCAAAGCTACCAGCAAGCACTTTGATCTGAAGAAGGGCAGGCCTTGCATTTCAAAGTATTTGCTTTTTCAAGTACACAAATACAAATAATGCAACATAAACGCTGTACTAAACCTACTCTGATGATAATCTGACCTTGAGTGTCCAAAGTGATGCTTCGATCTTTCTAGAAAAACCTTTTTGGGAGATTTAATCCAAAATAATTATTAATTTAAGAGTAAGTATCACCATTCTGCAAGTCACAGTAAAAATTGATTCAGGCAAGAATCATTAAAGGAATCTAAAACCAGCCCTTGTCCCTATAGCTCAGCTTGGAATGTCGTCCTGTGCACCCAAGGGTCACAGTTTCGATACCAGGTCAGGGCACATACCCAGGTTTCAGGTTTGATCCCTCATCAAGGGCGTGTATGGAAGGAACTGGTCTCTCTCTCTCTCTCTCTCTCTCTCTCCTTCTTTTTAGTATCAATAAAAAAGAAAAAATAAGGAACCTAAAGCCGCTAGGTAAAAGTTTGGTGAGAAACACGATGTACAGATAGTCTCAGATGATCTCCCACAGAGTATTTTTTAATGCAAACGGAAAACTGTAACTTCTCAGAAGAAACTCAGGAGATGCCACCTTAATCAAATGATGGAAATTAGTATCACCACTAATGAGACAAACTGATAGGATGCACTGAGGGGACAACAACATCAAAACTGCATTCCCTGAACCTTAAAGAGAAACCCAGACTGAGGAGTATTTCACAAAACCATCAGTCTGCGCTCTTTAAAAATATCAGTACCATAAAGAACAAAGAAAAGCCAAGAAATCCTTTCAGATTAAATGTGACAAAAGATAGGACATGTAAATGCAATGAGTTATTTTTTTAAAAGTGCTGGATTATTGTTGTTTCCCCCCCTTTGACCCCCTCCACCCCACTATAAGAAACATTGCTGGGACAATGAAAGGAACGTGAATATAAACTGTACATTAGCAAAGTCAGTATTAAAATTCCTCTACTTGATACTTCTATTGTGGTTTGGTAAGAGAATGTCCTTGTCCTTAGGAGACAGAAGTGAAGTGTTTCGGGGTGCACGCCATGACCTCTGCAATTCACTCTCAGATAGCTCAGCAATAACAATGATTAGCGAGATTACGTGAGCGAGAGCAAGAATACGAAAACTGGTGCGTCTAAGTAAAAGTTACATGGACGTTCATCGCACAATTGCAAATTTTCTGTTAAGGTAAACAGTTTTTCGAAAGTTCTTTAATGTAAAAAAAAAAGAGAATTTCACAATTTTTAAAAACTATTAAGAAAATGAAGAACAAAATGTACTGAACTTTCCATTTATTTAGAAACACCGAAGTTGAAGGAAACCATTTAAAAGAACAGAAACAAAGTGGCGGCATTACAGAGCAAGAGGCTGGGGCTGTCAACAGCTTTTCTGAGCGTATGCTTTCCATTTTTGTTGTTAACCTCAGAGGAGGCCATCAGTCTCGCTCTCGGCCACAGAGCCCTGCCACATCTCACTAAGTGAGGGGTGCAAACGCGGAAAGAATGACTACCCACAGGCGAGGGGAAGGAGAGATGCCCGGCCTAACATTAGGACAAATACGGTGAGTCACTTCCCCTCAGGAGGAAAGACAGACATCCCTGGTTTCCTGAAGGATCCAGAGGCTCGGAGGGGACACCTGAGTGCTCAGCTTGAATCATGCCCTACAGGTGGCAGAGCAGGGCGGGTGAGCCGCCAGCCCCTCGCTCAGCGCTGTGCCCACGCTCAGCCCGACAGCACCATCGTGCCCGTTTCAAAACCAGTGTCAAGTCAGATCTCTTGGCTATTTCAGCCTCCACATGACTAAGTTGCTGGGAGAATATATATATGCAACGAAAACAAAGGAGATTCATGTTCACTGTACATCCACCCATCCTCTGACCTTGAGAGGGCAACAGCCTTGGTTTTCTTTTGCTCGTGACCCCCAACGTTCCTCAGTCCTGAACCGAATCTGCTTGGGCCTCTTCAACCGAGAACAGAAGCTTTGGCAAAGCAGTACCTCCCCCCCCCCAACGCCACCGCCACCCCCAAAGCTGCTCGGGCCAGCAGCACACACACGTGGACGGATTAGGCAGAGCTGGGCTGTAAAGCGCACACACGCTCTCCCAACGTGTGCTTCTCATTCCAGAAATACTTGATTCCTAAGCCACTTCTATGTCTCTGTTGGCATGAAATGGTACAAGTGGCCCTGTGCCAAAGGAAGTGTCTGTTTAAATATGTGGGCTTTCTTAAAATTTCTTTACCTCGGAAGATCATAAATAGAACATTCTAGCATAATTAGAATGGAATAAGGTAGGAAAGGGAAAGGTCATGGAAAAAAAGGCATTTGTTTTGTTTTATACAGTTGCCTGAAAGAAATACTGGAAACACGAGATGTAACATAGAATTATCTTCCCAGAGAGTAAAAATTACAGGGTCCAAGTTAGGACAAGTAAGCAAAAATATTACCTTTTAGGTCAGTGAGCATTTGCCACCTTCTGTCACAAGCATTTATTTTAAGGTCACCCCTACCCCCATCAAAATGCAGAGGGCGTTTCAATCGTTGCTTTATTCTGGCATGTATTTTAATTTTGTACCTTGCTCCTTTATAACTTTCACTGTATATCCGAAACAAAGGTAAAAGAAGAAAACCCATTTTGGTTGACTTAACTGGCCTTGCCCTTTCTGCACGCTCACTTCCAGGTGTTTATTTAGGGTTGACTCCCAGTGAGCTGTGTGAAATCAGTAACTCTTCACAGAGTCGATAGACATCGCCAGTTAAATTACAATTGAAAACACAGTCTTACTACCTATCTAGACGGGAGGGCAAATGTACGTTTACAGCTGTGAGTATACAAATGTTTATTCTTATGGTATTTTATTATATTATTATATCATTTACTTGTATTATTTGTCTTATTGTTATTGTTGTTATTTCATATCCTTACTTATGACTTTTTTTTTAGGTAATGATGGCTGGTAATTTAACTACCGACCAACGAAAGTAGATACTTAAACAAAAACCTCCTTTTGCCATCCTCCCCCCATATATGTACTCAGACACACAACATATAAGGAAACTGACATCAATCTCCATAGAACATACACAAGAAGATCACCCATCAACACGGACCTAAAAGACACCTTAGAATTTCTGATCCTGGGCAGGGAAACTTACTTTCTTTCCACTTCTGGTGTTGACACGGCGCTACAGAAACCAAGTGACTCCTAGGAGAGAGAATTCACAGCATCAGTACAGGCTGAGCAGCAGGCTTCGTCAGATTCGTACAGAATATCACTTAAAAAATAAAAAGCAGAAGCAAAAACAGATGATTAAAGCCACTGTACTTACTTCGATCTGGGACCGCAGCTGAAGTGACGTGGGGCTGGCATCGGCTTTCTCCTAAAACAGAACAGATGCTGGTTTAATGAGACTTCCAAACGTGGCACACACCAGAAAGACAAGTACATGTGTAACAGGAGATGGGGGAATTTGGGAAACGCTCGGGTACAGTGGGAGGAGACGGCGGAGATAAACAGATTTTCTGGGAAAACTAAAGTGTTCTTAAAATGAGAGCTCTAGCCTCTTAAAACTGAACTGTTTTCCAAATGTTACCGCCTGACACTACTGACAATTTTATAAGCAGAGAAAAAGGCACAATCTAACTGAAGAATACTGACAGTTAATAGCGACATAATTCTCGAGGTGTGACCAGACCCTCTCTTGGACACAGAGTTTACAGCCACTCATTTGTGTTCAGTTTCTTTTTCAACAACAGGGTTCCGATCTGATTTTAAAGTTCTGAATGGATTCGGGGCATTCAGCGCTGCAGGGCTAGTTGTGTCTTTAGGAAAGTTGGAAGTTAACGTGGTATTACCTCGCAGCCCGAAAAATCACCAGGCTCTTCTAGTACAAATGAGTTGGCCTAGATGAAAATTTAAAAACAAAAAACTCTCAGCATCCAGTTATTAGAGGAAATAAATGCAAGGTGTTACAAGTACACTGAAAAACTGTTATGTCATAAAGCAGCAGCAGAGGAAGCAAAGAATTACAGAGAGTACAACACTCTCAGTTTACAGGTGAAAAAAACGGTATCCCCTTTGAAAGAAAAAGAAATAAGCCAGTTACCTGCGATGAAACTATTCAGTGACATCAGCTTTGGCAGCAGCAGGGAAATGCAGTTACAGGCGTCAGACTGAGCCCTGGGAAAGTGAGTGATACCGGGGCACAGGGCGCCGGGCACCACACCCATCTTCCCCAAGGAGACAAGCTAACGGTAAGTGGGTGCTGACGCGGGGTCCTCGCCACCCAGGCAGCCCCCGCCTGACTGACAAGGCGTAACAGCAGGACAGTGGGCAGGTTTAGACGGTTAAGTGCTATCACGAACAGTACACAAGTCTGAAACACCACATTACTGTGAGTTCTCCTGTAACCCCACCGTGCCATAGCTGCTCCGCTCCGCAGGACTGCACGCGCCCCCCTGCGGACTGTTCTGCGAGTCGCGGCCGACAGGGGACAGGAGCAGGTCATCTCAAATACGAATTCTCACTTGCCATCGAATTGCTCACTTTTCCCGAGTTGCCTATTTCGTCATTAGTATCATTATAAAACTAGATCGGTATGTTTATTTGTATTTATTTATTCTTGTTAATCCTCACTGGAAGGTATTTTTTCCATTGATTTTTAGAGAGAGTGGAAGGGGGGGAGGGAGGGACACACACACACACACTCGGCTGGTTGCCTCCTGCACGAACCTGAATGGGATTGGGAATCAAACCTGTGACCCTTCTATGCTTGGGCTGATGCTTCAACCATGGAGCCACACCAGCAGGGCTAGACAGATATTTTTAAAACTTAGCAATAAAATATTATAACTTGGAGTAAAATCATAAATGTAAATAGGTAACAGGAATCCAGTACAAACACAGACTACAAAGTGAATGTGCTGGAGTGAGTCAATCTGAGAACAGGATGATATTGGACAAGACGAATGAAAGAGAAAAGTGTTTTAATGGGCTGGCAACCCACTCACCCCTAGTCCCGGGGCCTTATTTATTATGAAAACAGGGAGTGGCGTGAAGCTCCACAGAACTTCTCTGGTGAACATCCTGGTTTTTATTGCCATCCGTTGCTCATTAGGGACAAATTTATATTTCTGTCCCAAACTTGATACACCATTTTTACAAAACAACGCCTGGAAACGTTTGACTTACATTCAAGTCCAATTGGCATGATATCAGACTCGGCTGTAATCAACAAAAGGGATACAAATTTCTGAGGTTCCTGGAGTTCAGTGCAATCGTGATTCCTTGACAGCTAACCATGTAGCATAGTGTAAGATATTTACGAACTTAAACAGCAGGAGGTAAGCAAAGGTATATTTTTGCTTTTTTTTTCATTCTAAGTTGTCCTCTTCAGGAGTCAGTATGGAAACCTCAGAGTGATGATAAAACTCTATTAGTTCCTCTGAAATTGCCCCTTTAATACCCAACTCTAGTAGACATCCTTCCAAAACCATAAAATATATATATATATATATATATATATATATATAAAGCCCGATTCAACTCTTGCCTCAGTTCTTAACTTTTCTTCAAACTCTAAGTCTCTACCTCACTAGGTAACAGTCCATGATAGGACATTTTCTGCTAGCATTATATACTTTTACCTGTGTTTTTCTAATACATTTTATTTACTGAGTGCCTCTTTGACACTCAATATCGTAAACATAACATTTTTGGAATGTTGTGAAAAATGTACCTGAAAATGTACCTGTTTCTGCATCAGAAGCAGGTGCTAGTTCACAACCACACTAAATGTTTGATGATCAGGAGCTAACACTCTAAACAATTCATCTTCATGTGTCAGTTTGTTACTTATAATAGGCATTTGAGTGTGTTTTAGCTGCTTTTTAGAAAATTGGTGGTAGGGGACATAGTTTGACATATAATGTATTAAAACTCATCCCTTTAAAATAGTAGACCCAGTGAATGTTTCCAAGCAGAACATCTGTTTTATCAGGAACAGGGGAGGTTAAACAGGAGCGTTTATACAGTGATGTTTCCAGTGGTGTGTTTTTTCCCCAGAACATCCTACAAAATAATGTTTTTCAGAGCAAATATTAATTTCAGCTCTTAAGGAAAGACTACCATCATTGTTAAGAAGCATTTCTTAGAGTAAACACATCCTACAGTAAAAAATACTACACAAATAAGAAGAAGCTTGGAAACCTGTCCACTAAGTAAGGACCTATATGCTGTTTGGAGAGAAAACATAATGGACTACGGGAAAATTCCATTACTATGACACTGATGGATGTCACATGATATTAATGACCAATGTGCAGAGCAATTAATAATTGCGATCATGCATATGTGAATAGTATGGAATATTTAAGACATAAAAATACATAATAAAAAATACAGCAAACCCTTGTGGACCCACCATTGAGCCTAAGAAATGGACCACCACGGAGTTAAGGGTAGCAGGTGTTCTGATATACGCTGCGACAGACCACCTGTGCGCAGAGTATGAAACACATCTTAACAGAACTGTCATACATATATACGATGGAAGTGCTGGGCAACTTTTTATTCTGTTTATCACAAGAGAAAAATAGATTTGTTTTTCATGGTGCAATGTAGAGTGGAAAGCCATGATGGAATCAGAGGGAGCACCAGCTATGTGAAGAGCAATAAAGGATGGTGCCTACATCATAAAGAAGCAGGAATTCAGGTCAGATGGACAGAGGAGGGCTCCTTGACACCCCCCTTCCACGTCCAGTCTATAGATGAGGCTGCCCCCTTCTGAGCTTCCAATTCAACTGCTTCTAGTTTAAGGGGAGGGGACATGAAGCCATGGTTCTTGAGTTCCAGCAGCAGAAGAAAGTCCTGATGAAGGGGAAAGGTGGAGCAAGAAGAATTATAAAGAAGCACCTGATAGCCTAGCCCCAAACTACTTTACATGGGGAAATAGTGATGGTTCATAATACAGCTTCTGATCTGAAGTCATGTTGATGGAAATAGTAAAAACTGTGAATAGCACATCACTGAATTATATGTATCTTCGGGGCAAGTTATGAAAAGAGATGATCATTGAGAAACGAGATTCTTCTCTCCCCTCTCAACAAATTCTGACTGTTCTCTCCCTCAATAGCATATGCGGCAGTTACTACCACTGTATAACAAATCACCCCAAACTTAGCTGCAAAAATAACAAGCATTTTATTACGCTCACATATTCTGTGGGTGAGAATTCAGAAAGAAGATGCCGGGAAAGGCTTGTGTGTACTCCAAGGTGCCTGGGGCCTCAGCTGGGTGGGAGTGGCTTGATGACTGGGGTCATGACCACCAGAAAGCTTGCTAGCTTACACATCTGGAGGCCGATGCTGGCTGACAGCTGGGGCCTCAGCAGGGGCCATCAGCTAGACCACCATACAGGGGTGCTCCATGTAGCTGCTTGGACTTTCCTCCCAGCAGGATGTTGGGTTTCAAGAGCAAACATACCCAGAGGGCCAGGCAGAAGCTGTATTACCTTTTCTAACAGAGCCTCAGATGGTGTCCCTTCTGCTGGAGTTGAAAACTCTCCTAGAGGCAAGAGGGTGCACGGCCCCCATCTCTCAGTGGGAGGAGAGTCAAAGTCCCTTGGTAGGAAGAGCACTGGGGTGGGAAATATCCTTATGACCTGCTTTAGAAATTAGTCTGCCATCCTGAATGCCAAGGGTATGGGGCCTTACTAAGTTCTCGAGATGAAGAATGAGATGAGACCATGTACTCACGGACAATGTCCATAAGGAGTCTTCTATGTTTTCTGTAGTTTACTCAGGTATCATATCTTGGCAATATATTTCAACCTTAACCTATCACTTAAAGGTTGAAATATCATAATGTTTTAGGTTAAAATTCCTCTCTCATTTCAAACTTATTATTATAAAAAGACTCAAACATACCAAAGCAAAGAAAACTGTATAATGAACTTTCAAATTCCTGTTACCCAGCTCTTGCTTGACTCTGTTTTATCTATGCCTTCACCCATGCTCAGTCCCACCGCACTGTACTTGGAAGAAAATCCCAGACACCATATCATGAAATATCACAATTTTTTAGGTTAATAAGGTTTAGCTATCAGTTTCTTAAATCCTAACTGTGGCTCAATCTTGAGCAAATGTCTCAATTGTCAAGAATTTGACTCTTTCCTAGCACTGGAGGACTTTCTTTGGTTGTTTCAAGGGAAAAAAAACCATATTTAACAAATTTAGATACATCATCTAAATGTCGTAAAAGACCAAGAAATGCAAAATTGAACACAGCCAA
This sequence comes from Miniopterus natalensis, assembly GCF_054644295.1. Lineage (NCBI taxonomy): Eukaryota > Metazoa > Chordata > Mammalia > Chiroptera > Miniopteridae > Miniopterus > Miniopterus natalensis. The sequence continues at coordinate 81,376,562 of NC_142085.1, read as the reverse complement.
AGAGTTCTATAGAAAAGTATTCATTAGTTCCCAAAGTACAAATACTTTTTTAGTGTGATATGCTCATTGACTTTGCAGAGTACGCATAGCAATATGTAGTGAGAAATAACTCTAAATCTGGTATATGTTCAATACCCAGAGAGCCACACAACACTAGTGGCTGAACCTGAACCTATAATTTTAAGTAAGGATATTATGGCTTAGTTTAAATTTTTTAAGTAAACTTAAAATGAAAGTGGATGCCTAAAATTTGAACTATGGATTTAACGATTCATCATTAAGCCACATCTGGACACCTTAGTTAAGAATGACAAATATCATTAACATTACAAATTCTTGGTGAGTTTGTAGATTATAAATGCTAAATGAACATCCCTACCTTAATGAAGTTTAATGGTGGAAACCAACCCAAATATAAATATGGGCCGTGTGAGTGTATGTATGTGCGCATACCTAGGAAAAGGCTGGAGAACACGTGCCAAATGTTAACAACAGCTACTTATGCTACTAATCTCTTTGTACTTTTAAACAAGCATAAAGTCTTGCATTACCTTCATTATTTTTTTTCTGACAATGAAAGACCACCTTAAAAATACAATCTCCAAATCCTATATATGGTTTTCAGTTATCTACATGTATATGCTTACAAATGAATGAGAAAATATCTGAAAGAACTCTTACACACCCATGCTTACTCCTGCAAAGGTCAATGTATTTCTCCATTGTTAACATATTTTTCACGTATTACTTTCATATTTTTTTAAAGATTTTTTAACTGATTTTTTTTTTTTTTTTTTCAGAGAGAGAGAGAGGAAGGGAAAGGGAGACAGACCCCCTACCGAGGATCCAGCCCTCATCCCAGGCATGAGCCCTACTGGAAATCAAACCAGTGCACAGGACAACACCCAACTAACTGGGCAACACATTAACCAGGGTTAATTTTGTATTTTCTAAAAACATAACAAAAATCCCCAAAATTAAATTTAATAAGGTTAGTTGTACCCAACAGTTAAACTAAAACGTTAATAAATATTAAAAACAATTTCCCAAATTAGGTCATGCCCTGTATTAAAATACTTTGAGGTATTAGAATTTTAATAACTATTATCAGAAAAAAAAAACTATGAGTGAATTTTATGATTAATAGTGAAGGTCCGTAATGATTTTAGAAATCACCTCTTATTTCTATCCTGACTGGAGTCTAAACCATAGTACTGCGTGGTTTTTTGGTTTTTTTAAGGAATCAGGTGACAAAAAAATTACTGGGGGGGGGGGCTCAAATCCATCTCCTGTCACCTTGGACAACCTCTGGAAACAGTAATTCCCTAAATGTTTATTATGTCTAACATAGAAGCAAAAAAAAAGAACAAATGTTTCTAGATGAAATCAGTGGTTTGCCCAAACCCGAACCAAAGCACATGAGCACGTGTCCTTGCCCACCTGCCAGTGCACGTGCGCGCACATCTACCGTCACACCAACAGGACGCGGTCAGGCACAAAACGGAGGCTCTGGCCCTAAATGACCACATTTTCACTCTAGGGTGATACAACCCACTGCGCATACACCTGAGTCAAACCCCCCGGGGCCCCACAAGGTGCTGGAAACCCAGTGTCATGCCCTCCTCCCCGCTCCAGCTTGGCTTCCGCCCTCTCGTGGGAATCCGCACCTCTCCCTCCTTGAATGCTGCCAGCGCTCGAAGCCAAATGAGCTTCACAGCTGGAAGAGCAGGAGGGAGAACCCCCATCCGGTCCAAAAGCAGGGAGGAAGAGGGGGCGCCCACGGCGCAGCTCCAGGCCAAGCGCTCCCCCACGGGCGCAGGAAGCGGCGGGAACTCTGCAGCTCAGTAGGTCGGCCCGTGCACAAAGCACCGCAAAGCACAGTGACTGCTGACTCCGTGCACGGAGGGAGCCAAGCTGGAAGTGGCTGGGAAACTGCTGCTGCTGCTGGTGGATTAAAAAACTCATGTGGGCCCCGGCCGGTGTGGTTCAGTGGTTAGATCATCAGCCCAGACCAAAGGGTCCCGGGCTCGATTCCGGCCAAGGGCGCGGACCTTGGTTTCAGGCTCGCTCCCCAGCCCAGGTCGGGGTGCATGTGGGAGGCAACCAACCGAGGTGTCTCTCTCACATCGATGTCTCTCTTTCTCTCTCCCTCTCTCTTCCCTTCCACTCTCTGAAAAGCAATGGAAAAAATATCCTCGGGTGAGGATTACAAAACCAACCAACCAAAAACCTTATGCGGCACCCACCACTTCACAAGAAGACTCTACCGTTGCGCGCGGTTCCCCCCAGTGGGCCAAGTGTGCTCCCCTTGTGTCTGAGCCTCCATTCCTGCCAGTCAACGGGCATGGGCTCATTGTACCAGGGTCTACACCTCACCGTCTTCTTGGAAGTTCTCTCACTCCCCCCATTGAATCAGCTCCCAGGAGCTACTGCTTCTCCCTTCACAAGGTTTCCTGCATCCAGCCAACCCATTCCATTCCCAGCACCAGCTTCCTTGGGGTCCTTCACCTCGCAGGTACCTGGCACACCACTGGGGGGAAGGGAGGCGCTGGCTGCCAGCTAGGAGCACAGAGTTCCAGTCCTGCCCTACAGTGAGATGCAGACCTCAGTTTTGTTTTGTTTGGTGTTTTCAATGGCAATGAAAGAAAAATGGGTCACTTGATTGTCTTTAGGTTCCTTGACTCTCAAGCCCTATGACGAAGCAGTTGTCGTGCCCATCCAATCACTACTGTCAAAGAAATCTTGAAATGGTACTCTGTGTCCACTCTTTAAAGTGTGGGTCCTGCACCGTGAGCACTGGAATCCCCTGAAGGCTAGTTATAAAGACAGCCTTGGGCCCCACCCCGGACCTAAATTAAAATCTGCATTTTACCAAGACCCCCAGGTGATCTGTATGCTCATTTCGGTTTGAGAAGCACACTGCTCTGTGCTCGAAGCATTTCTCTGTTCCAGAGTCTTCCCAAAACTGTGGAAACACAACACTGACATTTCTGAAGGGGAAGCCTTCAGAAATGTCAGTATTGTGGGCTGGTCATACTTGGTCTTCTTAGAAAATGGGTCCTGGGTCCACTGTCCCCTGGGTGCACGCTGTCCTGCTGTTTCACTTCCACTCGCGCTACCTGAAATGTCTTCTTTTTCTGCCCATCCAAACCCTACTCATCCTTCAGATCCAACTCCACACCACCTCCTGTTCAATCTTCCCTGCCCACTTGTGCCTTAAATGACATACCTGAGTTTGGGCACAACAGTAACTCGCTACACTGTTTGTTAACTGCACCTGTGAACAGCAACTCTTCTACTCTCGTATTTGTTGATACCCTCAGGCAGACTGTAAACGCTCTCTTACCAGAGGCTCACTATACCCACAGAAACACACACACAATCCAACAAAAACTTCTAGCACTTAGTATGTCCCAGGACTCACTGGAAGTGCTGAGAAACGGTGCACAGGACATGGGACCCTCCCGGCAGGAACGTTTCCTTCTAAAGACTCACACTGGCCCAGCTGGTATCGCTCAGTTGGCTGAGCTCAGCCCATGCACCAGGGGGTCACTGGGTCCATTCCCAGTCAGGGCACATGCCCGGGTTGTGGGCTCAGTCCCCAGTAGGGGGCGTGCAGGAGGCAGCCAATTGATGTTTCTCTCTCATCAATGTTTCTATCTCCCTCTCTCTGAAAACATACTGAAAAAAAAAGACTCGCATTGGCTCTTTTTGCACAAAGGGGTGCTTGCTCGGTATCTATTTGTTTGATTTGTTTAAAGTGGGTTGCTTTGCCAGTAATTCTGACTCCTCCATAATATTTGTTTGCAGTTTCTCTGACTGGGACATGTATTTCCATGTTTTGATTTCAGATTTACTGTTGGGTTGTAGAGTTACATCAGTAAGTAAAAGTAACTCAGCAAATATTTTCCAAAAGCTCTACAACTCAGATCCGTAAGAGCCTAAAAGAAAACGCGGTAGCGTCTAGTCACCGTCACGGTAAAATCAGCAGCGGCCCATGGGGTCTAACGCCAACCCTAATCCTTTCCACCTTTTCGTGTCTTGTTGCACCCAGATCCCTCATAGGTGAGAGCAAGAAATGCTGGTCCTTTTTCTGGCTCCCATGAGCTCGTGGTCTGGCACACAAAATTTCTTCCTAATGAGTGAAAATGAATGGAAAAGTAGAAGGAAAAAATTTTTCCCAGGTGAGTGCTATTCCAGTAACTGCAACATTAAAACCTACCCATAATCAACAGAGGAGTAAATACCCAACAGCATTGATAAGATACCAAAAGTGGTTAATTTCCACCTTGCCATTAATGCTCTGTGGTACAATAATTGTGTCCTCTTGCTGCATTGGTCTATGTTCTGCAAATATTCATTACATACAGATTTAGACCTCCTCATGTTCCAAAAAATGATTTCAGATGGCTTGCAAAACTTATGTTCAATGTTACATGATAAAGTTCAAAAAATAAAATAAAGTTCAAAAAATAATGTACACAACGGAATACTAGTCAATCATAAGAAAATGAAATGCTGCCATTTGCCACAACACGGATGGATCCTGAGAATACCATGCTACGTGAAATAAGTCAGGCAGAAAAAGTTATGAACCATATGTGGGATATAAACTGAAAACAATAAATGAAAAACAAAAACTCAAAGACACAGACAACAGTATGGTTGTGTTGCCAGAGGGAAGGGAGCTGGAGGGTAGTAACAGGTAAAGGGGGTCAAATATATGGTAATGGAAGATCTGACTTTGGGTGGTGGGCGCACAATGAAATATACAGATGATATACCATAGAAATGTGCACTTGAAACCTATAAAATCTTATTTACCATTGTCACCCCAATACATTTTTAAAAACTAATATAGCCTGGCCGGGCGTGGCTCAGCGGTTGAGCATCGACCTAGCATCCAGGAGATCGGGGTTCGATTCCCAGTCAGGGCGCATGCCTGGGTTGCGGGCTCGATCAGTGACTCTCTCATCATTGATGTTTCTATCTCCCTCTCTCCCCCTCCTTTCCTCTCTCTGAAATCAATAAAAATGTTTTTTTTTTAAAAAAAAAACTAATATAAATGATACAAAAGGGAGGGAATCAAGACTGTACAGTAAAATTGGTCTACGAATTAGGTTGGTTAACAAAACATGGACCACGGGATCCAACCCTAGAGATGGACCACACGTTTTGGGCTAAGCTTTCTAATGTTTAAAGCAAAGAAGGAAACATAATCAGTTACAAGACTGACTTTCTCCGTACTTTTATATTTAAAGGTATTCGCACGTTATAGGACTGTTTCTCCTCTGGCTTCTGCAGAAAGGACACTGTGTCACACTGACGGACAGCATGAGCAACGCGCCTGCAGAACTCCTTCTGCCTGGTAAGCACTTTAATGCTTAGGAAAACTAGTAAAAACCAAGACAGCTCCCACCAGGGGATGCCTCGAGTACCCAGGGCAGGGGCAGGATTCAGTCCGAGGAGACAGCAGGGTGAGTTCTCCCTCCCATTGTGAGACATGGCTGTGGCAAACACATGGGACTGAGCAAAAGTTAGATGAACTGTTCAAATTCAGGGACAATTTGAATCTGACAGTATCAAGCTTAGTGCTCTCATGCTTCATTTCATTTTTTATAAAGTATTTTTACTGATTTTTAAAGAGAGAGGAAAGGAGAGCAAGAGAGAAACTCTATGTAACGGCAATATATTGATGGGCTGGCTGCCTCCTGCATGCCCCCTACTGGGGATCGAGCCAGTAACACGGGCATGTGCCCTGACCAGGAACCCAACTGGCAAACTTTTGGTGCACAGGAAGATGCCCAACCAGCTGAGCCACACGGCCAGGGCTCCCTCATGACTTATTTCAAACAAGGTAGTTGGATCTTCAATTTCTAAACTGTCCTGGGAAACAAGATCTCTGAGGCTATAACTTCAACAACGCTGAGAACATACCAGGTACCAAGCACCTTGCATAGAAACAGAAATAAATGAGGCCTAGACCATGACGAGCCAACAGACCATTTCAGAAAGTTGAGTCATGTTAGAAGAACACTAGGAACAAAACTAACCCAAGAGTGTCATGACATATAAATTTAAATCTTAAAAGAAACAGTGTCAGTAAAGACATTTTAATTATCCTTAAAAATGAATCTAGCAGGCTGTATAATTAAATTTTTCATTTTACTAGCAGGACTTGGCTTATCAACAGCATACAAATGGTCCTGGCATTTCCCAGTGGTGGACACGACATCCGGCCTCTCTAGACAGTGTCATCGTCTACCATGTCCATCCAACCTCCCTGCTGTGATCTTCTGAGTACATCTGGATGCTGATTGGAATTGTTAACATGAGACAAAAGTGGCAGGAAGCAGCTACATGGGCCCACTTAACTCTCGCTTTCCTTCTGTTTCTCCCCACCCCCTCTTTCATCTAATCAACCCTTAATTTTAAAATTACCTACTGAGCACATTCCATATGCTAAGCACCGTTCTAGTCAACAGGGATAAAACAGTGAAAACCAGCCAGTGCCTTCAGGGGGCTTGCACTCTAGCGATTTCTGTGCACGGTCACGCACAGGGATCATTTCACTTATGTCTAAGCACAGGCCCTTCTGTTCTGGCACGAGGCAGAAGCCATCTGGACAGCTGTGCTCGGCTCTGGATGCCACATTTTCCAGAGCATAATGCAAACCGGGAGAACCTTCGCTAGCATGGTGTCTGGAAATGGGATCATACAAACAGGACCAATTGGAGGAACTGGGCTGTTTACTCAGAGAAGGAAAGGAAAATATAAACATGTGAAAGGCTTCCAGGGAGCGGAGTCCAGACAGCTGCCAAGAGCAGGTTCCCAGGGCGCCCACGACACTGACAAGCAGCACCTTGAGCTGGGGACACTGAGGCGGATGAGAGGTGGAAAAACATTCAGTGCATTTTAAAATAACGTATGATTACAAAGAAAATAAAATCCGAGTCAGTGAAAATACTGACTACTGAATTGCTCTAAAACTTCCAAATAAAATATTTTTAATTTTTTAAAAAGGATCTTGAGCATACTGACTTGAAAATAAGCTTTAAAAATATTAGGCTACAGGCTTGAAATGACTATAAGCCATTCGAGATCAAGACTTTTAATGATGAGCTCAATGCTCATATTGGTCACTGTCCACAAGGAATTTTACTCCCACAACTAACTGATAAAAATTGTATTGGCCATTTTTACAATCATTGAAATACTTATGGCAATTTATATTTCGAGGATCTAACAGCACTTTATTAACGTCACGGTGAAACTTCTTATGAAAATGTAAGATTTCAAATCCAGTTGAAATGTTTCATATTAGATAATAGAAAATAGTGAGAATGTTCTACTGTGCATCCAATATCCATCGTGAGGCTGGCTTGGCCACACCACACCACCGTCTCTGTGCCCTTCCACCTGTCCACTGCACCTTGGACTCCATGCCTGAACCTTGACCCAAACTCTTCCAACAGCTCCACGGCCCCCTGACCATGATGAACAGCAGAGGTGTGCTGGGCAGCTGGCTGCTCAAGGGCATGCCACCACGTGCCCACTGCCCAGAGGAATCCCATACGAAGATCCTGCCCTGGGACAGCACTCCAATAAGGCCTAGAACAGCGGTTCTCAAACTTAGTACACTGTAATCACCTGCAGGGTTTAGTCCACGGAGTCTGGGTCATCCCCCGTCCGTCCCCCCGTGAGTTTCACCTTAGGTCCATCTGGGGTGGGCCCTGCTAATTCACATTTACACCAAGCTCCTAGGAGAGGCTGCGGCCGCTGGCTGGGAACCATGCTTTGAGAGCTGCTGCCCCAGACAAGGCTGCTCAGAGCTGCCTCTACGCTGGGATTCAGTGATCTGTAAATGAAGGGATTAATATGCCCTGAGCCACACCTGAACCCTGGCCTGGTCTTCGGTGTTCTGGAAGGAGATCGTCAAGATTAGTGATTTTAAAGTAAAAGGAAAGAGCTGGGCTCAATATTATTATTATTATTTTAAAAAGGGAGGAAGAAAAGAAAGTAAATCCAGGTGAACAAAATACAGTAAATTACTTACATTATGTGAAATCCTTAATCACGGTATGACTACTGTGATTATCTATTACTAGAAATCAAATATGATTCTGTGGAGTCATTTACCTTTTACCTTATATATAAACAGCAAAATGAACTACACGGTCTAACCCAATGACTCAAACACTTTAGGATGGATAACCTTCAGAAGCTGGTGACAGCCCATAACTGAACCAATATTCATGTACTCATTTGTTCAACCAATATTTCTTACGTGTGGACTCTATGCTTAATTGACATGCTGGGTACTGGGATGATAAAACAGTCAGGGATCTTCAGGAGCTCTTGATCAAGTAAGAGAAACAAATAACTGAGAATATAAAAGAACAAAAGCTTCCATATTACCATATAAATAACATCTGAACTGATTAGTAAGCAGACTGGGCATTGGAATGTGGGTTTTTATAAAATTATGGAGCCTGGCCAAACTGGAGATGCTAAATTTTAATGAATCCTCTAATAAACTGGCTCACATTTTGTCATAATTTGGTACAACATTATACTCTTTGTAGCTGTAAAATCAAATGGTGCTATCATGGCATTCAGCTCTCTTCTTTCTCACTCTTTCAATCATATTTTCAAATCATCGTTAAAACCTCAGTAACTACCTTAGAAAGTTTCAGCATCAACAACAGTCCAGTGCATAATGAAATCATCAGTCACAAACTTCTAAAATAATCCCCTTTTGAATTAACAATGTTATTTAATGATGTAAAACATTTTAAAACACATGTAAGATGCCACGGTACTTAAGAAAAGAATAAACTAAAAATTAGAATCTCAGAAGGCTGAGACAAATGCCAAATTTTAGCTAAAGGCACACTTTTTATTGCTGTACTACAAATGCCGGAAAACTCAGGTTTATAATGGAAACTACAGGCAGACTAAACCCCAGTGTACTATACATAAATAATATGTTTCTGTTCTTGTATAGTGATTTTCCTCCCCTCTGAGCATTAATCTTTAAATGACTCCTCTATAAATTATTGAACTTAGTTCAAAAGCAAATGAAATTTAAAATACCCATTTATTGAATGGCTAAAGTGACATGTTGAAATTACTGTGATTTATCTGCTTCTTTAACGGTTACTATAGTAAAAGTACTTCATTGCTCAAAATTATTACCTGGTTGCATAGTTTACTCTGGTTTAAACATAAATCTACCTCCCTGTTCAGAACAGCAGCTGTTTGTCAGGATCTCATTCATTGTTCATTTACCCACAACCGTGAGGCCCAACTTTTTCTTTGTACAACCTGAAGGTATTATCTATAACACTGAGGTACACGCAGACAGCACTCAATTCAATCCGCGTGCACCATGATTACTACAGGGAAGGGGCACCATTTAACCAGCACTGAACTCACTCCCATGTGCACACGCCTATTGGTACCCTCCGCGGCTCTGGCAGCTCCGACACTAAAGGCAGCCCTGTCTGGAGAACTGATGTATTTCTTGGGCACTACCTCCTGCAGATACTGCAATCACAGCAACTGAGCCATTGCTGCTGCGGTGAGGAAGAGAGATTCTGGTTTAAAGTCCAACTTTTCATCCACCCCAAGAAGAAAGCCTCCTCATTTCCCGTCTTATTATGATTTGGTTGGTAGAGAAGTCTGGAAAAATACATATTCTCCACCTAGGGAAAAACTTGTCACATATATGATAATGGACTGAATGGCTCAATATATAAAGAGTGATGACAAATAAGAAAAACACGACTTTAGATAGAAAAATGGGCAACTGACTTAAGACATAAAAATGTATGTTCTTAGAAATAATCAAAGAAATGCAATTCAAAACACTATGAGACTACTTTTCATCAAACTGGTAAGGTTTTCTTTTTCCTAATAATATTAAAAACTAGGAAGTATGAAGTTTTAAAAGCAGCACAGATATGCTGCTAGTGCAAGTGCAATTTGTACAATATTTCCAGGTGGTGATTTAACAGTGCTTCTGGAGTGTTTTAAAATGTTCCTGCCCTGGCCGGTGTAGCTCAGTTGGCTGGGTGTCCTCCCACGCACCCAAAGGTTGTGGGCTCAGTCCCCAGCAGGGGGCGTGCAGGAGGCAGTCAATCAATGTTTCACTCTCATATCAAAGTTTCTCTCTCTCTCTCTCTCTCTCTCCCTTCCTCTCTCTCTAAAAATCAATGAAAATATTTTGGGGGGGGAAGTTCCTAATTTTTAATCTGCTAAACTCATGTCCAATTATCTACCCTAAGAAGATAAGTTAGGAAGGTGAAGATATATATTTAAAGATAGTGATGTTTATTTATTTTTATAATAACACAGACTGGAAAATACCTAAATGGCTCAAGTTGGGGGATACATAAATTAATTATAGTATAGTCACAAGGTAAAATGATATATAATCATTAAAAATCACAATATAGAAGAATATTTAATAAGGAAAAAGTATAGGTTAAGGAATACAAGCAAGAGCACCATACATACAGCTTGCTCCCAGTGTGTGTGTGGGTGCGTGGGTGTTTGGATGTTTGGGTGTACATATATAGAGTGTAAACTCTACTGGGGCAGAAACTTTTGTATGCTTTGTTCACTGGTGTATTCCCAGAACCCGGCAGAGTGTCTGACACTTAGTAGGTCCTCAATATTTGATGAACAAATATATGTACAGACCAAAACCCAGGAGAAAAATAAGTGTTTATATGTAGTTATATCTGAGGTGGGAGTGGTGGTGGGGGCTTCAGCATAATTATTTCCTATTTTATTTTTTTTCTGTATTTTATTTTTCTACAATGTGTATGAACTACTATTACAATCAGAAAGCAAAACAAAAGTGTTTCTATTTAAACTGCATTTTTCCCAGTGCTATTCCTTCTATAGCCCTAGAGTCAGGTTTGGTTCAATATTTACACATGTACACAGCACATTACCAAGACTCCAAACCATAACTGGGGCGGACAATGCCCATGGCATAGAAGACCGATGGGGATTCTTTTAATCTCACATGATGACCAATTTCTCTTCTACAGATAGATCTTTGTGGAACATTTGTCATTTAAAGATACATTATTCAGCACATACATCCCAGTGCTTTATTTTTTAATTGCATTATATTAAATTCTGAAAATCAATAATTTAGGACGTTCCTCCTGGAAATTTTGCTTTACTTTCTCTCTTTCTTAAACTGCTCCCTCTAGCCTTCCTTTACTATGGCATGAAAGGAAGGAATCGGAAGTATTGTCTTATCTCTTAATTAGCCTCAATTTACCAAAATATCTCCAGTGTTAATTAGAAAATGGTTATTTCCTATAAGAGTATGCGTATTATATGCAAAGAAAATTGGCATGTACACAAACAGTCAGGCAGTGTCCCCCCCTCGGGAAAAGCCAACAAACAAAAACTTCAGAAGAGTACAAAGGGCAGAAAACAGATGCTAGCCCTTTCTTAGCATCTGCAGCAGGGCAGAGAGATAAAAGCAGTGAGTCCAGATAGGATGACCAATGCGCCTGGGACACTGGATAGGAGAGCTGGCTGGGTCCTGAACACTAGATGTCCCTTCAAAAAGGCTGATATGAACCTAGAGGCATGACTGTTTCTTAGCGAATCAACAGAATAAAAAGTCTTGCCTGGTATCTTCAGATCCATTAAAAAAAAAGATGTAATCCCTATAGATAGGGTCTCACTGTTAAGCTACCCACCTTTTCCCTGTCTAGCCCTAAAACAATGTATGCAAATTCAAAGCACTCACACTTGAGAATTTTTCATTCAGTCTATAAAATTCAACATAAAGAGAACCCCAGGATCAGAGTGCTCACCTTTGCACACAAAAAATGTTATACATTTGAAAGTTGCTATAAAGAGTCTCTTGGAATAGTCCAAATTTTAATCACCAGACACATGACCTTAACTCAAGAAAATGCCAATTATACTAAAGAGAAAATGCCCTTTGGAAATGAGGATTCTTCAGTTCTTTGCCATAAAGTATTCACAGAGCCGTGCGTAAATCCCCCACATTTCACCAAAAGTATTTTAATGCTGGGATGAGCGATGTGAATGATGGAACAGGTAAGAGACGTGAAGGGAACAATTTTCGGGCAAGATTTGATGTGGCTCCAAAACTGCAGAGGGTTTCAAAAGTCAAGATTTGGAGTCTGGGAGTTTTAGTGAATATTTTTGACAGAACTTTAGAAAATTAGAAATGTCACCTTCTCCATGGGCCTTCCCTGGCCCCCTAAGACTATCAGGTGTCCCCACTGTAGCAGGTAACCACACTGCACTGTAAGGGTCTGGATCTGTCTACAAAGTCTTCTCTACGGGTCTCTGGGCAGAGGTTGCTCACCATTAACATCTCAAGCCCTAGTAAAATACCTAAGTAGAGATTAAGTATCTAAATAATAAACATTTGAATACATGAAGGAAACGTAGAGGAGACTGGTAGTGGAGGGACCATGGCACAGGAAGCCAGGTGCCTTGCACATAGTAGAAAATCAATAAATATTTATCAATAAATTAAAATTTCTATTTTATATATATACTTAAAGGCTTTTACATTTTATTTTGTTGTTTATTTTTTAATCCTCACTCAAGGACATACTTAAAGAGAGAGAGAAACATCAATCGGTTGCCTTCCATAGGTGCCCCAACAGGGGATCAAACCTGCAACCCAAGTGCGTGCTCTACCCGGGAATTGAACTGGCAACCTTTCAGTGCACAGGACCACACAACCAACTAAGCCACTCCAGCCAGGCAAAATTTCTATTATATTTTTAATCCCAAGGTATTGACACTGTATAATTTAACCCATAAAGCATGAGACAGGCAGTGTGTTGAGTAGTAAAGCAAAACAATGACAGAAACATGTTCAAGGAAGGACAGAAGCCGGATTAAGCAAGCTCCATATATATCTTCCACCACATGTATCAGGGTTTTGTTGAGGCTCACACAGGCTGCCATCTGTCCTTGCCTGTCCTAAGCAAGCAACCAAGAGAAAAAACTGAACAGTGGTTTAGGAATACTACATAAAACCAAACGATTATTTTCTTAAAAATCCTCTCTTAAATAATTACATTCTAATGGTACACATTTAAAAAACTGAACTGATGAACTGACTCAGTTACCCACCCAAGGTGTTATCAAATAACTACGGAAAGAGCAGCAACAAACCGGTCAGGATACCCCATGAACACACCAAGGCGAGGCCTCACCCTGAATTCCACTTCTCTACCTGCTGGCAATCACTGGACTCCACCTATAAATCAGTGTATGACCCAGGATATGCTCTGTCTTGAGGTGCAAGCACTTCTGCAGTGCTTGCTCATTACCTTCATCACCGTGATTATCACCATCATCATCACCTTCTTCACTTCGCCAGCTGCAATTAGTGACAACATTTACCAAGTGCAACTTAGTGCCACGTAACATTCCTGGCCCTTGACATATATTACGTCATTTAATCTTCTCAAAAACCTTAGAAGGAGGTGGGCAATTTTACTGTTTCCATTTTACCAACAAGAACACTGCAGCTGCCAAGACCACGTGCTAGAAGGCGCAGTCTATTTGATTTGGGTGCACACACTCTTAATTGTCATGCTAACATCTACTGGCCCGGCTCCTCAGGGCCCATGTGCTGACCACTAAGTCACCTATAGCTTCCCAAGTCCCTGTCCTCCTTCCCTACCCCTTAGCCTGCACCCAAGTGTTTTGTTTTGTCATTTTCTTCCTTCTAAGGCTTTGTTCTCTGATAACTGCACAATAACCCTGGTGGTCTTCTCCCATGACAGGAGCCCTGCCCCATTCATGGTCAGCCTAGTGACGGAGTCCCTTCCTCCTGCTCACAGATCTAACAAAGGACAGACATCCAAATACAGGCTGCTCTCATTTTCCAAGCGCTGCCTTACCCCACTACTCTGTCTTGAGCACCCCCATCACCTGTTGCTTGCCCAGACTTGAACTTCCTACTGAAGACCTGAGCCTCTCCAATCAATCCCTGCCATGAGGCCACCCCAGTGGGTGGGTATACATCTAAGTACCAGTCTCTCCTGCACATTTCTAATCCTGCTAGCAATCGCTGGTCTTGTCTGGCAAAAATCTGAAGTTGCCAAGGGTGATAATGAATCTAGCTTAATACTTACCCATGTCCCAAGGAAGATCTTGGGTTATCTAACTATTTCAATTGCAATCCAATGAAGACTCATTTCCTCTTGAGGAGCACAACTCCAAAACACAAAGACGCTGTTCTGAGCTGGGGGTGAACACACAGTGGCTCCCTCTTCCTAGGAGCCACTGTGGAGCCTGCCACCTGTCAGATACTGTGCCGTTTAATTCGTTAACACTTGTGACAGGCTTTGCGACATGTAGCACACATGTGTTGTCCGGGAGCTCACACATGGCATTCCACTTGCAAAATTCAAGAGCTATTTTTAAAATCTATGTACCAGTTGAGCAAAACCTAGAGTGTTTCCTTTTGTGGACTGTTGTAAACGCATGATTCCTTCATGGAGAGCACCTCAAAAGGAACCCACAACTGGTGGGGATTACTGAGTAGGATACAAAGGACATTCAGAGCAGAACTAGCTGCAATCAATGCCAAGTTTCCAGGTAAATGCAAAGAGCTTGCTTTGTGTGGATTCTTTTGAAAATAAGTAATTCGGGGGGGAGGGGGAGGTCTGATGGCATCTTGTCTGTCCGGATGTCACTTCCAGGTAGGAGAGTGAGTCACAGTGCTGGTGGCACAGCCGAGGGCACACTGAAGAGACTTCTGGGACGTCCTGAAACCTGTAAATACCAATGCCAGTGTCCCTGAGGCCCTGACTAGACTTGCTTGGTCAGTTAGGCCAAGTGCCTTGAAGGGTGTGTGATCACCTTTACCTCTCTTGACTATAAATTACACAAAGCTTTTCTGGCAGCAGGGAAAACAAAAGGTTTATTTTATTTTATATTTTATTATTTTATTTTATATTTTATTATTTTATTTTATATTTTATTTTATTATTTTATTTTATATTTTTTGTTCAAAATATTACAGATGTCCCTTTTTCTCCCCAGTGACCCATTCCACCCCGTCCCACCCCCCTCCCCACAAAAGGTTTATTTTTAAGAATGCTTCCCACTGTCAAAGGGGACCCTATAATGGAGTAGGTAAGGTTAATGGGTTGCGTTTCGCTAGGAGGTTTGTGGGCATTTCCCCAAATCGTTGTATTCCTCCAAGGACAGAGCCACTGGAGTTTGCCTCCTTTCCACTTGGGCTTCCCTTCCATAATTAATATACCGTCATGGTGGCTCTGTGGTGACCTGTGTCCTGCCGACTCCCAGGCGATCGTCATCAATTTTCAAGTTCTTGATGTTTTAAGGGGCAAATGTTGGCACGTTCTCAAATCCATTTATATTATTGTCTAGCATCTAACCTATACTGAGAAAACAATGCTGATGGTACCAGATGACTTAGTCAAACCAAACAGTGACTCTCCTTTGATATAAATCATTCTTATTTTTAAAAGAAAACTGCCCAGTACTATACTTCCTACAAAATTAATACTTTTCTTCAAGTATTGCTTTTTCAATCCTGTATTCTTTCCCAGTCAACTGGCCTAACAAGGGGGACCCTTTAGAGAAAAACCTGGGTCAAAGCTATCAAATGTCAGAAAAGTAATCTTCTTCCCCGGGCTTACTATTTAATAGGCAGAAGGAACACAATATCTGAAAATCAGGACGCAGGCCCCTTTAGAGTAATCAGCATTTCCTAGATACACATGATTATCATTGACTAATATCAGCATGTAAATTGTCCAGTTGGCACGCACATAACAATAGCACTAAGTGACTTACTCTCCCAAACTAAAAACACCCAACACCAAATTCTAAATCCATTTCCAATGGAAGCCCTTCCCATCTGTCATCATAAAAATAAGGAAACATTCTTCTCTGAGATGTTGGTGATGCTGGCTCACATTAAGCACAGCCAGGCATGACTGATGCTTTACCAATCCTACGTCTTGAGAAACATGAATTCTTCCTGAACCCTGTAGGATGTAAGCTCCATGAGGGCAAACACTTGCCCTGTTTTCTTCTCTGCTGCAGCCCCAGTGCCTGGCACATAGTAGGTGCTCAACAAATATTGGTTGAACAAATTTTTAAATTACTTGTCATAGTTCTCACTACATCCTTCAAAGGTAGAGATTACATATACAGATGACCCTTGGATTTTTTCCATTGATCTTCACAGTTCCACACCTGAGTTGTTCAAGAGCCAATGGGTGGTTCGGAATCTGCCTATATAGAGAGCTGGAAATTATACACGGATTTTTGACTGCACTGGCAGTCAACGCCTCTTATCCCTGGGTTGTTCAAGGGCCAACTGTATCTCCTTTTTACAGAAGGAGAAACTGAGGCTCGGAGAGATTAAGTAACGTGCTCCCAGTCACATAGCTAGTTGGTGGCAACACCAGTATTTCTACTCCCGTCTGCCTGCCTCAACTCAGTCTGCACCACTCTGCCTATTGCTGCAGAGTCTCCTACATTCAATTACCACCTAAAACCATCTGCATTCGACAAAGGCCCACGTGAATATACAGTCAGGAACACTCTGGAAATTATTCCACTACATTCTTGATGACTGTGACTTAAACCTGATATTGAGCATGTCTGGCATCTCAAACCTAACTATTTGGCTTTCTAGTTGGCATTGTATCTGATATTATCTGGTACTCTATTTCCCCACATAATTACATCTCTTTTGAGCAAATATTATACTGACAAAAGTACAAAAGCAAACCTCGAGGGATGACTTTGGCCTGCTGTAAATACTGGTGATGTGGCAGAGCATGAGGGTGAGAAAAGCCACCCGGGCTTTGTGTACTTGTCACTCTCCACAGACGGGAGGTCACTCCTTCCAACTGTTTTTACACAGACTTCAAAAGAAGGGGGAGTAACTCACTATATATTTATTTTTTATTCATCATCATCATCATTCTCTTCTTCTCTTCCTTCTGGTGTATTAACATGTTCAACTCCCCCACAGAAAGGAAAAAGGGGGAGAGAGGAGAAAAGGGAAGGAGACCCGGCAAGTGTAGCTCAGCGGTTGAGCGTCGACCTAGGATCCAGGAGATCGGGGTTCGATTCCCGGTCAGGGCACATGCCCAGGTTGTGGGCTCGGTCCCCAGTCGGAGGCAGCAGATCAATGACTCTCTCATCATTGATGTTTCTATCTCTCTCTCTCTCTCTTTCTCTCTCTCTCCCTTCCTCTCTCTGAAATCAATAAAATCATATTAAAAAAAAAAAAAGGAAGGAGAGAGGAGGGGAGGGAAGAAGAAAAGGGAGGAAGGGAGGAAAGGAGGGAAGAGGCTGGTTAATTTTCTGCTCTTTCATTGCATCCATTCCTTCAGAGCCAAAGATCAAACGTCTTAAATGAATCCCCTATACCCACTGCTTCCATCGCCTCCTACTCACCCGTTCATTTAAGGCCTTACACATCAAGGTAGGTGCTGAGAAGACATGACGACTAAGTCTCGAGGCAGCTCTCTCACTCCATTTGCTTTTTTAAAAATTTATTTATAGATATTTTGAGAGGGAGAGAAAGAAACATCAATTTGTTGCTCCACTTACTTACGCATTCATTGGCTGCTTCCTGCATGCGCCCTGACCGGGTATCGAACCCACAACCTCGGCGTATCAGGACCATGCTCTAATCAACTAAGCCACCCGACCAGAACCTCCACCTGCTTTTCTAAATCAGAGGCCACCATTCTCAAGGCCCCGGCCAGGCAGTTCCACAAGACTGTCCGAGAGGACCGCAGTCCCTACACAGTATAAAGGGAGCTCCTGACCTTCCCCCCCCCCCAGCCTCCCCTCTCTGCTTCGAACAGCCACCCGGCCTGCCAGCACCTTCACTTGTCGTGTCCCTTCCACAGGTTCAGTCACGTTCTAAACTCCTCCACCACGTTTCTCGCATCTGTTTTCTCATTTCCATCTCCACGCCTATCTTTGCTCAGGCTTTTTTTTTTTTTACCTTCCATCTGGACGGCAGCAACAGCCTCCTAACTGCTCTTCCTCCTCCCAAAACATCAAATGCACTTTTAATAAATCAGACTTCCCAACAACATAATTCTCCTGTCATCCTCCTAATCAGAAACTTCCATAAGTTTCCTTTTAGCCGCAGAACAATGGCAAACTATTAAACCGGCATTCGAAACTCCGACAACCGACTCTGGGAGCTACTTAATCTCACTGATTCAACTGAAACTGAACTGTACTAAGCTCCCTTGAACATCCAAACAAGATCAATACTCAAGAAGCTCAAATTACTAAGAAGATCACAGTTACGTTTGTGGATTTGATAGGAAATCAATACATGCGCCAGGCTCACACAGCTTCCAAAATGATAAATACTTCTCTTTAGAGTCTCATTATTAAAACCTGAGTATTATCCAGAATCACTGAGTTGCTTTAAGAAATGCCTTTTTCCCCACCCCCAACAATAATAATTTTCCTATAATTGTTTCCCTCTCTATAATATTCTAGCCTTTGAGGCTCCTTGCACACTGAAATAACTATGGCACAAATTATAAGTTTAAAAACCAAATGATAAATATTTTATTGCATCATTTTACATCATTTTTAAGCACCTTTTTTTCTTTCATTCATGAATGCTTTAGGTGTAACTGTAACATATTAAAGAAACTTATCTCAAAGTGCCAGCACCCAAGTTGATACCTGCTACTATTGCCAGGAGAGAGTGAGGTATAAATTGAAATTCATGTGAGAAATACGCACTGGATGCTTGTTCAGCATTTCTTAAGTGAACTATGATTTTTCTCAATCCCTAAGGCACAATCTAGCCAAAATGATCCCCCTTATTTGCAAAAAAAGCAACCCTCTTAAACACCTTGAAATATGGTGAGTCAGGCATATATGCACTTCTCTAATACCTGAACAAGTCATAACGAGTCACAGTATCAACATACAGTCTAGCTGCAGGCCATGAAGGAGTTAGGTAAGGTAAATTATACCAAAATGGAGATTAAGAATTTTAAAAACCACTGAAAAACCTACCAAGAACATAGCTTGTGTAGATATTCCTATTATGGTGGATAAATTTCAAACAACAGAGAATTTTAAGGGGCTTTCAAGCTCCATACTAATCTCATTATTTTTACATAGAAAAATCACTAAACCTCCAGGTGACATTTTTTTATTCCACAGTTTGTATCCCATACAGTTTTAGATACAGCCTTGCACATGGTCAGGCACCAATAAATGTTGAATGACCGTACCTGCATAATGCTGAATTACAGAAAATCTTGTCCTCTAGTATTTTGTGAGTGCTTATTTTGTGGGAAGAAATTTTATATGACACACCTCTTGGACCCCAGCACACCTAGTAACACGCTCAACCAATACCTGGTGACTGCCTGAATCACAGGATGTTAATATGACTAAAATTCATGAAACTGCTTCAGTAAAAATACAGACCTAGGAGGCAATTTCTATGTCTGTATCAGGAATGCGTGGGCAAAGCTTTGTCTGATACCACTGGGTGGCTTGTGACACTGCAGTAGACAGAGCACTTAATCACCTCCAATGCAATGTGGCTGTTTATTACCTCATGAGGTTTCTGTTTACTGCGCAATGTGACTTTATGTGCAACTTATAACTAATACTGTCCTGGAGAGAAAACGTAATACTGGGAACATGGTTGACTGGTTTATGGAAAGGCATGGCTCTTGTCTCAAGAAACCGATTGAGAACTTTCTAAAATAAAAATCAAGTCTGGATTATAAGTAATTTGTGATTTGGATATGCAACCATTAAAAAGATAACCATGAGCACTGCTATCCACAACACTGCCTTTTTCTTATAAATATTTAGCAGTTTCTAAGTATTTAGGAAGATTTGGAAACTCAATATTTCGCAGTTTCTTATAGTGAGTACTCATCAGGATCCCTCTACAAACTCTCCCGAACTCGCTGAGACTTTCCCATAGGTGCGCTCACTCCAACGGCCACACGCCAGGGGTTTCCCACGGCAACGTCTCCATGGGGGAGCGTGAGTACTCGCGGGAAGCCAGGCGTGTGTTCCGTTACGGTCTGTGCGGAAAGCCACCAGACTTGGCCATTTGATCCATGTCTCGTGACTGCCTCCAACAGTTCTTCATTAAAAGGCACAAGAAATCGCCTGTTGCGCAGCCGGTGTGGCTCAGCGGTTGAGCGTCGACCTAGGATCCAGAGATCGTGGTTCGATTCCCGGTCA
Organism: Miniopterus natalensis; assembly: GCF_054644295.1. Lineage (NCBI taxonomy): Eukaryota > Metazoa > Chordata > Mammalia > Chiroptera > Miniopteridae > Miniopterus > Miniopterus natalensis. The sequence continues at coordinate 81,356,285 of NC_142085.1, read as the reverse complement.
GGGTACATGCCCGGGTTGCGGGCTCCATCCCCAGTCAAGGGCGTGCAGGAGGCAGCCGGTCAATGACTCTCATCATTGATGTTTCTCCCTCTCCCTTCCTCTCTCTGAAATCAATAAAAATATACTTAAAAAAAAGAAAGAAGGAAGGAAATCACCTGTTGTTTGGCTTTAAACATAGATTGCAGTTTTTAAGGACAACTCTGAAATCACTTAGATATTAAATTTCTTATATAACCCACGGGAGAAATTGATATATAAATTCCTCCCTTCTCTCATTGTCTTGTTCTTCTCTAATTCTCTTAATATAATGTCAACAGCAGTTTTCATGGCGTTTTGGACACTTTAGAGATAACAAAAGTGAACCTGAGAATTCATTTAAGCTAAAATTGAAACATGAGAATGTTAAAATTCAATACTGCTGTTTGCTTACTATCTACTTACAACTCTTCATCATTCAGTGAATAACCAGTGGACACTTAAAATGCTTAAGATAGCAAATTTGTGTTATGTATTTTTACTACAATCTTTTTTAAAAAATCATTTTTAAAAACTAAAAACATATAAATAAAAGCTAAACTATAAAAAAGTTCAGCCCTCTTCAAGACCCTCTGTTCTGAACAATGCTTTCTAGACCCCAGAGGGCCTGACCTCCTGGCCCCTGGTTCTCCCTCCGCCTTCAGTGACATTTCCGAACAGGGCCGTGCCTTGGCCACTCCCCTGGGGGACCTGTGCTGCCTTGACCGCCTGGATGCCTGGGCCCCACCTCAGCACTCAAGCTCAATAATCTCCCACAGGTTGTCCTACAGGCGACACACAGATGTTGGCGGCCTCTCTGGTTCTCTCTAAGCTAGAGCACTGGACTGAGAAATCTGTATACAAACAGTAGCATTAACATAACATAATAAATTAAAATAACATATGCCAACTGTGTTTATGAACTTCTTTTTTATCTCTTGCAGTTCAGAAACAGGTTTCCCTCATAGCAGCAATATCCACACTGGGCCTCCTAATGAAATCTTTCAGAGGATTCTTTGAGGTTCATGTGGTGACAATTCCAGTCCAAAGAAAGAAGCAAACAAACAGGATCACCGAAAAAAATTCACACCTTACTGAAACATGGGCTTAGGTTCGAAATGTGCAGCTCTACAGGTCAGGCCAGGTGACCGCCACCCAGCAGTGAGAAGCATGCACCTCTGGCCGGTTCTATAGCCTGTCTCACCCTTTGTCCTGTCCTCAAGTCAGGGTGACATGGGCACAAACACATCTCCACCTGGAGAAAATATCTCCAAGTTCTCCAGTAACTTGGTGTCCACTGCTCTGCATAAGTAGGGTTTGTTTCCAAAGGTGACCTTGTCAATCTCTGTTTTTTTATTTTTTTTAGGTAACGAACTGAACCTTAATGTTGGCAAAAGTGGACACATCTTCGGGCCAACCTACACAGTCCAGATTTCTCATGATGTGCTGGGATACAGAAGGCAGAGCCAACCTGCCTACCATGTGCTTTCAATAAATGTTTAATGAAGCACACAATTAGCTGTGGTATTTAATTAAAAGACAATATCTACTTGGAAAAAATACATAATCTTGGTTATTACTATAGTTGGCATTATCATTCTCATTATAAATGCCCTGCAGAAGTCCAGCCCTGTCAAATGCATCTAAACCTTAGCTGTTTACTTCTGTTGGTCAAGTGTGTGGCACTGGAGAGCTAAGCAATTGTACAAGTTCTTGTCCCAATTACTTACAAACCAGCCTTGCACTTGATCTTACGTTGTAGAGTCCTGGCCCTAACCCAAGGGACGTGCTCTCCCAGACCAGTTCAGCTAAGCTCTCCAACCACACATGTCCCCACCTGTTACCTTTTCCATTGTCCTAATGCTTCGTGTATGTCCACGTGAACTGATGGCGGGCTAGAATTTGCTGTGGGCAGAGCTGTGTCACCCACTTACGAATGTAACTAATAAAATCTTATCCTCGGCTGTCTTGTTCTATTGCAACATACACTTCCTGAAAGGAGCCTCATGTTTTCTGTTGCTGATAACTTCTCCATGACACCAAGTTACTGAAATACACCAAGAAAAACAGTAAATGCTGTTTATACTCTGCTGATTGTATCAGTTCCCTGCATTGACTTTCAGGAAGAATATGCCACAAGCCATCATTAAGCAGTTTCTAAAATAGCTTTTACATAATGCATACACTAAAACTGTAGTAACCCTCTAATATTGGGTTATTCTGTTAAAGAAACTTGAGTTTTCAAGAAAAGAATGCAGGTAAAACAGTAAGATGTTTTTCTTTCTTTATTTTACTTTATGTACTTTCCTTTTTGTTTTATTTTGCCTTCTTGAGTGGAATTCCTCTAAAGCCTATTGTACCGTCTTCTACAACAATGTGGGGGATATGACGTAACAGATTCTCTTAAATCCAAGATCACCCACAGAATCTATAGAGTCGCTTGCCCCAATTCTAAATAATCCAGGCTGGCTGTCAAACTTTCCAGTTCCTCTATTTACTTTTAAAACTTTCTGTCTCTTCATTTGCTAATATTTCTTACCACTATCAGGTGACTACCTCTAGCAACCAGTCAACTCTCTTTTAATTTACTGCTTCTAACCTGCCAGAAAAGTAAGACAACACATATGTCCTTATGTGAGTGCAGATGCAAAGAAAGAAGAGATGAAGTCATATAGAGAGAATGGACAAAAAAATGTGAAATTCCAGAAAGCTTTTTAAAACCCAACTGCTTAGAACTGTTATCCTTCCTAAGTGGGTATTAGGAGACTTTAAACATCTACTTTAAGAAGTTCTGTGGGGTATTTTTCTCAATTTTTTATAATGAGTGTATCATTGCAATTTATATAATAAAAATTATTTTATACTATACTATGCTTTATATTGCTACACTTTTATATTATATTACCCAAACATATAAACTAATCTGTGAAGTCAGACTTATTGGGCTAGGGGGAAGAGGGGAATCCCGAGGAATCTCCTTAGAGTACAATGCAAGGTTAGTGGGTGGTCTGGGGGGATTCAGAGATTTGGTAACCACCTACTTGTTTCAAATCCTCTTTCTGATATCAGCTATTTATTTGACTTTTAACAAGTCCTATTTTTTTGTTTATTACTCTTCTCAATACTCAGTACTTCCATTATAAATAACAATAATATTTATTGCAAATACTCATTGAGCTCCAACACGTACCCAGGAGCTGTGCAGAGTGATCTATAAACCTAATCTCACTTAGCCTTTACAATGACCCGGTGAAGAAGCCACTGTCATCCACGGGCCGAGTGAGCCTCCCCGCAGGGGCGATGCAGCCAGGTCTCCCCCCCGGTTATACGGCCTCCCCGGGAGAGCACTGGTTCCTGCCTCTATCCAACTGAAATCGTAAGCTCACTCATGTCCATCCGGCAGGGTTATTACAAGAACTAAAAAGGTAGGTGTGGATGCCTCATAAACCCCAATGCACTTTTAAAATGTCATTATTGATCATTATAGGCAGAGTTAATTATGGCCTCCTTTTTAGTTATTGACAGTCCTGCGGTAGTGAGACTGTCACTACTAACGTACCGAGTTTTACGGAGGTGAAGTTATACCGGCGGTCAGTGATGCGGGCAGCTTAACTGATAATTATCATATTGTCACTGGCATTTAGAGATTCATCAAAAATGCTAAATAGTAAATGTTTCCTCAAGTTACACTCTGCTTTAGACAGAAAGGTTTAATCTTCACGAGTTAAGGGACTGGCTGTGATGAGGAATTCAGACAGGACCAAACCAGGTTCCCAGGGATGAGGGCAATCCAAGGGCCACCTTGCAGAAGCGAAACCCACACTCCGAGGAGGAGGCGCATTCCCACACAAACAGAAATATCCTTTGAAATCACAGCTGGAAATCTGTCTTCCTCTTGGCATCTCTGTTAAAAAGCACGTCTCCGCCGTCGCACGCGTTCAAGAAATAACATCCAGTCCCACAAACCCATCCAGATGTTCTCGAATATTCATGACGTGCTTCCAAGCTGGTCTGGACTTGCCTGTGATTTAGTCTTCATTAAATTCCACCGGCTTCTGCTGGGGCCCGGGAGAGGGACAACATTGATGGGGCACAGATTTCAAAATCTTCATATTCTAAAGGATCGCAGAAAGTCTCTCACAGATTTATATGCAAGCTTCGGAATAACCAGAGATAGCTAAGCTGGTTTAGGCCTGACCTGAACTTGACAATCACTGCTAGACTTGATCACTGCTAGAGCTGATAAATTGAGCCTCCATTTCTCACACACAGGTTGACATGTCGGAAAGGGGGCAGGGGCTGGGGGGAGGGGGGGCTGGATCCTAATGAGTAATACAGTGAAACATTCCAGGGAAGCCAATGGCTATGCTCCGAGGTTACTGAGATATCTTTTCCTGTCACTAAATAAGTTAGTTAATTTGTGTCTCCAGATACAGAATGGTAGAAAAGCCAACGGAACCAACTATATTGAACAAATTTACCATCATGTTTTCTTCTATTTAAAATAAAATTCTCAAAACTCCCAAACTAAATGAAAAGGCAGCTAAATTAAAAAACAAAACAACAAAAAATTTCTGAAAATGAGTACAATCATCTTTTAACAAAGAGTGGCCAGAGAAAGTGGCAATCAATATATCTGTTGTTCAGGAGATCCATTCTTTCTGTCCCGGGTTGTTTCAGTGCACAGGAACTGTGCTGAGGGGTAGTCTAAATATGGACCTCTAGGTCAGGAGCATCTAAAATATGGGCCTATATATAGGTCAGGGGGCCAATGTCAGCTGTGAACACCAGCACCAGCAAGGACTTACAGCACTGCTCCAGGTGACTTCCTGTCTGGACCCTGCATGCACCTGCCTAATCCCATTCCAGATGCCTAACCCTCACCGTCCCCAAGCCAGGCCTTCCTTGGAGGACAGGTCGACCACCTGGCCTGGGCCATTCAGTCCTCATCAAGAGCCTCAAGTTTAGACCTTTGACATTACCATCAAATGACATTATAGGGACAGCTACAGAAACCCACTCTTAGGGCCTGAAAACAGGCAACCATTCATCCCACTCCTTTCCATTCTGTCTCATGTCAAGACCATACAGGCCTCTAGTCTACTACAAATTGACATGTTTAGATAGCCTATAATTAGTTCCTGATTAGTACAAATAAATCACACTGTAATCTTCCGTGTTAAGAATGTTTAGTAATTGTTAAATTGTAAACATTTAGAGGGCATTACGTTTTGGTAATGTGGTTTTACTATTCCACGTCTCCAAAACAGCACCTGGCCTGGGCCTCCTTCAACTCTGAAAGGTGCCGATTCTAAAAACAGAGCCACTCCTTTCCCCAGCCAAGCCCTGGCCAAGCCCTGAATCTGCCATCCAAGAGGCCTCTTGTACTTTAATTCCTTGGCTTTTCTCCCCAGTTCCTGTCAAGTTGATTAACATTTAGGAATTCTCTCTGTTGTATGTAAATGAAAACCACTACAAAGTTCAGACGTTTTCCCCCTTTCTGGCAAGCATTCTAATCTTAAGCAGGATGCTATTTTGGTTTTTAATCCCCCAGGCATACTGTGTTTTATAAGCACAAACAAACACAAATCCCATCATTTCTAAATGCTCAGGAGCAAACACAGAAAAAGAAGATGATGTTGTTGAACTACATTTGAAAAATCTGATGAAGAACTCGCAACTCACAGACAATTATGTCACACATAACACATCTAATCTGTTGTCTCCATCACTGTACAGTCTACAAAGGTCTCTAAGTTTAAGAAGATAGACATACGCCTAAGCTGACAGTAAGGACAATAAAAACCTTAATTATGAGAAGCCTAGGATGATGCCAAGGTCAAACCTGGCAGCCAAGGGATCTGTTTATGTCCATGTTAACGTGGCGCAATGTACAAAAAATGCTGACAAAATTGGGACTGGCCATTTGACTACAAACAGGACTTTGTGTGAGAGGAGCCAGAGCAGAGGACTGTATTACCATCTGGCTGAAGACATAATGCCTCAGTGTATTTTGACATCGAGTGTGTGAATCCCACAGCAGAATGTAGCTCAGATTCCCCATCTAATGCCCACTGTTTCTGATTGCAATCTGCACATCAACAGTAGCCCGAAGCTAGAGAATGATGTCAGTTTAGGCAAAATGAAATGAAACAAAAACAAATTCCCTCCGAAGCAACAATTGGGCTTTAGAGGTTGAATATTTAAACACAGGGCAATCTGCAACACAGATCACACTCTTATCCTGTGGCTAATGAGAATAAGAATTTGGGGAGTTTGCCTCCTGAGCGCCTAATGCGCCTGGAACACGCCAATACTTCCTGGGAACACCTTTCACCAGGGCACCAAGTTGGGGCAACCTTGCTTTCCTTCTTGTCTTGAATATTCAGGGGGCTCCAAGATCCAGGAAACCTGTTTCCCACGTGGGTTGCTTACTGTAGCAATTAACAAAAGAGCAGTCAGTAAACAAAACAAAAACCCCAGAGAGAGACTGGACTATGCATGCATGTCTATGTGAAACCACCGGTTCACCTTGGCCCAACCGGTCAACTATTGCGAAATAGTAATATTTTTTGTTTTGTGTTGGAAATGGCGATGAATCAGAACATCCTATTTTTTCATATCGATAACAACCCAAGGACCTGTGAAAGAACAGCATGTACCTTTTTTCGGCACCTCATTTATACCTTAGATTCCAGCCATGGTAAACCTCTCAAATGGGCCCTAAAAGCTGTATTTTCTCTCTCAATTTTGACCTTTGCACAAACTGTGACCTCTGCCTTAAATTATTCGACACTGTCCTCACCCCCCCCCCCAGGTTAATCTCCTGTGTTCTGTGTGAACTGACCTGGGTATTGCCTCCTTCAGGAAGCCTTCTTTGATTTTCCTAAACTGCTCAGGGGCTCTCTTCTGTATTCCTGCACAGCATTTTAATAGTCTGTCTACCTCCCTACATTGTAACCTCTCTGTGCCTAGAGCACACATCTTTATCTGTGTTTCTGGAAGGGCGGTGGTAGACTCAGACTCAATAGTCATTAAATATTTTTAAATAATCACATGCATGAATGAATTCAACATATACTGATAGAGCACCTATTATGTGTCATGCATTGTTCTCTATGCTAGATTAACATTAGTGACAAAAGACACCGACTAAAACCGCTGCCCTCAAGCCAGGCCTTCCTGAGAAAGGACATAGAGAACTCTGCACGGCGATGGATGGCTGTGTTCCCCATGGTGCCGAGGTGTGGATGACACAGACAGATCCACCTGACACTGTATAGCTAAGACTTGCGCATTTCAATATGCAAAATGTACCTCACAAAAGAAGGACTTTTTAAAAATAACAAGAGAATAAAGATGAAACGACAGAATACTGGTAACCGCTGGGCCTGGTACAAGGTACAGGAAGCTGGTATATTTTGCTCTTTATAGATGTTTGAAACTTCCCAAAATAAAGGCTAAAAAAAGTTCTGCATTTATGTGAATATTAATGATTCTTATAAATATTAACAAATTAATATTAATAACTATTAACGAATAACAGACCCCCTTTGGCATTACTACAGGTTTTGAACTCGGAACAGAAGGCAAAGAAGAGAAATGAACAGTTATAGGTCACTTCCGATGACGCACCAGATACTTTATAGCAGTTTTCTCATTTAAGCCTCATAATCACTTTGAGACATTTTTACCCCCATTTATAGATAAGGAAACTGAGGCTTGGAAAGGTTACACAATTTGCCAGCTAAGTAAAACAGCCAGGATTTGAACCTCAGTCTGTCGGACCCCCAGCCTCTTCCCAGCCGTGGTTCCCACACCCTTTGTCACTGCAACAAGCCCAGAGGCCAGGACTCCAGCTTGGGCCTGAGGTGGGAGTGGAAACATCTGAAGAAGCCCAGGAATCACCACCAGTCACAACAGGCACCACTCTGATGCCTCTTGGCCTAGGATTGTATCTGCAACAATTAAATTATGAAAACTTCAAGATACAATAATTAAACCCCAGAATCGTTCCCATACCATTGGCAATAGCTCTGGTATCACATTTCTCTGTGATAATCGGCAATATTTTCATTCTCAGTCCTAAGAGGCCTGGGTGGGTCTCCGCCCACGCTCCCGTCTCCTGGTGCCCACACGGATGTGGTAACAGTTTGGTACAGAGTCCAAGTTGGGCTTCGGCGGAAGTCGTCAATGGGGTCCCGCTATAAGTGGGGATCTCTCCATTAGGGCTGTGCGACACAGTCAACCTCAGAGATGCCAAGGATGCCGATGAGTCCAGGAATCGAGGCCACCTTGTGCATGTCCCTTTCCTGGCCATGGTGTCCCTCTGACAGATGTCAGACTGTCATCACTAGAGATGGGCCCATTATGGACTTGAAACGCTGCTGTCATTTCCAAATGCAGCTTCTCCCAGCCAGAAACACACGGTGCTCAGGCACGTGCCAAATGTGTGGAAATATGGGCAGATTCCCTGCTGTTCACAGCACTAATGATCTAATCCCCAGCACAGGCCACGGCTGCCGTCCAAACGCACCTTCCTGTAGGGCCCATTCGGTGCTAAATAAAAACTCTCACCACAGTTATCAATTTATATTATAATTCCTGTTTATACTGTTGAATTTTCACCCATCTGTACTCTGCTGCCTTCATCTAAACTAAATGGTCCTAAAAACACTCTATCAAGTAAGTGCTTTATGCCAGTCAGGAGCGGGGAGATGAGGTACTGGAAAAGTAGCTTGCTATCCAGTCCAGAAAGTTAATTACTAACATAATCATCAAAACCTTTTCTTTTTCAGGGTTAAGTCAAGCATCTCTGTGGGAAGGCTGTCTTTTTGGTTTGTTTGTTCTCCAGCTGACATGCACTTAGCTCTTAAGGACAATGCATTTTTGGACTTTTCAAAGCCAAAACACAAATATTTAAGTATCTAGTCTGTCTACTAAATATTCCCTCATCCACAGGATCTAAAAATAAAACAAAGTCATAAAAACCAACTTACCCCATCACCCCAGACTCTCTGTACTCATGGCTGCCTCTACATAACTTCTTCTACAGCAGGTAAAACAAAGTTAATGCTACTTTTTTCCCTATAAAATGTTTCAGGCTCCTGATATGTTACTATTTCCTCTTAGGGCTTTGGATGGATCATTTCTTCTCCAAGAAATCTCACATTCAGCTTTGATGGGGCTGTTCACTAGCACAGAAAGAAAGAATTAAGCTGCAGATCCTCAGACCTGAAGCTGCTCCAATTGCCGAACAGGAAAGAAGTTTGTCTATACTGTCCGAAGGCAGAACTCAGGGTCTAGAAATACAGGTAAAATCTGATGCAATAAAAGGGAGCATTATAGACTGAAAGTTACAGCTTTTCAAGAAAACCGAGTTCCCATCAGGACTTAGTCTGTAATGACCTCATGACCTCGAGAGGGAACTTTACTACGTTGCCAGTGTTAGGTTCATGCCTGAATGGAATGATAATCTTGAAACCATCTAATATGGACATCTAGACTATGGGGCCTTGTGAATGACTTGTGAGACACAGGGAACCCACCCTAGTCCCCTCCAGTTAGAGACTTACCCTTGGCCGCTGCAACTTGCCTGGAATCTCATAGAGAACTGGAATATGTCTATTGGAAATCTTATTTTCTCACTAACTACAGTTTAAAAAATGAACAGTTTCCAGCCTGGCTCGAATGAGCTCCCATCAATTTTACCCACCACCACATTCTAGCACCTTTGATAACTAATTAAGCTCATGTGGTGTTTTCCCTCCCCAGACCGCCTTTTGCAGCTCTGGAACGGAGAGCACCAAATTAGGCCCATCTGTCTAAATGGGGAGGAGTTCATTACCCCAACACCAGGCAAGCTTCCTTTCCCACCTAGAAGCTGCCTTCTGAGGTTCCCAAACACCGTGGGATGATGACGGTAACCCTAACTCTTAACCAGGTAGAATTCCGGGGAGAGCAGTTCAGTGTCGTATCAAGGATCATCTACCAATTCTGGCCTTCATTTCCTTGTACTGTGAAATATCCGAGGCCACAAAGTATGCTACCAGACTGTAAGTCAAGGTCAAACTTGCAACATTCAAGAATTCAGTGCAGTATTTAAGTTCTGCTACAATCTTGCCTAAAGGAAAGTCTTTTTTCATTAACTATGCCCCAACAGGAGAGCCTAATTAATTTTAACGAAGCAGAGGAGTCTTTTTGCCACACGGCATTACTTTCTTTAAAGGAAAGAAATAAAGTAACCCTGCAGTTCACACAAGCCAGGAGGAAGGAAAGTTATAGGAAAGAAGCCGTTGGCAACAAAGACGCCCACGTGTCTGCCTGGGCCACGGTGTCAGGCTCCCAGCTGCCCCCAACTGATGCTTCTCAAGCTTCAATTGGCTCTATTATACCAACTCCCACCCCTGCCAACTTCTAAGTCAGTGAGCGAAAAAGAATCAATAATTATTTGACAGTCATGATATGTTACTCCTGACCCAAGTTAAGAAAAGAAATTAAAGCGCATAAGAAGGCCAACCTCTTACTCGGGTGGAAGTGGATCATGTCTGCTTATAGGATACACAGCAGGGAAGCCTAAACCACTTGTTGGGTCCCTTATGTAACAGGTCCTTTATAACATAAAATGAATTAATAAAAGAATGATCTGTTCCTAGTTTCTTACTGGTTTTTTTTTATCCCAACTCTAAGTAGATTTATCAAAAACATTTTTTTTTAAAGGATTCCACTGAATTAGCAGTTTTCAAGCTTTTTTTCTTTAAGATTCACATTTCAAAGATCTGTTTTAAAATAGATCCACATAGTCCCCCAATATACATAAAAAGATGGTGAAAATGGAGGTGGTCCACATGAGAAGGCCATGGATGGTTTAGCCTCTTTGTCTGTCTCCTGTTCCTGAAGTGGTCTTAAGGTCACCACAGCGAAACGAAACAATTTGAAAAGCACTGAACCAGATGAATTCAAGTACAACATATACGGCAAATTTCAACTGGTAATGCAGAAGTTTCAGTAAGATACTTCATAATAAATGCACAGCATGGACACACTAGCACACACAGAGATTATCTACCTAGGGAGGACCTAAGCTGTTCGGTTACCATTCATCACATACAAGTTCAAATGCTCCACTAATCACACACATAAAAAATCTTCGCAAACCAGCCAAACGGATTACACACACCTGAGTGAGAGACGAGACCGTAGTCATGAAAAATGGTGATTATAGAGGTCTTAATGACATGGAGGAACTATAATAAAATGTTATGGAAAAAAGCAAGAATTACATTGCTGATATGAAAATGCCCAGACAACCTCCGAGCAGATATCTGCTGAAGCACCAACGTGGTTATTGCTAGGAGGGAGATGAAGGTGGTTTCTTGATTCTTTAAATCTTATTTTGTTTCTAGAAGAACAGGCAGAGGAAGAGAAGGAAGGAAGGAAGGAAGGAAGGAAGGAAGGAAGGAAGGAAGGAAGGAAGGAAGGAAGGAAGGAAGGAAGGAAGGAAGGGAGGGAGGGAGGGAGGGAGGGAGGGAGGGAGGGAGGGGGGGGGGGGAGGGAGGGAGGGAGGGAGGGAGGGAGGGAGGGACAAGACCAGCAGAAGGCCCACAGCGGGGTGCTGGGCGGGAGCAGGGCAGGAGCACCTCCCAGCGCCGCGCACTCACCGCGTCCAGGTCCTGGGAAACCCGCCGTTTGCGCAGCTCCTCCATCCTTTCGCACACGTCGGAGAAGTAGGTATTGTAGTAATCTGCATACTGTTGCGCCAGGTCATCGATGTTGCCCAGGGAGCCGTCCTGAGGGTGAGGAGGGTGGGAGGAAGAGACAGGAAAATAACAAAGGCGGTCAGTCCACCTGCAAAAGCCCGGCGCCATGTCGCCTCCCCCTCCACAGTGTTTTCAGTAATAGCTGATGTTTACTAGCTGGTGAACATGTGTTTGGTAAAGCTTCACATGTGACATCTCCTAACGTCAGGACAGCCCCTGGGTACAGGACCCATTTCCTCACTTATAGAGGGACAAACGGTAGCTCAAAGAAGTTGAGCGACAGCCCCAGGACGGCAGGACTGAAGAGAAAAGAGGCCAGGCCTCCAGCCTGGGGCCGTGCGAGACCAAGGCCACAGTGAACCCACACCCCTGCCTGCTCAGCATGGCTAAGAAACCCCCAGGGAAGCCCCTTCAGCAGAGGCCCTGTGTCAGTAGGAGGCTCCCTAAAGCCCAATCGGGCCCATGGCTGCATCAGAACCTCCTGGGCAACTTCTGTGAAATCCGATACCAGGACACCACTCCCCAAAATGCTGACTGGAACCCGAGAGAACGCTGCACCTGGGACAAACCTGAACCATCCTCTCCCTCCCTTGAGACCCTCAGAAAAGTGGAGTCATTCCCAAGTCCAGATGCAAAAGTACGCATTACAGTTTCACCTAATAAATGAGAAATCACATGTCTCTTTACTGAGGAAAGTGCCCAGAAGCTGCCCTGGAGCCCACACTGCTGAGTTCATGCCCAGCTCGCTGCCACTTGTGGGTCAGTGACCTTAGGCAGGTTCCTAAGCTCTGGCAACAGTAACTCTCTCACAGTGAGGAGCAATGCAGTAACATGAAACAGTTCTGGAGCAAAGGAAGTGCTCACAATCTATTCAGCTAACAACAGTCACTACAGGATAATGTTTCGGACTACAGTCTTCCTTCAGGGGAGCTGAATCCTAAATACAGTCTGAACACAAACATATAAGATGACAGAAATGCTGCATCCATTTCTAAGTTATGCCATTTTTTCTAGCCACTCATTCATTCAGGGAAAGGTCTCCCGTCCCCCTTTTGACTTCCCAACGCGTCCTTTCTTTGGTATGAGTAAACGACTCTACCGAGACAACCAAAGAAAACAATTTTACCAAGACAACCAAGAAAATACAACTTTTGGGCAACCTGAAAGACACGCACTCCCTTACTATCTTACAGCCCTCTGGCCAGTCCCCTCGCATAATTATCGTTGGCACAACATGCACAGCGAAACGTGTCCGTTGCTGAGAAGCACGCTTAGATGCGATCGAGGTTTGGGGATTAAGAGCTCTCCAAAGGCCTCTGTGCAGAAGACCTTGAGGGCCGGGTCGGGAGGCCTGAGTCAGGGCAAGTTACCATCTCTGCCCCACTTCTGCATTCGCCAATTTTACAGAACTAAGCAGAGAAGCAGAAATTGAAAGCAATGAATTTTTAGAAAATATTCTTCCTTTCCCACCAGTAAAATGTTCTACGTTTGCAGGAATTGCCTCCAAGTCCCCAGGACAGAGCTAGGAATGAGAAGGGCTCTTAAAAAACCAGTGAGATATTTGGACAGGTCTGGGAAAAAGTCACTCCTTAACCGTCTGAGGGGAAGGCTGATGATGGACAGCATAGAGGTGGGAGCCCACCCTGCTCTTCACACGTTTACCGTCGAGTAAATTGGGAAATAACATCAGTCAGGGTGGAATCTGCGCGGAGCCTCTGAGGAAATCCACAGAGGAGACCAGCCTACCCTATCAGCCTTTGCTGTACTGTCTTCAGTCAAGGAAAATGCCCGAAAACAGAGTCACTCTTGGGAAAGAGGGAGCCAGGCCAGAAAATATGAACGTGAGGTTCCTGAAATATAGCATGATAAATCATGATCCTAAGGTTTGCCCTGACGCGCCTCAATTCAACAGCAGGCGCCACACGGGCCACCCCACGATAATCTACAACCTCCCGACTGGCTTTCCTGTCTCCAGCACTCTGCCTAAATGCCACTGACCCGTCAAAGTGGCCTTACAAAAGGGATCTGATAGGGTCTCTCTCCCCTGAGAATTGCCCAGGCCACCCCCATCCCCCATCCTACAAAATAAGCCTCAAGCTTACCAGCCTGGCCTCAGCTCCCTCCCCAACTCCGGCAGGTCCAGGGAGGAGCTGAGGTCTGCAGACTGGGGGGACCTGGGAGGACAGAAGGAGCCAGACAGCAACAAGCAGCCTCAAGGTGGCAGGTTCTCCCCCCACCCCCCCAGGGTCCTCTCCCAGCTCACGCACCTCAGCTAACACCAGGAGAAGATCCTGGAAGAATCTTGAGCAAAGAGGGAAATTAACATCCATCCATCCATCCATCCATCCATCCATCCATCCATCCATCCATCTATCTCTCATTTACAGGGGCACTAAGAGTTGTGTCCAAGCCAAGGCACTCAATCTGGAATTGTGGCTTCTCTCAAAAATAACCAGACTTTCTATGAACTGTACAACTTATCACAACCCACCGTTTTCTTGGACTAAATTGAGGCCACTCCAAAAAAATGTTAAACATTTATGTAGCTTTGTTCCACTTATTCCCCCCCACCACCCTTTTTCTCTCCTCTCTCAGATATCCTAGCAACACCTTCCAAAACAACTGTTCACTTAATTCCAAAGTTTCCAAGCTGTTGATCAAACTTTTTTCCCCACTAGTGAAAAAGTTTAATTCCTCAGCCCTCACTCCCAATCACGTGAAACTGCCTGGTAATTTGGGGGCCTCAAAAATGTAACTGTTAGGGGAGTGGGTGAGGGGTGGAAGGGGTCAATGGGGAAAAAAAGGAGGCATCTGTACTATTTTGAATACAAAAGTTTTTTAAATATATATATATGTTGCTCATGAGGAAGAAAGCAGCTGTTCAACTAACTCAGGCCAAAGACAGCAAACATCTTACACCTGCCTTCTGCTGCAATACTCCACACTTGGCGCTCAGCAAATGATAATTTAGAACAGGGTGGCTCAGCTGCCTCTATGTTTTCCCAAATTGCTCTCCAGATGTGCACTAAGTCCCTATAATTAGCACTTCCATCAGTCTTGATGATTTGAATGCCAAGAAAGGCAAAATAATTAATTTAAGTATGTTTTTTAAAAAGTAGGTCTTGTCTGCCACCCCCATTCCATCCACACTCTTTCGGGACTATCTGAAAACCTCTGCATCATTTATTTCTATCTTACATGTTCTTACTTGAGGTAGTACAGGCCTGTTTAGTAAAAATATTTACTTCTACAAAAAATGTTTGCAACATTAACCTGTAGGGAATTTAAATAATGCAGCTGTATTTCAATGGCACCACACCTAGTACACATCTTTTTGGATTGTAAAGTTCATGTCTGACTCAACACCCTACAAACGCTAATGTCTGGAGGCACTGGTGTTACAAAATAAACTTCTAACTATAGCAACTTTAAATCACCTCTAATTCCTTATAATAGATACAGTTCTTAAAACACTGTAATGGTCTCCTTTTGAACCTTTTTTTCCTTTCAGATTTCCTGCTCCAGGGTTTATTACTTGCCTAATCTGTTTCACTTCTTCTTTGGGTCTCGTGCATTAGAGGCTGAAGCAATATTTGTCCAAGTTCAGGAACAGGGGGAAAACTTTATTTCCTCAAAGTAATTTTCTTAAAGTAAATTGTGAAATTTTGTGCTACATTATTGTTTTGCAAGCGTTTCCCCACCCCTGTGTCCGTGTGTGTCACAGAGAGAGAGAGAGAGAGAGAGAGAGAGAGAGAGAGAGAGAGAGAGAGAGAGAGAGATGAAAATTCAAGTTCTCCTTTCTTCTTATAGAGCCAGGTCGCAGCATCCTTCCATATGACCCTCCAGTTCCCCAGTACAGACTTGAACTAAATTCTATGGTCCCACGAAGCCACAGCGCACGTTTATACCAAACACCCATCTTTTATACACCAGCACAGGATCAGAGATAAGGGGCGCTGTACCAAACAGTTCAGACTGGGGGGCTGCTGTTCCAATGAAGTAGAAAAGAGGCAAAGCACTGTTCCCTCAACAACCGACTGAACGGCATTTCTCACACTTCCAGCCCAGTGTACTTCGGTCTCTGAAAAATGTGAAAACTAAAAGCACTGTGAGAACAGAGGCCTCATCTGTATCATGACTTCTGTGGTTTTTGTTTCTTCTTTCCCCAGATGTCATTTTTGGTTTAGAGCATCTTCACAGGCTTGGGGGAGGGGGGTGCGCTTCTCTGACACCGGGAGACACAATGTAATCTGTACTGTTGTATGCAGATTACATGCAAATAAATGCAAATGAGCCTGTGGTCCTGCTACCTTAAGTGCTATGTATAAAGACACAACCTCAAGGGAAAACTCAGTGTGTTGCTCTAAATGCCCAAAGTTGAGACTCTTGGCTTACTTAGTGTGTCTCCACCCTTTCTGCCCATAATAGTAAGTACATATAGGACATATTTGATGTAATATAAATTATATGTGATGTTTACACTGCTCAGCGTTGTTTGCGAGAGGGAGAGAGATAAATATTTAAGTCCTCTACAAGTTAAATCCACTAAAAGAGATCACTACAAGACAGTGAAACCTAATTGATTTCTTGACCGACTTCACGTTTTCATTCTTACTTAGCTTGTTTAAACATTCTGAGGTGATGAACACTTTTAGCAACCTTTTGAGTGACACTGCTACAGCCGTAAATAAGACTTCAGTTCTGGTCTCCTTGTTCAACCTCTTTGAATTCATGAGATGTCACTGTCTGCACCAGCTCTATCATCTTATGCTGCCCCATCGTTCGGAGGAATCCACTGAATACATAATAATTGACCTCAAATAGTTTTCTCTGAAGTATCATTCCCACCATTTCTGCACATGGCTAAGCGGGAATACAGTTTGTCTCAGGAAAAAGTTTCTCACATGTAACAACCAAAAACATATTCTAAAGGGACAAATTAGGTCATGCTGGTGGGGAGAGGACCCTAGGGGCACACCCACAGGGCAGGTGGCTGGAGGGCGTCTGATTTCACATCTTCCACTACTTCTCTCCAAAACACCCAGAACTTGCCAAAGCCTATGTCTAATTATTGCTTTGGCAAATATGATCTTGGTGCCCATGAGGCCCGCTTTTATGCATCAGTGGTCTCCAGTTAACAATCCACTCCTGATAAAGGAAGGGCCTCCCAGCAGGCAATACTGACCACTCCCTCCTTCCCAGCACCCTCAGCAACTGCTTCTCAGGCAGTGGTCTTCAGAGGTCTGGGAAAAAATACCAGAAAAAAACTAGGGTAGGGAATCTCTTAATACAGGATAATTATTTATGAATCTATTATATCTACTTACAACCATAAGCATTTATTAATATAAACTATGCCCATTTATAACTAGTACTACTAACTACATTAAAAACACATGCAAACATGGACATTTTAAAAACAAGTATAAATTTAAAGTTCTAAGTTCTTTCCTATTCCCAAATAGATAAGCAACTGCAGCGGTCTTCACCCTGCAGATCATAACTCATTAGGGTCATATGGGTCAAGGTCAGATCGGAGAAGCCCAACTGCTGTGGGTGACTGGCAGTTGGTGAAACAGTCCTACAGGCTGCTGCCTCTGTGTCCATTATTGAGCATAAAGTCACGATAGGTTGGCCAGGCTGGCAGTTATGAAGGAAGCTGGACGTGAAAGAGCAAGAACAAAACAGAGCCCATGAGAACACTGGGACCATGAGGACAGCTGGAACCCACATCTATCTCTCATCACCTCCTACCCTGAACCATGAGTGACCTACAAGAGGAGCTTGAGCTCCTCACCCTAGACCTGTGCACACACTCAGAAGATGAAGGTGAGCTGGCAGGGCCTGGCCTTGCTGTGGGTCTGGGCGCTGCCTCAAGCCAACCAGGTAAGCCGGCAGATCAGTGACACCATGTAGGAGCCGCCACAATGCCTAGCACCCTCCAACAACCTTCTGTCTAAAATATAGGGCTGCTGCTGATTCCTTTCTGGCTTCTCAGTGGACATGAGACTAAGCCATCGGGGTCTTAAGATAAATTTAGACATTTGAGAACAGCATTTGTTTAAACAACATTGCACAGCATAGAACAGCACAAACAATGCAGGTAATGTTGGTGGTTTATATCCCAAGAAGAAAGGATACAGATGCTCCTCTATTTACAATGGGGTTCCCTCCCAATAAACCCATCCTCAGTTGGAAATACTATAAGCATTGAATACATCTAACCTACCAACATCATAGCTTAGCCTGGCCCACCTTAAACATGCTCAGAACACTGACATTAGCCTACAGTGGGCAATTATCTTGAGATTCATTTTAGGGTAACTGCCTGCTTCTTCTCAACAGAAGCAGGAGACATAGGGCAAGTGATCAAGGCTATAAAATTATGCTCTTAAATCATCAACACCTAATGGAATATTACATTAATTCAGATAACATAAACTCAACACCCATAACATTTCAAATACTGTGCTAGGTGCTAAGTATACAATATAAAAATCAAGAAACATGAATGCTTATTATTACTGGACAGAAAAGCAAAGTATGGTCTGTAGTTTATTTTAATGTAGTCATGGGGTTAAGTCATGGAAACTTGTTGAAGGGATTTACTAAACTGTGTGCTTAGCATACACAGAAGGGATTTACTAAACTGTGCATTTAGAGGTCTTTTTTGAATTAAAGGCTCTGAAAGATCCAATTTGCTGGGCTATCAATGTCTCAAAAAGACATTTCACAGGAACCCTAAAGAATCTTGAAAATCCAGGGTGAAAGAATGGAACATTGACAATTGGTTCTAAAAAGTTCAAGTCCAGATTCCCACTCAAAACGCACATATGGATTTAGCAGATGGCCATTAGAGACTGAACTCACTTCTCACTTCCAAACTGCCCAGAGCTTAACAGAACCACAGATCTGCAAGGAACAGCAGAACAAGCTAGTTGGGTGGGGATGAAGTTACAATTTCAGACCAAATTCAGAGATTTTGATGAGTATGAATCACACTTGTACTTTCTCTGGCTGCTTTGGGCATGTAGTCCTGGGTGTACAGACATTCTCAAGCATTTGACCAATAAAGATCTGACTGGGGGGGGGTAAAGTGATCTATAATATTCTTTGGCATTTGGAAATGAATATATTGATCTCAGAACAATCCTGAAATCCCTGGGTATAGTGTTAAAGCTTGTACAATATATGAGTTGGTGTGTTAAGGAAATTCTACTCTACCACAGCTGAGCAGGGGGTTAGGAGGTGCGAAAGATAACACTAGGTGTCAGGACTGTAATGACCAGCGGATTTCCTCAGGCCATCCCAAGGGCAGTACAACTGTTGCGTGAGACAAGGAAGTCCTGATGTCCTGATCAAAACTGACAAGATTCATGCCTATGACCATTCACTGTTATAGAACTAGTGCTGATTAAATTCTTTCTTGGGGATGTTGCCAAAATGCCACATTTTTAAGAACTGGCAGGTAATACCTAAACAGTGTTACCAATAAAAATTCACATGACTGCCCTAGCCAGTCTTGCTCAGTGGTTAGAGCGTCGGCCTGCAGACTGAAGGGTCCAGGGTTTGATTTCTACCAGGGCAGGTACTTCGGTTGCATGCTCGATCCCAGGCCCTAGTCAGGGAGTGTGCAGGAGGCAATCAATCAAAGTGTCTTTCTCACATCAATGTTTCTCTCTCCCTCTCTCCCTCTCTCTCTCTCTCTCTCTCTCTGAAAAGCAATAAAAAATATCTTCGGGTGAGGATTTAAAAATAAAAATTAAAAATAAAATTCACATGATGTACACACCTGAGGATACTGATCACATGGCCCAGTACTGAAAAAGTTGGATACCCCCGAAATTATACTTTGATAACTCTCAGAACTTTCTGCACCTCCTTAGCTGCATACAAATGCCTATGTCTACTCTTCCTAGACAGTCAGTCTGAACTCTCCATCCCCACCAAACTTTTATGCTGGATCCCAGTACTCCAGAGATCACCATCAACCAGTTTCAATCATGCCAGACTCTCGGAGTCATTTCCTTATCCCCAAAGAGGTCACCAAGCCTAATATGGCTTATTATAATGTGTCATAAATCTACGATTATAACATTCTTCTCCAGTATCTCCCTGTCTCAGGTCTGTCCATCCTAATCCTAGCAGTGTTTCCAGCTACTGACAAAGCTTCCCAGCTCTTCACCCTCTCTCCAATCCCATCTCATTTACAACCCACTCTATAGCCCATGCCCACTGTAACTTGTAAAATATAAATCTTGAAAACTGTAAATGTCTCCAAGTGAAGATTTGACAAAGTTGGTCTGTTGCCTGCAATACTAGAGCCCTTTTATCTGAACTGTTTGCCTTTCTGACTCTCTCCCATGGCTCCACCTCCCCAGCCACGCACTAGTTCTGGGGAGATCAAACCACCACATGCAGTACTATAGTATCCCCATGACCCATGCTGTTTCTTCTGATACCAACACCCTTCTTTCACCCTACTGACTCACAGATCTTCCCAGGATATCAGTCTAAATCGTACATTCCCCATACAAATGGTATGACCTAAGGTCTTCATTGCTTCAAGGTGATGGGCGCAGGGAAGAAAAGTGGGTGCAGGACAGATGATACAAAATCAACCATGATTGAGAATTGTAGTGCTGGGACACGGATTCTTTAAAGTATTCTCTCTACGTTTGTACTATTTGAAATTTTCTAATTTAAGACATTTTTAAGAAGTGACTTTTGCTTATTTATATCGTTGTTGTCCCCAGGAAACTTTAAAGTTGGAGCTGGGTCTTACTCATTTTTGCCAGCTCAGCACCTGACACCATCCTGAAATTCCTGACACTTAGCAATTACCTGAGAAATATCTATCAATGCGTTAACGAAGGAATAATGAAATATAGTTATAAGTGGAAGTCGTAGAGCTGATCTCTCCCCTTCCTGAGGGAGCCACAGCATTAATTCGGTCATGATGCAGTGACATACACCCACCAACCAGCTTTCTCACATCTAACAGTGAGCTTTACAGCCTCGGTCTGTCTCCACCAACCTTAGAACAGTAATTCAGACCACTGGGTGAGACACCCAGGCACAAAATACATCATTAGGAACAACACATGAAGAGCTGGGTTAGAGGGTGGGGAATAGGTGTCCGGGGAAAAGGGCCAACAAATGTAGTTCCTCTGAGTCAGGAGACAGCCCAGCCTGTTTCCAGAGGAGTAGCTGCTGGAGGTGGCTGAAAGGTCAGTGCAGAGGTGCAGCAGGTAGGACGGGGGCGGGGGAAGAGAAGGGAACCAGGGCTGAGGTTTCTTCTGTACAGAACTTACTGATTTTTAACTGTTTCCACTTAATGCTGATAATTCTTAACATGTGGTGGGTCACAGATCTTGTTGGGATCCGATGTAAGTTTCTTGCACCAAAAAAATTAAAGGGAAAGCTCCTTGGTGCAATGGGCTTAAGGTAGCTAAAGTCTCACATTCTCCTCGCATCCTGAGGGAAAAAGCAATTAAGCGTTTTGAAACAAAGGCAGACTCATATAAAAAGTCACAGAGTACACCAGGAACTCACCTGGTTGAATCCTGTGTTCAACTGCCATGGGGGAGACGATTAGGAAACCACACCCGGGCACAACTGGTTTGGGTGTTGTCAGAGAGCAAACACTGGAGCAATGCTGTGGCCACAGAAACATGCATATTCCCTTTACGGGAATGAGCGACAATGAGCTGCAGGGAAACCTGTTTGTCCCTATTTACTGGACACTGTGTAAGGTCCTTCATTCATGTGACACCACCTGGGCGGTTTCTTTCCAAAGTCAGGAAGAAACCAGTTCACCCAGTGCCCTGGAAAAACACTAAGCGATTCCAAAACATCTCTTTGTTACATACCTAACCCTCCTTGAACGTATTTCATGACTTAGCTTCTGACATTTGGTCTTGTGACCGACTCCTGGGTCTCTAGGTCACTCACACAATAGCCATCAGCGCACTAAGCACTGCCTGGAGGGGCCCAGAGGCCACTTGCACATGTGGGGTGAACTGGGAAAACCCGTTGGCTCCATCCTGTACCACACTCAGAGCTACAGTGTCAGATTTAGGAAAATCAGATCTAGAGAATGCCCGTCCCACAAAATTGCTCTTCTTGTTCCAGGTACAAACGTTGAGTCTTCTCTGTTTCTGTATCTACATATCTGTCCACCTACGGATGTAACCATATAGAATATTATACAGGACACGATGGCCATACTTTTATTCCAATTTCTTTGGGAAGAAAAGTTCTTTCCTAACTACATCATTTCCCCTCAAGATGATCTCAATTTTCATCATAAAAGCCTTTCACGTTTGCCAAGAATATAATGTGAAAGTGCTCGGAAGAAGACCCTAAGCACATGGCTCTGCTCTTACTCATCGATTAAAAACATCTTGGAAGTGGAGAGTGGAGACTGTCTGCTGTGTACCACATTCTATACAGGGTCACAGTCATCTTACATCTAAGGAAACAACAGCAACAATCTAAGAAGAATTCCTGTCATTCTACTGAGCCAATTATCACTGAGACAATCAGGATAAAAATACTCATTTTTCCAATGTGCTCAGGAGCTTAGAATTCAGTAACATCACCACTGGCTTTTTCACAACATCTAATGTTTCACTATCTAATATATACTTTTTGGAAGAGCAATTCACTTCATCGAATAATTAACATTTTTATCTATTCATCAGCCAAATCTCGGTTCTTTTAACAGTTTTACAGGACAGTGTTTGCTTGGACATAATCCCCTTCTTCCTACCCATGGACTTGGATCTCCAATGAAACAATCTCATTAAAGGAAATGAATTAAAAACATGTCTACCACCCACCCAGGCTTTCTTATGTTTCTCAATTGCTCTGAATAAAAGGGCAATTTCACTTTTTTCTCTGTGATGTGACTAGAACAAAGTTTTATTTTAATTGCTTGCCACATTGTGGGGTGAGAGCCTACAAATAAAATTAAATGGACTATCAAGCCTCTTAAAGGGCCACCTAGGGTGTTGGTTTTGTTTTGGTTTATTTTTAATGCTGATTCTGTCAGGATGGGCCCTGTTTTTCCATTCGCGAAGCACTGCAATTCAACAACTCTACTTGATACGAGAAAATCAAATACTGAGCTGCCTCCTGTGCAGTCTCTAAATACAGCAGTCCTCTTAGGAACTAAGGCAAACCCTGTCCCTCTGCTCAGGAGCCTTCCTCAGGCTCCGCTCTCAGAGTGCAGGCCACAGTCCCCGCACGACCTGAAAGGCCCATCGCATCCCTGCACACACACTGGCTGCCTTGTTGCTCCCCTAACACTCCAAACCCACCAGCCTCGCCTGGCCTTTGAACTTGCTCCTTCCCTGCCCAAATGCCCCCCCCCCCCATCAGCCCATCTCCTGCAGAGGTTACTCAAACACACTCTTCTCAAGGGACGTCCTAGCTAACACCACACCCTCCCTCTCCAGCACACACAATCTCCAAACCCACCCTCCGCCTTCTCTTTCTCCTTACCACTTCGCACCATTTAAACGAGTTTGCATATTACTCGTGTCTTTTTCAGTCTCCCTCTTCCAACTGAAACATACGGTCCATAAGGACAGAGATATTTTTAAGTTTTGTCCACTTCTGAGTGCTTAGGACAGTGCCTACAAGGCTCAATATAAGTTTATGAATGAATGAATGAAAGAAATAAAACATTCAATCAACAAGCACTGTGCCAGGCACTATGTTCAGGCTGTTTGGGAGCTGAATATAAACTCTTTATATACTGCTTATGTTTGGATTTATTTTCCTCTAAGTAACAGATCTACTCCTCAGTCCTCAGACTTAAAAGTAACCGGCAAGTTTTAACTTCTAAAACACCCATGACTTCATCATACTTTGAAAAGCCAGTGTTAACTATGCTGGTGCCTTTTGTATGTGTATCATCCTGTTCTCTGTATGATTTCAAAAGGAACAAATGGAACATATAGTTCAAGGTGTTAATTACATAAGCTTATTAAAAACAAACTCCTAAGAGGTGTCGGTTCTAACACTTAGCACTTTTATGTTTACCTAGTTTATTAGTTTTATAAATGTGAGAAAGTCAAAGGTAGTAAGCATCATGTTGCAAAACAGCCACTACCAAAAGAAAATGATTTCACTCCATAGACAAGCCTTTATAAAGAACTGGCTCTAGTCTGCATGTCTGAGAGGGAAAGAACATGGCAGTGGAAACAGGTTTTTACATGACAGTGTTTCTGAATTCACAGTAGGATGATGTTGTGCTTCCTTAAGTAACTTGCAGTTACGTAATTTGCAATTTAAACATTTTCACATAATAGGAAAAGAAGTATTTGCAGTGTTGGCATTTGTAAAAATGCGTGCAGGCTATGTCAAGGCATTCTGCATATCCACATCATAAATGATCTAGCTTGATAACTGCAAGTAATCTGTCTGTATTGCATTTAGAAAGAGCTATGAACGGGGACTAGTGGGGAAAACTGGTTCTGTTAATGAATATCCCAGACTAAGGCCTGACCTCCAAAGGCAAACCAGGCCATAAATACAGGAAATAAAGACTCTCAAAAGGCCATTCAAAGTAACAGTTCTCCACCTGCAGGTGCTTCACCCCCAGCCTGGATCCCAGAAGGCAGGTGTGCTGGGAAGCAAGGTAAGTAGAAGGCTCTGCGCCCACTCGCCGTCCCTTACTTTGCCAGCACCATGAACTCACACGCGTCCCGGCTCTGTGCCTGGACTGAGACTAGGTCTTGTCTCCACCTCTCTACAGACAAGCGTGGCCACAGAAGCTTTACATGACTTATAGACAAAAATGCAGAAAATTTAATTTTCCATAGATGTAATTAAGAAAATGTCTAAAAAGTTAAGGCAATTAATTCCAACCTCACTTTTTTTTCCCCTAAACATTAGCTCACTGACCTTAGGCTCATCTCTCCCATCCCTATCTGTGGCATCAAAACCATTAATAGGTATAAGAAAATGGAGAAAGGGAATTAGCCATTCCTAAAAAATCTAGTTCCATGAAGCAGCTATTCTGACAGCAGCACTCAAGGAGATAACCAAGGCAAAGATACTAAACACAAGGCAGCTGGCAATATGCTTCTTGCCGACTATCTTTAAATATCCAGTGACAGTTAATCACCTACTTGTTCCTCAGAATTGGACTGGATTTGGTCTATATTCCACAGTTTGTTAATAAAAGATGTCCAGATACACTGAAAAGACCACAGAATACTTGTCTAGAAGGGGACATTTGAGAGGTCGCTTGATCTGTCCTTACACCCCCTTCCTCACCTCCACCTTCCATCTACAAAAGAGCAAGCTGTTATTTGTTATTAAATTATTTTACCTAATTTTGGTAAAGGTTTTTCTTTTGGTTTTGTTTGAGTGTATTTCCCATTTTTGCCAAGGATGAAGGGGAACCAGTAAGGTGCAACGTTTAAGATTCCAGGCTCACCCAGCCAGTGTGGCTCAGCAGTTGAGCATCAAACCATAAACCAGGAGATGGCGGTTCGATTCCCAGTCAAGGCACATGCCTTGGTTATGGGCTCCATCCCCAGTAGGGGGTGTGCAGGAGGCAGCTGATCAATGACTCTCTTTTCACAGATGGTTCTCTCTCTCTCTCCCTCTCCCTCTCCCTTCCTCTCTCTGAAATCAATAAAAACATATTTAAAAAAAAAAGATTCCAGGCTCTCACTTCAAAACAGCAAGTTATTAAATTTTTTTGTGCCTCAGAGAGAAAGGTGTCTGCCCATAGGACTATGCTGCCAAATAAATGAGATAATCCGTGTAGTGCACTCAAAACAGCAACTCAATAAATAAATACTCTTATCAGTAACAACCTCCACTGCTGCTACCAAGCCCAGAGGGCCCAGCTTTAAGTATTTTACTGCATCATAATGAAATCACCTTTGCCCAGGTAGAAACAGTTTCAAAGTGTGAAGTAGAACGACTACAGATAAAAAACAGTATGTGGAAGCCACAATAAAACCAGCTTCGAAAACAGCCTTTTCCTCTTTGTAGCAGAGAGGTGTATCTAAGGGCAGCTTCCTCCTAGGCTCTCTACTCCCCCAACCATCACGCAATTGCTCTACCTTGAATGGGTTTATTCCTGGTTGTCTCACACGTGCACGTCCAGGTTGTCTTCCCAACACGTATTAGCTATGCCAGGCCATCATCACCTTTATCTTCTTACGATGCCCTGCAGCTGTAACTCTGCAGTGCCCATCAAAAGACAGCACAGGAAGGCATTTACTAAAAACTCAATGACTGAATGAATCCTTACCCCCAGGCTAGGAGACTACATGCTGCTTCTTACATCACATGGGTACCTTTAAAAGGATTGGCTTTTGTTCCATTTGATTAAGTTTGTAAAATAAGCTAAAATTAGAAATTGGGGTGTGTGTGTGTGTCTTGGAGAGGTTGTTAGAATTAGAGTTAGGGGAGAAATTAACATGTATTGAGCATCTATATACCTGTATTATATGTCAAATATTCTCATATGTTATTTCACTTGAAACTTACAATACTTAAAAAACTAGGTATTACTAACTGTAGAATACCAATGAGGGCATAAACACTCAGGGAGGTGACAAACATGTCCGCTGTCACACAGCTAATAAAAAGCAGACCCAGGCATCAAATCCACGCCTGTCTACTCCAAAACCTAACTTTATCACCTCAGAAACAAAGGCTTACATCAGCTGGGTATAAAACAAAACTTATCTGATTTTACTACTTATTTAAATTATAAAGCCATCTACTTCGGCCTTCCACAGAAAGTAGCGCCCCCCCCCCCCCTTATATTTTTTATTTATTTTTAAATAAAAGTGCATGTTAGGTAAGAGTGCTCCCAAGCTGCATGGGTATACAGTTAAATAATTCACTCAACTGCGTAAGAGGAAACATATGTCTGGGTGCTTGGCCAAGCCAAACAACTGGCACATCATCTGATTGATCCATCTCTCTTCCTGATGCCAGGCTCACAGCTGACCCAGCTGTGGCCCTGTGGGAAAAGCTGGAACTTAGAAATGCTGACACAGGTGCTCTGGGGGTCCCTGAGG
The DNA here is from genome assembly GCF_054644295.1 of Miniopterus natalensis. NCBI lineage: Eukaryota > Metazoa > Chordata > Mammalia > Chiroptera > Miniopteridae > Miniopterus > Miniopterus natalensis. The sequence continues at coordinate 81,329,452 of NC_142085.1, read as the reverse complement.
GGCGCACTTCCCTTGAGCTTAACCCAGTCTTGCATGAGAGAGCATGAAATGGGAAACAGGGGCCAGGTACAAGGGAGCAGAAACCCATCTATCCCAATCCCACCCCTCCAATGTGGGGCAGAACTGGCCTTGAAACTTACAGACTAGAAAGGGTAGGCCCAGAATCATATCCAAGCTTGATCTCAGTGCAGCTCCCAGAAGGAAAAGGGGGCTGTGTGTCATCACATCCTGCTTAACCCTGGCCCACCCTCCACGGGACAGCTTCCTGAGGAAATCCTGCCAGCTCCAGAGAAACGGGTTGCTCAGCTGAGGATATAATCAGAAGCAGCGTCCTTTGCTCTGTTCCCTGCACACCTGAGCGGGTGTATGCTGAACAATTTTTTGGCAGCAGCAGAACTCAAAGGCTGGGCTGGGTGAGAGCCCAGATGCCTAGCATTTAAGAGTCAAGAATGTGCATGATTAGACTCAACTGCGAATTGCTGTAGGACTGAAGTGTGCTTGGCTAAGCGTTCAGCTTAAGAAAGTCTAACGGCAATAAACAGCAGGAAGACACACAGAGCTCTTCGGGCGTGTTCCCTAGACAAGATCAAAGTGCTTTACAGCCCAGAACTAGTCTACTCAGGGCGAACCCACTGGCTAGAGATGAAATTCCACAGTCAGACCATGTTCCCTGGGGCCGCCTCTGGATTTATCAGGTTGCCTGGCATGTGGCAGACACTCAATAAATGTTTATCGAATGAAGAATTTTTCTCTCTGAAGTTAAACACACACACACACACACACACACACCCATTGGCTACAAACCCACACCAGCATATACATGCACAACCAGAGCACTGCTCTAAAAACTGGGAAAGGAAAATAGAAAGAGTAGGAAGGATGCTGTCCCACCCCACCCCCACGGCTCACAACAACCCTATCCGTCCTCTCTCATACGTTTGTGCACGTTCTCAGATACTCTCCTTAGGGTCAGGGAGTCCCGTGGCCACTGGGGACCCATCCTCTTCTCAAGGGGCTTCTCAATGCAGCCCTTCTTTAACCCAAAACGTCAAACACAGGACCTTGATATACATTTTCTCCTATGGAATGTTAATAAACTCAGGCTCCTGGGAGTCTGATGGAATCCTGTTCATTATACTTGTGTAGAAAACCATCTCCCCTTTCTCGACCCTGCCCATTCTCCTGTCCAAGCATCTCAACAGGCAGTCACACAAAAGGAAGGGTGTCGCCAGATCCTGATGCTACCAGGCTGGACTGCATCCAGGACCTCAGGACCTGGCCAACGCAGACATTGCCACATCCCCAGGGGAGCAATGGCTCATCGGTCTCTTAGGAAAGTGGAATACGAGTAATGTAAGAAAGATTTATGTACACAATGGAGTGCAGTGGCAACCAGTATGGGCTGTGACAATTGAGTTCCTGGGTTTATGTCTCACTCACAGCACCGTGTGGCCGTGGACAAACACTGAGCCTCGTTCAGCCTAATCTGTAAAATGATGACAGGTCCTAATCCCACTGCACAGGACTTCGTGATGAAAAGAAATAACCTGTGGATGGATTCAGCACAGTGCCTGTCACACAGTAAGCGCTCAATAAATCTTGGCCAGTATTACTAAGCACCAAAATTTGAGAATTGTCTAAACAAAGCCCTAGGATGCCTGTTTTCTGTATAGTACTTTATTTTTAGGAACTTTGAAGTATTTGAGATTTGGAGGCATTTAATTAAGTCTGACACTGTTATCCCCCCAGTGGGCTTTTTAAACACAAAGCTTTGTTTAAACTTTTAGAATCACACTTTGAAGTACCAGAAGCTGCATGTGTGTTACTGTTTATACCAACTAGAGACATCAGCGCAGGGAAGAGGCCCTTCCCTCTGTCATCAGCAGTCACGCGGCCTGCAGGGTTTGCTGCCTTCATCTCTGCAGTGAGGCCACCGTCACCACAGGGTCAGAGTTAGGGCCCGGTTTCCTCACAGGGCTCAGAACAGTCCTGTCTGCCCACTGGGGTCAGGGAGCGCTGGGGACGCCAGCCCAGTGCCTGCATCTTACAGAGTTGACTGCTCAGCTTTCAGTCACTACCTTTCTTGAGGGGAGCAATGAAGTTAACAAGAAATACATCTTATTCTAGAAGACAATACATTGTCATGCTACACAAAAGGGGTAGAGGGAACCCTGAAGGTCTTTCCTAATTGATCAAATGCCCTGGGAAATTTCAAGAAAACTGAGCAGACTGACTTGGGCTGCAAGTTAGCCGAAGAGGGTGCCCACGTGAAGGCCGCTCATCTTTTCCACATCCCCCTACCACGTTCCCATCACCCTCTCACCAGGGAGCCTCAGGCTCACTGAGATGCAAGCACAAAGCCATTTGTCTGCCTCCCTTCCTCCCTCCCTCCTCTCTCATATCATCCCACCATGAATTAGTTGTCAAATCCTACAATCTCTCAAATCCATTCCCTTCATTACCTTGGCACCCTCCCAGTCATCTTACTAGGAAACCTGCATCGCTGTAACTGAGGTGGCTCTGAGCCCACTACCTCTGCTCTACAGTACAGGCCACACTGACTCTTGCTTAAAATAAAGAGCTAACTGAGCCTCGGGCGCATTCCAGGAGAGGCGAGCATTCTGGTCCACTCAAGAGGCCTAGCTGCAAGCAGACGGGGGACATGGGCTGCATGATTAAAACTGCCCTGCTCTGCCCAACTCTGTGCCCTTCTGGACCTAATTAAATTTCCCAAGTGGACTTTCTTACAGGAAAGAGAATGCCGCAGTAGTCCAGTATGCTTGGCAGTTTTAAATTCTCACTATAAATTAGTTTAATGTCATTGGGATTATCTTGGCTTCCCACCCTACACTCCTAACCCGAAACAGTCTACCTAGATGACCAGGCAAAACAGTGTCATCCTCAGTTCTTTTCTGCTCTGCTAATAACCAGCGCAAATTCACAGGCTCTACCTCCGGAACCTACTCTGCATCTGTCCACTTCTCTCCAACTCCAGGACTACGACCTGGTCCAACCCACTACCACCTCACTGTGATTCCTACTTCACAGCACTGCCAGTGATCCTCGAAAAATATGTTAACTGAAATACTCAATGACTACCAATCATGCCTAAAATAAAACCCTGACTATGGCTGGTCATCTAGCCTGACCATCTCTGAGACACTCACTAGGCTATAACCATTTTGGCCTTGTTTCTGTCCCTAGAATTTACCCAGTTCATCCCCTTTGAGACTGACATTTTCTCTGCTTCAAAAGTACTCTCCACCATGATACTCACTTGCTTGGCTCACTGTCAGCTCCTTCCTTGACCAGCCCATTCGAATCTAGCCTCTCAGGGAAATGGACCATACTAACTCAGTCCTCAAGGACTTGACAGTTTTGTAACAAAGAGACTCAGAAATATAAATTATACAGGACAACCAACAGCATCTTTGTAGGGAGCTCTGTGCCCCCAGTAAAAAAATAAAACTATAGTCAGAGTTCAATCCAACAACAAAAATAATGGCAAGCAGGCCTCCTACAAGTGAATGATAGAAATAGTAAGTGCTAAAGATATACAGAGGAGAGAAACACTGATCTGCAAAGTCAAGAGACCTACTTAAAAACAAACAAAAAACCAGTCCAAAATTATAAACCACAAGACAGCCAGGAACTTGCCTGGTCAAAATGGGACAAAACACTTGGAGAAAATGATTCTGCTAATCACAGAACGTTCTTAATTTTGTAAAATTGGTATCCTTGACTTCATGTTTCATTTTTATTTTGCAATGGTTCTTGCTGTTAGAACTCTTGGGAACGGTGCTCACTCTATCCTTGCATTCATTCCCCAAGCTCCCCTGTCAGCGAGCCTGTCTATCTTAGGCAGAGCCACCAGCTGGAAATCACTCTCACCTTGACCTTCCATGGACAGAAATCTTTTTGCCCTAACTATAGCAATTTCTGGTTTTCTGTTCTTCTTGTACATATATCATAAACTCTAAATACTCTCAGGACAGCCAACTTTTGCATTTTTACCTCCCACTCTACAACCTTTTTTACCCACTGCCCGGCTGGATCCCAAGTGACTGATTCCTCTGTCCTTTAAAGGGACTGCACTCCAGTCAACACATTCCCTGAACTTTTTGTGGCCACCTGGTATGTTTCCAAAGCAAGAGGTGGCAGCTGGGGGGCGTTTCTCAGAACTTTCAGGGCCCTTTTCCTTTGGGACAATGAATCACCTTCCTTTTCCATCTCAACTTTAAAACTTTCCTTTGCCTCTGAAAACCAGAAGTTTCTTAATAAAGATGTCTGCTGGGCTGTGTAATAGTCTCCAAAAGGAAGTGATGAAGGTTTTGGCTTGAATCACGGCCTAGAGTAACCCTCAGCACTCCAGTAAGAGGTGATTTCTGCCTGCCCCAATCTTACATCACAGGGAAGATGCCTGTGGCATCTATACAACCTCAAAGACCAGGGGAGTCAAGTGGTACCAGGAGGGATCTCAAGTAGAGATTAACAGTTTCATCCAGGACCTCTATCACTCCTAACATAGTCCTTACTGGATTTGAAGGCTGAGAATTCAAAAGGTAAGGCAGAACAGCCCTGGGATTAGGGTTATCACCAATAACATTCAGGAAGGGGGGAACATATAGCCCCAACCCCTAAATCCCTTTGCCAGAGTCACTAAGCCCTGGCCCCACCAGCTTATCTGCTTCGCCTTAGACATCAGTTCAAGCAATCCAGCACCAATGGGACTTTTCTCTCCACACCCCCTCCCACCAACTCTGTCCTGGGCAGTGACTGAGATTGGAATGGAAGGGGTGTTATTTTATTTTCACCTCCCAAAACTATAACAGTAATAATGGTGAGCAGAAGAAGGAAAAGCCATAGGCATTGGGCTGAGGCCTTATTTGGGTGGAAAGATGGGATACAATGCAATTTCTTCCCTTTCCCAAGTCTACTTCATTCCTCCTTGAATATACTCTAATAGATGTTGGACTTTCACCCCGGAAACTGACTGCCCTTCCCTCTACCTTTGTCTCCTGCTACTCTCTAAAGAGCACTTCTGAGAGGAACAGAGAATCTGCCTTGCTCATCGCTGTGGAACCCACCCATATCCAACAAAGGCTTGTTAACTACGTATCTGTGATGACATGGTCATGGCCAGGTTCTTACTGAGGCCCACTGCTCATCTCTTCAATTTTCCTTTGCTGCTGGTCAAGGTGTTGGCCCACGCAAAGTGCTAACACTGGAAAAAGTTCTGCTGTCTTTATTCTTCCCTCCTTTTCTCAACAGCTGCTCCCTTGTAGAAAGGAGATCACAAAATACCCACCTATATCAGTGTCCTAGAGTTACCATACAAAGTACTACCACCACCTGGGTGGCCTAAAACAGAAATTTATTGTCTCACAAGTTCTAGAGGCTAGAAGTTCAAAATCAAGGTGTTACCAGGGCCATGCTCCCTCTGAAACCTGTAGGAAAAATCCTTCCCTGCCCTACCTCTTCCTAGCTTGTGGTGGTTTGCCAGCAATCTTTGGTGTTCCTTGGCTTATAGATGCATCATTCCAAACCTTCCTCTTCATATGGTTTTCTCTGTGTCTTCACACTGTCTTCCACTGATGTATGTCTGTGTCTATGTCCAAATTTCCCTATATTGGATTAAGGCCCACCCTAACAACCTCATCTCAACTTGATTAAATCTACAAAGACCCTACTTCCAAATAAGGTCTCTTTCTGAGACACTGGGGATTAAGACTTCAACGTATCTTCTTTTGGGGGAAACAATTTAACCCATAACACCATGTCACAGAGTTACTGTGACAATGAAATGAGATAATGCATGGAAAGAACCCAGCACAGTGTTTGGCACATAGTACATGATAAATCAATAAATATCAGCTGCTATATTACTCTTCGTATTATTACTGAGTCATACAGGATTTCTGTCCCATAGCATGTTTGTTAAAAAGCCTTTATGGCAGTCAGGTTTCAAAGATGACTATTCCAACTATCACGCAAAAATATCCAAACTCCTTGGGAAAAGAAATAATTATGATGGTTGACTGGGTAGTAAATTGTAATGTTCTTTGTTCTATCCACTGAGCTCTGAAGCACCAAGAAAGAAGGAATGCAGAGCTGTGTAGGAATCAGTCAAGGAGGTCCTCCAAAGGATGTGCTGACAACTGAATTTCTAAGGTCCTTTGGTTTGCAGGCAATTATAGAGTCTGACCTGCACACTCTCCCTACATTACCACAAAAACATATATGCTTATACATTTTTTTAAATAAAAGTCCATAAAGGACAGTAGATACACATAACATTAGAAAACCAGGAGGCAAAGAACCAATTAACTGACTGCTAATGGTCTAAAGAGGAGTAACTTAAATTTCAACAACAAAAAAAGGTGCTCACCCTTAGTTTTAAAAGATATTTCAGAGTTTGGCTATCTCCCTTGCTGTTCAGCAGTGACCATCGGTCACATCCAAGGCAATGCTGCAAAACCCCAGCATGTTTTTCTCAGCACGAGCAAAGCTTGTTTTGATTTGGACCTCATGGACAGCAGAAGGTAGTGTTACTACCCCCAGCCCTCACTAATTTTACTGTCCTTTTCCTACACAAACAGCATTCCAAGCCCCATCAATCCTGGCTGCCAACTATATTGCATAACTTAGTACTTACTTATCTTGACCTAACTAGCCAATTCCGGGTGCATACCCATCTTGCTTTGGCTTGTTTGCTTGGTCTTTGGCTGATCTTCTGGAATCATCTGGAACCTACTGTCCTTGAGCAAGTCTTGCCCTAGATTTTCTTGTTTACACGTAGGGACTTGATACAGAACACCTCAAACGTGTCTGCGAGTCAGTCCACAGGTATGTAAACAATAGGTCTAGGCGTCCTTTAAAAAAAAAATCTTGATTAAAAATAAAAAGCCCAGCCTAGTATTATAAAGCCAAACTACTTTGCAGCTTGCAAACCTTTTTGACTGACAACAGGACAGTTTGCCTTTCCCAGCACTGGGGACATGGGCTTCCTGTTTTCCACAACAGAACAAACTGCAGGTCATGAGCACTAACGCTGTGCTGGTGTAGAATCTGTGACAAGCTGGCGACAGTGAGACACCAGATTATTTATGCTTTTCTCTGCCTCCTTGGAAGACGTGACCCTGCAAAGTCTTGAGTGTATGCCACAGTGACCCACACTATGGCATCCAAGGCCCTAGGGACCAGGCAGCCTGGGTGGAAAATGGGAAAACCCATACTGCAGGTCACTTTCTGGCTTTACCCCCAAACTCTGCTCAAAGTACATCAGAGCTCATATCCTTGTGAGTCTGGTCTACTTCGAAGGGCATTTGCAAACATCTGAAAAGACACAACTTCAGTGTTTCACCTATATTTCACATAAAATATGTCTTTAGAGGCCCCAAATTTGTCAAAAACACCCAGCAATTGTTGAATTACAGGGGTTGAAACATGGTCGATGAAGTGTGTGTGTTTGAAAAGAAAACCAGAAAACCCTAGCTCACTCACATGGCTAAAGAACAGTAGCTGCCAACCAGGCTGGCTTTCTGGTACCCTGAAGAGCATTAAACTGGTCAACATAGGTAAAGATGCTACTACGAAGCGCAAGGAATTACACCAATGTCAAGGTTACCTTCTCATCTCGAGAGCAGCACTTCTTAAGAGTAAGGGACGTGATCTGCTGAAAATCTCTTGATGTTTCAGGGGGGTGTTAGTTCTGTTTGTCTCCCTCTCAGTTTCTACGGAAGCCTTCTGAAGACACAGCTGGGAACACGCAGCCCTTCAGTGACGAGCTCAAGGGTCCTCCCACAGGGAATGCCAACGCGGGGTTAGAGCTGACATTCTGTTCTGTCGAAACGGCACACACAGGGTGGGGCAAAAGTAGCTTTACAGTTTGTATGGAAAATAATACAATAATTAATAAATAATAATACAAGAATAAACTTTTCCATACTCACGACTGCAAACCTACCTTTGCCCCACCCTGTGCTTCTATGCTGAAGTTACATCACATGCATTTCACTCTATCGATCATGTATCACTTATGACTCATTTGACACCTACTTACTTTAACGCTCATCATGTATCCTCAATTTTGCAAGATCCCCATCCAGACAGATCACTAGCGCGCATCGGCGCGGTGACGCGCCTTCGGGAAGGTGTCCCTGGGCGCCTCGCGGGGGGTAAGCCTGACCCACAGGCCCACGCAGGGGCAGCAACCAGCTCGGCCCAGGAGGCTGTCCTCACGCCACGCGTCATGGGGAGTTTTCAATAGAACGAATTCATGATAAAATATGCTTTAAAAATGAAACATTGTCTCTTTCCAGCAGAAAATATTCATGGTCTTGCCCTGGCCTGTTGGCTCAGTGGTTAGAGTGTCGGCCTGCGGACCAAAGGGTCCGGGGTTCGATTCCAGCCACGGGCACGCACCCTGGGCAGCAGCAGGCGGCAGCCACTTGATGTGTCTCTCACACGGATGTTTCCCTCCCCCCCCCCCCCCCCCCCCCCGCTTCCACTCTCTCTGAAAAGAGCAATGGAAAAAATATCCTTGGGCAAGGGTTAAAATATATATATATTTTTTCATGGTCTTTATAGACTTCCCCAAAGATTTCAAATTCCTTCAGGTTTTCTTTAAATGCATAATGAAGTTATTCAAAAAATGAGCCAAGGATGTGGCAAATTTTTTTATGACAAGCTTACAGTTAGTTCTTCCTGAGACCACAGCGAGTCCCATTTTCTACCACATTCATACTGAATGTGTTCGCAGGTTGCTTCGGGCTCTGGTAAAAACACCACCGTGCAAAGCCTTTATAAATTCTTGACCTGAGACTGAAGGCTCCTAATTAAGACGCAAAGATCCAGAAGGAATAATTTGCAACCCTGACAGCAACAGCGGTAAATTCAACGAGACTCTGGGAAAATATTGTACAAAAAAGATCAACATTCACGAGTCCAGCACTCAAAAACTAAAACCATTAGTTAAGTGGACTATATTTTCAATATTTTACATGTTTCTAATAAGTCATGTAAAAAGACTTCATAATATGGCGCTATTTAGTCACAAAAGAACTGAAAATAGCAATCTGGACACCATTAAAACAGAAAATATGTTTTCATTACGAACATCTTCTTGCCTCCAGAAAACACTGCCTATTCACAAGTTCTACACACTCCCTCTCTTTAGTGTAAAGGATATTCTTAATACCCCCTTCCCAACATGCAATCTGAAGGTTAACACTTTGGAGCAATTTATGCATTTATTTTTAAGTTGTGTATTTTTAAATGGGCATTTAACATATATTAAATCAATAGTATCAATCCTAAATTCAACATGTAGAACCAGATCATCCCTCCAATTAAAGATGAAAATGAAGGGAAATTAATTCACATTCTAATTTAAGGAGATTCAATTATTAATAATTAATAGTAACAAACATTTATGATCTGCTTACCATATGCCATGCAGTTCCAGTGATCCAATTAATCCCACCAGATCCAATAATGCGGGCGGCTATCACCCTCATTTTACAGATGAGGAAACCAGGCACAGAATGGTTAGGGAACGCACCCAGGTAACACATGTCCACTAAATGTGGAAGCCAGGTTTAAACTACCTCCTCTGCCCTTAACTACTCTAAAAGTGAGCTTTCAGTTTTCTAAGAGATGTTTATTCTTATCTTTCTTATGAAATTTACTGGGGTAACATTGTTTAATAAGATTACACAGGGTTCAAGTATATATTTCTAAGAAACATGATCTATATATTGCATTGTGTGCCCACCACCCAAAGTCAAATCATATATTTGGCCCCCTTTTCCCCTAACTACCTCCCCACCCCTCTTCCCTTTGGTAACCACCACACTGTTGTCTGTGTCTATGAGTTTCAGTTTTATGCCCCACATATGAGTGAAATCATATGGTTCTTAGCTTTTTCGGACTTATTTCACTTGGCATAATATTCTCTAGGTCCATCCACGTTGTTGCAAATGGCAGTATTTCATCTTTTCTTCTGGCTGAGATGTATTGCACTGTGTGTGTATCTCCCACATCTTCTTTATCCAATCATCTATCAAAGGACACTTCAGTTGTATCCATGTCTTGGCCACCATGAATAACACTCAGTGAACATAAGGGTGCATATATCTTTGCAAATGTTTTCAAATTTTGGGGGTAAATACCCAGAAGAGTGATTGCTGGGTCATGTGGTAACTTTTTTTTTTGAGGAACCGCCATACTGTTTTGCACAGTGGCTGTACCAGTTTACATTCCCACCAGCAGCAAATGCGGGTTCCTTTTCTCCACAACCTCTCCAACACTTGTTACTACCTGTCTTGTTGATAAAAGCCGCTCTAACAGGCGTGGGGTGGTATCTCATTGTAGTTTTAATTTGCATTTCCCAATAGCTAGTGAGGCTAAGCAGAGGACCTGAACAGACACTTCTCCCAAGAAGACATACCAATGACCAACAGACATGAAAAGGTGTTCAACTTCTCTAAGAGATGTTTAATTAATTTTTTTCTAATTCTTTACTTATTTATTAAGACTTCCTTTTTTAGAGCAGTTTACAGCAAAATTGAGGGGCAGGTACAGAGATTTCCCATATATCCCCCACTCCCACACATGCACAGCCTCCCCCATTCTCAATATCCCCCACTGTAACACTGATTTATAATAAGAAATATATCCTGGTCTTTTTTCCAGTCCTGACACAGGGCTCCTAAAACTCTTAGAATTTCTTGAGTGATAGGAGTATCTTTTTTGAACACACCTAAATTTGTGCTTTAAAGTGACATGGTGGGGCCCCTAGATAGGGATGGGATGTGGCTGGTCACCAGAAAGACCAAGGGATTAGAGCGTCTCAAACCCCCACCTCACCTCCAGGAAAGGGAGAAGGGCTGGAGACTGAGTTCAAACACCAAGGGCCAATAACTGAATCAACCATGCCTCCTTAAAACCCCAAGAGGCCAGTTCCGAGAGCTTCTGGGTTGTGGAGCACAGGGAGATGTGGGGAGAGCGGTGCCTCAGGTGACATGGACACTCTGCGCCCCTTCCCACATACCTCTCACCTTAATGCATCTCTTCCATCCGGCTGTTCCAGGGATATAATAAGTAAACTGGCCATGCTAATAACTAAATGGGTTTCCTGAGTTCCACAGGCCGCTGCAGCAAATTAATCGAACCCAAAGAGGGGGTTATGGTAACCCCCAACTTATAGCCAGTTGCTCAGGAGCATGCAGAACAACCTGGACTTGAGATTGGCACCTGAAGTGGGCGCAGACTTTGGGACTTAGCCCTTGGCCTGTGGGAAAGCTGGTCAATGTGTGCTGAGAACTGGAGGACCGCTTGGCAGTACTGAAAAGAAATCCATCATACCCGCCAGAGCGGTGCCTGTGTAAGAACTAATCGGCCTACACTGACATAGCATAATCACCAAAATCCAAAGTTTACACTACAGTACACTCTCGGTGGTGCATACTCCATGGGCTGGGGAAATTTATGATGACTTGTACTCACCATTATAAAAACAGTCTGTCCTGCACCTATTCCTCCCCCCCTCCCCTCTAACCCCAGGCAATCACGAATCTTTTCACTTATCTCCATAGTTTTGTCTTTTCTAAAATGTAGATAAAGAAAGAGATTCTATGATAAAGTAACCTCACAAGGTTCTCTGATCACAAATTCCTAAGCGGCAGGTCATGGTGGGCAGTCACGTCCCAGGCACACAACTTCTTTAACACAGGCTTATCTTTGCCCCAAGCAAGTCCCGTCCATAGTTTCTGTGCATCTAGGTTCACACACCTTTGAAATGCCCCTTTTCGGACCCCTCCTTCCAAAGCACAGAGATCACAGAACTGTGCTGTAATCCAACCCCGCCTTGCTTTCTCGCTCTGTCTTGTAATTCTGCTTGCATCCCCTCCTTCATTTCAAATGCATAAAAGAAACTGCAAATCTGTTGCAATCCAGAACATCTGAGATCTTGCTACCCGGTGTGTCATCACTTTGGGCTCAAAAAAGAAACTAATAAAATTCTCTACAGGTTTGGACGTTTCTTATATCAATAGGAAGAATCAGAAACCTCTGCAGATTGGCTTCCTCCACTTAGTTACAGGCATTCACGCTTCCTCCACATCTTCTGATGCCTTGATAGCTCGTTTCTTCTCAGCACTGAATAATTTTCCCTTGACTGGATGTACCACTATTTATTATCCACCCACCCACTTGAAGACATCTCGGTTGCTTTCAAGTTTTGGCAGTTACGAATAAAGCCGCTATAAACATCTGTGTGCAGGCTTTTTTGTGGAACTAAGTTTTCAACTCCTTTGGGTAAATACCAAGGAGCACGACCGTTAGGGTGAATGGTAGGCGTCTGTGTAGTTTTGTAATAAACCTCCAAGCTGTCAGGCGTACCATTTCTCACAGCCCCCAGCAATGAACAGTTCCTGCTGCTCCACATTCTCTTCAGCACTTGGTGCAGTCAGTAGATTTGGGCCAGTTATAGGTGTGTAGGGTTATCTTACTGTTGTTTTCATTTATAAAAAATATTTTTTAGCCCGGCCAGGCATGGCTCAGCAGTTGAGCATCGACCTAGGATCCAGGCGATCGGGGTTCGATTCCCGGTCAGGGCACATGCCTGGGTTGCGGGCTCGATCCCCAGTCGGGGGCAACCAGGAGGCAGCCAATCAATGATTCTCTCATCATTGATGTTTCTCTCTCTCTCTCTCTCTCCCTCTCCTTTCCTCTCTGAAATCAATAAACATATATTTAAAAAAGTAAAAATAAAAAATATTTTTTAAACCTGAGCATTTCCACACGTGTAAAATTGTTAACGGTTTGTTTTCAGTGGTCTTTAAAATCCTCCGAAAACGGATGTAAGCCTATAGCAAAGATACTTACTATTAAACTAGAATATTCATTTCTTCCACAATAACTTCATATTGAGACACTATTTTTAAAAGCACCCAAATAAACAAATAAACTTTTTTTTTTTTTTTAAGCTCTAGTAAAAACGACTCGTTGGTTGATAGCAAGTCTTAGGCAAAAGTGTTGAGTCCACAAAATTAACTAGGATGAATTTTAAAAGTAACTAGGACTCAGGTTGCATACCAAGATTTTTATCCTCAATGACACGTTTAGATAAAATGACAATTATATGCATTTATCTGTCTTTCACTTTTACTTCTGCCATTATCTGCATGCCAGGGGGGCGAATGGAGCTACAATCAGGCACAGGGAGATGGGCAGACCCAGTAGCCCTTCCTCACTCACTATTTGCTGTAAAACCAAACTGACAAAGATGAGGCACCAAAATCAACTACAAAGCAACCATGCATCGAGACACCAAGGAGAGTTGCAGCGTACCCCTATAGAACCTGGTACAATCTCCAAAGCAGGCACGACAAATACAAATGTATTCACGTTTTCACCAATCATCTTAGGAAGGGGAAAGACAGAAACAAGAGATCCCTTCAGAATAGGAAGAATACCGGTTACAGAGAGGAAAACCTATCTCATTACCAAGCTTTTGTCTTCTAAGTCACAGAGATACCATAATGCCTGGGTACCCAGGCTCCCGGCTGGAGTGGTCTCTATTACATGACTTGATAGCAAGAAAAAGTTTAAGATAGGTTATCTCAATGAAGCCGCCTCGCCTGAGTATGCTACCCAGTGAGATTTATTATTCAACAAAACAAGGGACACTAAACAGCTGGCTAGGAGCAAGGCTAATGAGAAACACACCCACCATTTTCAGGTCTTGTTTCCAAAAGTAAACTAATAAATAAAGGAACACAGTATCTGAAAAATGACAAATCCAAGTGGTCATACATACATATTTTATCTCAAAATTAGTCCGAAGACTTGGCTAGTTCTAACAGTCTTAGTCTTTACTCACCGGTATTAAATGGAAGAGTTAATTCTTAGAGCTTTAGCCTCTATCCATTTAAATCCACCATTTTGAGATCAATTTTATTTCTACTGTATGGTAAGAATGTGTGGAAACCATGGGTAGGCACCGTGGGCATATATTACAGTGGGATTATGATGGTTAAGTCTGAACTAGAAAGCACTTTTTTTTTTTTTTTTTTAAATATATCTTTATTGATTTCAGAGAGAGGAAGGGAGAGGGAGAGAGAGATAGAAACATCAATGATGAGAGAGTCATTGATCGAGCCCGCAACCCGGGCATGTGCCCTGACCGGGAATCGAACCTCGATTGCCCGGATCCCAGGTCGATGCTCAACCGTTGAGCCATGCCCGGCGAGGCGAAAGCACTCTTAAAAAGAGTACATTAAATAAACTACCAGTTACAGTTTTTCCTCTTCTGTTCTTCATAAAACTGAGCTACAGATGTGCTGATGAATAGATTTGCACAACTAGTACTTCCCTCTACTTCGCTGTCCTCCAGAATTAGCTTTGAAAAGATGGAATTAAAGATCATCTAGCTACAGTATTTTGTTCACATCATTATCAACAATAATTTCCTTCTTTAAGGAACTACATCATTCCCTCCAGTATAGAGAGACAGGTAAGTAGATATGTGAACATATCTATGTCTAGATAGATATTTCTTCCTCACAATGAAAAAAAATCATCTCTAAAACGCTCTTTCATTAACAACCCAGCCTACTCTTGCTTGGGCTTGAAAAAATTATCAAAAGAAAGTTACCACGGAGCAATCCTTGATTACTTACAGATATTTAGTAAAATACTGGACCTAATGGAAGCCAGATGATACATAACTTATACGTTTCATTAACATTTAGTCCAGGCCCCCCATCTTTTCTTGCCTGGATCACTAAAGTAGTCTCCTCCCAAATTCATCACTAACTCCTCACCCACAAACGTTACTTTTCTAAAACACACAAGTGATCGTGTCACGCGCCAGCTGAGAATTCTGCAATGGCTTCTCAGCGGAGCCTACGAATGATTCTAGCTACTTCACCCTCAGGACCTGGTCCCACGGTCCCACTTCAATGCCCTGAGCTCCCCCATCTTTATTCCCTTTGGCTCTGCCCAGAAGGCACTTCCTCCCTTCTTCCTCTTAGCCCTCATAGGAAAACCTCACGACCAGGGCCCAAATCAACTGGCATTTCTGGAAACTGGACTCCCTGGCACCACTCTGCCCCCCACATGCCCTCTGTGTTCCTGTCTCCCTGACCACACTGCTCCTGCAGCCTTAGGGGCACTGAGCCTTGGGGGGACTGGGAGGGATGGTGGGGCTGCTGCTTTTTACTACAAAGCTCTGTCTTTCTGGAAGCCAGGGGCACATGTTGCTTGTACTTAGGTCAAGAGCTGAAGCAAAAAGATGGGCAGTCAATGTCTCAATAGATATGCGATAGAATGAACTATAAAACCTCAATTGGGAATTAGTTGCCGGGAAATAACACACGATCCCACTCCTGGCTCCTCTGTTTCCTACCTGTGTGACTTAGCACAGGCATGTTTACCTCTCTACTGTGAAATGGGAACAGTAATGCTCATGGGCCACCGCGAAGGATCTAGCATGGGCAGGGCCTGCACAGCACAGGAACCCAGTCCCGGGAGCACCGCCTCCTCCCCTCCCTGAAGCCGCCCTCTGGCATCAGAGGTTGAAGTAAACAACGGAAAACAGGATGCCAGCATTGCCAGGTTGAAGAGGGAGGCGTTTCAAGGTAGAGAATGACAACTGAAGGCAGAGGGGGACACCAAGGGGGGCATGAAAAGTCACTCTGGTACATCGGGCTCTTTGGACAGCTGAACATTTAGCTGGGTCAGAATTATGAAAGGCTGGACTGCTCTGGTCCCTGCTCTGCTCCCGACTCTGCTCCTCCAGCCCTTCACTCCACTCCTGCTTCCTAAGAGGGAGTTGGAGGCTCACTTCCAAGGTCTCTGGGTCCCTCCCATACATCACCCAGCAACTTCCCCACTTACAAAATGCCAGAACGCTTTGGGCTGGCTAACAGGAACATCAAATTAAGATGAAGTCAGAATATTTGAAACTGGGGCTGACTCTCCAATTCCAAGACCTAAAATTAATTAAGTCGTTAACTGGCTTAGGGTAAGACGCCCTCCAAGGAGTATGTAAATTGCTGCTTTCAAAGGAGTTTGCATTTTAAAAGATCCCTAGGGATCTTACTAACATGTCCCCTCCCCCACACTTTTCCTAAAACTACAAAGCAAGGGAGGGTCTCTTAAAAAAAAAAAGAACTTCAACAAATAGCAAATCAGATCAGGATAAGCCTAACATTTGTGGACTGAAGCCTACTCCACACTTTTCTGCAGATTGCAAAGGATTCAGAGGAGGGAGAAGGTCCAGAGTGACTCTATACAAAGGATATTTTCTACGCGTGGCTAGGAAGTGGGTGTAAACTGTAGGAACAGAGCAGGGAACAGAGGAAATATAAGGTTGGGGGAGGAACCTCTTGCAGGATCTTGCAAACAATAGTCACCTACAAACACTCTTTCCCCTCCAGTCCCAGTAAAC
The DNA here is from genome assembly GCF_054644295.1 of Miniopterus natalensis. Classification (NCBI taxonomy): domain Eukaryota; kingdom Metazoa; phylum Chordata; class Mammalia; order Chiroptera; family Miniopteridae; genus Miniopterus; species Miniopterus natalensis. Next base: position 81,312,996 of record NC_142085.1, on the reverse strand, counting down.
AAGGAGCTTTCAAGGCCCGGCTCAGCTTTAAGAGGACCTCAAATTCTGGAGGAAAAACTTCAGAACCAGAACGATTTACCAAATGGATCATCAGCTCTCAAAAACTGATCTACCATATCTAACCACATCTACTTACCTTAGCAATTCCTACTCTCAGAAACCTCTACCCTCCGGGCCTCCCCACAAGGAAAGGAATGTTGTGTCTGCAACACGGAGTAAAGATAAAGAGTAAAACCCCCAGGATTCTGGCCCGTTCTGCACGTCTCCAGCAGAAGCCTAAGCACGTCCCGGCGAAAGGTGACAGGCTCTGAAAACCCAGGCAGGCCACACGCTGCAGTTAAGGGAACAGAACAGCGCCCTTCACAAGAACGCCCTGGTTTAATGCTCACAACTGGCCCTTCCTTACCCGTTCCCAGTAAGCACCAGGCCTTTAGTCTGCATGATGAAACTGTGAGACGGTAGCTTCGGCATGAGCACAATTTGTTAACGTCCATACTGTACCCCGTTACAGCAGGTACGAGTCTTTACAGATGTGGCCTTTTTATGTGGCCTCTGCACGGCAGAGGAAGAAGCACATACTTTTTTTCTCTTTTATTCAACAAAACCATGTTCTCAGAGCCCAATCAGTCCCAGGCTCTGGAGATAGAAAATTTAGTAAAATACTGACCCTGCCCTCCAGGCAGACACAATTGATAGTTTTGTTAAATTCATTTTCTCCCAATTCTCTTTTTATTTACATATTCACTTATTAGCATTTATTCATTCAAGCAGGGATCAAACAAATTCATGCCATAAATTATACCATTACTTCCTTCTCTAAATAAGCATTTTGTTAACAATTATCTAAAAGCAACTACGTGCTGAGGAACTGTACAGGACTAGGTTAATTTAAATGCAAAACGTGTCCTGATAAACTCAACCATCCTTAGTTACAGAGTGAGATCTACGCCTCTGGGGCAACACCCTCCCCAGGGTTAGTACCGACAAAATCCTTGGGGACAGAAACTGCTCATTCACCTACAATAGTTTCAACCTCATAGGCCTCGAAGTTTGATTTTTACACCTTAGAAGAATCTAAATGAATAAAGTAGCAGCTGGGCCTGAAACCTTGTTAGTATGTTTGGATGTATATTTCCCCCACTAGCTCTACTCCCCTCAAGTTTAGTTTCAAAAAACAATCTTTCAAATAGCATTTTCCTAAAATACTGGACATAACTACATTTTTACCAAGTTGATCTGGGATAGTTCACAGTGGAGAATCTTGGCACCAGGTTCCTAATGGTGGGCATCAGAGAACTGCGGTGCAGTCTGACATTGTCAACTAACAAGGTATGCATGCCATTGGTTAAGTAACTTCACTCGTCTAGGCAGAAAGCCTGCAAAATCCCTTATTTTAAATGCAAAATGAAGAAAACTGTGTCTTCAAAAAAAATCTTAGTAAGAACAGAGAAAGGCAACTGTCAGTGTCTTGATATAGTCCCCCCAAAGATGCAGTTTTGTATAAACACCTGGATGACAGCTTTCTAATAGAAAAGAGATCCTTCCTTTTAACCTGGTGACTTTCTCCAGGCATGTACAAAGGAGAGGTAACCCACGTCTTCTGAATTTTACTAAGGCACAATTCTGATGTTCACATTTACCCTAAGGGAAAATAATACTGTCTAAAAAATGGATAAAAATAAGTGAGTATAACCTATTTGAGACTCTATGTTCTTTCCCAGTCTCACACTGAGCTAGTTCTGTAAGAAGTGCACAGTTTCTTTTCTCCTACATCTGTCCTTTGAGTAGAGCTCTGAGCTTCTCAAGCCCCACCCCACCTCTTAACTCAGCCAAAGAACACTCTGCAGCAATTGACCCAACAGAGCTGGAATCTTCCAGGGAAAGGAGAGTAAACTTTCTGACGGTGCCACCTGCCAACCCTCTCCTCCAAACAACGCTGGGCCCCCACTTTCATTTAAGTGAGCCCCTCCAAATCTCCCCTCCCCAACCTATGCCCTAGTATGGATGCAATGTGATATTATCAAACCCATTCTCTCAGGGACTGATAATTTAGTGAGATCTAATCAAGAAATAAGATAAGCTTCCTGCTTGGCAAACAGAAAAACAATCACAGAAAACAATCTTGCCACCACAACTTTCAAACGTTCCTTGGGTTTTCTGGAATTTCACTGAAGGACTATATTCATTAGCAATGTTCAGAAAATGCGAAGACAGAAGGTTTTAAATTTAAAAATATATATGGTGTTAAAAATGTTGGCGAGTAAGGAGAGCAGACAGAAATCTTTGACCAACCGTCCCTAGTTCTCTGTACAGTGACAATCATAAACACCAATGGACCCCTTAAAATGGAATAACTAGGACTCTGGCTAGCAAAAATGAGACATAAGACTATTTGCAAGGGGGGGAAAATAGAGAGCTATCATTTACTGAGCACCTACTATATGCCAGGCAGTAGACTGAGTACTACATACACATCAAGTTAGCTAAATCTCGGAAAACATAAGAAGCAAGGCTCTTCTGCCTCCCTTTTCAGGTGATGAAACTGAAGATCAGAGGCAGAGTTGGGATTTGACCCAGGCTAAAACTCATTCTAAAGCCTAAGAGCTTAATTACTAAGCTAAAAAACAACACATTGTTGGTCATTCCAAAAGGGGAGTTGCCTTCTCAAAACTGCACCTTCTACTTGAACAATTAAAGATCCCAAAGTAAATCCACAGCCTTTTCCGACGACCTACCCAGCTGCCAACTCCAAATCTGTAAGCAAAATTGACTTTTTACCTGTGGGTTAAGATGTCTGACTAATAATCCCCACCCAGCTGATCCCTCTACCTGCCTACCGCCAGCCCCGCCGAAGTAAATCCAATACCCCCAGGCAGGGAACCCTGGCGAGCAAAGCTCCATTCTCCACGCAGAACTGCTTTTCAGAAATCGTGCCAAGTCCATGCGCGGTTTGAAAACATTGCTGGACATTTCAAAATACATGACAAGGCACTTAGCAAAATAAGTCCCATTGTTTTTAGCCCCAAACATGTAGCAACAAATACCCTGTAATCCTCCCAGTTGAAAAACTGCAAACAGACTAAGTCGAGTTCTTGGTGGTGCTGAACAAGGCTATGGTTACTCTTCTCTCCTGGCCAGACAACAAATGGTGAAGAGATAAACATCAGTTAACCTCAGCCTCTTCCCAGCTCCCACTGTGACGGTACAGCAGCCAAATACTAATTATTTAGATCGACTCTTTGAAGGGTTTCTTTCCAGCTTTCTCCACACCAACTTCTCAGCAAGTGTCCCAGATTAAACTGTGGACGACCACCCGATTGTTTAAAAAATATATCTTTGATGTGATCTGTGGCTGGTTATTTTTTAATTAGGGTTTGAAATCCTATACCGTGTGCACTTAACCCCCGAAGAACTGGAGCCGGAGAAGTCCGACTCCGGGAGCGGGCTGGAGGAGCCGGCGCGCGCCCGGGCGCCCCGGGGCGCAGCGGGGCCGCCCCTCCCCGCGTCCCCCCGCTCCAGGGAACTCACCAGGATGCCCATCACGTCGGTCCAGAGCCGGGAGAACGTCTTAGACATGCCGGCGCCCGTCTCGGGCTCCGGCTCGGGCTCGGGCTCTGCCTCCGGCCCCGGGGCGGCTGCTCCCGCATCCTCCATGGCCGCGTCCCGCACGCGGGCCGTGCGTCCGGGTCCCTGGGGCACACACGTCCCTCACCAGCGCGGGGCCGAGCCCGGCGCCAGGTCCCCGCCCGCGGCGTCACGGAGCCGCGCGCCCCCGCCGCATCCCCCGGCGACCCCGCGGGGGCCCCTCGCAGGCGCCCGCACCTCGGCTCTAGGTGGCGACGGGCTGCGCGCCTGACAACTCCAGAAACTTTCCCAGCCCGGCTGCGCGCGGGCGCAGGGTAGCAGGAGGCAAAGTTCGCACCACCGAGCGTGACGGCGGGGACCTGGGGCGGCCCGGGAGCAATTAAACCCGCGGCGAAGGCGTTTCTTCCTGTGACGAGCGCCGACGCGCTACGGCCCGCGACGCGTTCCCGCCGGCGCGTCCGGGGCAGGGCCCCGCGGGGCTGAGCCGGCGCCTCGGGAGCGCGGGAGCGGCGCCCGGGACCCCTCTCTTCAAAATGAGCTCTTCCAGCTCCACATGACTCCCCCCGCCGCGCTAAGAAAGCGTTTAGCAACAAAAGGTGCTCTGATGTCAGGCTCTTTGCATGGAAATGAGCCCTGGACGGGGGAACAGATCGCCTGTTGAAAGAGCAGCCGCGCCGCAGCCTCCCGCCCGCCCCAGTTTCCAATCGGGCGAGTTCACCGCAGCCCCGTGGCCGCGAAAGTCCAGAAAGTTCACCCCGAAGCCGCGCCTGCGGCAGGAGCGCACGAGCTCGCCCCGCGGGAAGTGGGGCGACCTCGGGAGCCACCACCCCGCCTCTGCCGGCGAGGCTGGGCTGGAAAGCGCGTGCGAACGCTGGGGCACGAGCCCTGGTTTGTGTCGTTTTCCTTGGGGGTGGGGACATGGTGGCTCCCGGGCGCCCGACGCCGGGCACTGCTGGGGGGGTCAGCTAATTAGAGGAGATGCCCTGTGGGTTTAATGGTGCCTTTCCTGCCAGGGAAGGGCCACTCTCAAAGCCAAAGGGATGCCTGCAGCCACTTAGGCGGCCCACACTGGGGGCCCTGCGCGTGTTTTTCCAAGGACAAGATCCATGACAGATTTATTTTCTGGGGGAAATGGCCCTGTAGAGGGATGTCCCCTTTTTGCGATTATTTTTTAAAAACCACTCCCAGCCCAGCCGGGCAGGGCTCGGCGGTTGAGCATCGACCTAGGATCCAGGAGATGGGGGTTCGATTCCCGGTCAGGGCACAGGCCTGGGTTGCGGGCTGCAGGCGATCAATGACTCTCATCACTGATGTTTCTGCCTCTCTCTCTCTCCCTCGCCCTTCCTCTCTCTGAAATCAATAAAGATATATTTTTTAAAAAAAATAAACACTCCGAGAATTTTCCCTGCGATGTGACAATGCGAGTCACCTTTGATTTGGTGATTGATCACTTTGGTAAACAGTTAAGAAACCACCAGGAACCTGCTCTTATGTGAAAGGGCTGAGTGGGTACAAAAAAGCAGGTGAGGTGCCCCAGGGAGAGAGAGCCCCTGCCTGTTTCTGAGGCTTCCCCGGTGTTGCTTTTTTCTTCTGAGCCCATGAAAGAGGAAGGGAATCAGAGCACGTCCTTGAAATCCCCTTACTAAAGCATTAATTACCCGGCTAACTATCAATGCCAATGGATGGAGAGCACTTACAGAAGACTTCGAATAAAGTAATCATGTTTATAAACATAATCCTCGATGACAATATTCTTGAAAAGAAAGAGAAGGAATGAGAGTTTTCCCTTGATGATAAGGAGGTGTGGTGTTGAAGTAGAAAGAGCCATGGGAGCTGAGTCGACACGACCAGGCCCGGTATTTCTTGTGCTGATGCTGGAGATGCTCAGAATCCAAATAAATTCAGTTAAAGCAGTGGTAGGTTTATTATTATTATTATTATATCTATAAAGACATGAAAATAAGTAAATGATGGGAACAGGTAAAATACCCCTTAGAGTTGATTTTACTGGTATATTTAAGAATTTCAATGTACAATATTAGCCATTGGTACTTCATTAAATTCAAAAAAATACAAAGAACTGTGCTGCTTCTACCAGTGAGCAGCTTGTGCTCTGCATAAATACTTTCTCCCAAGTGACTGAGCACAGAGTGAAGCAAACAGGGATGGGGGCTGGGTTAAGGGCACCAATCACAGTCTTTCTCTTAACTCAGATGACCCTTAGGGGGCAAAGCACTTAACCTTTGGGGAGCAGGGAGTGGGGCAGTTTCCCAATCCTAGATGAGGCAAGACCACACTCATTGCCACCTCCCTCCTCAGAGGTGATATTACATTACAGGGTCATCTCAAGATGGGCACCTTTTAGCGACAACACATACACACACATCGATATAGTTAAACCTTAGCCAGCATTTTGGCACTTACAGAAATCAAGCTACTCTAGATATTTAAGCTCCTTTGCCTGGTTCTCCCTAATAAATGGGTAGAAAAATGATATAAGTAATGTTGGGAGGAGGGGTGAGAGGAAATGTTGATAACAATAATTTTTTTTCTTTTAATTTTGTCAACATTTACTTTATGTTGAATTTACTCCCAGGACATAAGTTTTTGTTTCTTCAGTTTCTTCTGGCATATCTTTTTCTACTGTGCAACCTCCTCTTGTAGTTTGGGACCAATCTGCTCTTTTTCAGGAAGGAGCATCCCCATGTGGCAGAGAGAGCGCGTGTGTGGGTTAACTGGCCCATGAGCTCAGAAAGTGCTGCACTGCATCTTGGGAGCTTTGTTCACCAGGATGTGCTCAATGACCAGAGAATCTACATCTAAACCCTTAAGGGCAGCATTAGTCTCGGCATTTTTAAGCATGTGCAGCAAAAATTCAGCACTCTTCTTGGGCCACTGACCCTGCGTCCCTCCCCACTGTTTGGCCTGGGCACACCTACCGACTCCACCACTGCAATGAGGGAATGGCACGCACTGCTTCTGTAAAGTGACACCCTTCAGCTACTTGGTGGCTTTTCTGATATGCACGCCCTCGATGGCCTGGGCAGTCTCACGAGTGTTCTTAAAGTGAACAGGAAGATTTGAACCTCTTGATTTGCATGATTTGGTGGGGTTTTCTGGGTCAAGTGAATAGGGAACCATTTTCAGAGGTCTCCACTGGCCACTTTTGGGAAGAGCTTGATAACAGTAATTTTGCTTCCTGTAAATCAACATGAAATTTTGAGTAGTCACTTTTTTACTTCTAGAACATGAGTAGTTTTGTTGGCCACATAAAAAATGAAGCTGAACCTCTTTACTCATCAACTTCATGATGCGACCCCTCAAAATAAGCTGATTAGTCTCCCCAATTTCAGTCTTTTCTCCTTCAGTTAATGCCAATCTTTATTTCCAAAAATTCCTTCAAAACTTTTTAACAAAATATGAAAGAATAATCATTAACATCACAATCATCATCATGCTGTTTCAGAGTTCCATAGGGTACCATTTACAAAAAGCTTTACCAGAGGATGGGAAAGGGCCCAGGAGGTGATCTAGATCAAATTCCTTATTTTTCAGATAAAGAAATGGGTTCCAGAGAACTTGAATGATCAGTCCAAGTGGACACAGACATATGGAGCAAAATTAAAGATGGACAACTTGATTACTTTTAAAAGTGCTTTCATCTAGATTGCAATGTACTTGATTCTCACAAAGCTCTGGAAGGTGGGCAAGTATAAATGCTCCATTAAAGATGTGTGAACAGAACATATACAGGAGTCCTGCTCTCCTCTCTTCTCTGTCCATGGGATTCTCACCCAGCTCATTGGCATTGTTGTGATGTTGGCGGGCGGGAGAAATTCCAAAGGATCCTTTTCGGGAAAATCCTCTTCTAGGAAAGGATCTAGAGAGGGAATTTCCAGACGTTTACTAGAGACTCAAATTTGACTGTGAAATCAATTCTGTGGGTCCCAATAAACATTTGTTACAATGAGTGAGAAGAAAACTACCAGAATGCATTCATTGAGAGAAAATATTGATAATGCACTTTCCTAAACAAATATTATTTCTTGAAAATTAGTCTGTCGTATTGTTCCTATAAGGCTTGAGTGAAAGAAGTGATTTGTTGGGCAAGTTATTTATCTCATCTGTATGATGAGATCATTCCACCTATTTAATATGGTTGTTGTGAGGTTGTCTGTGATAATGCAGACAATAATTCTCTATGAATTAGAACATTTTTCCCTTCACTTTGCTCTTCCTTTACCTACTCATACCATAAGGTGATATCTATAAAATGTCCTTGGTCATACCTAAATCTCTTAAGTTACACAATGGAGTAATTCTTAGCTCTGGAATATGGCTGCTGAGTAATGAATTTAGGTTATCTCTGGTAGAGTGGGATCATTAGGACTATTCAGTTTTAATAGTAAAAGCAGTAATAACAGCAATATCAATATCCATCATTTATTAAAAACCTATACAATGTCAGAGACTGAGTGACAGTTTAAAGTTATTTTAAATTATTTGGAACTTATGACTTTTCACTATGATCCAACCCTCCTACCCTGCTCACTTCCCATCTCAGCAGTACTCAGTTGCATCCATGTATTTGTTCAGACTACCAACCTCAGAGATATGCTTGATTCCTTCTCTTCCCGCACCGCCGCTCCCATCAAAACCGTGGATAAGCCCCATTGACTCTACTTCCTAAATATACATTCAGTTCATCAGCTTCTCTCCATCTCCACTGCCAATGCCTTAGTCCATACCACCATCTTTTACAATATTTCATCTAGAGCAGTGCCTCTCAAGGGTGGACTCAAGAACAGAAGCATTACCATCACTTATGAACTTGTTAAAAATGCAAATTCACACACACACACCACACACACACAAAAGCCTACTGAGTCAGACACTCCGAGCATGTCACCTAGCCCCTTGGGTAACTGTGATATCTGCTTAAATTTGAGAGCTACTTGGAAATACGAGAATGTCAAAATAAGAAAAAAGGAACACTGCTGAAGCAATGTTAAGTTTTAAAATATAATATATTGAAAAACTATAGTAGTAGATTGCTTTTTAAGATTAATTAATAAAAGAAACTGCCGCGAGGTAAGTGAATGAAGATTGCAAAATCAGATGTTCAGAGATACTTGATTTTAAAGGGCACACAATTAAATAGTCACATGCCATATAGTGACTTTTCAGTCAACGGTGGGCCACATATACGACCGCTGTCCTATAAGATTATCATGGAGATGAAAAACTCCTATTGCCCAGTGACATCATAACATCGATATTAGGTGTGCATTACCCACGTGTCTGTGTTTGTGGTGATGCTGGTGGAAATAAACCCACTGCACTGCCACTCATGGAAAAGTATAGAGCTTACAATTATGTATAGTACATAATATCTGATAATTATTATAAATGATTATGTTACTGGTTTATGTTTTTACTATAGTATACTTTTTATCATTATTTTATTCTACTTAGAAAAACATAGTTTGCCATGTTATGCGGGCAGCAGCCTTGTACAGCTCATGTTGGCTGCTTCTCTTGATTGTGTCATTTTCTCCTGTGCTTAATTTAGTTTTGTATTGTTTTGTACAGTAACGTGCTGTACAGATTGTAAATCTAGGAGCAATGAGCTACATGAAGCCCGGGTGTGTAGCAGGCTAGACCTAGACCGTCTAGGTTTGTGTAAGCGCACTCTGTGATGTTTGCTGACAAAACCACCTAATGGCACATTTCTCAGAGTGTTTCCCCATGGTTAATACATTGGAATTGAAATGTATTATCCATCAGAATAGCTCATGTTTTAAGAAAACAGCTTCAGTTTAATACTTGTTACTTTTTAAAGACAACACATTTTCTGCAGAGAAAATGTGAGATTGAGAAGATTAAATCTGAACAATTATAAATGATCCATTTATTTTCTTCTATTTTTTTACCACACTGTCTTCTGAAATTGAGCAACAGACACAGATCAGCTCATTTACTTTTTGCCAACCGTCAGCAACCGTCTCTGGTGCTGCGACGCAGGGCATTCCCCAGGGCAGGCCTCCGGGAACCACTCTCAAGGAGAGACGCAAAGCCTGAAATAGTTTTTCCCTAGACAATCCCAAAGAGATTTTTTTCACAAAGGCCCTGAAGGTGAGCCAAGCCCACGCTAAGGCATTACCTGTTTAAAAGCCTCTTTATCACGGAGTATTTGATAAGAGATTAGAAAAGAGCTAAGAGCGATTAAAACAAAGTGATGACATCAGGAACAGGCTGGGGAGAGAAGCAAAATGAGGATTCAGGGTTATAAACACTCTTCCTCCACTCTGATAAGAATCCTACTAGCCTAGCCGGCCAGGCTTTCATCTGGGTTGTTGCAGTGTAGACACCGAGGTTCTGCCTGGGAATTACTCCATCAGGCAGGACCCTACCTTGAGTGATACGTCATTTTACAAAGCAGGATCAGACTAGATCATGTCTAAAGCCACTTGTAACCCTGAAATATGAAGATTCTGAACTATTCAGTAATCCACGTTATAGACAAGAAGCACAAAAATCTGGGTGGGCTGCCAACACTGAACTCACGACACTTAAGGCAAAGAACCAAAAGCCTTGCCCTCGCCACAGAATGACTTGAGCATTAAGATGAGAGCAGCGTCTCCCGTGGAGGGCCGGGAGGTTGTGCGAGCGACCTGACACTTAGAGGGAGACAAAAGCACACCAGGAGAGGGGACCATCTTTGGCATCTTGTTCCCTGCTATTACCTTTGCAGCTTAAGAGAGTGTAAGAAAAAAAATAAAAGAGAATGTGCTAATGAGAGCTCAGAGATTATGTTAAATGTTTCCAAATTATGCAAAAAAGGCTTAAACGCACAGCCGGGAGGTATCATCCGCCAACCAAACTGCTTCATCAATCTTGTCTAGTTTATGCATTTTACCCTGTGAGAATGCTACTTGGCTGTTTCTGTTGCTTAAACATACTTGTGAAAGATATCTTTTCCATTAAATTGAAAAGCTTGGGTTAAAACTGTTGCTCTGTTTGTTTGGGGGGCATAATATTATGCACATAGAACAACAAGAGTGTCGCTGACATCGATCCTGGTAGCCACAGAAGATTATCACAGTCTTATCCAGAGCTGGAGTACCATTCAGAATACTTTAAACAACAAGCCCCCAAATAATTTATGATATTTGCATATAATTATTTAAAAAGCAGAGTACTGAGCTGATGGCAACATTCTGGGGAAAGTATAAGTTGACTCATTAAAACAAAGGAGAATGTGATATCCCCCTTCTGGTCACTTTTTTTAAAGAATCCCATATTTACTATACAAATCACCTGGGGGAGAGCCATGAGCCTGAGATGTACGGCCCAGCCCCATGTTAACTCTGCGTGCGGCTCTGCTTCATTCTGTTCTATGTCTTTCATGGAGGAAGGAGCCAACATTTTGGATCACAACGAACAAGATTTTTATACTAGTAAAATTTCTGCCGGCTCATAAAAAGAGACACTTTCATTCACGCTCCTGGGGGAGAGGGGGACCCTCACTTTCCCTTCACCTATAAAATTCTATCATTTAAGAATCTCCGAAACATTTGTTTTTCTTCTCACGCAATCTAACTCCCCTTCTTTCCATGTATAGTAAGTGTTACAGTCTCCTCCCAGTCATTCAAGGCCATTTTCCTCTCTTGGGTACTTTCTTTCAAAGTGCATTTCCTGTGACACACACAGAGGCATGGGAGTGTGCACGCACACGCACACACACACACACACTCTCACACAAAGGCTCGGTTATCTGTTTCTCTGTGCTGCCTCGTACAATTGAAGATATAAATAAATGAACTTGGTGAAGAGCTCATCAAAGGAGGTGGCGCCATGGGAATGTCTCAATGAGCGTCTCACACATGGAGCTAAAAGTTGAAGTGACAGGACGTTGGGGTCATGGCTGCTTCTTTAAATAGTGCCTTGATCAAGCTTACTGAAACAATTCCCTGTTTAGGGAAGCACAGAACATGCTCCTCTGGTTAGTGCTGACCTGAATGAAGTTTGAAATAGATCTAAAAGAAATATTAATACGGGAAAGCAGACACCAGATTTTCTGCACCATTTCCCTCTCAATGAACACAAATATTTTTAAAAGGACAAGAAATGGGTTGTCTGGGCATAATTTTTTCCTGTGCCTTATACATGAAACAACTGGGTGCTAGCTACTTTTTATCTAATGAATGTTCTCAAAAATCAGATGATGTTGATTTCAATAGCAAAGACGCACTTCACAAAGGATCCTTGTTCTAGAAATGAGGTCATTTGGACAGTCTCTCCATTAAGAAAAAGCCTATTTTGCTTGCAGAGGTCACCTATTGGGGCAGGAAATCCATCTTTCAGCCAGTGGACTAACATCTGGCCTAAGTCTTCTAGGCTGAAATGTCAATTTCCTGGTCTAAATAGAACACACATGAAAGAAAAAAGGATGAAAAATACCAGTCTTGACATGCTAAAGAATCTTCAACAGTAGCATAGATAATAAGAATTCTCAAAAAAAAAAAAAAAAAAAAAAAAAAAAGAGCTACTCATTAGTGGTCAACACACAAAAATAGTAAAAAAAAGAAAATTTTATTGCTTTCTGTAAGAATTACTAAAAGATAAACTTAAGAAGCTGAAGCTAAATGGTAGCAAAGAGACAAATTAACCATTCACTGGAAAGCCTATAAATAAATGTACTTTATTCTGGACCAACTAACCACAATTCCTGTTGACTCATTCCAGGCTGGGCCAGATCTGCTACTGTACTGAGAGAGACAGGAAAAGAAGTTTACTAACTAAATTAACAGGATAAAACTTTCAAAAGACAAATGGGAAGCTGTTTAACCAACATAAGAAAAATAATCTTTTAAAGCTGGTTAAAAGTGCCACAAAACGTTCGGTGTAAATTCTTCTCAATAAGCCACTCCATTTATACTACTTTTTGTATTTCTTTGAGAATATGCTGTGATTTTATTTAGTCTTTCTCAACTGATTCAAGTCGAGAATTTTTTTTATCTCCCTCCTTCCCTCCCTCCCTCCTGCAACCAATATCGAGTGCGGGGCTGTGTCTGACATCACTAGGTACCGACAAAAGACAGCCTTGGTTTTCAGGAGCCCCTAACCTAGGGAGACAGCTAGAAACGTAGTTAGTTGTCATACAGACACAACCAAGAGGTGCTCAGAGGACAGAATGGCCAGCCCGGTGAGGAATGGGAAGGGTTCACAAGGGAGGGGATTCCCACGAAGGCTTTCAAGGCCGCACAGCTCCTCGGCCAGCCAGGGCCGTGAAGGAAAAGCAGTGAAGGCAGAAGGCAAAGCCTGGAGGCTTTACCCAGGCGGCTGAAATCGTCGAGTGGAGGGCGGGGCAGGGTGTCAGAGGCCAGAGCAGCAGCAGGCATGGGCGGGTGGCCCCGTGTGCCAAGCTAAGGGCAGGATTTCCTTCCAGGAGTCCCTCTCTGTGCAACGCTTCGCTGCAAGTCCACCCTTTCTCTTCCAATCCAGGGAGGAGGGTAGAAACGCAGGCGTGTGATAAATTTTGATTATGTCTCACCAGTTACGTGGCTGATCTAAAGCATACAGAACCACTGAAAGTTTGAAGCAGGGAAGGATTAAGCTGTCCGATTTAGGTTCATGTTATAATTGATGGCAATGTGGAACCCAGAAGAGGGTGGAATTTGAGACGAGGTGATTTTTAAGTCATGCTGTTCACCTAGGAGAATGGTTACAAAGATTAAGAACGGGGCACTTCGGTTCCTGCCGGATCCCACATTGCTTTTCCAGCTCGATCTTCTGTTGTGATCCAACACAGAATTACTCCGGGAGGCTCTTATCTGCTTTTCCCCGCAGTCCCTGTATTTCCTAGTTTCTGCTTCTCTGCTTTGTTGTTACTCATTTTTTCCTGAAATACTCCTGCTCTCCCCCAGCTTTATTGAGATATAATTGACATGTAACATTGGATAAGTTTAAGGTGTACAAGGTGCTGATTTGACACGTTGCAAAATGACTGCCACCAGAGTGTTAGCTAACACCTCCACCACATCACATAATGACAATTCCTCTCTTGTGGTGAGAACATTTAAGATCTACTCTCTTAGCAATTTTCAAGTATATAATATAGCACTGTTAACTGTAGTCACCATGCTGTACTATAATGAATCAGGTCCCCAGAAATAATTCATCTAATAACTGGAAGTTTTATCCTTTGACCAACATCTCCTATTTCCCCAACCCCAAGTCCTTGATAACCGCCATTCTTCTCTTTGTTTCTATGGGTTTGGCTTTTTTAGATTCCATGTATAAGTGATATCATGTAGTATTTGTCTTTCTCTGTCTGACTTATTACACTTAGTGTAATGTTCTCAAGGTCCATCCTTGTCTAAAATGGCAGGATTTCCTTCTTTCTCATGGCTGAGTAATATTCTTGATGAGCTTAGTCAAGTGACATAAACAAATATTCTCAACCCAGTGTGATAAGAAAATACACAGGTCCTTTATGAACAGAGAGACTGGAGAGTCATTGCAACCTAGAGGCATCATGGGAGACTTCCTGAAAGAGGCTTCATCTGAGTTAATAAGTCTTGAAGGAAGAGTTGAAATCAGCCCACCACATGGGGGCTAAGCTGGCTTCAGGTTATAAGAGTAACAGGAGCAAAGGCAAAAAGACAAAATAATAATATGTGTTGCAGAAACTTGAAGCTCTTTGTTTTAAGAAATGCTAGGTGGTTAGTCACACTGCATCGTGTATTCTATAAGCTAAGGAGGTCAGTCTTTTTTTTTTTTTAATATATCTTTATTGATTTCAGAGAGAGGAAGGAGAGGGAGAGAGAGATAGAAACATCAATGATGAGAGAGTCACTGATCGGCTGCCTCCTGCACGCCCCCAACTGGGGATCGAGCCCACAACCCGGGCATGTGCCCTGACTGGGAATCGAACCCCGATCGCCTGGATCCTAGGTCGACGCTCAACCGCTGAGCCACGCCCGGCCGGGCTAAGGAGGTCAGTCTTAATGCTCTGGGGAGCAGGAAAGAGCCTTTCCCACTTAGTGGAAACCACCTCTATAATGGGTGGGTTAAGCCATCTGGAAGACAACCCATGTAAGAAATGATTACGCAGGCATTCTTGAGGAGACTAGCGTGTTTCTCGATTCTCCAGCTGGAAATCAAGCAGCATCTTCAAGGAGGCAGCAATGGAATATGACAGATGTAAAGAAAATTATAATTGTAAATTGGGACAAGATTGAGAAATTTGGCAGGTTGTGTCAAAATCCATAAAAATGTTCATATCCTCTGACCCAGTATTTAGATTCCTGGCAATTTACCCTAGTAAATTATTGGAAAGAAATAAGAAGCTCTGTGCTCAAAGGTTTATTATATTTTTAACTTTATTTTTCGATTGCGGTTCACATTCAATATGATTTTGTATTAGTTTCAGGTGAACAGCATAGTGGTTAGACAATCATCTATTTTACCAAGTGTTCCCTCCACCTGGCACCATACATAGTTATTACAATATTATTGATTAATTCCCTATGCTGTGCTTTGCATCCCCAGGACTGTTCTATAACAAACAATTTGTACTTCTTGATCCTTTCACCTCAAAGGCTTATTACTGCATTTTTTATAATAATGAAAATGTGGAAAGAAGCTTCATATTCCACAAGAGAAAACCGGTCAAATAAACGGTGATATTGATGGAATAATATCTACTGATTAAAATGTTAACATAAAGACCATGTAACAGGATGGGAAAATATCCTCTGCATGTGAAACTTATCTCAGAAGTTAGGAGAGCACATGTGCAAAGGTGAGAAGAGAACCTGCAAATGTGCTCCGCCAGCATTTGCAACATATTAGAAGCTCAAGAAATAGGTTTTGAACAAATTAAGAAATGAATGTAAAATGAAAAACTGGTGCTGCATTAGGGGGTGGGGTTTTGAATTAAATGATCATTGAAAACCTTTCCATGCTGTTTACTGTTACTTAATGATAGACACAGTGAATGTTACTAGCTAACATTTATTAAATGTTTCTGTGTCTGGACACTATCCTATATATTACATATTTTGTAATTCACCTATTCATCGCCTTCCAGAGCATGTTTGCTACTTCTCTCCCTCCATATTCAAGTCTTCATGGAGCCAAGTTCAATGTCAGCCAGACACAGAAGTGCTCCAAGAGTTAGAATGGGTGAATGAATGAATGAATGAATGCACCGAAAAGTCGCAGGTTTGATTCCCCATCAGGGCACATACCCAGGTTTCGGGTTTGATCCCGGGTGGGGGTGAGTATAAGAGGCAACTAATAGATGTTTCTCTCTCCCTCTCCCTTCCTCTCTCCCTAAAAAAACAATAAAAACATATTTAAAAAAAAAGAATGAATACCTCAGTGAATGAGAGTGGCAGAGACTGAAGCCCACGGTACTAGTGCCTTAAATGACAAGGTGTCTGGTGTGAGGCATGGGCAGGAATTCTCAGTACTCACTCAAAGACCTAGATTCTCTATGTACGTAGCTGCAAGGATGGGAAAAACTGAGTTCCTGGAGCTGAGAGACAAAGAAAGAGTTCTTTCTTCTCAAAACCCTGCCTCCGAAAGAATAACCTTTCACATTACTTATGATAATCCTTGAATGCCTCGCTGTTAAACAATGGAATGCGCTGTGAAATGTTTATATATTGTAGTATTTCCAAAAAGGAACAGGAGTGCACTATGGCCAATTTTTAAGGAATGGAACCTGAATGGGTCCAACATCCAATAAAAGCAAGCAGGGGCCGTAGCGAGTCACATTTAAAAGACGTTTTCTAAATCCTTTCTCAAACCTCCTCAATAACAACAAATATTCAGGAACTACCTCTTTTGATCCACCCATAGTGTTTAACTTTCCTGGTTTTGCAGGTTTGATGATAAACTGGGTGTCACACATTAACAAGAGCTCTTTGCTGGACCGAATTTTTTCCTGGGCTTATGCAGGCCCAGTTCCGCGGAGACCCTTGGAATTGCTCATCTGCATCCAAGAGAAGTATTTAGCCTTTGCTCAGCAACGCAAGCAATTTCACCCTTGATTTTTCTTGGATACAGAATCTACCTTCTTTACTGTTCCTCTCAAGCTTTTGCACCGAGAGACGCTATTTTTGAAGCTGCTCTATGCCGTTGGCTATTTCTCCAGATCGCCCCCCTTCCTGGCTGACTCAGAGGGAGTTCAGTCAGCCGGGTGCCCTGTCGAATCACCATTATGTTCCTCCAGGCCCAAATGGTAGTATTTTTCAGCACAACAACCTTGGGGGCTTTATTTCAGTAACTCATATGACTTAAAGAGCCTCACTTGGATCTTTCACGCATACATATACTCAGGGTACACACCTCTGCCCATAACTCTGTAATCCCCGACGGTGCCAGAGCTCAGGCACCTCGGAAAAGCAACAGTAAATACTACCTGAATCAATCCACCATGCGGTGGCTTGTTTCTCCCAGAAATATTTATAACCTATGAAGGAACGCCAGCAAAACATTTCATAAAACCTGTGGTGTCAAACGCCACTCACTCTCTTATTCTACAAAATGTCTCACTTTCAGTGCCCGTGAGAAGAAAAATTGAGAGTCCACATGAGCGCTGCCCAGCATTTCCTGCAACTTTTTTCTCATCAGAGATGCATTCTGGGCAAGCCAATTAATCTGGGCACCATGCCCTGAGTGGGCCGAGTGCTGCTTGATGTTAGTAACAGAATGACATATATCTATGCCCTGTACCCACTTAATTTGTCCCTGGCTGGAATACATAAACTTTTACTTGTGCTATTATCATCATATCCTGTCTAGACTGAAAACTGCTATAGAGCAGCTTCCTTCATATTCAGGGAGTAAAAAATAAAGAGGCTGCCCTGCCCCACACAGCCTCCGCCCAGGGCTCTGGTGGGTTTCCACGCGGCCCCTCCCACCTGAAAAAGATGGAAGCAGAGGGAAGACTGTGGAAACTGCTTCCAACTGGAAAAACCTAGATAAGAGTAAAACTGGATGTTAAATAATAAACATGGTGATCGGACTCCAATAATATTATATTTTAAGTCAATCACTTGGAAAAATAATGAAAGTTTAAAGTCAAGTTAGGCAGATGTCATGCTAGGACTCTGTTTTGATTCTGGTTTGAAAATACTGGTGAGCCAGGAAATCTGAACAAAGGGATCGCTGTACCCTCAGATTGTGAAGGGGAAGAGGCAACTGGTCCACAAAAAGAGGATCCGGAAGGCAGAAATGCCCAGGGGCGTGGCAGGCTCTTCTGAGTGCTGAGACGCTGGCAGGCCAAGAAAGCTCTTACAGCCAAGGTAAGGAAATTCTTGCAACACAGAATAGTTTGATTTTATATAAAACTGACCAATCAATGGGGTTATTTGCATCAGAAAAACCACTGTCCTTTGAAGATTCATCAGAGGGTCTACAGTAGTGGTTGAGCACGTGGGCCTTGGCTTCAGATGTACCAAGTTAACTTTCAGCCTCACTTCCTTCAATTATAAAATGTGGCTAATGATCATGTCTGTGACACAGTGTTGATGAGAAGAATAAATGAGCTTGACACTTTGAGTGGCACATAGTAAATGATCAATAAAAATATCTTAGCTACATTTATTATTATTGTGTGGAAAAACACTTAATACCATATCCAACTGAGTAAATGATTGTAGTGGTTATTAAGATTTTCCTTTCAATTCTGTAACACTAATGATACATAGTAACCCATTTATGCCCTTACATGTCTGCAGATCTTTTTTTTTTTTTTTTAAATATAACTTTATTGATTTTAGAGAGAGGAAAGGAGAGGGAGAGAGATAGAAACATCAATGATGAGAGAGTCATTGATTGGCTGCAGCCCGCAACCCGGGCATGTGCCCTGACCGGGAATCGAACCCTGATCGCCTGGATCCTAGGTCGATGCTTAACCGCTGAGCCACGCCCGGCCAGGCTGTCTGCAGACCTTTAACTGCTTTTTAAAAAATTATCTATACTATTTTTTATGAATAGAATTGGGGCTGATAGAAGAATAAGGAATTCTAAATCCGACCTCTCTTTCTGTCCCTCCTCTTGAGCTAAGGACACTGTAATGATGTTGGGTGGAGAAGAGAGAAGACAGAAGAAAAAGAGAAGGAAATCTATTTCCAAAATTTGTTTGAGGTCCTAAAATGAAAACGCGTATGCCATCGATCAGAGGGAAATGGCCATGAACGTCTTAGAAATAACCCCAAGATTCAGGCACAAAATAACACACTCAGCAGGCCCAGTAAGTTCCTCATTACCATATAAATTGTTCTCACGTCTGATCTAATAGGATATGATTAATAATTGGGATTTGTTTTCTTCCAAGAAGCTGAATGATTGAAGGGAACCCAATACAGTTTAAAAGACCACTCCTAAACGGATCAAGAAAGTGTTTTCTGCTTTGTTGTGTATGAACAAAAGTATTCTAATTAGTGTGCAGGGTCCTCGTGGCTGCTGAGAGGAATGTGTGGCTGGAGTCTTGGCACCACGTGTGTTCACTATAGGAAGTGGGGCTGCATCTCCTCACCATATGGCTTATAAATGAGAACTGCAAACTACGGCCGTCCAGGGACAGGCCTTCCAACCCTGTGCTGTCTCTGCTCTGATCAGAGGACCTGGGAGGCTCCAAGGACGGCTTCAGCTACTTTCCAGTCCTTCTCACTTCCTCTCTGACCATTTCTGGGATGCGCCGAGCTCGTTTCTGGTGTAAATTTAATGCAACCTGAATTGCTTATGAAAACTTAGTCAGGAAAACACAGCTTATGCTAAAGGTAATTTCCAGAGGAACAAGGTTTCCTTGTTCAAGTTGCCCAAAATTCAGAGCTGTGCAAGGGGGAGGGAAGGGCTGGCCAGTGAAGGGAAATAAACCCAGCAAAATAAGGCCTTTGAGTAAGAGTTAACACAGTGTGCTCCAGCCAGCTGACACAATTTCAGCGCTCACTGTCCCGCCAGAAGAAGCAGGTAGCACTTTCTGATTGCACGGCCCACCCTCCATCAGGCGTGCGGCCCCACGTGCACAGCCCCCAACGCCCTTGCCAATGAGAAGCGGCGTTAAAATGACATCCCATCTGCTCTACAAATGTCAACGAGCTCGTGCCACCTGTTGAGGGGTTGTGGGGACAGCAGAAGGGCAAAGAGTCTCGACACAGGTTTGTATGTTGATACAAACAAAGAGCCGCTTCATTCAGTGCGTTCCTTTCGCGCCCCCCCCCCCCCCCCGGGGCCCCTTCTGTGCCAGGAATCTTTCGAATAGTTTTGCAGTAGTATTTTACACCCAGAAGAGTGTTAGTTGTAGTTAAATACCATGCCCCAAGAAGCACAGGGCATTGAAAAATATGTGCTATACCTCAAAGAGTAGACAAATGAACAGCCTGAAGTTATTTTTGACCCATCCCCCTTACGCACTCACAAATAAGCATGACTAGAAACTGCATTTGGGAGGTTTTAAATTTGAGCTAAAGACGAACTTTCGCAGGGTGAACCCAAGACACTGGAATGGGTGTAGAGGAGACTAGGAAAGCCTTTCCCAAAGACCTGGACACTGGGACAGGATGCCACGTGGGCTCACAGCTTCAGTCGCCTCCCCAGCCTCCCCGGCTAATGCAGTTTCCCCTCCGCAACAGCTGAGCCCAGCGTTGAGATTCGGGGCCGCTGGTGTTTCCTTCCTCTGCCACTAATTTCCAAAGACGGGTTGCTTTTCGGGGGGAAAGGGGTGTTTGTTTTCTCTGGTTATCATCGGGAGTGTTTCTCTCCACATTACTGGATCCCCGCCTGCTGACGCTGCTACTTGTCCCTCAAGACTTGATCGGAGCCACCTCCCCGGGAAGGTTTTCTGACGGTACCACCATCTCCCCCAGCAGGAGCCGCCTGCTCTCTGGCCTTCCCGGAGGATTTCCTGCCGACTGTCTGCTGGACTGTGAGCTGCCTGAGGGCAGGAACCCCACGGTTTCCCCCTGGTTATCCTTAGTGCCTGGACATCAAGATGCTCCATAAAGAGTAATAACATTCAACACTTTCAGGGCCCTTCCCATATTCCAGCATGTTCAAAACAGAACCTATCTCCTAAGGTTTTTAGAGTCGACTTAGATAATGAATATAAAGGTATATCCAGAGCCTGGGGGAGAGTAAATGGTCAATAAACCAGTGAATTTTATTTCATGTGCTCTGTCATTTAACTCTCAGAACATATTTTTTTTTATGTGGTGCTGCTACTATTTTTTTTCTCGTTTTAAAGATGAGGAAATGGATATTTATAAAAGTTAAGAAACTTGGCAAAGGGCACTCACTCAGCTGTAAGTACCAGAACGGAGTTTTGTTTTGTTTTTAGTGTTACCTTCATCGCTTTTGACAACTGTAGTGTGACTTTTTTCTTCTAACTCACATTTATAGAGTTATAATTTACACCCAGTAAATTTCATGCTTTTTACTGGACAGGGCTGTGGGTTTTACAGTCTTGTAACCACTACCACAAACAAGACAGAGACCGGTTTCATCACCCCAAGAATGCCCTGAAGTGGTCAACTCTTTCCCTCATTCCCGAAGGCTCTGGAATACTGCCATGTGATCTCCATGCTTACACTTTGCCTTTTCCAAAATGCCTTTTGCATCTGGATTAGTTCACCTAGCATTTTAAGTTTGTGAAGCATTTGAAAGCTATCCGTGTGGCTGTGGGTATCAGTGGTTTGTCTCTTTTCATTGCTGGACAGTCTTCCCTTGCATGGATGAGCTGCAGCTTACTCATTCATTGAGCACCTGAAGTATGCTTGGATATTTCCCAGTGCTCATGATGAACAGAACCACTTAAAAAATTCATGGACAGGTGTTGTTCGAACATCAGTTTTCATTTCATTTGGGTAAAGACCTAGGAGAGGGACTGATGTATCACAAGGTGTGTATTTAATTTTATAAGAAATTACCAGATTGTTTTTCTGACGGGGCTGTACATTTTGCATTCTGATAAGCGAAGTGTGAGAATTCCCTTTGCTCCACAGCGTTGGTAGCAGCTGTTACTGCCAGGTTTTTTGTTTGTTTGGTTGGTTTTTTTAAGTCATCCTAATAGGTATCTAGAGGTATCTCATTGTGATTTTCATTTGCATTTCTCTAATGATTAATGAATAATATTGAGTACCTTTTCAAGTACTCTGTTCCAACTTTTGCCCATTTAAAAAACTGGGCTGTTTTCTTACTATTAAATTTTGAGATATCTGAGTATGTATTCTGGATACAAGCCCTTCATCAGACACGTGCTTTGCAAATATTTTCTCTCAGTCTGTGGTTTTTTTATTTCCTGGTGTTTTTCAAGGAGAATTTTTACTTTTGGTTAGGTCCAATTTATCCATTTTTTCTTTTATGGATCTTATTTTGTTGTTTTTTTCTAAGGAATCTTTGCCAAGCAAAGTCACCATATTTTTCTGTTTTCCTCTAGAAAATGTTCTAGTTTCAGATTTTACATTTACAGTTATTATCTATTTTAAGTTCACCTTTGTGTAAGATAGGATGTATGACTTCAGGTTCTTTTTTTGTTTTGTTTTTCATTTAAGGATTTCCAATTGTTACAGCACCCTTTATTAAAGAGACAGAGCAGAAATTTGAACTCAGGTTTCTCTAATTCCAGAGGTAAGTTCTTACCATGCACGTCCCTGTACTAAGTTTATGTAGATTTTTAATCTGCTGCTGGATTAAACCCTTTGACAGACTTCTCCACACCCCCATGGCACAGTGCCTTGAATATGGTATGACCTTACAGAATACCCCCGACTGACCATTTAAATGGAAGGTGGAATGACAATCACTCAGCACTGGCCAATCCTTGCTTTCCCTTGCCCAAGAGAAAAAACAGCATTCTTGTAGACAGTGCCTACGTGTTTAGAGCTCTGACCCAGCAGCAAGCAGGCAAAAGCCACCTGTCCAATATTTACAATTGACCCCACACCCTAAGACTTTTAATACAAGGATAGAGGAGCTAGTTTTCTCTTTAGAACAACAGGAGTCTCGGGCTACCAATGGCACGAGGAGAATTGCATTTGTTGTGACAGCATTCCAGCGTGTTGTACAAGCTCTGGCCGTCCTGAGGAATGACCGTCTGTGGGCCTGTTCTGGCCGCTGGGCAGGGTCAGCTCAGAAGTAATTTGGAGCCAGAACTAGTGGGTGGAGGTGGGTGGAGGCGGGAAATGTGCAACACTAGTATAACTGGGACTGACTGAGGTCCCGCTTCAGATCCCAGAGTAAATAAGCTAGTGTGGGCAAGCCCTTCGCGTGACCTTCAGCTCCGTGGATTCATAAGCAAAGGCCTCTCTAAAGCTCCCAGAGGGCAAGGTCAGCAGGCCCATGCTTGGCCATTGCCACAGAAAAGGCGACAAGGTCTTGTAACCTCCACCTTAGAGGAGTTTGTATTTTTACCCTCATCACTAATTTCGATTATAATAAGCTTTACTTTTCATCCAATATTCCAGATTCTTTCTTTTCCATGTCAGCATAACTACAAGCGTGAAACCATTTCTGATGAGGCCACGTAGCTGAACAGAATCTCGGACTGAAAGGAACAAGTCCATCGTGTAGATGTGAGAAACAGGAGAGCAGGAAAGAAAAGCAGAGAATATTTTTAAAAGCTGTACCAATTTTTTAATGAACAACTGATATACTACAAATACCATGAGAAACGTGTTTTGTTTTTGTTTTTTTGTCCAGTGCCCATTATAGAATAAGTTTTCAGAAATGCCATATTGTTAGCCATTACTATTCATTTTTGCTTTTTTACAGTTTTTAAAAATTGTGGTAAAATGCCATTATTATATCTTATACAAGGTGCAACAAATGCACACATGTGCACGAATATGTACTTACACATAAACGCACATGAGACACCCAAGTGAGAGAGAAAGGACATAGAGCCCAGGAGCCCAGAGAAGAAGACAGATTCATATACATATAAATACGCTCCTGGGAACACTGGGTGGTTGCACATCTTGTTTATTACCATGCTAAGCCCCTGAGCCTTCAGGCTGTGTCTCTTCCATGTTTCTATTCTCATATTCACACCGAAATTCTGGGATCATGGTTGCTCTGCAGTGTTCTGCGCATCTTGGACATTCTGAGTCAGCTGGGTTATTTCAGGGAAAATTAAATAAAATCTAATTGTTGAATAAACATGAATGGAAATGTCATCAAACCCTGAGCCAAGTGACCAATTAAATAAAATGCTACTAGCCAAGTGATTTGCCTTCCACCAAAATAAAATAATTGGTCAAGTTAAATGGACTAAGAGCTGAGCAAAAATGTTTACAACCTAATTCAAAAAGCAGCTGCCCATGAGTAGCAAGCAGGAGATGACAGGTCATTCTGGTAGGGCTGGATTCTCAGGACAAATCATGCCCCATACTTTGAACCCTGAGATCACCCAAAGGTGAAAGAGCAGTAAACATGGGAGGGTGCGTGAGGCACTGGGGCGGCCACGACCTGGCTCACGAATGTCATCTTCCAGGAGGATGCCATTACTGAATGGGCTTGGCGGCTTGTTACACTGTCAGCTCTTGTGGGGCAGGGCTCCCAGCTTCCTCTCCAGCGGCCCATGAGGGTTGTGCTGAGGACATGATAAGCTCTCTGGGGTATTCAAGGACAACTAAGAGGCACTGTCACCATGTATGTTTAAAAATACCAAGGTGTGGCCATCTGGCCCACATCTACTTGAACACATTGCACACAGTGAGTCCCTGGAGGTAGCGACCAAGGCCTGTGGCCAGGATGAAGCTCTCCCAAGCCTTGGGTGCAGCTGGTTTCTGACATTTGGTGGGCTGACTGCTCATGACGCCATTGAATGAACTCAGACCAGCCCCATGCTGACCTTTTGGACAGTAAAACAAAAACAACAAAGCAGGGGCATCAATCACAATCCAAAGGCTACTTCCAATGGTGATGTCCATTATTTAGACTGTAGAGAGCTCACGCTAAAGCACATGCCTTGTCCCACCCTTGTATACTAAACCAGTGCTTTTTAAACTTTAGCCTCCGTTAGAACCTTCTGGATGGTCCCAGAGTGTCTGATGCAGTAGCTCTGGGCTGGACCTGAGAATCCACATTCCTTCCTTCCTTCCTTCCTTCCTTCCTTCCTTCCTTCCTTCCTTCCTTCCTTCCTTCCTTCCTTCCTTCCTTCCTTCCTCCCTCCCTCCCTCCCTCCCTCCCTCCCTCCCTCCCTCCCTTCCCCTCTTCCAAGAGGACAAATCCACTTTATTTATTTACTTTTCAGTAAGTTTAAATCCTTGATGGCTACAGCATTGCATGGATTCTGTGTCCATGGCCTTAGCAGGAAGGTTGCTTTGGAGTTTGGCACGGACCATCCACTGATTCCGTGAGCACGAGTTACCTTTCCCCAGATGACTCTGATTTTGTTCAGTTGACCACCAGAAGTCACAGTGTTGTCCTTTGCTTTGCACACATAAGCACATCTCTTGCCCAGATAGAATATATTCAGTTTCATCTCAAGCACAAACACATTCAATTTTAAGAGCCATGTGCTCCCTCTGGTTCCAGAGACCCCGCTTATAACCAGCAAAAATGGCCTTGGACCACAGCCTTCCAGACTTATCTGTTGTGACGGAAGTCCTGTTCCCAGCTGCCTCCACAGGCTCTGAGATGGTGGGAAGAGAAAACCGAGGCTCCAGGAATATGCATTTCTAACAAGGTCCCAGGTGCTGCTGATGCTGCAGGTTCAGAAACCACAGTTTGAGAACCTTTGTATCAGCATTTACTTGGGTGACACTTCCTACTTCTGTTCCTTTAAATTTGACACATGATGGAAACTTCAGAATTCAGTGACTACTGGTAATTCCAAAGTATAAGGAGACAGTGACAGGGGGGCCAGCAACCTTTCACTTTTACAGGGGCCAGGCATTTGACAACCATAAGGATTTGGAACATAGCTGCAAACTCAGAGGCAGGATAAGTAAGTCTTTAAATTGTTAAAACAGGGCTATGAAAAAGTTACAGTGCTCAGTCGGGGCACCCATGGAGACCCTTCTGGTGACTGAGTGTAAACTAAGCCAATACCCATGGAACAGCTAAGATGCATTAACTGCAAAATAACGTGAAAGACATCTGAAGGCACAAGCATCAGGCCACATATAATCTGTAGGAGCCAACTGTCTGATTTGACCTGAGGTCATCACTACATTAGAAGCAAAACACAATAATTGAGTTTCAAAATATTAAGGTTCTTCTTACAGCACCCCCCTCCCACTACTCCCAGTGTCAAATAAAGAAAATATAAAATGACTAATAAGGAAGTCTCCCTGGATGTGGGAGTGTACAAAGACTTATGGCTCAGCTGGAACACACGCTAACGGTCAGCTGGAAGAAGTGGGCTGAGTGGGCCGCCGGGCACTGAGGTCCACCGCCTCGTTCTCGGGGGGACGGAGGGATTGGGAAGCAAGCCCACTGAGCTAGCCCTGGGGGACTTGTCTGTGTTCCTAGGAAGAGCGAGCTGTGAAAACGGAAGGGAGAGACTACTTTTGTAAACCAAACAAGGGGTTGAAAATATTAGTGGGGAGGTCACTTCTTCTATCATAGCTGGATCAGAGAGTCCCTGGAGAAACCCAGCAGGAGTTGAAATAACAGCTGCTTTTTTTTTTTTTAATCGTCACCCTAGGATATTTTTTCCATTGGTTTTTAAAGAGAGTGAAAGGGAGAGAGAGGGAGAGAGAAACATCTATGTGAGAGAGACACACTGATTGGTTGCCTCCCGCACATGCCCTGACCAGGGCTGGGGATCGAGCTTGCAACCGAGGTACTTGCCTTTGGCTGGAATTGAACCCAGGGCCCTTCAGTCTGAGGGCTGATGCTCTACCCACTGATCCAAACCAGCTAGGGCAACAGTTGCTTTAAAAAAGGCCACAGAGTATCGAAAGTGAAGCAACACCGGTGACAAAAGAGTGGCAATGATGACTGATGTACACTGACAATCAAGGAGAGGCTTCC
Source organism: Miniopterus natalensis (assembly GCF_054644295.1). Lineage (NCBI taxonomy): Eukaryota > Metazoa > Chordata > Mammalia > Chiroptera > Miniopteridae > Miniopterus > Miniopterus natalensis. The sequence continues at coordinate 81,286,413 of NC_142085.1, read as the reverse complement.
TGGGACTCAACTAGAAGCAGGAACCTTGGGGGACTCTAGTGGGTCAGGGCTGGTTCGTCTCCATCAGTCCCTCTAGACCCATCTTTGCCTTTTCTGACATCTGTTCCCTGAGAGGCCCATGTCTGTAGACAGTGGCCCGACTCCCTGGCTCTCTGGCTTCCGTTGGGTGGAGGATGGGAAGGTGAAGGAGAGAGAGGCGAGGTAGAGCACTCCCGTCTGTCCCTACCGTGCCTTCCTCCCACCAGGGTCTGGGCAGTTGCTACGTTCCTCTAAGTCTGGGGCCAGTAGAGACGAGCCCATTTCCAGGGCGATGGCCTCTTGCTTTAACAACTTTCTCCAATTTCCCTCGGGCTTACAGGCGGCAAAGGCTTCCTGCTATAGCTAGTGTCTGATGCTTCAGGGTCCCTTGTTTGTTCTTGAATCCTGTCTGCCCCTCTGCGGAAAACTACCCTCATTCAACTCTCATCAAACTCTTCGAGTTGGCCTGCTGTCTACGCCTGGACCCTGACTTAGACAGAGGTCAAGGTCAAAGCTTCCACCGATGGAGCATGAGCTTTGGTGAGCTCCAGACGATAAATGCCATCATCATCAATTTTCCTCGGGAACCATGCAGCAGTAGATAATGAAGGTGAAACAACTGAGGACATACACCTCAGCTCAGGAGTGTCACGGAGAAAATGACCAGAACGATTACCAAATGTATTTAAGCAGAGTTAAAAGCCAGACTACATTCTGAAGAAATGCCCATTCAGAAGTTGGTGGTATAGGACATGGGAGTTACTTTAAGAAAGTTTTCTAAAGCTGTCAATTTTTTTAGTGTGAGCTATAATAACATTATTGAAAAGATTTGAGGAATAGTATGAATACTTTAGATTTAGGAAGGAATAGAGGAAGATTCCATGTCCTTTAAGAAAAAAAAACCAAACAGCTTTTTTAGAGATATAATTCACATAAAATATAACTCACCCATTTAAAGTGTACAATTTAATGTATTTGAGCACATTCACAGGTTGTAAAACCACAGCCTAATTTTAGAACATTTTCCTGATTCTGAAAAGAAACCTTGTACCCACTGTCAGTCAATTCCCCTCCCTCCCTGCATACCTCACCCCGAGCCCAGCCCAAGCCCTACCATCACTATTTTATGTCTTTATAAATAAGCCTGTTGAGGATATTTTGTATAAATAGGATCACATAATATGTGGTGTTTTGTGACTGACTTAGCAAAATGTTTTCACTTAGGGTCGTCCCTTGATATGTGTTACAGCATGTATCAGTACTTAGTTTCTTTTTAATGCTAAATAATACGTTATCATACACACACACACACACGCACACACAGGATTTTTCTTTCTACAAAATCATGCCATCTGCAAAAAGAGGTAGCTTTCCTTTTCCTTTTCAATGTGGATGGTTTTTATTTTAGTCCATAATTACCCTGGCTGGAGGCTTCAGTAAAGTGTTAGTACCTTGTATCTTTCTAGAAATTTGTCATTTTATTTATCTAATTTTTGGTATACAGTTGTTCATAGTATTCCCTTATAATCCTTTTTACTTCTGTAAGGTCAGTAGCAATGTCCTTTATTTAATTCCTAATTTTAATTATTCAAGTCTTCTCCCCTCCCCCCCCCGCCCACCTTTGGTCAGACTAGCTTAAGGTTTTTCAATTTTGTTGATTTTATCAAAGAACCAACTTTTAGTTACATTGCTTTTCTCTATTGTTTTTCTATTCTTTACTTCATCTATTTCTGTTCTGGTCTTTATATCTCACCCCTTCTGATAACTTCGGGTTTAGTTTGCTCTTCTTTTTCTAGCTTCTTAAGGTTATCGATTTGAGATTTTTAAAAAAATGTAGGCTTTTACATCTATATATTGCCCTCTAAGTGCTACTTTAGCTGCATCCCATAAGTTTTGGTATGTTGTAGTCTTGTTTAATTTTATCTCATAACATTTTCTAATTTTCCTCGTGATTTCTTCTTTGATCCATTGGTTATTTAGAAGCGTAATGTCTAATTTTCCCATATTCATGAATTTCCCAAATTTCCTTCTGTTATTGATTTCAAATTTAATTCCATCATTTAATTCTATCAGAAAACAATCTGTATGACTTTACATCTTTTATATTGTGTCTTGTTTCATGGCTCAGCATATGGTCTATTCTAGGGAGCCATGGATACATCTGTGCCTAGTGAATGTTACATTCGCTCTTGAGATGAATGTGTATCCTGATGTTGTTGGTTGGAGCCATGTTTTTAGTTTTTAATCAAGTTTAAAGTACAAAGATGCCTTGAATAAAACATGTTTTCATCTCCTTCACCTTATCTACAGTCAAACTGGGAGAAAAAGAATAGTTGTAATCATTTGTTATTATATGTCTATATATAGATATATGTAGATATAGAATATTTCTGCAGCATGGAGACATGAGTTTGAGAAAAAGGAAGTATGAAGTAATTGAAACATCTTGGTTCTAAGATGTCAAACTCTGACTTTGTGACCCAAGTAACAAGGCAAAACCTAGAAAATTAGGAGTGGATTCTATGATCCCAAAGATCCCCTCTAATGTTAAAATAATATGCAAATTACTTAACTTCTCTGCCTCTCACTTTGATCATCTCTATTAACCAAGATCATAATAGCACTAGCTTTCAAGGGTCTTGTTTAAAATTAAATGACAAATTTTGAATTAAACAAGAAATGATATGAAAATGACCTAGCACAGTGTTTTGCACACAATAATCATTGTATTAGTTGTTTTTCTATACAAATGTTATTTAGATACAGAATGTTAGTAGGTTTTAGATACAGACTTGCCATTACTACCAATAAGGAAAGATTTCCCAGCTCTTTTTCTTCTCTCAAGTAAAAGAGACAGGGGATACTTCTTTAACCTGCTTTAGAGTTATTGAGACTCTGGCCTGGATTTGTTTCTTTGCTTTAAAGGAAAGAAAAAGAAATCTGATTTCTGGGAGACAAAGAGGTTTTGTGTGTGTTTTTTTCCTTTTTTAAAAATCAGACCCTCTGAAACTTTTTCTAGGACATTTAAAAATGTTGGACCAACTTGGTGAGCATGTTATAGAGGGAAATAAGCATCTGATGGGAGCAGGAAGGTTAGACTAGATAACCTTGAGCGTCCTTCCAACCTTGAGCGTCCTTCCAACCTTGAGTTTGCTGAGATAGACAATAGAGATTATGAAGATGAATATTAGCATAAAATCATCTTGCGACTCTGATCATACTAATGAAAATAGGACACATTAATCAATTTATTTCTGGGAACTACATTAATGTTTTTGGCCTTCCATGTTCAGTTTACTAAATCACTTCTGACAGTATGTTATGGTAATGGAGTCACAGGAAAGGGTTAATTCATTTCTACCCAAAAGCAATTTACTGCCTCTCAAGTGTAGAATAAGACGACAATGTGTGGCTAAACTCATGTCCATGCATCAGTGGAAATGGGCCCTCGGAACTTCAGTTTCATTTCCTCCCCAACATCATGCCAATGTTCTCTGTTCCTAGAAATCTCCGCCCAAATGCGGGGGGAAGAGAGGAAAGATTTAAGAGTTGAGGCTTTGGAATCAAAGATAACATCTGGGATTAATGTTTTGCTTCTTGTGCCCACTCTATTCAGTTTGACCTTTTACTCCAAAGGCTTCTTAAGTTTATACAGTTTTCAGGCATAAAACACCTGAGAAGTTCTAAACGAACTGAAATGAGATCAGGATGTATAATTCTTGCAGCACCTATAAATGCTGAAAAATAAGTATCTATCTCTAAAATCTAAGGGATAAAAAAGAAATCTTTATAACGTCAGCTTGCCCCACAAAATATCACTAAAAATTCTGGAGTTGGTTGTAGTTTAAAATTCATACATCCTCATAAAACCATTCTCTAGGATGTAAGGCCCAAGAGGACACTTTCTTTTTTAAAAAAATTATTTTTTAATCCTCACTTGAGAATATGTTTTTATTGATTTTTAGAGAGAGGAAGGGAGAGGGACAGAGAGAAAAACATCAGAGTTAGAGAGAAACGTTAGTTGGTTGCCTCCTGGAGGCGCTGCCACCAGGGATCGAACCCATAACCTGGCTATGCGCCCTGACCAGGAATCAAACCTGAGACCCTTCAGTGCACAGATGACGCTCCAACCACCTGAGCTACACCAGCCAGGGCAAGAAGTTCATTTTCTTCCCTAATGTTCCCCAAACACCGTCAACAGTATCTAGCATAGACTGAGTACTCAGTGGGTACCTTTCGAGTCCATTACTCAGCCCCACTGAGCCTACCTTCCTTTAACACATAAACATTTATATACAGTTACAAAGTATTTTAGATGCTTAAAAATTTTGTGCATTTTTAAATTTATGAATTACTTAGTATTTCAACCCAACATAAAATGTGATTATCTATTGCTTCTCTGTGAGCAATATTATAGATTTATTTAAAGTGGGAAACTGCCAATTAAAAAATTATGGAAAAATTTGTTCCAAGTCAACAATTCATGTATTTTCTTTTAATAAATGCTATTTCCCTTAAAACTTGTAAATTATAACCATGTATTAACTTTTACCAAAGGTAGTGATACAGTGTTACATTGATGCTTCAATAGGGTCCCTAGATCAAATATGAATAACTTTTAGTGTATACATTCCCAATATTGCATGGTACATACATATACCAAACAATCAGTCATTCTGTATCTGAAATTCAAATTTAACTGGACACCACATATTTTTTCTTCTAAATTTGACATTCCTGGCTTCAAAGTAAATATCATTGCTCTCATCTTAAGTGTTTCACAACAAAATAAAAGTAGCTTAATGAATAAACCCATAGCTGACTGTGTTCAAACACAATGCCTTTAGTCTAAGCTATTTTATCAGGAAAATAAACAAACTAAGGAAGAAAAGGGCTTCCAGAGTGAAGGCAGACTGTGACTCTCCACTGGCCCCTGCTTTGTAGTCCCTAAGGTCAGTGGCTCCGGGGCACTGACACTCCATGGCCCCGAGTCCTACCCTCGTGATGAATGAAGTCTGTTTCCCATTACAGGTTGTGATCAGTGTACCCTTCCAGAAGCTTCTTCCCACTTCTGGAGGAGCAGCCGCAAGCATGTGAAAACGCTAGACAGATTAAGAATGCAATACAGAGAAATTCTCTTTCCAGAAGACCCTTCCTCCCTCAGGTTAACCCCACACAGAGGTGAAAGCCTCGGCAGCTGTAGACCTTTGACCTTAGACTCTTGACCTTTGGTTCTTGACCATACTCTTGATAAGTACAGAAATGTGTGTCTTCAATATTTTGCTAAATCCCCCAAATCCTTTAAACAGGAGACAGAGTCAGAGCCTCCATGCAATGACTCCTGCTCTCCCCATGCTTCTGCCCCTTGCCCCGGTCCCCTTTCTCCAAACTGCCGCCAATCGCACTGAACACCACATGCGTAGAGCTCCGGACAAACAGGCGCAGGGAGGCTGTCGGTCCCACTGGGCTGCTTCAGAGCTCAGCAGAGTAGCATTCAAAGTGAATTGTCCTTGAGTCCATTTACTCAACCCCACTGAGCCTCAGCTGTCTCATCTATAAAATGGGGCCACAAACACCATGTAGCCCATAGGGTCGGTCACATGAAGTTAAGCAATGTAAAACACCCAGGAACATAGTTAAGTGCTAAGTAAATGTTACTATTATTAACAAAAAAAATGTTTTTCAGAATGTGCAAATATCCATAGAAATTTGCTTTTTAACAAGTATTCTCTCCTTTACAGTAACAAGGATTTTCACTAGGTTTTAATGGTTGCTAAGAAATGACTTAATAAAGTCAATACATATACTGAGTGGTATTAGAATACAATAGAACTTTGAATTTCATTGTTTTAGAAGAACTCTAAGCAGCTGGCTTTCTTATAAGGAGATGACAGAGCTGCACAGTGTCCTGGTCTCCCCTGCAGGAGTGCACAGGCTGGGACACACACTGTCCCAATGTCAGAGTGAGTCTTTTCACTATTGTCAAGCTATGGGCACCCACCAGGTGAAGCACTGCTGTCCGAGGCAGAAAGGCACCCTGGGGACAGCCTTGTACTGTTCAGGCGGCTGCCCTGGGGAGAGTGCGTGGCCCGGCCTCCACCGCTGTGCTGGCCTGAGCTTAGCCCACCTGCCACAGGCCACTGAGGAAACGCCTCTCCGCGCAGCTGGTGAGCACTCAAAAAGGAGCCTGAGGAGTTCTCCTGAGTAACATTGTGCATTTCAGTTTTTCCCCATTGCTCCTCTCCTAGGGGGAAGAAGCTGAGCTAAGAACAGAAATCAGAATCTGGAATCTGCTCACCCAAAGAATAATGGATCTATTCTGTTCAAAAAATGCCTTGATTGTTGATTTGTTTACTTCAGCTCCTTCTATGAAGGAGAGGATCAGAATTTTGGGGACAAAGCAAAATTGGGAGCAAGGAGAGAGAGAGAGAGGGAATGCGCATGTGTGCAAACAGAGAGCTCCTTTATTCTAAGGCTTCAAAATGCCTCTGTGATGAGCCTGCCCACGGCCCGAGGCATCAAAACTCAGGTTCCTTTCCCCCAAAGCATTACTTAAGCCCCTTTAAAGTGGGTAACCTTGACTTCTGAGATTCACTGATTTCATCATCCTGGCCCTTTGATTGCTGATCCATAAAATGAAGACATTGGATTAGACACAATCTCAGGCCTTTCCAAATCTAAAATGCTCTCTCTTATGTTACTGAAACAGGGACAGAGGACTAGAATTCACCGTAAGCAATGTAGAGCCGACACTCTGTGTGTGTGTATGTGTGTGTGCGTGTGTGTGTGTGTGAAAGTGTCTTATTAGCACAAAGGATTTGCTAAGCATTCATGAAATTTTTCTTTGCCCATTTCAAAAGCGGGAACCAGGTTCTATGCATTTTAGCAAAATGGCCACACTAGTGGGTTTTGACTCCCATTCTTTGGAAAAGGTGAATGTCAATGTGTAACACAGGGAATCAAGGCTCGGATACCATACAGTTGTTGAGTCACTTTAGAAAGAAAATTGGTGCTTTTTCCACCCAGTACAGTATAAGGGCAACTGAAATTTCCACGTATTTTTTTCCCCTCCGTCTCTTTCTCCACTACAAGTAAGGGTTTGGGATTTGATCAGAGAAGCTGAGGTTCACAGCTCTGTACTGCCACTCAAGTATTATTTAAACCATGGGACATTAGCAGTTGGGCATTAGCAACTCCATGCCTTATGCAGTCCTTCCTGTGTAAAAATAATAATAAAAGCAACAGCAGCAACCATGCATCCAGTGTTTAGTTATGTTCTAGGCAGGGTTATAAGTAAGTGTTTTACCAGCTGTTGCTTGACCTTCCTGTATCCTGGTGGAAAAGTACCGATCACCCACCCTATAAGAGAGGCTGGGTAGTTTGTCCAGGGTCTCAGAGCTAGGAAGGAAAGGATTCGGGTTTCTACAATTCCGACCCCGAAGTCCTGCTCGCAACCATCCCTGGATTCTGCCCCGATCTCCATCTAATTGTGAACCCAGTGACAGTGTCCTGGCTGTGTGGCCTCATTCGGTTCTCGTCTGCCTTCTCGCGTGGCCAACACCCCATCTGCAAATGAACCCATAGCCATTGAAACTGAATTTCTCGGTGTGAAATCTAAGCCACCATTTCAGGAATTCGGGAGAGACCAGCACCACCTGAGCACCTCTGTCTGACGGGGCCACCCAGGCGTGGCAGACAGACACACCGTGCTTTTCAGAAAACAGAGTCCCCTCGGTCTCCTCAGGGCCATGCCAAGGGCCCAACTGCAATTCACAGGGTTTTCCTTGGAACAGTCAGCCATCCAAATGAGGCCAAGGACTCTTCCTCAGGTTCCTCTTGCTCCCTGATGAATCTAATGGCCTCCAAGTATATAAGGAAAGCAAATATTTTCCAAGTTCTGATAAGGGACCAGAACCTTCCCTTTGCTCCTCCCGGGATAGCCGGGACAGCTGCGTTCAGGTATGAACAGCACAGTCGGCAGGAATCAGGAGCACAGTGTTTTGTGACAGTGGGAGGGCTGTAGCTGATGGCCTCCCCAAGGAGTCCAAGTCACTGGGCCCCTTGGATGGCCCACAGGGTGCGGGCATGCAGATTACAGAACATGTAGATCCTGGTGTCAGAGGCATAAAGGAGAATCTCAAATTCCCCTCCGCCTCCAGGCCTAGCTGCTCTGCGCTCCAGCGTCTGCCCAGGCCGCCCGGGGCAGAGCACCTGTGGAGAGGGGCAGGGGTGCCAGGCGCCGCTCACAGTGTCCCGGCCAAGCAAGTGGGATCCCAAGACTTCTCTGAAACCCTTGTAAGACAACCACTGTGCTTCTATTTTTTTTTTTTTTTTAAGATATCTTTATTGATTTCAGAGAGACGAAAGGAGAGGGGAGAGAGAGAAACATCAATGATGAGAGAGTCATTGATCGGCTGCCTCCTGCACGCCCCTTACTGAATATTGAGCCCACAACCCGGGCATGTGCCTTGACCGGGAATCAAACCCCGATCGCCTGGATCCTAGGTCAATGCTCAACCGCTGAGCCACGCCCGGCTGGGCTGCACTTCTATTTTGAAGGGAAGAAAAGCAAACAGCTGGACGACCCCTGCTCAGACGAGGCATCTATCTGACAGGATTATAAACCAATTGGTGCTGTTTCAGAGGCTGCTGATTGCTTGCATGCAAGGAGCACCTAAGGAGACAGAGGCGATTCTTTTGCTCACTTTTGGTCCAGGGGTGATCTGGTTCTGAGTCCCTCTGAAGGGTCATTGCCAGCACCACTGACCGCCTATAGGGGATCATTTCTCTAGGGACCCGTATCCAGGCTCAGTGAGCCCATGCAGATTATTATAGGTTCTGATAGATCTGATCCACCTCTCTGGACTGCTGCTGGTTTAAGAAGACCTTCTACAGCCGGGCACAAAGCCTAGGACTGATGGAATTCACATGTGGTTTGCCTTTGCCTCTCTGCCCTGATGCTAACTTGCCAGAGAGAAGCGAGCTGCCAAAACTCAGCCACATCCAGGTGACTGTGTTCCCTCCAGACTCAGAGTTTGAGCAGAACGTCCTTCCCAGTTCCCGTCCAGGTGCAGAGCCTTCTAGAGATGAGGTATGAGTTACAGAGCCCACAGGCCAATGCACTTGGAGGGACAAAAGGCCAAGGCTGCTAATATCTGTAATGGTGTCTATACAGAAGAGAAAAGCCATTTCTGTGGAAGTCTCTATTAGCCCGTATCTCTGAAGCAGGGTGCAGGCCCAGGGTACACGGGTGTCACCCTCTGCCCATGGTGGGTGACAGGCAAGCTCAGGACTCAGGGCAGAGCGTGGTTTAAAACCTTAAAAAGATGAACTGGATAATTATTCAAGTAGGATGGCTTAGTTATATAGCTCCTTGAGGCAGGAACTAAAACTAAACTCTCAGCTGCATGATTCTGTGAAGAGATCATCACGGAAGACAGTTCTGTGTGCCTTCTAATCTCAAGCAACACTTAAATACTTCATTAAGTACATTTACAAAGGCAGGTCCTTCCTGTCCCATATCCTGTATTCAGCTTTTTTCCTTTGCCTGATATCATTGCAAGTGTTAAAGATGCTAACTGCTCTTTTTCAGGGGGAACTTAAAACACCAAATTCTTGCAAATACCAGTGTCTATTTTTCTTGGTTCTGAACTTTTCTTCTTTATATCTGGATTTTTCAGTTTTTTTCCTTTGATTGAATCCCCAGTGGTTCCCTGGGAAGCTAGCAACAATGAAAACAATTACAATAAGGATTGTATGCTCCAAGCTGTGGCTTTCTTACTCTTAGCCCTTGTTTTTTTGGTTTTAATTAGATTTTTTTTAAAACCTCACCCGAGGATATGTTTTTATCACTGATTCTAGAGAGAGAGAAAGGGAGGAGAGAGAACCACTGAGGTGAGAAACACTGATCGGTTGCCTCCCACATGCCCCGGGACCAGCGATAGAACTCACAACCTGGGAATGTGCTTTGACTGGGAATCAAACCGGAGATTCTCTGGTGCACGGGACGATGCTCTAACCACTGAGCAACACCATCCAGGACTGGTTTTCATTTGATTTTAAAGAGTATTTCAATATGCAACAGATAAGTCACATCTTGCCTGTCTCTCCATCTCTTGTTCCCCCTGCCCCCCCCCAGCCTGGTTTGCTTAACCTTCTTGGGGAAGCTCAGTCTACCTCCTGGGGGGGGGGGGGGGAGGAGGGGCGAATGGCTCTCCCAATTTCCAAGCACTGAGGATGGACATATGTGAGGATATAACTTCTATTCCTCTTATTAGGTTGAAGCACATGAAGTTGACGATATTGGGCCATTTTTGACCTATAAAAATAACTTCATATGGCTTAGCCTAATACGTAGGGGTCTGAGGCTCATTTTCATACAGTGAACCTCAGTTCTTCTCAGCAGAGAGAATGAGACTTTCTTCCCCCTTTCACAGGCTGCCTTCAGGCTGAATTCCACACTTTTCTAAAGATGACAATAGCCAGCACTTGTTGCACAGTCCTGTACCTTATTTTCACTGGGTCTTAATTGCACAAGAAATGATAGTGATGCCTCCTTGTTGATAAGGAACAGTGTCCTTTATTTATCAAGCAGTGGTCCCTCCATTTCTCAAGTAGAAATGCTTCTACATTATGTTATTTTAAAATATGTTTTTATTGATTTCAGAGAGAGGAAGGAAGAGGGAGAGAGAGATAGAAACATCAATGATGAGAGTCATTAATTGGCTGCCTCCTGCAAGCCCCCTACTGGGGGTCGTGTCCGAAACCCAGGCATGTGCCCTGATCGGGAATTGAACCACAACCTCCTGGTTCATAGGTCGACGCTCAACCACTGAGCCACATCAGTCGGGCTACATTACATGTTTTTAAAAAGTTGTAGGCAGATAACTAATTAGTATGTGTTATGAACAAACTGGGAGGCCAGAGCACAAGTATACCATGTTTATATATGCCATCAAATACAATCTGAGAAATTAAATTAATCTGACACATACTTAATGAAGTACATAATCATTATTATGTCTCATGGTAATTAGGCATAAACGGGACACATTCCACAAAAATGACTGTAATTGGTTTGTACATGGTCAAGCCAAGTTTTTAGGTTTTTTTTTCCTGATTACATTTAGTTTTGTAAGACCTATAATGGGTATCAATATGGATAGCATTCCCTGCTTCTATGTGTCGTCATCACCACCACCATCATCATCGTCACCATCACCATCATCGTCACCATCACCATCATCACCATCACCATCACCACCATCACCATCATCACCATCGTCATCATCATTAACATCATCATCATCATCGTCACACTTAGTGACCAGAACCATGGTGGGTCTTACATCTTTTCTCTCAACAATTAATGTTTCCTTAACTTCTCCTTCTTTGAACCCTATCCTAGGACAGCTGCTTCTTGGGTTGTGGCCACGTCCCTGCACCTGCCTGCCTGCTGTCTTCACCCAAACTCGCGCTCTGAAGGGCCCCTTCAGCAGCTCCTGAAGCTGTGCTCTTCTTTCTCCCTGGATAGCCTGGATGCCGAAGACTTGCTGGGGCTAATCCGGGCTCTGCTGCTGTGAATGGGAGTGGTGCTGGGCTTAGTATGAAAGGATGAAACAGCTGTAGGAAGGGGAATTCTTTATACCACATTGGTACCCACTATAGGTCTCATAAAACTAAATGCAGCTGGAGCAAGGCTTAGGCCTGGGCTACTAGCTGAGTGTGGGATTTCCATGCTGCACAGGACTCTATTCACACTGGTTTAATCGAAGGGACTCTATGGGATCCCATAACTGAAATAGCGGGGATGGACCCAGGTGCTTGGGTTTGTCTTTGGGTATCTGTGTGTCTCTCTTCCCCTAAGCTCTGGTTTTATCTGTGCCTGATCTTCGGCAGGCATTTCTGCACAGTGAGCAGATGGCCATCAGCAGCTCCAGACTTAAATCAACCATCTCAGAAACCACAGGAGAAAGTACATCTTTTTCAGCACTTCCAGCAAAATTCCTGAGATGAATTCTGATTTGCCTGATCCCTACCTAAAATAAGTGGAGAGGCCATGGGAGTGTGATGCTTTCATGAATGGCCAGGCCTCCACCCCAGGGTGACCTTTAGAGCTAGAGGTGGAGTCCCACTAGACTATATAGACTGATAGCAGGTAACAGTGGGCTGCAAAGGAGACCTGGATCTTGTTACCAGAAAAGGGAGAAGAGAGCTGGGGAGCAGCAATGACAGATGTCCACTGTAGCTGGTGAAGCAGAGGTCAAATGCTCACAGGTCAAATGGCCGCAGAGCCCTCATATCTGGGAGAGATGGCTCAGAGAAGGGGAGGTGTTAGGCTTAAGATCAGTGGGAGAAATGGGAGCTGATATATCAGTGACACATTCGACCTACTAAGTGGGTCTTTTAAGACCTAAGCTGAGCATAAGTTTTACTTTTCTATCTCTTAAAACATTTCCCTCAGCTGCATGCTGTTATTTGAAAAGTTTTTAACCATGGAAAATCTTTCATTCTAGAAATGGAGAAAAAGGATTTAAGTTCAACTGCCCTGGGACAGGCAACACACAAAGCAAAGTAGAAATAAAAATATCATATTTCCTATTTTGATAAAGATGAGAATTAAAAAGAGGCAGGAAAGAAGATACTATTCAAAGAGAGAAGAAACTACATGATTAAGGACAGAAGACAGTCAAAGTTGACTTCTCAGCTTTGTCATTGTCAACCCAGTTGATTGAACACAGATACTGGCCACCAGGCTCACCTTGGTGGAAATTTGGATATGTGGCATGTCTTTACTCGGATCTCTTGCTTCTTAGTTTATTGAATGAGAGCCGAACTTTCCATGCTTAGCAGTTGCTCTTGGTTGAGAAGTCTCAGTAGCCTTGGCCTACTTAGGTCATAATTCAAGCTAGTGAGAAGAATGCAAGATAAAACCACAGGAGAGGCCCCAGGAGAAGCTCGCTGGCTCGCAGCCATATCAAGAGCCTCAATAAAGTGAAACATTTTTCCCCCTTTTCTGATGTAATCTGCATTTTGCTAGGAAGGGCTTAAACTAGCTTAAACTTCACTTTAGAGATGAAAAAAAATTTGTCCAAGCTTTGATATCCTTTTAAGGCTCTTAAATGGCAAAAATTCAGGTTTATTCAATATTTAAAAGACAAGGAAAAGTGACATATTGTGTGCCCCTCAGTGTGACACTATCTTTCTTAAAGTTTGGGAGGCTGATCCTCCTGGTGGTTTGGCTCCAGATCTCACCACATGGGTCAAGGCACTCACTCTATGACATTTTTGAGGATTTCCCAGTGGGGGCCAGTACTGTGAGGGCCAAAAAAGTGACCTCACAGTCACAAGGGTTTTTATGATATTCATTCTTCCACATGAGAAATATTTGAGAGAGCAAGAACATAGATTGAACAATATCCTAAAAACACCAATACAGTTAACACCACAGAAAGCCAATTACCCTGTACTTCGATAAGCAGCAGTGACATTAGGGTCATTTCTGGACTATTGGCCCTGACATCATGAGGAGAGTGAAAGGAAAAGTCAGGAACGGCGGGGGAGAGGGTAATGTAAAGAAAAAGGGAGTCTGGAAGACAAGATGCCTTTTCTTCTCTTATAAAAACATCCTAAGATCTGTAGCAATAGCTTTTAAATTAACTCCCAGTTCTTAACTAGGAGAGAGAAGGGAAATCCTTACTATATATCTGGGAATCAGAGACTGAAAACTAAGGGTATTGCTTGTAATCACAGATAAAAACCAAGCGTTGTGTTGAAACTTAGAAGTTCCTCACAGAATCCACGGCTTTCACTTCATTCAGAGCTGCTCACATAACAAGCGCCTGCCGGCAGGATAGAAACCGAATCAGTCTCTGGGTGGGGATCCTAGTTCCATTTCCCAACACGCAGTCCCCGTTGTGCTTGTTTTTGGGTTCCTATTTGTCGAATGTCCTCCAAATCCTATATAGCCTTATCAGTAACAAAGATTTACATCTCTGAAGGTACTCAAGTGTAAAAGGAAACCTGTGCCTAAAAGCCTCTCTTTAAGCCTATTCTGGACCATGGCCAAGGCTACCATTGGCCACTGTGACCTCCCTGGTGCCTCCACCCAGATGCGTCCACCAGACAGGCCCGGTGACTACCCACTTCACTGCCTTTTGCCCCCAAGTCAACAGGAAAGGAAAACACTGACAAAAATGAGGTGAGAGGCTGTGGTTTGAGACTGTGAGGCCTCTGAAACCGGGCAGGAGGGGCGGGCTCACACCCTCACCCGCAAACAGACCACAGACCGGTGGGCACGCTTGCTCGAGGGCAGCCATCCTTCCCCTCCTTGAGTCAACACCAGCGGTTCCTCCCTCCTCTCCTCTGCTCTTCACTCAGGGTGTAAAATGCTTCTGAAATTATGGATTACGTCAGGTGGCCTGGGCTGGGAATTAACCCAAACCACCCCTTAAAACTGACCTTGTACTGTTTTCTTCTCCCCACAGTAAAATAGAAAATTTGCCTAACGCGTGAGGTTCAGTGTCTCCAGGTAACTGCCTCCCTAGGAACCTGGAGGCTGGAGGGGCAACCTCCCTGGCCCCTGCTTCCTTTGGCAGCCGGGGCTTTGATGTCAATAATTTGGGCAACAGGCTGTGTTCACATTTTGCAGCACAGACTCTGGGCCAGCTGCTGAGAACCAGGTTAGGAATCTTTATCTAGTTGCTACCAGGCCATACTTCTGCTGGCCCCAAGCTGGGGGTGGGGGTGGGGGGGGGTGGTGGTGTGTGTGTGTGTGTGTGTGTGTGTGTGTGTATGTGTGTGTGTGTGTGTGTGTCAGTCAGGTCTAGGGCTGACGTGGGATTTGCTGAGAGGTAGGAAATTGTGGAACTAACATATCACCCCTGAATTCAGGGAGAGGTGAGTGAGAAGCATATGTGTGGTAGAAAAGAAATAAAGCCATGGGGGGATTTTTCTAAGCTGGAAGGTAAATATATACAGGGTGTCCCCCCAAAATGTATACACACTCTGAATAATTAATTCTAATGGGTGAAATCTGAAAACAAAGAAACATCAATTGAGCTATCAGCTGTTAAGGTATGTATATATTTTTTTGGGACACTGTATAATTCAATCCTTCCCTCAGGTTATTTCATATCGTTAATTGCACTCAGTTTTAAATAATTGATTTTGGAGACATCTGCGTGCAGTTTCTTTGTAAATCCATAATGTAGGAGACAGACTGCGTTTCTGCGACTGTGACAGGGTTCGGTGTGACTCCCGCGATCCTCTCCTGTAGGGAACAGGAATGAGGGCTCATCTCACAGGCAAATGCCAGGGCTGCTCTGCCACTTCTTCTGCTTCCTCTAAGTGATTGAAAAGTACACTTGACACACGCCCTCTTCAGAGACGGAGTTATAATTAAACCCAGGAAAACTCTGACAGCTGGAGCCCGCCGGCCTTGAGTTGAGTATTTGTTCTTGCAAAAGCCCACAGCGACAGCTTATGTCGCTGCCACATGCATGGCCAGTTAGGGTGATCATAAAATGTTTGTTCTCTCTGCAGCGTATTTTGCTCAGGGAAAATGAAAGCCCCCCAGCAAAGTGGAGTTGCTTTGAATACAGATTTAAGCATTTTCTTACCAGACTGAGTCCCACTTGTTCCCCGGCAGGACTAAAGGTTAGTTTGGTATTGTGCCAACAAACAAGAAGCCACAACCGAGTAGTTAAGAACAGGTAAACACAAATGCTCGGGAGAGGGCGGGCGTCCGGGATGCCAGCACGGAGCTCAGCTTTAACAGCTTCATCAAAGGGAATGTGTTAAATGCTCATTAACTAAATTTACAAATGATCCCCAACGGGGAGGTGTTGCAGACGACAGAGGAATGCACACGTGCGCATGCACACACACACACTAATTACATGCACACATGCACACAAAGCAGGAAATGAAGGAACGTTCCGCTTGAAAAACAGACCCAAGATAAAATAATTTTAAATACAGACATTCAGAGAAAGCATTAACACTGATTGAATACAGATTTAAGGCAACAACTCCAGAATAGCAAGCCATCTTTCTAATGACTGTTACGGGGCACTGCAGGGGGCAGGAGGAGAGACTGTCCTGATGGTGGCAGGGGGTGTGCACACCCCAAAGGATCCTGGCAAAGATCTGAAACACAACCAGAAAGAAAGGGGGTAGCGCTGGACACCAACAGAGATGAGAATAGTGATCAGAGAACACCTGATAGTAACAGGCTAGCAGATCCTAAATATTTGTTCTTAACCCCCGAATTTTTCAGGGCTTCAGAAGCCCTTGACCCAGACCACAAATGAAGATTTTAGTAGTAGAGGAAGGATCACACTGGACCACATTGGCACCTTACAATCGCCCCACTGGTTCTTAAGAAGCAAAGAGAGACAGACTTCTTAGGGTATTGTTTTGGGCATTGCACAGCCACTTTGAGGAGAAAGGAGTGTGTTCTGGAGCTTCGGCCCATCCTGTTGGCCTCAGGGACTGGAGGCAAGGACAGCACCTGCACTCATGTCTCAGCCCTGAAATCTGACCCTTGGAACCCCCTGTGGGCTCTCAGGACAGCATGCTGCCTTTCACAGCACATGGGAAGAAGGCAGGTGGCATAGCTGACTGGGCAAGAGGACACCTGGGTTGCAGTTCTGCCTCTACTGTTAATCATTGGTGGGACCATGGGCAAGTCCTTGGATCTCTGTGGGTCTCAGTCTCCTAATAAGGTATTTCTTTTTTTTTCAGGTTCTTTTTAAAAAAAAATTAGATTTATTGTTTAAAGTATTACAAATGTCCCCCTTTTTCCCCCTATTGATCCCCTCCACTCTGCACCCCTCCCCCCAAGGCCTTCACCACATTGTCTGTATCTATGGGTTATGCATATATGCATATAAGTTCTTAGGTTAATCTCTCCCCACAAACCCACCCACCCACCCGCCCCTGCCTTTCCTCTGAGATTCGTCAGTCTGTTCCATGCTTCTATATCTCTGGGTCTATTTTGTTCATTGGTTTATTTTGTTCATTAGATTCCACATATGAGTAAGATAATGTGACACTTGTCTTTCTCTGACTGGCTTATTTCACTTAGCGTAATACTCTCCAGGTCCCACCATGCTGTCTCAAAGGGTAAAGGATCCTTCGTTTCTACAGCTGCATAGTATTCCATTGTGTAAATGTCCATGAAGGTACTTGATATGATCTCAGTCTTCTTGAACTTGTAGAGCCTCGTTTTGTGTTCTCACATGTAGTCTGTCTTTGAGAATGTTCCATGTGCACTTGAGGAGAATGTATATTCTACAGCTTTGGGGTAAAATGTTCTGTAAATGTCGATTAAATCCATCTTATCTAGTGTGTCATTTAGAATCACTGTTTCCTTTTTGTCTGGAAGATCTACCCGGTAGTCAGAGGGGGGTTAAGATTGGTATTTTTTAATGAAGGATCCATGAACTGGCTTTGGGGAGGTCTCAAAGCCCTTGATGTTTGTGAACATTTTATGTGAATGTGCAAATGTGCACTTTTAGAAGAAGGACCTATTCTTTAGGAGAGAATCACATGTTTAAAAGATGTTCCTGATGCAAGAAAGTGAACCACCATTGACTAGCACTAGATTATTGCTAAGGTTTCTTCTAGAGCTAACCTTCAATCTCTCACCCATATAAGCACCCAGATGTTCAGGTAGAGAAAGAATCTGAGGCACCTGCTCCTCATGGGCCACCAAACCCGTAATCCGGAATCTGACCACCTTCATTAGGTGTGTTTGGACTGAAACCTGTTGGAGCCTCTTTGCTCAGTTGGTTAGAACATAAGAAAAGTAAGCTCAGGATTGTTGGTAAGACACATGCTTAGATCATTTCACTTTTCAGTTGAAAAGTAAAGAAATTGGGAAAAAAACTTCTGCTGGAATTACCTGTATGATACCCTACTCAAACATCTCGGAACCCAAGGGAAATGATGGAAAAGAGAGAAATACATAGTTCTCAACTGCTTTTGGAAAAATAACAAGTGTAATGTCAACACCACACCCTCAGCAAGACCTTGGGAGCTGGCTTTCCTCGGGACCCCAAATACCCAGACACCACACTATAAAGTAGTATCATATACCCAGTAGGGTCCTAGGTGCTCATCTCACTTAACCCACGCCACAGCTGTAGCAGGTGGATGCTATCAGCTTCATTTTCATTTTCCAGGGACTTTAGAAATGGTTAGGCAACTTTCTAAGGCCGCAGAGGGCAAGTGCTGGAGGCCGGATTCAAGTGCAGGCTGCCCTACCCAGGGCCTGGCTACCTGCTCAATGATTGTGTCTGATTCCTATGAGGGGACGGGGAGGCAGGAAGGCTGGTGGGGGTGGGAAGGAGGTAGCATCACGTATGCTCAGCATGAGCGAATGTCCTTTCTCCTATGGGAATCCCGTAAATACAATATAGATCAGATACAAAGCAGCTCGACTTTTATCTCCTATTTCCTCAGAAAATTATCTAGGACAGTATGGTTCAGGCCAAACAAGTCAATCTCTCTCTTCCCCTTTCCTCCCTCCCTCTCCCGCTCCCCTCTATCTCTCAATCTCCCCCTTCCCCATCTCCCTCTTCTTCTATCTCCCTCTGCTTCTCTCTTATTCTTTAACAAAAAGACCCTATATCCCTGAAGTTGTGCTCTTTAAAAAATGTGTGACAATACAAATTCAAAACAACAGGTAATTCTGAAGGTGAGGGAGGGAGATGTGATAGGAGAGAGGTAGAGAGTGGCTTTCGATGTAGAAATAATATGCTTTCTTAAGCTGGACTATGGACATGCACTTGTGGGTTTATACATTCTTATCTAGGAAATCTGAGTATTATTAAACACTGAACAAAAATTTTCACAATCTGTCCAAAAAAATATTTACTTAGCCTTAAAAATGCTCATACCACTTGCCTAAGCAGCTCCATTCCTGGGAATCTGTTCTGAGGAAATCATCTGAAATGAGGACAGATTTATATGCCAAGAGTTCATCACAACATTTATTTCTAATTCGAAAATCTTGAAATAATTTTAAAAGCCTAACAAAGAAGAATGATTGGGCAAATTATGCCACCTCGTGAGCTGGAGTATTACACAGTCTTCAAAAACCGATGCTTATAAAGAGTTTTAATAGTATGAGGAAATGCATTTGATGGCATTTTAAGTGGAAAAATAGGATATGAAATTGTGCACAAAATAAAATTTCAAAGCTCTGAAAAAGGCTGGAAAAAAAGACTGAAAGAAAACATGGCAAACAGTGGGCACCTCTGTGTTGTACAATCATAGACTTTTTGTAGCTGTTTCCCAGTTTTAATTTTATACAATTGAGCATATATTACTTTTATATAATGGGAAAATAATAAAAAATAGTCTGCCTATTCATTCTTGTCATCAAGAATCTGGTAGGTTCCTAGACTTGCAACCTGGATGACTCTTGTCCCTTGGCCTGAGTAGATACTGCTGTTGACAGACTCTGTAGCCAACCCAGAGGGTTACTGGGCATTTTGGAGTCTGTGGGTCAGGCCAGTACCCACTGTTTATTGCACTTTAAGGAAATGTGCAGAGAGGATAATGCCTGCTCCAAACAATTCAGTGTTTCCTGTGTTGTCTGATCTATTCCAAGACTAGATGCAGATGAGGAAGGCCCAGTATGAGACCCAGGTGGATACACGTGCTTCTGACCAGGTAGGGAAGAACTGTGATTGTGTGAGGCAACGATGTGAGTGTGTACAAATGTGCATGTGAGCACACACTCACCCCCCCGCCTCCCCACTGTGGCCCTGTCTACATTCCACCGGGCCTGAGCTCCACGGGAGGAAGGTATGTGGCAGGAGTCCAGGGGCCCTCTGTGGCAGCTGTCACTGGGCCCAGGGGCTGCAGGACAGCAGCCACAGCTGCCGGCGGGGTGGGAGCGAGGAGGAGGAAGATGCTGTTCTGCAATCATCTCTTTCTTCCAAATGTCCCCTCATGGTTATTCAGCCCAGTCAGCCCTGCAGGAGGAAAGTACTGGACTAGTCTAACCACTGCCGATGTCTCAGGCGGACAGGGAGCCTGGGCTTAGCTGCAAGCACATGGAGCCTTGCGGAGTGTGGGCCCGGGTGACGATGGGAAGCCGTTGGTCTGGATCTTTTTGGGTGTCCTTCTTGGGATACATGTGTGTCCTTCCCTGACTCCTGGTGTTCTCTCTCTGGATACACCCCTAGCTGTGTCCTCTCTGCAGAAAAACGAGCTGTGATTCGAAGCCGGGGCTGCACAATGTTCTAGGGACAGGGAGAGGTGAGCTGGGGAGAGGCCCGGGCTTGGGCTGCAGACTGCGGAGAGGGCACCCAGGGGAAAGGCCCACAGCCCACCCTCACCAGTCTTCACTAAACACCTTTAAGTATATATATTATATGTCTTCACGTGTGTATTTAAAGATACATACTTAAAGCATATAAAATATGTGTTTATATATTTAAAACATATTTAAAGGTATTTGTATATGTTTGATATATATCTTTATATATTTTAAAATATATATTTAAAGATGTTTGAATTGGGGTGGTGAATATAAAATATAACATACAGATAATATATTATAGAACTGTACACCTGAAACTTATATAATTTCATTAACCAATGTCACCCTGATAAGTTCAATAAAATTTAAAAAGAAAGACATTTGAAATATATGTATATCAAAGTTTGATATACCTATAGTTGATAAAAAGTGTATCTATAGCTCTATGCTTTTTTTCAATCCTTACCCAAGGACATGCCCACTGATTTTTTTTTTGAGAGGGAGAGAGAGACACTGATGTGAGAGAGAACATCAACTGGTTGCCTTCTGCACGTGCCCTGACCGAGAATCAAACCCGCAACCTTTCAGCTCCAGGACTTGCTCCCCTCCCTCCCCCACCGTGGCTTCCTCTTCAGCCTCCTCTGAGGGAACCCCTCTCAGCTCCTGCAGTGACCTGGCTTGTGTCCGGCACTGTCCTCATTTCTGAGCCATGTGCTTAGCCTGCTGTTCTTGTTTTCTTCCCCCCGTTACGGACACGCAGCCGGTGCTAGCTTTGTACCAGGCAAGACGCGGCCTCGCCGCTCCACCCCGCCCCTCCCCGCTTTTCCTCCTCTTACCCCTCAGTGCAGTGGTCATGTTAGCTCAGCCCCCCGAGAAGCAGGACCCAAGGCAGAATCAGAGATGCCCAGGATCTGCTGGGGCAGGTCCCCGGGAAGGACAAGGGGCAGCTCCAGGGCGGATAAGACATGAAGAAGGGGGGCCGGGAAGGAAGGTGGGGTCGGAAGAGCCTTAGGCTGCAGGACAGTTCTGAGAAGGTCAGGGCCAGGCTGGTGAAGGGACCCAGAGTAAAGACTGCCTGTGGGAGAAGTCCTGAAGGCCTGCTCTAGGCCCCTCGTGGAGCTCGGTCACTGGCTGGGAGTCTCAGAGTGCCACCCTTCCCCGTGAAGACAGTGGTGGTTCCCCAAGGGGGATACACTTGGAGAGGGCACTCAAGGCAAGTTGTTCTTTGAAGGGAGGGCTGAGTTGTGCATTTCCATGGCCACCATATTCATACTCTAATTTATGGTTCTATTAGTGCTCAGTGCTTCCACCGTTGGGACTAAGTACATCTTGCCCACAGCTGAGTCAGACTGTGGCCCTCAATCACATTTCTTTCTCATTAATTATTGGTCCTTCCTTAGAGTTTTCTTTTTCAATTTGCTTCCTTTTCTGTGTGCTTGCCCATTCTGCTCCAGACTTTCTGACAGGATGGGAAACACCCTGCAATACTGTAGAACCCACCCGCATATCGATCAATTTCATTTCTTTTTTTGCAGCTGTTCCATCTGGAGCCCCACTCCGGGTTGGCTGTGCCTTGCTTACCCCCTCATTTTGGTGGAGCACATCCTTCCAGAGCTTGCTGAGAAGGGGTGTAAGAGATGTACACGTTTTAATCCCTTACATACTTGTAGTCCACACTTGGTGTTTTCCAGGTCAGATATCATTTGCACCTCAGAATTTGGAAGTTATTGCTTCCTGGCTTCTAGTGTTCCCACTGAGAAGTCAGTGCACCCAGATTCCAGTTGCTTTATGTGACCTTTCTTTCATTCTGGCAGCTTTTAGGATATTCTATTCAGTTCAGCATCCTGAAGTTTCACAGCCATGTCCCTATTCTCTACGCTGGCGCTAGGTGGGTCTTTCTAATCAGGAAACTCATGTCTTTCACTTCTGGGAAATTTTTGTATTATTTCATTGATTTCTTCCATTTTGTTTTTTCAGCCTTTTCTTTCTAGAACTTTTATTATTTAGATATTTAACATACTGGATTGGTCATCTAATTTCCAGAGAGCACCCGACTCTGTCCTGTTTCCTATTTGGTTCTGACAGATTTCCTTAACTGTATTTTCTAAGCCTTCTATAGAGTGTTTTTATTATCAGGACATTCCTTTTTTACTGTATGCTTTTGGTTTTGTTTCCCTAGCTTTGCAAAGAATACTCATTGTTTATTTTGGATGTAATTCTGTCCCCCGAATTGTCTCTGTTACCTCCGCGTTTATTGTCCCCACTCTTCTGTTTCATGTCCACAGCCTTCTCCTACCGTCTGATGATCCTTTGTTCCTACTTAAGACAGAAGCACCAGCAATCAGATTGCAAGCCCTGTGTTGCAGGGCTTTTTGTAGGCCTCACTGTGATTGATCTGGTAGTGGGCTCACATTCTTGTAGGGGATCCTCACATGTCAGTATTTGCAGATCCTCACTGTCTGGCAGGTTTTTTTCAGCACAGAGGAATCCTCCCATCTCTTCTTTGTGATGGTGGCTGCATGGGGAGAGGCTCTGTAAAACCCTAACTGCCAGCATTTGGGGGCTTGAATTTGGGAAGGGAACTGGGAAGTCTTGCCTTTCACTATGCAGATTTTCACTTAGTTTCCCTGACTTCCGGGTAGCTCTGGAACCGCTTCCTCAGCTGTTTCCGAGACCAGAGCATTTCTGGTTCAGCTTCTCCAGCCTTCTGCAATGATGGGAAGCAACTAGCTCAGCTTCTTGGCTGCCCAGACAGGCCTGGGGGTGGAGAGTGAGGGGAAACCTGGAGATCTGATTACTCCTATATAGACTTTCAAACAATCCTGCTGTGTTCAGCCCTTCCCTGCCCCCTGGCCTTGTAGGGGGTGGAGTACCCTATCTCCTTTCCTGAAACTTTCCTAGGGTGAGTCACTCCAATGAGCTTGTTCTTATGGGTAGTCTCCAGACTCCACACCCCGTGTAATTAATTTTCACTTTTCCCCATTGTAGACTAATTCAGTTGTAACTGTTTCCCAACAATCTTCAAACTTCCCAACTTTTTTTGGCATTTCTCATTTCCGTTGCCCACTCATCCACTCATACATCCCCCACTCCAATCATTATTGCTCTTGCAGTTTTATTTTTGCTCTTGCAGTTCCATTTCACTGGGGGTTGAGCGGGGAGTGAGGAAAAAGAGCACATGTTCAATCTGCTACGTATAGTGAGACGTCACACGTCTATGCTCTACTCACTTTCAACACTCTACTGGTCAACACGCTACCTCCAAAATTGTTGAAAAAGTACCTCTTTTGTAGAACGGGCTCAGAGGAAGCAACTACTGCTCATCTCTTCTTATTCCAAGACATTCTTCTTCTCTGAACCTCTTTTGATCTATTTCTTCATTGAGGTAATAAAGGGTTACCATTTATTGAGGACCTACTAGGTGTCAGATACTGTGCTTTACACTCAATGAGGCTCATTTCACCTTCACAGAATTTCTGCAAGGTAGGGATTATTATACCCATTTTACAGACAAGGACTGTGGCTCAGAAAATTTTCCCAGGAAATTCAGCTGGCAAGACGTGGAGCCTGGACTCAAGTGGGCATCAGTTTGATTTCCAACTGGCTGTTCTTTCCAGGGCCTTTGCTGTCCACCCTGAGGAGGTGTTCAGTGCTAGGTGACTGTAGGGCTTGCACAGCCAGTGCCTTGTGGGAGAATGTAAATTCCATGAAGGCAGAGCCCTCATCTGTCCTGTTCACTTTCATCTCCTAAGCACAAGAACAATACTCACTGCACTGAAAATATACAATCAGTGGTTAGAGCGCTGATTGGACCTTTCAGACTGAAAGGTCCCGGGTTTGATTCCTGCCAAGGGCACGTACCTCAGTTGCAGGCTCGATCCCTAGCCTTGGTCAGGGCGCATGCGGGAGGCAACCAATTGATGTGTCTTTCTCACATCGATGTTTCTCTCTCTCTTCCTCTCCTACTCTCTCTGAAAAGCAATGTAACAAATAAATAAAATTTAAAAAAAGAATTAATGCCTGAATAAATAAACGTGATTTTATTTAATTCTTAGAGCAACTCAGTCACAACTCTGATATTACCTTTCTGCAAAAGGTTAGGAAACAAGTCTCAGAAACCAGGGACTTTAGTTTTCCAGGGGTTTCTTCTTTCCAGGAAGTGTTGTTTTCATGCAGTGTGTGAAATAACCTATGAGAAGGCACAACTAGGGCAAAAGGAGAGAGCGGAGTTGGCTCGGCTAAGTTAGCGCAGAATTATTTAGCATTCATTCAACAACATATTAGTGAGTGTCCACTATGTGCTACTGTTGGATGGGGAGATTTATATTCATTAAATCTCATCTCACAATAGCACAGCTAGGGAGCTAGTTGGACCAAAACCAGTTTTTTAAAAATATCCATTTGCCCAGTGAAGAGTTTGCTTAAAATTCAACCTCTGTTTAAGAATTTGGACTTCATTTTAGTGCCCTATATTTTGTTGGCATTTTGGAACAGTTTAATAATTAAAAAAAAAAACTTTCTTTAAGAGCACATCTAACTCAATTTTGTATTTCTATTAGGTATTTATTGAACTTGCGGGATTTTTTTTTTCTTTTAATGATGCGATTGTTTTGGATACTTGAAAAGGCCTTTTTCTATTTGACCTACTTTTGGATAGTTAAGCTCTTTTTAGTCAGTCTATGTAAAGCCTTTTATTCTGAGTTTAAATGAAATTAAAATTTAATTTAATTTAATGTTTGTTTCCAGGACACCTGAACAGATGCAAAAATGCTCCAAAGGGGACTGAATTTTACATGAACGGGTTTTTGGGTAAGATGTTCTCCAGCCAGGCTGTAATGAGAAAGAGGCGGAGGCAAAGACCTAGGCAACCCAATCACCACCCATCTCCCTCTTTTCTTTCCTCTCTCTCCACTGCCTCCAAGGAGGGAACTAGGGCCCCTCCTGGCTCCTCAATTTTATGACTCCTGGCGTCAAATGCTATTTTTCCTGTTCTCTAGGTGGGTCACTGAGTGGATGTACTGTAGGCAGACAAAACTTCTAGCAACCTCTCCAACAAGCCTACCTACTTCTTCATTCAAAAGCCATGCCCTTGAATATCAGTGGGCCGTGTGCATGGCTTAAAATAGTAATGACTAAAATAGCCAGAGAGTAAGATAACTGTAGCCCTTGCTGAGTGATTGTGTTAATCATAGAAGTGCTCATAATAATTCAAACAGGTAGAAAAGGGGAGAATTCACATTCTTTCTAGCAGCTTAGCACATCCTCAGATCAGAATTTGTGAAATGTGTTAAATGTGCCAACTATTTAAACAAGTCTCTCTTTTCTGATAGGAGAAAATGTAACTAATTACTTAGAGCAATTCAAGGGAGGGGTATAGCTCAGGGGTGGCGTAAGGGTAGCTATTTTAGAACACACAGACCTGTCAGATCCCATCTAGGAGCATATGAAGAGTGCTCAGCCTGTATAGTTTTTGCTTTTTTAAAAAAGGTAAATAATATGATTCTTTTAAAAAAAAACAAGTACAACTGCCTCTAGTTTCATATTTAGAAAATGATTGGAGTGTCAACATAATGTCTACAGACTTTCAGAAAGAACTTTCTTAGAATTCCATGGACTTTATCTGGAACCAAGAATGATGTTCTAATGTCCCCGCAGTGCTATGTGGGCAGCTAAGGTCTCTGGCCCCCGACCCGCGTCTGTCCCCAGAGACGCTGACTAGTGACCCTGAGGCTGACTTTCCCTGAACACTTCCAGCATGGGCAGCTGGCTGGTTTGGATATAATGACCCAATGTCCCTCCATGCCATTAAAGTCTACCATTCTAACTTCTTAGGTGTTAAAACTGTATTTTGTGAAGTAAATCCATAGGGATGGCCACCAACGTGGCCTTTACAGTGCTGTGGGGATATCCGCATCAGCAGCAAGGACATTCCTGTGTGACATGTGCAGACCCTGGGGCCAGACTGTGGGGTTCAAACCCTGGCTCCCACACATCCCAGCCATGTGACGAGTTGTGTGCCCTCTTTCCCTGTCAGTAAAATAAAGATTTTATGTATCTACTATACAGGACTGTTGTGAAAATAAAATGAGTTAGTATGTGGAAAGAGCTTAGAACAGTGCCCGGTACTTGGTAAGTGGGATATTAACTGTCAGTTAGAAATGTATTGCTATCATAATTACTTATATGAAGTGCTTGAAATTACATAAGGCACTTTTTGGGTTACAAATGCATAGAAATGCACTTGCAAATATATATACATATATGTGTAAGTTAATAGTTGCTTCTTTTATAATCTTGGAAATGCATTTCCCAACAATGTGGGTTCTCTTCTCTCCCTTCCCTTTGCCACTACCAGCCACCAAACAGCTTTCTCATTCCCGCGCCCCCCACCTTTTTTGCGTGTCCAGAGTTCCCTCTTCCTCTGTCACAGCTCGCTTAATTCTACGTTGGAAAATTTGTTTATTACATATACTAACAAATCTCTGGAATCCTCTTCTTTTCTTTTACACTTCCAAGTTTATTTTACTTTATTTTTCATCACTCACGCAATATTGGAAGTGGCCGATAAAAGATAATCCGTACATTGAATGAACAAACTGAACTACCAAGCAAAATAGAGTCAGACTCATAGATAGAGAGCAGGCAGACAGCTCTGGCGTGTGTGGTGGGTGTTGGGGTGTGTGGAGGGACTGAGAAAAAAAGAGAGAGAACTCATGGACACGGACAACATTGTGGTGACTGCAGGGGTGGGGGTGGGGTAAAAGAGGGCACAAGGGAATAAATGGTGATGCAAAAATGGTCAGCCCTGCTGTTGACGTGCTGCGTCAAAGTGAAGGCATCAGTTGCAACGGGAGAGAGTCCAAGGCTGGACAGAAGGGGCCCAGCTTCCTCTGGTCTCGAAGTTCTACGTCTGGCATTTCAGATTTAGATTCATATTTTACTATCACCTATTTTCCACGTTGTATGGATTAAGCACCAGGTTGGATCTTTACATGGATTATCATTTTGTCCTTACAATTCCTCAAATATGTGTAACTCCCATCTTACAGAAGGAGAAAAGCAAAATAGGGAGGTAAGTAACTTTCCCATGACCATATCACTAGAAAGTAGGGAGGCAGAGTTAAAACCCAGATGTTCTTACTCCAAACTCAATTCTCTTCCCACTACTCATAATCCTACCCTCACATAACAATAGAAGCAATAAAAATGGTCAAATTCCATCAATAGCATGCCCTTAAAACTCCCCTTCAGAATTCCATAGAAATTTCTACATAGCTCTTCACCATTCTGTAAATAAACCAACTCTTTTCCCAGCAATCACTCACTCGCTCACTCACTTACTCCATCCACCCACCCACCCAACCCACCCATCTATCCATCCATCCATTCATTGATCTAGCCATTCAATCACATATTCATCTATTCAAAGACATACATCTAATCACCTATCCAGCCATTCTTTTATTAATTATTTACTATGTTTCAGGCATTGTAATAAGTTCTGAGGAAATCCTTCTCTTTAAGGAGTTCTCAGTCTAGGAAAGGGGACAACATGTAAATAAGAAATTATAATATAATATGTTGAACAATATACATAGTGGTACTTATAAGATGTTGTAGACATGCAGGAGAGGTAGGGAGGAAAATTCTAATTTTCCTTAGGGAAAAATTTTAAACTAGGGCACCTGGCACTGTAGAAGGTCAGTGAGGAAACCACCTGAAGTTGTGTGCAAAATTTTCTTAGAGGGGTTTTTGTGGCCAAGGGAGAAGAGAGGTGGGAGTTTGAGGCATCACAGAGGAGTTTTAACTGTGTTCATGTTTGAACTGATGAAGAGCTCACCAGGAGTCAGAAGCAGAGGGAGACATTCTAGGCAGAAGAATCCACAAGGAGAAGAGCACATGTAAGTAATTTGCTAGGACGCCAACCTGGGTACCTTCTGAGAGAGAGGCAGGAGACAAAGCTCCTAGGATGGGTGGCTAGAGCTCAGATCCAGAAAGGAATGGTGTGCGAGGCCAAAAATAACTTCTCGAGGATACTGAAAACGCTCTTAAAGGCAGAATTACAGTTCACTGTCCAA
Source organism: Miniopterus natalensis (assembly GCF_054644295.1). NCBI lineage: Eukaryota > Metazoa > Chordata > Mammalia > Chiroptera > Miniopteridae > Miniopterus > Miniopterus natalensis. The sequence goes on along the minus strand of NC_142085.1, from coordinate 81,258,039 downwards.
TTTATTCTCCAGTGAGTGCGGTTAAACAAAATGATAGCAGTTCTTCCTGTCCACTTCCAGAAACTTGCCACACATTCTCTATATTTGCAGATAAATTTGCATTCAGGAATTGAGCTGGGAGCCTAAGCTTGTTTCTGAGGGACAGTGTGTTCCGAATCCCAAACAATGGCTTACAAAGCCCTCGGAGAGCAATAGGCTCTGAATTGGCACCGGGGCAGAGCCCCTCGGGGACATGCCTCATGTTTGAAATGGGGCAGGGAAAGAGGGGATGTCCTAAATGAAGACTCGCTTATTTTATTACTGACATGTGCAGAGAGCTATTTGGAGGTGGATTTTATTTGGGGAAATAATAGTTAAATTTATGATATAGGTTTCCTCCTGGAAATCTCTGCAACACTGCTTTTATTTTCTTCCCACACCTCTGCGGTTGAGATTAAGAAGGTCAGTTAAATTAAGACATTTGCACACTCATCTCCCAGAGAGGAAGCTGGCTGGAACGGGAACTGTTTCCATAGATTTGCAGGCTCACTCGCCAGCCTCCTTAGTTAGGACAGAAGCGACGTTTCTAAGAGTGATAATTCCCCCTTCTGTCTGAGTTGATCAATACATCATTTTGCATCCTCCAGCACAAAACCCCAAATGTGCTTCCTTTTCTAAAAGGAAGCCTCTGTCTTGCTGGGATTAAGAGGGCACAGTCCCATGGCACAGTTTGCAGTCAATTTTTGGCATCTGAAAAACCTTCCTTCTTTCAAGAACTGTGGGCAACCAGTCAAGAGGGAACAGTGTTTTGGCTTTTGGACTGAGAATCTTACCTGCCAACTGGGCTGCCCTGAACGTATTGTTTCTGGAACCAGGGGGAGCACACGCAACAAGAACGCACAGTTTTGATGAGCGCAGCTGCTCCGAGCCGGAGGGGGGCGGCCAGCTGCCTTCGCTCCCTTTCTCGGGGACCCGTGTCCCTCTGCCCCCAGCACGGTCTGGAGACTGCGACCACTCAAGACTCCTCTTTCAGACTGATTTACCTCATTAACACCATAACCACGGAATCACGCGTTTCCACACAGTTGCCCCGACTGGCACTTTCCTCTCAATTACCCATCACTCTCCATTCTCACTCTGGGCGTGAACCTCAGCGAGAAAGTGAGTGGAAACTGACGCAACAGGCGCTCGCTCGCTCCACATGTTCAGACAGACGTTTCTTCTAGGATCCTGTCTCCTAATTCTATTTTCATTCAACAAGTATTTACTGGGTATCAACTGTCCTCAGCTTCTCAGAGAAGATGGTGAGCAGAACAGGCTTCTGGAAGTAACCCCGAAAGGCCTCCACTCACTAAAGCCAAGTCCAGAAGGGAACCAGGAGCCAGAAGGGCCGGGGAGCGAGGCTGTGGGCTCAGCATCCACGCCTCAAGCTGCTGGACCTCAGACCCTGGTTCATAACCGCTGTGCCCGTCTCTTTCATCTGATCATTTTAGATGAACGAATCTGATGTCCCTCCCAATAAAAAAGAAGGTAAGTTTTCACTCTAGAATGTAACTCCTTCAACGGAGGAGACAGAACAAAGTTGTTCAACAAGCAGAGAGGAAACCTTCAGTAGGCTATTAAATGCTAAATAGTTCATCAGAGGGTCCCGGTCCCCGGAGGCTTACAATATGAAGCCACAGTTATATCCTTCGTTCTCAGCATGTGCAGAAATATTTTCAAATAACTTCCCAGATAAGCAGAGATGGAAACGCTCTGGCTTCGTAACAGTAAAAACTTTTCTTGGCTTACAAATCGTTTCAGAGTTTTGGCGGGGGGGGGGGAACTTTTATATAAATATCTACACAATTATGTGACTATATCGTATATAAATGATAAGTCACGGAAACGGCAAAATCCGGCTGAGAAATTTTAAAGCAGCGGAGGCTCCCTAACCTCTCGGAATCTTGATCAATTCATTGGCAGCACCCGAAAGCCCTGAGGCTGGCAGTTACTCCTACCTGTTAACCACAATCGTTCTCTCCCGAATATTCCTGCCTGAAGGGCAGAAGGACATTTCCTTGCAGAAAAACAGTCTTAAAAACCCGAGAAGGAACAGCCTACATACCCCGCGGTCCTGATCCTCCATGAAGGGGCTGCCGCGCTGCTATCAGGCCATATGTTCGAATGTTCTCCGACTTCCTCTCTGACTCACATCGAATGAGTCCGCAGCGCTGATGTAAGGCTCTTAATGGGAATCTGTTTTCAATTCAGGGCAGATGTGGGACACTCTTGTAGCCCTAGGGATTATCAACTTTAAAACAAATCGCCTTCAGGATGATAAGTCCAGAGGCAGTAACTGCTTCCTGGGGCCTGCTTGGGGTTTCTTCCAAATGCTTAACATATAACACAGTAACTATGTCACAAAAGCAGACTTTGCTCTTGAGGTTCTCAGGCTCTCAAACGCAGCTTGCAAATCCTCCGCAGAAACAAAGCTTGTAAATCCATCTCAGAGTGTTTGCATAGAAATTCAGATGTTTTTAGTAACATACAAAAGTGGTCACAATGTCCCTGGCTCCTGCCCCCCACAGAACTCTCTTAGCGCTGTGTTTGGAGCATTGAATATAGTTTTTCCACAAATTGAAATTGAATTGTTCTGGTTCAGAGTTTTCTTGGCTCAAGGAAAGGAAGGGGAGGACTATTCCAAGACATCCGCAGAGAAACATCCAGAAATCAACTTAACACAATAAGTTTAATGTTCCAGAATTAGCATTCACTGGGCACAAACAGCCTGTATCTTGGAGTACCTGTGAGACCACTCTATAGGGCTGGCTCACTGGCCAGGATGTTAGACCCCCAAAAGCATAGCTGGGGTTTAATACAGTTTAACCCAATTTAATAACACCGAAAAGAGGTTTGAGAAGCCACTAACTTGTAAGAAATCTAAAGGAAAAAAATGTAAGATTTTTAAATAAAACTTTCCTTTTAATTAAAATTTCTTACATAGAACTTTAAAATATTAAAAGGTAGTGTGCATGGCATTTCCCTATAAAGCTCACACAGGTAAGTTTAGGTATAAGTAACCTTAGTAAAGAGTCATAGAATAGTCACATTAAATTATATATAGGGTGTCACCAAAATGTATACACACACTTTGAATAATTATAAAGTGTTTATTAAAATACATTTCATTTTAAAAATTGGGCTATCAGCTGTTAAAGTGTGTATACATTTTTTTGGGGACACCCTCCACTTAGAAAACACAGTCAATTCTTTAAAATTAATATTAGAATAAAAAAATAAAATTAATATTAGAAATGTGATGTAACAGTGCTACATGGCATGGGAAAGCATTAAGTCACCCACCAAAGAATGCTAGGGCTTCTGCTTCTTTTATCTTCATGCAGAAGCCAGATTAAACTTCAGTACTTACAACTGTGCTCTATAACCACCAGCAGCATTATTAAGAGCTGTGGATGGGACAAAAAGGGATCTCTCTATCCCCAGATCTCTTTAACTTAGTGGCTCTGGGTAAGCCACTGCCCAGGCCACAGTGTCTTTATATGTAGAGTAGCTGAATTTGGTAGGTGATTTCTAAAACCCAAACCTCAAATATCAGTTATGGTGCTTTGACCAAGACCTGGTAGAACAGAAGGTAAAGGCCCTTCCTCTCTTTTGTTTTCAGGAGTAATCAGTAACTGCCATTAGCTGGACATCTTAGACATTTCCCCCCCCACCTTAAAGCATATATTTTATAATTATGACTAATAAGCCAAGTTTTAGCTAAAACATTGGATCTGAAGGGTTAGAGTTAGGGAAACCTATTTTATACAAATTAGACATATATATTTGGTTTGATAGGCTTCTTGGGTAACAATCACCTAAGGCATACTCCATGTTTCTTATCCTGCTCAAAGGCATTAGTTAATGTATTTACTTAGCAAATTTATTAGGACTAGTTGAACTTTTTGAAAAAATTAAGTGGGGGTAAGGACAGTGAGATGCTGTCAGTGAGCAGTGGGCAATTTTGATAGATGGGGTCAGGTTGGGGATACTGGTGCAGAGGATAGTGGGGAAAGAGAATGGACTTAGGAGTGGGAAGGTCCAAATTCTGTTCCAGGGCTGCTAGCCTTGTTGTGGTCTTGGCCATCTCATTTCTCTTTTCTAGGCCTCTGTTTTCTCATCTATACCAGGAAGGTCTCTCTCCATCCTCTTACTTGCCCAACAATCAAAAGAGAAATTCTGCCCCATGGGATGTACTTTCTGTTTCAGAGTTGGACTCTCAGGAGCACTGAAGTCAAGACTCTACAATCAGCAGTTCAATGTATACCAGGTAACAGCCGTAGATCAGGCAAAGATCTACAGTTAACCTGTGATACGTTTTTTCAAATCTGTGGGAGATACCTACCAGCCTGCAGAAAAGAGCTCAGATAAACCAGTGAAGTACTATTACAAAGCCCACCATAATAACTAAGTTTTCCGCCACAAATCTATTTAAATTTCTCAGCTATGATTTGATAAAAATATAAACATTTAAAAAATGAATCGTGTGTAATACTGGTGCTGTGGGGTGAACTGTGTTCTCCTCTGAAATTCATATGTGGAAGTCCTAACCCCAGTGCCTCAGCATGTGATCTTATTTGGAGATAGATTTCTATAGAGGTAATTAAATTCAAATGAGGTCATTAGGGTGGGCACTAAACCAATATGACTGGTGTCTTTACAAAAATGGGAGCACCATGTGAATAGGAAGGCCGCCTCAAAGAGAGGCCTGGGACAGATCCTTCCTTTACAGCCCTCACAAGGAACTGACCCTGCCAACATCTTGTTTTTGGACTCCTAGACTCCGGAACTGTGAGGCAATGAATTTCTGTTATTGAAGCTGCCCTCTGGGTGTTTTGCTACAGCAGCCCTAGTGGACTAACCGAACTGGCATCCTCTGATCACTGACTGTGCATTACATCGTGCATCCTACTATGTGTCAAACACTCACATAAACAGGTCAAGGTGCGCTAGAGTTAAAGAACAGGAGAGCTGGCGGAAATGAGCATTGGAATGGGCTGACAATGGGGAAAAGCCACCAGGAGCAATAGTGTTCTGGTTTTAAAAAATTCCTACCATCTCTCTGTTCCCCCTGCTCCAACACACAATACAGAACACAAGTGATTCAACAAAACACAGGAAATCGAGAAAGAAAAACCTAAAGAAGCCAGGTGATGGGGAGGGCACACACCTGGGAATGCCCACTGCTCTCATTCAAGGTATCGTGTGTGTTCACCCACCATGAGAGTCGGGTTCAGCTCTGCTACCTGCCAGCTCCTCCCCGGGCATCCTGCTCCAAGCATTTACAACACACACAGAAGGATTTCCCCCCAAAATAAAAACAAATACAGAAATAATGTGTTATTTCATACCACAGAAAGTTAGGCTATACTGACTCTCTATCAAAACACTTTATCAAAAGTAAAATGAGATGCTAAGGAACAGACTTGGTGAACGCACATTAAAACAAGCACTTACTACACTGAGCAACTGATAAGAGTTTCCATAGATAAAATTCAAACCAGATCCAGCATCATTATCTGGCAAAGTTCGAAACGGAGCATGATTTACAAAGCCACTATGAAGGAAAATAGAAATGTTCTGAACCTATATATGTATGTATGTATTTTTAAAAAATATTTTTATTGATTTTGAGAGAGAGAGGAAGGAAGAGGGAGAGTGAAACAGCCATGTGAGAGCGGAACACTATCAGTTGGCCCCCGCCCCCCCGCCCCCCCCCCCCCCCCCGGGGACCAACCCTGCAGCCTGGGCAGGTACCCTGACTGCAGCCGAACCGGCGACCCTTCGGTGCACGGGATGGTTCTCAACCAACGGAGCCACACTGGCCAGGGTCGAACCTATGTATTTATTAAAATCAATTTCTATTATCTTTCTTCTTTACAAGCTTAGAATTAAACATAGTTTCTCAATACTGACAGTATTTACGACTCAAAACGCTGTTGAAGCAAAGACTGGACTCAAATAGTTCAGGAAATAGGCAGGAGGAAAGCTTTTAGAGTTAACTGCCCAGGTTGGCCCAGTGGATGTGGCCCCACAGGAAATGGAATTCTGCAGGATTGAACTTTTCAAAGACAATGTTAGCATGTTCGGTGGGAACTAACAGACAGGTGGTTCTGGCAGTTTGATGCTTTCAGAACAGTGAGGAGGAGTGGAAATGGCTGTCTCCATGCTCAACCAGAGTTGAGTCCAGACTTGCATCTTGGATGTTAGCAGTTAATGAACCCTTTCTTCCCTTTCAGATTTGCCACAGTTCATAGTAGCTTCTCTGTATGTTATTTACATTAAACCTGATTCTGCCTAAGTTTCCCATGAGAGCTAATAGTAAAAATGTAGACTTTATAGAGCTACGCAATATATCCTTTTGGAGAGGAATAAGTAAAAATTTAGTTGTCTGTCCCATTGTGTGCACCAGAGCTGAGTTTATTATTTTATTTCTCAACATTCAAACATTTATTCTGAAATGAAAGGATTCTTTTTTCGATGCATTTCTTGGCATTCCAAATTGTTTGATCAAGGAAAGTTTCAAAACATTGAAAGCTTTTCCATCAGTCAAGATTTCCTGAACTAGAAGGGGGCTGGGGATGACTCCTGCCCAAAGAGAAATTTCTAACACTTCTATTACTTATTGTTCACATAGTTAACACACGCTCACCTCTGTTCATGGGATCATAGATTCACATGGTTGAGACGTGAGTCAAGTGTGAAGACTTGAAAGAATATCCCTTCCAACGCTCAGACCATGATTCAACACTGTGTTTCTCATAATCTCCTGCTGAGAAGGGGCAGCAGAAGTGCTTGTTGAAAATACAGACTCCCAGCCTCTTCTCTCAGAAAGCTGATTCTGTAGGTAGGGGGGCCTCCCTATCATCAGGCGGGTTTGGGAAAGACTTTAGTCCCTTGACTCTTAACCTTGGCTGGATATTGGAACCACTTGGGATTCTGACTTTTTAGTCTGGGGTATGGCCTGAGCATCTGGAATTTTTAGAAACTTCCAGGCGACTCTAATGTGCAGCCAGGGTTGAAAGTCACTGACTTGATTGAAACAACAGTCTGTTAAGTGGGACGTGTGTGAAAGCAGTACCTAACATTCCCATTGAGATATTGAAAGTGCTTTTACATACATGAGTCTCATTTGGGTCCTTGACAACCTGTTGAGGGGGGGAAAGAGTGGGTATTATCTTTCTTTTATAGATAAGCCAACCCCAAAACTCAGAGAGGTGAAGTGGCCCGAGGGAGGTTGGACTCTAACCAGAATTATGGAATTGGTGGGATTTGTTTTAGTTACTCTGCTACATTTACATATGTTCTTTTGCTCCTTACTAGGTCTCCAGCTTTCACAGTCTCCCTATAAAAACAAAAAAAAGCAAACCATAACTTTTGGTTGCCTAGAGCTTCTTTTACATTGAAATTGTTATTAATACCAATAATAATACTAATAACAACCACAGCTTACATTGGGCACTGCTCGCCCATTATGGTAAGTGCTCTGCATACATTATCTTAATTGTCTCAAGGTAGGTTATATCCCCATTTTACTGGAGAGGAAACTGAGACTTAGAAAGTAACTTGCCAAAGGTCACATTCCTATGCAACACTCCTCTTATTCCATCTAAATCTCTTATTTTTCCTGCAGCAACCACATTTCAGTAAGTGGCGAGAGAAAGTATCAGATAAAGTAATTCAGAGAAAGTTATTATAACAATTACAGCTTTCCTGAATTGTACTGACACTTCTAATATGGGGATCGGACCTTTTAAGAAACTTCTAGAGCCAGCCATTCAAAAATATGAGTATCTAGCACTTGAGGAGTTCAACTGGAGAATCACAGGTTAATTCATAACTACCTGGTTTGTGTGTGCCTAAGGTTAATCCTGCTTTCCCAGACATAGTCACAGTGGACTGATTTGGCATCAGAAGGCTTGGGCCTGGATCCCGAATGCTTTTTATTAGCTGTGGGGTCTTGAGCCAGTCACATCCGGATGTGGCTTAATGTTTTGAGAGAATCCAGCCCAGTTGGAACATTAATCAATATCCTCATATCTATTTTTCTAAGGTTTCCAGAGTACTGAGCTTTTTTTTTCTGGCTATGTCCATTGTTGCTGCTGTTGTTCTCATAACCATTATTACTGTTACTATATAAATAAAATATATAGATATTAGACAATAAACTATAATTGTATTTTGTTTATTTGTATATTATATTATATTTATAAATAAAATGCTTAGTACAGTGCCTGGTATAGAGTAATCAAATAACTCTAGACATCATCACTGCCACCATTATCATCATTAAACTTATTATTTGCTAGATCATAATTAATCACCAATAGTGCAGGAAAAACATAAAAACATTAACAAGTGACACTGCCTTCACACTTACTCCTTCCCATGTACGGAATTTATTTTTATTTTTTCAGTGTCCAGAGCTCAAAGTAAATTAAGTCAAGAATCTGGTTCTTAGAAGTATAAGATCTGTTTAGTTATCTTAACTCTTTACAGAAATTAGGTACTATTTTATGATGCTATGAAGAGGGAGAAAGCTATAAAATAACAGCATTTACTTGTCCCTCCAATTTTGAAGATTGTTATCTGGTGTGAGAATCCTTCCTGCAAAGTGTGAGGTTATGTAGAGATTGAGGAGGAATTATTCTTTTATTTACGCTACAAAGAGATTAAAGCTACTACTGGGTCAACCAACAGAAGATTAAACGATGCATCATCTTGTATATATAAGTCTTGATTTATTTAACAAATATTAACTAAGCACTTACTATGGGCTAGACACTGGGAATCCAATGATGACAAAGGTCTCTACCTTCACGAAGCATACTTTTTAGATGGCACACAGACGAAGTATGAGTAAATGAACAGACTAGTAAAACAACAATTGTGCTAAGTTTCTAAAAAAACCCAAAAACCCAAAAGGGGTCTGAGATGAAGACTGTTGGGAGAGGTACCCACTTCAGACAGAGTAGTCAGGAGAAGTGACATTTAAGCTAGAAGAATATGAAGAGGCCAAGATATTCTAAGTGGGGTTGAAGAAAAGCATTACAGACAGTCTCTGTTTCTGAGATGGGGACACAGGTTGGTGCAATTGAGAAGCTGGAAAAAGTCAGGTATAATTGGAGTGTTTAGAGCATGGGAGAGGGGCTATGATATGAGGCCACAGGTTCTTCAGGGCCAGATCACACAGCCCTCTTGGGTGATGGTAAAGAGCATGGATTTTAAGCCCAATAGGAAGCCACTGAAGAATTTTAAGCAGGGAAGTAGCACAATCAGGTTCATGCCTTAACATAATTCCTATTGCGCGTGAAGAAAGGATATTGAAGACAGTGATGACCTTTCTCTTTCCAAGCAATACTTGTGAGAAAAGCAGAAATTACAAAGTAATCTGTGTATATTTTTAAAGCAATCTTCCACAGACATAATCCTCCATAGTTTTGAAGAAAAGTAGTTCGTCTACATTCTAAATATATACCTACACTACAGATATATAGGTCGTCAAGCTTTAACCTGCCGAGCTGAGGACAGGAATGGATTTCTCAACACTTTTTGTCAAAGTAAAAGATAACGAAGTCCTTTTAAATCACTGTCTGTGAAGGCCACGTCTTCGAGTCTTTCTTTCATCAGAGAAAGGGGATGTGTTGAAAGTGAGCAAGATCCAGCCAATGTGTGATCTCATTGAGTCCCAGGTGGAGCTCTAGGAATCGTGAGCTTTTGTTTATTGGTACCTGTCCAATAAACCAATAAACAAAACGCATAGGTGCACACCTAGAATAAGCGATTGGCATACAAATGTCACTTCCCTGCCCAATAGAACTCTTAGCATCCCTGATATACATAAAAGTTAAGACACTCAAATTGTCCCTGGGCCAGCTCAGAAACAGAGCCACCATCCTCAGACAGTCTTCTATTTCCATTGTCCAGACAGGGGCAGGAAAACAGTCACGCTCAGTACAACACAGTGTTGAACACGTACAGATGTGAACGTGTAACTTACACACTTTTACAGCTCCACAAGTCAAACTCTCTTTACCCCAAGATAGTTTTCTTTTCAGGTTTGGGTTCAATGCAAAACATATTTCTATGGCTGAGTTATGAACTCCCAAAACAGAGGCTTGTCATGGCAATGCAGACAGACGCCTGGCTGCAGCCGTGCTCCTGGGCACGGCCACAGTCATCAGTTTTAATGAGAGCTGTTAATATCACCTCCATCAGAATGGTTGCCCTGAGCTGACTTTCTGGGCTGTGCACAGGTGCTCTCGGCCAAAAATGTAATGCAGGTTATTACATTATCAACGAGGCACAGATGCGCTTTCTGTCGGAGCTCAGGGTGGTGTTCCTGCCAAGTGCATAACTCTTTCGGCGGGCCCAGGTCTGCTTGTATCAGAATGCTGTTCTAGCTCAGTGAACCTGAGAACTGCCTTCTGCTTCCCCAGGACACAGGTTTAGAAAATGTGCTTAAGAATGCAGGAAGGCTGGGCTCCCCAAAAGCAGGAACAGGCTTTTTAGGAACATGAAACTCATCCCACAACCTTCTGGGTTTTTTTTTTTTTCCCAGCGAAAGCATCAGCCACTGCACAGTCACTCACTGACTCAAGGTTTTTCTGGGGCACCTGCCCTGTGCCAGGTACCCCGAAGGAGTCAATGATTCTGCCAAAGAGTTTGTCCCCCGGCACCCTGCAATGATTTCTACTGGTTCTGATCTTTTCTCCCAACTTCTTCAGCATTGTCTCCCCAAATTCTTGTCTCCATGGTCTCTCCCTAAGGCGTTAGTCCTAACATCACAGCATTTTTCTGCAGTTGGATGTTTACCTGTTTTATGTCCCTGGGATCTCCTTTTTCCTAAGCTCGAACCAGCCATTCATTGAGCTTTTTGCTATTCGTCTTGTCCCTGGGACTCTGTGACTTGAAGTCTGATATTCCTTAACGTTGCCGCTGTGGGTTCTGCAGTTGGCCTACAGCCTACATGGGCACTGCCAGGCCAGTGTGGGTGCCTGGGCGCTGGGACCCGGCCATGGAAGGCCCTGGCCCTGCCTCTCTCTCGATGTGATGTCAGCCATCAGGGGTAGAACGTGGCTCAAGGGGGAAAACTGGTTCTCCTCCCCAAGACGGAGTGGGCTTCGAATTGACCTTGACTTTGAGAAGGATACTGCCTGGCTGTCCCCGAAAACTGCTCTTGTAGAGGAGTTAAATCACCCGTGAGAAAGGAGGTCAGCGCGCTGGCCGCAACGCAGCCTCCCTGCTCTCACTTCTGTTTTAAGCACAGAGACAAACAGGCACAAGTAAAACACAGGGAAGTGTGTGTGTGTGAAAGTGTGTTAGTGTGTATATGTGTATGAGTGTGTATGTGTGTGTGTGTGTATATGTGTATGAGTGTCAGTGTGTATGCATGTGTGTGTATGTGAGGGTGTGTGTGTATGTGAGGGTGTGTATGTGTGTAATATGTGTATGAGTATGTGTGTGTGTATGTGTATGCATGTGTGTGCATGTGTGTGAGGGCGTGTATGTGTGTGAGTGCATGTGTGGGTGTGAGTGTGCATCAGTGTGTGTGTGTATGTGTGTGAGGGTGTGTACGCGTGTATGACTATGTGTGTTGTGTGTATGTGTATGTATATGTTTGTACATGTGTGTGAGGGTGTGTAATGCGTGTGAGTGCATGTGAGCGTGTGTGTGTGTCTGTGTATGTGTGTGCATGTGTGTGAGGGTGTGTAATGTGTGTGAGTGCATGTGAGCGTGTGTGAGCGTGCGTGTGTGTCTGTGCATGTATGTGTGCGTGCATGTGTGTGCCTGGGTAAGTGTGCGGCGTTTCGTGGGCATCCGAGGGCGCCCAGCCGAGGAAAATGCGGGGAAAGCACGGACGCGGCAGAGTCGCTCAGTCCCCTGCCCTCCGCCTGCCTGTGCCCGGCTGCCAGCGCGGGCGACGGCGCTGGAGACACGCGGGGCTCCGCTGCCCGCGCTCCCACCGGCCCCCCCCGCCCCCCGCAGCCCCCCCCGCCCCCCCACCCCCTTTCCTTTGACCGATGGGGTGGCGGTGGCAGCGTGAGGGCTGGCTGGTGGCATCCACCCTGGTGTCCGCGCCGCCGCCCCTGGGCTGTGGCTGTTGCCGGGGTGCAGGGCCTTCAGGGCCGTCACTCCCGCCGCCCGCCCCGCGCCCGCGGTCCCCCAGCGGCGGCTTCCCCGCGCGGCGGCGGTTCCACGCGACCGGCCCCCTAGGGGCCCAATCTCTTGACGGGCCATTTGCTGCCGCCGCGCCACCTGCATCAGAAACCCTGCGCCACGCCCGTGAAACGCACCCAGTGCCCTCTGCCCGGGCTTAGCTGTCCCGGCGCGTGCGCCTCCGCCGGCTGGGACGCCGGGCCGCGTTTCCCCTCCGCGCCCGAGCCGGCCCGACGCCGCCCTTCCCGCGGCCCGCAGCGCAGGGTGCGCGTGGGAGGCAGCAGGGCCCGACGGGCCGACCGACGCAGACAGACGGCAGGCGTCAGACATGCCCCTGCCTCGGCGGCGGGGCGCAGCACCTCCCCATCCCCGCGCGCGATCGGGGCTTGGATGAAACAGACGGAAGCGGCCTCTGCCTGGGGACTGGCGGCCGCCTGCCTTCCACCGGCCGTCAGCGAGAAGTCCCGAGGCCTGCTTACCTCAACGCTGGAGGCTTTGGACGACACAAAGTTACCAAGCCCTTTCAGGGGCGTTACTAGTATGCAGACTTCAAACAAGGCACATCATAAACTGATGAATGTCATTGTACTTACATATCAAATGTACAGACTATATTCTGAAATTTGGGGGAAAGAGGGAGGCAACTATAAGATGGTTAATGTGATAGATTACGTGATATTTAAAAATAATAGATTCAAATAGGAATCCTTTCCAATGAGTATTTCACAGTTGAAAATTAAATTTCTTCAAATTTCGTGAAAATTGAAACATTATGAAAATGGCATTGTCCAATCTCTGTTCTTTTAGTATTTTCAAAGCATTATATTACTGAAATAGATATTTATATTTAATAGTATATTTACTCCTGGACTAAAGAAAAATGTTGGTTCTTCAACATGCTATTTTGTTCAGAAATAAAAACCAGGGAAAGAACAACGGAAAGACCAGACTTTACAGTGCTTTTAAAGGGTTTAAAACGACAAAAAGTGCCTTCCTTAGCCTTTAAAAGATCTTATCATCCCAACAAAAGTCTTCCCCCCACCCGATCTAGTTTTGAGTCAGTCTTAGTGTAAGGAGCACCCTCTGTGAGATTGCAGATCTTCTCCATGACAGGGAGTCAATTCCCAGCCATATTTTTGCCAGGCATTTCTTCCCCATCGACTTTATAATTCATTTATGTAGTTAATAACCAGGTGGTAAGCCCCGTGGGTGCTGGATTCTGGAGGTACAGTGGTGAGGAAGACAGGCCTAGCCCTGCCACGCGGAATGGACAGTGACAGGTGGTGAGATACACAACAGCAACGGGGCCAGGGCCAGGATGGGAGAAGGGTGCGTTATTTATGGGGCCTCCAACAGCAGCTCACCTATCCATGGGTATTGGTGAGGACCGTAGGGGGTTGGGGGCGTTCAGCCTTTGCTCTGAAAGATGATGCCTGGACTTCCTCTCTCTCTGCTGATACAATTCATTTGAAATTTGAGGACAGTTGACACAACTGGCATTGGCAACCCTGTCCCTTCCTAGAATTTTGGCATGGTTCTAGACACAACGAACACCTTGAGCATGGGGGGTTAACTTGGGTTCCGTTTTAACTTTCCTAGTCACAGGTATTGGTCTTGAGTGACTCTGTTCTCCTGGAGCGTGAGTTGCCTCACTTTGGGCAGGACCAGCCCCCACGCCCTTGCAGACAACAATCCTTGAGTGCCGTCCAGTCATAACATATACACGGCCAGGGTAGCAGAGGTGAATAGGAAAAATCCCAGTCTGTTTGCACTGGGACATGGTAACCATGAGATGAGCAAACATTAAGTGCTGTTTATTGAGGTCAACGTGAAAGCTGTTGAGTCTCTTACAACGTCCACGACATTTGATGCATGCCTTTTGAAACACCTCAAGCTGAGCTTGTTCTGAAATGTCAGAATGTTCCAAGCTGGTAATTCAACTCGGGTTGAGTTCTCTCTTTGTGCAGGACTCTGTGAAGTGCAGCGAAAATGTATAAGGGGAAGGAAAGCGAATAAAATGGAAACTGGAAGCTGTGAGTCAGTACACAGTGAGAACAATCTGAAAGGGCTTTCTGGTTTTGGTTGATCTCAGGCTGAATTTATGATCAAGGCGGAGAGAGGCCCACCCTTATTTTCTATGCACGCCTTTTTTTATGGTGCCCTTCTCGGCACAAGGGGCTGCTTGGGCAGTGATTTTTGCCTATGGAGCATGGTAATCTCAGAATGAATTTGTGAACAAGGGATTCTGTAACCATTGAAGCCAGGAACCCTTCAAACAGGGTTTGAAAGCTACAAGAATAATCTCTGGCCACGACTCCTGCCTCCTTTTTCATTTACCTCTGACAAGGGTATGCTAGCCAAACAAAATATAAAGAAGTCGTAATTATGTAGAGGAAGGGTGCATGGGATTGGCAGTTCTGAGGTTTGAATCATGGCTCCTCTTTTAACTCCGTGACTTTGGGCAAGTCACTTAACCTCTATGAGCCTCAGTTTCCACATCTGTAATGTGGAGGTAATACTATCTACTCAGGGGCTTATCGTGAGGATCAAATGATATAATGAATATAAATTGCTTAGCATAGGGCCCAGTCCAGAAATGTTCAATAAATATTAAGCTATTATTATTGATAATCATGTCAACTCAATGGAAAAATATTCAATGCTTCAATGAGGTTTAGTTTTGCTAGTCCTGAAAATGGCTTAATCCAGCATAAGCAAAGAGTTGTGTGCATTCAAACAAGTTAGAAACGGGAAAGCCAGTAGGCACTTATTCATTCATTCAACAAGTCTTTGGAGCTATGTTCTTGGCAATGGGTAAGCATTGGGGTGCAGAGATAAACTAACATTTGCCCTCTTCCAGGAGCATGAAGTCCAGAGGAGCCGGTCAGTAAGTAAGCTGACAATGACAGTACAGCACATGTGCTTAATAAATGCAGTCTGGCAGACCTATGCTGTGCAAACACAGAGCAGAAGAGAGAAAGGATTACATGCTCACTAAAGGTGAACATTCTAATTCTACAGGAATGGAAGAGGAAAGTCAGGAACACAAGAGAGATGACTGCAGGCCCCGCCTCACAGCCTGCCCAGTACCCAGCATTAGGAACTCTCTTCTCCCCAGGCTGCGAGGTCTTCTTTGGTCTCTAAGATGAATGCTGCCTTGGATAGGAGCTTACAGAGCTCTAGGCTAACCCTTTGTGACAAAGGTTCAAGCCACATTTGCAGCCAGCGCAGCCTTGACCATATGCCCCAGATGTGATACCTGCTCTGCTGCCCGAATTCCTTGACTGTATAATGTTTAGGATCAGAACTGGGCTCTTTCTTCCTTGTATGTATTTAACGACTCTAGTACTGGCTCTGAACTCCATGCTTATGAGTGGACTCCTGGTCCCTCTTAAAAGCTGAGCTGATGACATTCCTGACTTAGGCTTTTTAAAAAAACCAGCTTCTTTGAGATATAATTCACACAGCATAGAATTCATTCATTTAAAATGTACAATTCAATGGCTTTTAGCATATTCACAGAGCTGTTCCACCATCAGCACAATCAACTTCAGAATAATTTCATCACCCCGAAATGAAACCCTTGCACCCCTGAGCTGTCACCCAGTCTTCTCATCCCCCCAACCTCTGGCAACCATTAAATGACTTTCTGTCTTTATAGATTTGTCTATTCTGGACATTTCATACAATGGATGATTTGGAGATAGGGCTTTGAAAGAGGTAATTAAGGCTGAATAAAATCGTAAGGGTGAGGTCCTGATCCAATAAGATTTTTGTCCATATAAGAGGAAGACATACAACAGACATGTGTGCATAGAGAAAAGGCCACGGAAGAGCACAGCAAGAAGACAGCCATCTGCAAGCCAAGAAGAGAGGCCTTAGGAAAAACCAAACCCGCTAGCACTATGATCTTGAACTTCCTGCTTCCAGAGCTGTTGTTTAAGCCACTCAGTTCTGAGGTATTCTGTTATGGCAGGCCCAGAGTATTGATATAGTAGATTTATACAATATGTGGACTTTGTCTTAGCTTCTTTCACTTAACAAAATGTTTTCAAGGTTGAATCCACGTTGTAACATGTATCAGTAATTCGTTCCTTTCTTGATGACAGTAATACGTCATTTATGTGAATGTACCACATTTTATTTTTCCATTTATCAGTTGGTGGACATTTGGATAGTATGAATGATGCTGCTATGAACATTCATTTAACAGTTTTTGTATATACATGTGTTTTCATTTCTCTTGGGTATGTATATCAAAGAACAGAACTTCTGGGTCATATGGGAACTGTATGTATAACCTTTGAGAAACTGCCAAACTCTTTTTTGAAGTAGCTAGACCACTTTACACTCTCACCAGCAAGGAATGAGAATTCCAATTTCTCTACATCCTGGTCAACACTTGATATTGTTTATCTTTTTTATAGCCATCCTAGTAGGTGTAAAGTGGCATTTCATTGCAGTTTTGATTTACATTTCCCTAAAAACTAATGATGTTGAGGATCTTTTCACATGTTTATTGCCATTTGTATATCTTCCTTGGAGAAATGTTTATTCAGATCATTTGCCCCTTTTGAAATTAGCAATTCATTTTTAATTTGACTTCTTATTATTGAGTTGCAATCATTTTTTATATATTCTAGGTACAAGTTCCTTATCAGACATATAATTTGCAAAAAATTTGCCCCATTCTGTGTGATGTCCTTTTGCTTTCTTGATAGTGTCCTTTAAAGTACAAAAGTTCTAATTTTGATGATATCCAATGTATCCATTTTTTTCTTTTGTTGCTTGTGTTTTTGGTGTCTTAGCTAAGAAAATATTGCCAAATTTAAGGTCAGGAAGATGTACTTATGTTTTCTTCTAATAGTTTTACAGTTTTAGTTCTTACATTTGGATCTTAGATCACTTTTGAGGTTTTTTGAATATGGTGTGAGGTAGGGGTTCAAGTTAATTCTTTTGCATGTGGATATCCAGTTATCTCAGTATTATTTGTTGAAAAGGCTATTCATTCCCCTCATTGAATTGTCTTTGAAATCTTGATGAAAACCAACTGAACATAATGGAAGAGTTTATTTCTGGTCTCAATTCTACTCCATTGACTTATATGTCTATTTCATGCCAGTAAAATGTATACACTGTCTTGATAATTGCAGCTTTGTAGCAAGTTTTGAAATTAAGGAATGTGAATCCTCCAATTTTGTTCTTGTTTTTTTCAAGATTGTTTTAGCTATTCTGGGTCCCTTGAAAACTCCATAGACTTTTGAAGGATCCTTTCTCTCTGGTGCCTATTGCCAAAATCTATCTGCTGGCTGAGGTTGGCTTGCACATATTTCAAGTGACCACATAGTCTGGTCTCTGTATGCCTCAGTCTTATTCAGTCTTCCTGAATAGACTTTTTTCCAGCCCTTAGAACTGGATCTTGTGAACTCAAATTCTTGAAGTGTACCTTGTGAGGGAGGAGATCTGATTCTAAGACCAACTCTAGTGGTGTTTTAAATAAGATTGATGTGTTAGATCTGATAGCTCACTATAGAATCCCAAGAATTAATTAGCTTTGATGGACAGTTTGTTAGTATAGCCATGTTGTAGCTGTTGTTTTGAAACTATAAAAGTAATATAGCCACATTCTGAACAAATAAAAACAGATAAAAAAATGCACCATAATGAGAACCTACATGTTAAAATCATAATGTATTATCAATGATCTAATACATTATTGTAAATATGTTCTTTTTTTCTTTTGCAGAAAGATGTCTTTGTATCATTTTTGGAATTTGAATTGAGAATCCCACTAGGGATTATTTTTGGTATCTATAGTTTCTCTTATGGCTTAAGAGGCCAGACAATTCTTTGGAGGCATAATAAAGCAAAACTTTGGGCCTAGGAAGAGTTTGTTATGTCACATGAATGTATTCACCTGGATTTATTTTGAAGTTAGACTAAGACTTAACATGTGTTTGTCTTTGTGTTGAACTTTTTCCTCTAAGAGGGTGTGTGTGTTTCCAGACACATCATCTCCCCCTTATAATGATTCTTAAGACTGGCTACAGATGTTTAGGTTAAATCAATTTGGCTTCTTACTCATCTGAATAGAACATGCCACATCATTTGTTGAAACCTGGGCTCTGGCAGTCATGACACTTACATTTTCTTCAGGTTGACCAGCAAGGGGCACTAAAGCATAGCGTCTCTTCTCTGTCTCCTCCCAGCAAAAGCAGAAATTTCAGTAAGCGAGTAATTGGGCATGAATCTGGAAGCTGTGCACTTGTACAGTGATATCAAAACATTGGTGGCAGCCTCTTTGATATTTTTCAAGGGTATTGATATTTTTTAAATGAGAAAAATTCTAATTGGGCAAAAAGACAGCAAAAATAATTCCAAATACAGAATCACTCTTTGCTACCAAGCCATAATTCTCCTGTCTAGTCAATACTGTTAGGTAAATCAGCAGAATCCTGTCATTGCTTTTCTGTGAATTACTGTGTGTTTTTTTCCCATCCAGAGAACATAATGGCCTAGCCACATAGTGAGTTCCTAAAAGGATGAACTACTTGATGTTACAGTGACAAGCAATTATTACAGAGGCCTACTGGTTGGTCTTTTTTTTTTCTCCCTTTAAATTTTGCCTGCCTATTTATTTCCATCAGCTACTAAGGATGACTCTTTTATTGTATCAAATAAAGGATGCAATCTATATGCTAGGCACACATTATGAATAATTCCTTGTCATAACAAGGCACAAATGTCCTTCAGAGATTGGCAAGAAGTTACTGAAGCTGTTTAGTATTTAGTAATGGACCTTTTTTAAAAATTTTAGCTTTTATCCATGCTTAATCACCTCAAGGAACTGAAACACTAAGAATGACAGCATTCAATAATTAGTCCACCAAGTTGGAAGCAATTACCCATTGTTTTTTTCATGCTAAATCAAAGAAATAGTTTTGGGAAGCACTGTCCATGGATCAATATTATAAAATGGTGCATGTAAAGGTACTTAATTCAATATTAATTATTAATGTTCAGTTACGAGTCCACGTATAATACTTAGAGTAACATTTTTGTTAATTATTTTAAACCGGTTCTCTTTGAAGACTAAGGTTTTTTTGGACCTTGTTATTTGCAGCCTGTGAGAATTGTATATTAAGATAGATCACATACTTCACCCATCTCATTACAGCCTCTTCTCCTCAAACACAATCCTAAGCCTCAAATGTCTGATTACTTAAGAACTCTTAAGAAGTCATAGCTACATGACGGGCAGTTCAGAGTATGATTTCTAACATTTCCCCCTCTGCTAACCAGAATTAGAAGTTGGAGGATGTGGAGTAAATACTTTTAGGGCAAAGGCAGATAACAAGAGTGAAATGAAAAAGAGCAAGAGGAAGGAAAGACAGGAGATTCCATGTTCATGGTTAATGGCCCTTGTCTGTGCGGTGCATGTTCTGTCTGTGTTACTCTGAGCAAGTTACTTGACTTATCTAAGCCTCAGTTAATTTTTCTGTATAGTGAAGATTCATTCATTCATTTAACAAATATTTATCAAATGCTCGCTATCTGCAGACACCATTCTCAGCGCATATGGTTGTTCTGAGGGTCAAATGAGAAAATGAATGCAAAGCACTTAGAACTGTGATAATAAGTAGTGGCTATTATCTAGTGAGAATCCACTGTGCACAGGCCCTATGCCATATATTTTGGGCAATTATTTAACCTCTGTCTGTCTCAGTTTTCCTTGTTTGTGAAGGAAGATTCTTGTCTCATAGGGCTCTTGTGGTGTTTAAATGAGGTAATGTATATAAAGCGCTTAGAACCACGCCCAGCATGTAATAAACACTATATAAGTGTTTGCTATCAATACCTCAGTTTCTCGGTAACAACCTGGAGAGGTAAGTCTTATTATCACCACTTTAAGGATGAGTGAACTCAGGCTCAGGGAGGTAAGGTAAACTGGTCAAGGTCAAAAGCTGGTAAACTGTAGATTGGTACCTCTACCTCTTGGATCCAAAGCCCGTCTTTGCTTTTCCCACTGAGCCCTGATGCCTCCTAGAAGCATTGAACACCCTGCATGAGACCACGCAGACTACTGGCACATGAATTTCCTTGTGGCTCTGAAACATTACTTCCCAGTTCCACGGGCCTCTCCTATCAGTGCACCTGTTCGCGTGAGTGCACAGGCGTGCACCCCCCCCACACACACGCAAACACACACCTGTAGTGTTTGCACTTAGCATTCATTCGGAGCAGCAGCGTCTCTCATAGAAATTATACTGCAAGCCATGCAGTGAGCACAGTTGCCACCCATTACTCTACAACTTCTCTACTTTTTGGTAGGCAATAAGTAAAAAGTGTAATTTAGTTGTTGTTGTTGTTTTTTTATTTCCTTGATTTTTCATGTACCTTGGAGATCTTTGATATGTAAATGCACTTTCCACAGCTGCATATTTTATTATCATTTTTCTAAAAGAAACAGCATCACATTCAATAAATTCAAATTCAGTTTTCAATCTGTGAACTTTTTCAGGGAGAACACTGGTTTGCTGGCTTGCTCATTTAATCTTCATTCATTCATTCATTCATTCACTCATTCATTCAGCTATCCATTCAGTCATTCATCAAATATTCACTGTGAGACACGCTCTGTGCTAGGTTAATTCTTAAATTTTTTATTAACCACACACTATGTTTTCTCAGTATGTAAAATATTAAATCTTAATTGCAGATCTTGTACAAATTAGTTTCAAAGGACAGAATGCAAAATAGACAATGTTTGTTTGCTTTCCTTACCACCAGTGGTGGTTACCAGCTGTCAGAAGAAGATAGTTCTATCAACATTTCACAGCTTAAACAAGAAGCATATTTTCTCACAGTGTCCTCTGTATATCTTCCCCTTGGGAAACACAGTTATAAATTATATGGAGATGCTTCAGAGCCAAATGAACCTCCTTCTGAGACTCCTGGGGACAGTGTCTGCTTTAATAAATTGTCCTTTCTAACTTGATGAAGTTGAACATGTCACAAATTTCCAAAGAGCAACATTAAACCAAGCTGATGATGAATTCGTGGAAAACTAAGTTCCACGGTCAAATATAGTAATTGCTTCTTTAAAAATAAACATACGAAAACATTTCCCCCCCAAAATGTATCAGAATCAGGAGGGAGTAGATTTGGAGGATTTGTACCCATGGAATGAATTCTCAATGTTATGTCCCCAAAGAGCTATAATTTTAGAGAATGCTTTTGCCGTTTGTTGTTCAACTGAGAATCCATTCTTTCTTCTTTTAATAATATTTCAACTTTCCCTGGGGAAAAGGTTTGTACTGACTCTTGATTAAAAAACAAAACAAAACACAATAAAACCAAAGCCAAGCGAACAGGAAATACCCGTCTTGCTTCCTCCCTGAGTCTTTTGGGAACTTGTGCTCACTGCGGCCTCACTGGGCTTCCTCCTTAGGGCCTCTGGCTGGGAAGGCCCCAGAAGGCAGTATTGCTTAAGGATAAGTGCTTCCACTCGGCCTCATGACTTGGAAATACCTAGAGTATTGTAAAAAGAATTTTAAATATTTCTGACTTTTACTAATTGTCACTATTGAGGGGTTACCATGAGGTTTCTGCCAAGAAAGTGAAATAAGGATCATTGAGAGTTAAGTGGCAAAATCAATACATAATGCATGAGCTCAGAGATATACACAAAGTGCCTTAGAAAGAGGGCCCCGTTCCAAATAATTACCGACCACCATGGTAAGAATAGACGCTGTAGTCTCAGGCTTTCATTCTCTCATTGTTTCTTTAAGAGGTCCCACAAACTTGTATAAGTTCTCAGCCCTCACAAAACCGGGTTTGAGGCCCTTGGTATGGCCGTAACTGTGCACCCCCAGGTGACTCAGCCAAGGAGGCTGGATGGCGAACTCTGGGGGTGCCCAGAGGGCGTTCTTGCCCAGAGCTCGGCTTCGTCCCACCATGGTGTCTGGTCCGCTCACTTTAGGAGATGGATTTATCAGGCCATCATCATCATTAAAGCCTGGTATTATTACAATTTCTTACAAATCATAAAGATTTTATGATCTTTCATCAAACATTCATTTTTCCTACTTCATGCCTAACAAGAGACCTTCTGATTATAACAGCTCCTGCTGGGGCTGCCTAGGGTGGCTGGCTATTGGACTTGTGGTCTAGTTTAGCGATTTTCAACCTTTCTCATCTCATGGCACACATAAGCTAATTACTAAAATTCTGGGGCCCATGAAAAAGTATACTTTTTGCCGATCTGACCAAAATAGGTGTAATTTTGATTCATTTACACTGGGCGGCTATGGTTGCATTGGCTGTTGTCATTTTTTTAATTTGACAGTCTAAGGGAAAAGAGGTCAGTGCCCCTGAATAAATAGTCAGGCATTGCATGTTTTAAAAATTCTTGAGGCACGCTGGCTGAAAATCACAGCTCTAGTTCCTTGTGCAGTTCTATTTCTCAGGACAAATGAAAAAACTAGCATTCTAGTTTACTAGTAACTACTGAAATTACTTGGCTAATGTAAGTCTGCTTCTGAGGGACAATGTCTGCTAAGGTTCTGAGTCGATGAAAGTAGACTTTGGTGTATGGCAAGTTGACTAAAATAAATATCTTGTCTCAAGCGACAAATACTCATGGCTTTGCCCTTGGCCTTCTTCCTGTATTTTCAGCAATACTTTATTGGGACTGTTTATTTGTTTCCTTACTAGACTGTAAACTCCTTGAGAACAGGAGCCATTTGTGTTCCAATAAACTCAATAAATATTTAGTAAATGAGTGAATGGAATAATAAAATGTGTGATATTCTTTGGATACTGTACACTAGTAGTAATGCAAACTTTTAGCTTAATTTACAAATCACTGGGCATTTTTTAACCAATCTATTTTTTCATTACAGAAGTATTCATAATGCTTTAAGGGTTGATAATCTTTCACTTGTTTGTCCACGAGTCATATTAGATATAAGCTTGACCGCGGTTTACAAAGTAATCCCTTCCTTAAAATATCATCTTTTTCACTACAAAATAGTCCCACGTTTTATGTTGATCAGATCTGCACATATTTAGGGGGCTTGGAAATCATTTTGTTCTAGGCACTAAAAGCTGGTGATGAGAAGCTAGTTACATCAGGAATGAACCGGCTCTGGGATGAGCTCCTTTATGGAAGAATCTGCAAAATAACCCAAATGGGTGGTACTGATGCTACTGCAGATTCACTTTCATCACCCAGAGAAACTGACCGTTGGTTTTAAAGCACATACACAAAACATTACCTACCCAGTTACATTAAAATTTTGAAGCAGAAGTTGAGGGAAAGAAAACAATTGTAATGAAAATAGCTTTTTAAAAAAGGAGACCATCTAGAGGAAAATGAATGAACTACATGGTGATAAGAAAAATAAAAATGGAAAGACTTTTACTTATCTATACATTCCTGTTTGCTCTTGTTTTTGATCAACTCTCAAGGCTATGGGTAATCTAAGAGAAATGGACAGGGACAGGGACAGGGAGAGGATGAGGCAGAATAAACTATGAGAGAGAGAGAAAGAAAGAGAGAATTAAGGACAAGCAGATGTTTCACAGCTTAATTCCTGACAAAAGAAAAAAAATCCCTCAGTTACTATGAACCATAGTGCTGGCTCTGTAACTTGCCTTACTATGGTTCTTTACCATAGCAAAGTCAACCAACAATGTATTTTTTACTATGGGGTAATTACTTACTCTAAATTAATTAATATTTCCAAATCAATTGTCACTTCTGTTAGATGGACACTTTGTGCCTAAGTTCCCTTCCATAGGGAAATTTCTACTCTGGACCAGAAATCATCTGGTTTCTACAATTGTATCACTTTTCAGTGGTAGCCTCATGATCAACCGTATCCAGGCTGCAAATATCAAGAAGCGATTTCATGAGCAGCATCTGGAACGTAATTCCAGGCTACCGGGCGTCATCTCTGCTTCCTCGATAGAACTGTTTGGAAGAGAAGCAGTCATTTGCGAATCGTGTTTGTATCGGGAGACAGAGGAGTTAATGCTGTTTGTTTTCATAAAAGAAGAGGAAGTTATCGACCCTGCAGATTCTAAAATTCCAAACCTCAAGAGCTTTTAACATTTCCTCTTTAAAGCATCAAGCAGCTGTTTCTCTTGGGAGGGCTCCTGGAAGCCAACTGAGTTGAACATGGGGTAATGGAATGTGGGATTGCAAAAGGAATGCTGAGACCCAGTGTGTAATCTCTCTCTCCTTCTCTCTCTCCCTCTCTCTCTCTCTCTCTCTCCCTCTCTCTCTCCAGTGCCCCAGGCCTCAGAACCTGTGAGCAGCTCAGCTGAACTTCATTTTTTCTTACACCTGCAAAGTAAGGATGCAGCCTCTCCTCTCTCAAGTGGAGTGACCTTTCTCATGTCGCCCTCCAGGGGCCTGTGTTCAGAGGAATCCTGGGGGGTAAGAAGCACAGCTGTGACCCAGCTGCCTTTAAACAGCGGCCACCAGAAACACAGCCTCAGGAAAAACAAGAGCAACACCGCCACCAGCAGCAATAGCTCCTTCTCCACATGGCCACGTGAATGCACCAAGTCCTCTCAGTTGAAGAACTTGGAGGCCCTCAGCGTGTACAAGTTGCTCTGCTTGGTCCATCCCATACTCTACCTCCTTTGATTAGAGCTGCAAATTGGCCCTCAGCACCCAGGAACCCTGGTCCCCTCTCTGAGTGTCTCCTTGACATTTGTATTATCACAATAACCATTTATAATAAGACTACTTCCTGCCTGCAGGGTTGGGAGACATGTTCCAGTGTCAAACATGCAGGGGAAACATGAGTTCGTGGCCAGGAAGCCAGAACTTGGTAGGTGAGTAGGCCTGAGCTTGCAGGAGCCCAAGGGAGCTTCCCTGCAGGTGGAGAGGAAAGATAACCTCCCCGCGTGGGTGCAGGCCTGGAGTTGGGGAGGGAGGGACCTGAGGAAGCTCCACGTTGATGACATCATGCATGGTGTATTACTCTACTCCTTTTGCTATTGGTCATTTACTAAGACCCTCTTTAAATGCCCCAGCCCAGCCTCAGAGTGCTTTGAGGAATTCAGAGAATGTTCTCAGGGCTGCAGCTAAGAGTAGAGTAAGAGGGAGGCCACGTCCCTGATGCTGGCAGGGTGGTCACAGGAGAGACTCCAAGTCTTCAGCAAGTCGGCACACAGGCTCCCTAACTCTGAGGATCAGGTTCGGTTTAACTGAGCAGCGGGCTTCCCTCCATCATTTCTCGTTTGTATTTCCATTGCCCTCAGTGACTAACATGCTGATAAGCTCAACAATGGCTGTCATGAGTGTTCAGAGTTAAAAGTTAAAATCCAGCTTTACAGCACGGTTTCAAGCTTCCTGATCATGCCCAAGTCTCCCATATGATCTGCCAGCTGAGACATTCTGTTTTCCGGGGCTGGCCAACATATGGGATTTATACTATCAGTAAGGGTAAACTATTGAGTGCCAACAAACTAGAGAACATGGGTTTATACAGCATATAGCCACAGCCCACAGTCCTGAAGAAACTATTTTCCTTCTTTGCTGTTGGGCTAGTCCATATGAAAAACACACACCACATTCTGCAAGATAATTGTGCCTCGCTGTAGATGAACCAATGGCATATGGGTTCCTGAGGCACCCACAGTATATTCCACCAAAGAGAAAAGATTAGAATAAAATACAATGTGCAATTTTTATAGTGGCAGCTACGCTTTTGTGAGGGAAATACTAATGGGATATCGAGGTCATCCCTAAACTTGTATGTCACCTTGTGAATGATAAGACCTCTTTCTGTGAAAGTTATAACAAACATCGGGGCGTGGGGGACAGTGAAAGAGAACTTGAGATGGATGCAAACACACACGGTACTTCATCTTAAGAAATTAGATTGCACGCTAGAAACCGGAGTCTTTGTTGTTAGGGGAGAGATTCTGAAATCGCTGGGGCATGAAAGTCTTCTCAGGCTCATTCCAAGCTACCAAAATGCAGTGTCCAAAGACACTCAGAGTCTCATAAAGTGTCTTGCCAAGAAAAGATGGAACTTTGCCTTCTTGGCTTCCAAAAAGAGGGTTTCCATCCAGGTTCCCACTGGAATGAAGAAGTCATTCACATATTTTCCCACCCTTTCTGGTCTCTCTGAATCACAATGACTTTATTTTAGCTAGTTATTTACAAAGAGAAATTGGTTCCTTAAAATCAGGT
This sequence comes from Miniopterus natalensis, assembly GCF_054644295.1. NCBI lineage: Eukaryota > Metazoa > Chordata > Mammalia > Chiroptera > Miniopteridae > Miniopterus > Miniopterus natalensis. The sequence goes on along the minus strand of NC_142085.1, from coordinate 81,231,644 downwards.
CAAAGACCAGTCTTCAGGTAAAAAAAAGATTAATAAAAATAGCAGAATATAATGCTGCACAACTACCACTGTGGAAGAAAAATGACGCACAGAAAAAATACTGGCAGGAAATAACATAAAAATGTCGAGTGTTGTCTAATGGAGTCAAATAAGCATGTTTTCCATAATGAAGGTGCTTTAGTTGATAAATGGATAACATGCACCCCTCCAATCTTATTTATGAATAAATCCATGAAGAAAAACCTCCATTTCCAACTACCACTTAGCATTACTAGTCAAGTCCTCACTATCTGCACAGCAAGAGCCCAGATAACTACAGTTAATCCTGAATAATCCTATATTTTTAAAAATGTTTACACTTACAAATAACTAAGGCACCAAGAAACTAACAAAGGCCACTCTTGACTATTTTATTTAACTCCTTCCATCAGATTTTCAATCGTAAGAAAGATTTAATGCAATAATCTATGGATGTGGGTCTCACTCCCATCTTTTTGACCCAACTCAGTTTGTAAAAATAATACCTAACATTTATTGCATACTTGTTGTGTGCCAATAACTGAGTTGATTCTATAAATGTATTATTTACTTGAATCCTTACAACAGACGTTAACAGATGAGCTGACAGAGGCACAAAGAAGTTGAGTCAACTTCCCAAGGTCACAGAGCTAATAAGTGGCAGAACAGGGATACTTTTCCCCCATGATGGGTTTTAAATATTTTGCAGATTATTTAGAGCTGGCCAAAAATAGGTCTGTGGGGATCATAAAATGTTTTGTTTATAAGACAGGAAAAGAGATAAAAAAGAACGACGGCCATCTGACGCAGGAATCCACAATCTTAACCATGAGGCCTTACTGCTTTATGAAGCTGTGTGATATTGCAGCCTACTCGTTCTTGGATGACTATGTGGTGTTCAAAATTCTCTGTTTACATGTTTAAATAGAATATAAATATGTGCCCTGAGACTTTACAATGGGCATATTCCTCTGAATTTCTTAGACACAATTCAAGGTGTCCGTAAGTCTCAAGTCTTAAAAGCAGGAGGAGATGCCATTTGCCACGTAGTTTTAATCTTGAAGCATGTATTTTAGGAAAATTCTAGAAGTGCAACTGCAACATGTGTGGCTTCAGTACTTGTGTGTGAGCACTTATTTGGGCATTTGGACTGTGAGAGGTTAGGATGTACATATAACCCAACTCTCCAGCTAGGTTAAGTGACTTGCTCAGTGTCTGACAACTAGTTAACAACATGATCAGGATGAAGACCCAAGTCTCAATTCCCATTTCAGGAGTCTTCCAACTGTTTCTTCACCTTAAACCCAAGAACAGATAGCAACAATCTTCAATGGAGCGGCAGAATTTTTATAATTACTTAGAATCTGATGGCTTTCGTTCCAGTGGATACTTTTCCCCTATGATGGGCTTTAAATATTTTGCAGATTATTTAGAGTTGGCCAAAAATAGGTCTGTGGGGATCATAAAATGTTTTGTTTATAAGACAGGAAAAGAGATAAAAATGTAAAAAAAAAAATAGTGACTATGCAGGCAAAAATAATGATATGGGAAATTAAATCCCATGCCTAGAGGTCTGATGTTGATAACTTTTCCTGACCCCAAGTGGAAAGATGTTTTTCTCATGTGGGGAGCACGAAATCGTTGGCTCTGCTTTTTCTCTTCTTTTGAAGAAAGCTCTTCCCCTTATTAGCACAGGACAGAGCAGGTGACAATAAACCCAACCAGATATTTAAATTTAAAATATCTTCCCCTTGATTGTGTTACCAAGGCTCCAGCTCCAAGTTGCGGACTGCTGTGCACTTCCTTGGCCCACAGAGGCCTGAGCCACAGAGTAATGCCTGTGGAATGAGGGGCCATTCTCCACCAGCAGCCTTGGGTGTGGGAAACTATTCCTTTAATTTGGGGAAGGCAGCCCAAACTCCGAAAATTTGATCTTTTTTTGCCAAAGAGCCAGATACAGGATTCTGGGTTCTATCACTCTTATTATAACCGTAGGGGGAAAAAATGACTTAATTGTAAACCAATGACCTCACCCTAATAACCATGGTCTAATCATTTCTAAAGAAAGCTGCCTTCTTGGTTCCAGCCAACTTGCAAATGCAACAAATTACATCGGAACATGATTATATTCATTAGCGATTATCCCATGAAAACAGTGAGGATTTGAGTTTACCCTACACTTAACCCAGACAACTAAAACTGCAGTGCAATCTCGGGCCAAGTGTTGGCGGACACTGCGTTAGGAGAATGTTCTACCCAGGCTCTGCGCAAACAAGGGTTTTTCTTCCTCAGTGAGACCCTGGTTTAGGTAACAAGCCAACAAAATACCCTCCAATTAGATACGCAGATTACTTAGTTTAGAACATTTGGATGATATTTCCCTGATTTAACTCAATACATTTCTATGGGAAAGAATGACACATGGTAGAAGGCAACTGTCTTTCTGGAACACGTCAATGTCCTGGGAGACTGAACTGACACAAGTTATGGAGAGGCAGCGTGAGGGCTGGGGGCAGGTGTGGGCACACTGGGCGCCCGACATCTGTCGCCTCCCATGTGGCGTGTGCGTGAGTGGCCGTGGGAGGTCCGAGCAGGACGAGGTTTGCTGGCTATCTATTCCCTTTTTGGAGGGACGTGGAAGAATGAGAACAGTGGGAAAAGAGTGAAGCAGCACTCTGATGGCAGGACATTCCCTCAAGTTGTTCCTGTTCACATTTTCCAGCTAATCTCTCTGTCACTGCTGTGAGATCGATCAGCAAGGCCCCACTTTTACAGATGAAAGAAGTCAAGTGAAAAGGGACAGAGGCGCCGCTTCGATGACTAGCTCTGATTGATTAGGGAGTCAGCGCAGGGCCTGGAGTAGCACTCCAAACGCCTGATCCTCGCTCCTGAGCTCCGACAGAAAGGGAGGCCCGATTTTGTAAAGGAGGAAGGTTGAAAGAGCTCAGACAGCTTCCCTTCCACGGTGGGCCGGCTGGTCCGACTCCTTTCAGATCCGTGCCCTGGGCCATGCAGGGCAGGGAGCTGGGGGTGTGTGGGAGCCAGTGCTGAGCCAGCACTCCCTCTGGTCAAACATCCTACGGCCATGCCTCAGTGAGAATGGGCCAGTGCTACTCCCTACCAGAAGGGCCACACAATGTTATGCCATCATTTCCCTCAGGAAATGGCAACACCCCTAATTATTTAGCCATCATGAGCCCCTATAGGGTAACAACCCTTGCCTTAGACCAAGGAAATACCTCTCTCAGTCAAACAAACATGCTTGGCATCAGTGAGCAAAAAGTCCTTTCTCACATAAGTTGCAAAGCGCCTCAAAGCAATTTGAATATCCCTGGTTGAGCCAACCATCTGGCACAACAGCCTCATAGACCAGTCAAGTGTGTGGTAATTTGCAGGATCACAGTTTGTGTCTCTGCTTCTATCTGACCTTAACCTTGCCCAGCTTCCTATAATCTGCCTGCTAGTTTGGTCAGAGAATGACATCAATTCCCAGAGTGATTTTTTGGAGCTATTTTGAGCTGATTTATATTGACTGTTCCCCATCTACCCTGGTATGGAAGTTGAGTTAGTAGGAGGGAAATGTATGTAGTTGTGATAGGGGGTGGAGTAGATGTATTAAACAGTATTGATTGAGAAGCCACTATATGCAGGTAATTTTCTAGTCCTGGAAATACAGCAATGAGCAAAACTCATAAAAATCTCTTTTCTCATTGAATTTACAGTTTGGGGGGTGTGTGTGTGTGTGTGTGTGTAATTGAGATGAGAGTGGGTAAGACATAATGGCCAATGTAAGCGGGAGATTTTACATGGTATGTTAGAAGGCAGTGTTATCAAGTGAAACTGGGAAAGGGGATGGGAAGTTTTGAGGTGGGAATTGATGGGTGTAATTTAAATAGAGTGATGAGAAAGTTCAGTGAGAAGGTAACATTTTGAAAAAGTAGCAATACCCAAGGCCACACGGGGGAGAGCATTTCAGGCCCAGGAACTGCAGGTGCAGAGGCTGTGAGTAGGGCCACCATGATGCCCACTTTTACGGAGTGCCATCCTCATGGCATCCTTTGTCAGTGGTGTCCACTAGAGTCATGTCGCGGACAATGTGTGGGAAACATGAAAGACCTGTGATGAGGCAGGAGCATTCTGGGAAGAGCAAGGAGGCCAAGGAGAGCATGGGGAGTCAGGGAGGAGATGGGGGGCCAGGTATTCCCAGGCCCCTCTGACTAGCTCTGTGGGAAGGCTGGCTGACTATGGGAGGCATTTTTGGACAGCCGCATTGCTTGTGACTACTGATACCACATATTCTAAAAGTGGTTGGGCTGTGCCTCGGCTACTTGGGTTTGATAGTGAGTGAGACCCCTGAGGGAGGTATAAAAGTGATGTGTCTTTGTTTGCATGGTGGTTTTCCAATTCTCCAGTTTCCTGCCGAATTTGGAAACGCAAGTTGCCATCAGGACTGGCACCAGTTGTGACATGTGTGCTGTATTATCTGGAATATTCAATTCTGTCCCAGAGGACAAGAAAGCAAGTGGAAGGAGGCCCGCCATCAGAAACCTGGGACAGATAGTAAGTAAGCTGGCTCCTCATGCAACAGAAGCCAAACCCAGCCTGTGGGAAGTACAGACAGGAAGCAGTTTAGTACATGCTGAAAGAGACGGAAGATAATGGGGGTGAATGGATTATATCATGCAACAAACAAGGATGTTACCAATAGATAGAAATGGGTGGAAATGTTAAGTCGTCAGCCTTGATCACGCTACCTCTGGGCTGACAGCTACATCGCCTCTATATTATTAGCCACTCCTTGGTGACCCTCAAGTGGTTCCATTCTGGTCCCACAAGAACTGTGTTTAAAATACGCAGGTGAAATCTATGGCTGTTCAGCAAGCTAAATGGAAAGCTACCGACATTGGCCATGGGTCCCTGGCTCTGCATCTCTCTAACAGAGCAAATATATGTCATTGACCCTGGGGCCTTCCAACTGTGGGCTCTCTTGCTGAAACCTCAACTCTGGTCCCATAACCACCGCATCAGCATAGAGAAAGGACAGGACAGGGCCTACGGACCTTCACCGTCCAGGGTTCAGGTAGGGGTGCTGCCACCTGCCTGTATCCCGCCCTTATGAATTCACCCCATCTCTTCCCCTTGCTTTCCTCTGTGTGTTTTAAGTGAACTGAATAAACTGTGTGACTCCAGCATCTCAATTTGGTCTGTGCACCTTCCTGTTCTGTGACCTCTGGAATAACTTGGGATAACCCTCCCTGCCCCCCACTTTCTTCCTACATCCTTCCCACCTAAGTGCAAAGCCCAAGGTACTAAGAAGTTGTCAGTAGTCCCTATCTGAGGATATTAATTCTTAAAGCTTGGCATCCATGATGAGTGAACCAGGTCCTTCAGTCCTTGTTAGAAGGAAGTAATTTAAAGTGTAGAAAGAAGAAAACAGAACAAACCTATGATGTCTCTGAAAGCATCTTCTACATTTTCATTAGTGTGAGAGACATTTCAAAGCTTGACTGACTTTATCGACCTGTGAGCTTAAAACTAGAGGGTCTAGAAATTCCATGTAAGTAGCTAAGGGGGCAAATTCAAGGCCATTTTGGAGAGTAAGAGCTCTTCTGAGAATCAAGGCCCTGACTCATGAGTTTTCTTCTACTATTTGCATCTGCTATTATTTACGGGTCATTATTGCTAGAAACATGTTTGTACTGGCCCCTTTGAACAGTGGGTTAAATAAGGATAGTAGGTGTGACTTATCATATGTAAGAGTCAACAGTAGGGCTCCTTGTTGTTATCATAGCCTGGAAGCTGCTGAGCTAGTATACAACTCAGATAAATAAAACTAAGCACAAATACATATACTTCAAATGACACCGTTTCTTATCAGTTCAACATGTTCTGTGGAAAAGAACTGTGCTGGGAAACAAAACAAGAGTAGTATTAGCTAGCCTCCATAACTGAGTGGGTCAAAATGACAACAAAGGTTACAGGAACAGGACATATCTTTTTGATTAGAGAGATTTTACTTTTCTGATTTTGTCTTTTTTTCCAATGAGCTGATTACATCTGACCAGATTAAGCTTATGGTTATATAAAGTCGGCAAGCAGGGTCTGTTAATTTATCTACAGCTCCCCCCTCCCTCTTGCCATCCACCAACGGTCTTTTGAAATTTTTGTTCTTTGTAGACTTGAATTTAGTTACGTGATTAAAATTGACACATATCCTTATGACACAAGTGGCGCTGAGGTGGGGACCATTGTTTTTAGTAGAAGTCTGAACCTGTGTCACGTGGTGAGGTGCTGAGTGAGGAAGACGGAGAACCCAGGCACTGTCAGGAGCTGGCTAACAGATTCTCTGAAATGAATTCTATGCTGCTGTACCTTGGGCCAAAAAGAGCCTATGGACCCATTAAGGGTGAATTTTAGGGCATATTCAGATGTTCTCAAAACACTTGAGAAATCAGGATTTTCAGGCCCTGCAAGGTTTTCTTACTTGGCCTTTAGCTCCAGCTCCACCCTCCATCTTCTGCTTGTCCTCAGGTCCCCACCCCAAGTTAATTCAGCCAAGCACAGACATTGCCAGAGAGAGGCCAAGGCTCATGTCAAACCCTAGCTGCCTTGTGGAAACCTCAGTGGCAGAAGCAAAATATGGATATTCAGTATGGACACACACACACACACACACACACACACACAGAATGAAATTTAAACTTACATTATAAACCACTTGCATCAGTTCAAAAGAAGATTGGCTAAGTTCGCTCATCTTTTGGTTAAGATGTTTTAAAGGGACTACAATGTGGAATGCACATTTCAATAGAAATAAATAATTCTTATTGAATCTGATTTTGCTGAAAAACTACACTTAGGGCCCTTCCATTCACCTAAGTGGTTCTCATTTTACAGCAAATGTTATTAAGCAAATTATTTTCTCTTTCTGTGTGAGTCAGTAAATGAAGGGGCATTTAGACAGCTTCACTTCGTGTGCAATTCGTTGCTCATGTCTCTCCTCTCTCCTGTCTGTAAGCACCACGAGGGGCAGAATAGTCTTCCTTGTTCCTCCTTGTGCCATCAATGACTGATACCTAGTACACACAATACATATTTTAAAAAGGTATGGATGGATATTTGATGGCTGGAGACATAAAAGGAAGGAGAGAAGGAAGGAAGAGAGGTGAGAGTCGGGGTGAAGGCCCCCGCCTGCCTGAAAGCTTTGTCTCTGTCTCTGGTGTCACAGAGAGGAGCAGGATCCGCAGCACATACCTCACAGTGCCTGGGGGAGCCTGCACTTCCCCGTGCCTGCCGCTAATTACTTAACCTTCAGAATCTCAGTTTCCTCCTCTATCAACTGGAGAGAATATCATGTGCATAAGATCTTTGTTATAAATAGCAAATAATATACTCTCCATAGAAGCTCTCAGCTCGGTGCCAGGCTCAGGGTCCTGCATAGGACACACTAACTAATGCTAGTTTTCCAAGGGGCGCTGAATTTCAGGCTAAAAATCACCCTTGACTCACTGATAAGAGGGTTCAAACCATGGCCTCTTGAACCTAAATTTGAGCATCGGCACTCGCCTGCTATTGAATGGATGAACTTGTTTCCATCCGCCAAAACCTGATTCTCCTACTGACTTCCATGTTCCTATTAATAGTGCCTCTACTGCCCCCCAGTTATTAAAGCTTAAAACCTCAAAGTCATCCTTGGCAACATACTTTTCCTCAGTCACCACCTTTGGCAAATTCAGTAGCTCCTCTTCCTTTTCCTTTACATGATCTATCATATTTATTTTTCTTCTTATATCTGCCACCATAACTCATGCTCAGTTCATACAGGTTAAGAGCATGGACTTTAGTGTCAAACAGAACTGGGTTTGAATGCACTCTGTCACTTTTTAACTGTGTGTGTATCGCTGGACAAGTTACTAATCTCCCTAAACCTCTTTCCTTATCTAATAAAAGGGATAGTAATATTGTCTATCTCATATGATTGGGGGGATTAGCTGAGATGATGCCCAGTGACAGTGCCTAGTTTCTCTTTGTTAGCCACAAATACATATCATAAAGTCATATTATATTCCACTCAGTGCTGGAATTTCTTCTACAGCAATACTGATGGATAGGCCATCTGGCTTTGGCTTGAATCTTTGCAGGGATGGGTGGATTAGAGTGTGGGAAAATCTGATTTATTTATGACTAAGCTTAGTTGTTTTACAGCTCATCCTTAGAGTGAAATAAGGTTCCCCTCTCAGTCATTTTCACCATCTGGAGTGTAATAAAAAAGTCACTGAAATAATTTTCCACATTACAACAAACTTTTAAGTTCATAAAGTCATCTCTCATGCTCTATTTTTATATTTCATCTTGCAAATTAAACACCACAAATTATTAACATTTTTCTTCTAATGTCTCTGGTCTTCTACACTTTGTCAATGTCCTTCTTAAAATATGTTGTCCTAAGCTAACCATGGAAATGCAATGGACACATAATAAGTAAGTCAATCTTGAAAAACAAGAACAAAGTTGGAAGAGTCTCACTTCCCAATTTCAAAATTTAGTACAAAACAAGACATGTGGTACTGCCCAAGGAATAGATATATAGATCCCTGGAATATAACTGAGTCCAGAAATAAACTCTAGAATGCACGATAAATTGATTTTTGACAGGGGTGCTAAGATAATTAATAATCATTTCAACAAATGATGCTCTGATAACTGGATATCCACATGCAGAAGAAGTTAGGTCCTTTCCTTAAACCATACACAAAAGTTAACTCAATATGGATCATAGACATAAATCTAAGAGCTAAAACTATAAAACTCCTAGAAGAAAACACAGAAGTAAACTTTATGATCTTGGGTTAGGCAATGGTTTTTTAGATATTATACCAAAAGCACAAGAAACAACAAAAACAACAAAAAAGATAAATCAAACTTTATAAAAATAAAAACATCTGTGTTGCAAACAATACCAATAAGAAAGTAAAAGACATCCACAGAATGGGAGGAAATATTTGCAAATCATGTGTATAATATGAGACTTGTACTCAGAATAAAAATAAATATAAAAAACTTTTAAACTCAATAGTAAAATGTTAAATAACCCAATTAAAAATGGGCAAATATCCAAGTAGACATTTTTCTAAAGAAGACAAAAAAAATGGAAACGAGCATATAAAAAATATACAGCATCATTAGTTATTAGGGAAATGAAAATCAAACCACAATTAGATACCATTTCACACCCACTAAGATGACTATAATGAGAAAAAGATGCCAACGACAAATATTAACAAGAATGTGGAAAAACTGAAAATCTCATACATTGCTGGTGGAATGTAACATGGTGCAGCAATTTTGGAAAACTGACAGTTCTTCAAAATATTAAACGTAGAGTTGCCATATGACCTAACAATTCCACTCCTAGGACTAGCCAAGAGAAAGAAACATATGTTCAAAAACTTGAACATAAAAAAAATTATTCATCACGGTTAAAAGGTGAAAACACCCCAAATATCTATAAACTGAGCAATGAATAAATTAATTATGGTATATCCACACAATGGGATATTATTCAACAATATAAAGAATGAAATACTGCCCGTCCGGGCGTGGCTCAGCGGTTGAGCATCGACCTAGGATCCAGGCGATCGGGGTTCGATTCCCGGTCAGGGCACATGCCCGGGTTGCGGGCTGCAGCCGATCAATGACTCTCTCATCATTGATGTTTCTATCTCTCTCTCTCCCCCTCCCTTCCTCTCTCTGAAATCAATAAAGATATATTAAAAAAAAAGAAAAAAAAGAATGAAATACTGACACCTGGTACAAATGGACGGACCGCCAAACACTACACTAAGTGAGAGAATCCAGACACAAAAGACCACATATTGTATGATCCCATTTTTATGAAATGTTCAGAATAGGTAAATCTACAGAGATGGAAAGTGGATTCGTGGTTGCTGAGGGCTGTGGGGATGGTTTGGTGGTTGGGAGAAATAGGAAACAACTGCTAATGGTTACAGTCTCTTTTAGGGGTGATGAAATTCTTCTAAAATTAGACTGTGGTGATGGTTGCACTACTTTGTGAATACATTAGAAGGTGTTGAATCTTACACTTTAAAAGAATGAATTATATGGTATATGAATTATAGATCAATAACTGTTTAAAATATGTGCATACAAATTTAGTGGAAAACTCTGTGATCTGACCAGTATGTGTTCACTAGGGTTATTTATTATTTTTGAGCACTAGATTATAATTGTGTTTGTTCATATCTATCATAAGCTGTACGTCCCTAAGGACAGGGATCATTTTTATTAATCATTATCCCTCCATTTCCTTGTATAGTACTTTGTGCAGAATATTTAATTTAAAAATGTTTCTTGAATGGATAAATATTAGGCCAAATGAATGTAGTTTGCATTAGCTTTAGGTTAGACATTTCACATATAATCAACTAATCCTTCTCAAGTCTCTTTTTATGTAGATTGTACTTGGGCAGTAATTTTTTTGAATAAAAGTGAAGAGCTTTGCATTTAATTGTTAAATTTTATCTTCTTAGATCTCATCATTCTAGCCAGTTAAGATTTTCTTGGATCTTTTCTCTATTTCTCCATTTCTTCTTGCTTTTATTACAAACAAATCTGAATAATTATAATTATTATTAAAGACTTATAATTGTTTTTCCAATATGTTGATGAAAACATTGAACAGGACAGAGCTAAGGTCAAAGACTGGTGGAACATCAAATGCTACCTGAAGATGGACTTCATTAATGTCTCTAGCTAAGTATACAATGGGAGTCCCTTTCTACCTGCCACCCAAAATCCATCAGACAAGCCCAGACGCAATACCACTCTTTCTCTGACCATCTCAGCCAGAATCTCTCTCTCCTTCTACTTAACTTGTTATAATATTTTGTTTGTACTATTCATGACACATTTATCTCATACTTCATTGAATTATAATTGTTCACATGCAAGTCTCAGCATATGTCTAGACCATAAGAAACTTAAAAAAAGGAATTGTGATCTTTTTGGGATACCTTTGCCTCTTAGAGTTTAAGGGTACTTAATAAGTTTTATAAAAATCATAGGTAAAGAAAATATTCAATGCTATTAATTTTAAATCTCAACTTCAGGGGTTATATATCTAAACATACATCATATATATTACATATATATAAATTCCAAAATAAGTGGAAATAGTTCATATCAAAAATCATGTTAGAGTAGGTACTTCTGCTTAGTCTCCTTCAATTACTCATGACATAATTTGCAGGACCATCAGAAATTGTTTAATATTTAGAGAATGAATCATCTTAGAGCTTTCAAACTAGTCAATACTAGCCTGAAATTGAATGTTTCCTGCACTTGCATTTTTCCTGTTTTGTTTCTGTTTGTCTTGGTGCAAAGTAGGTAACTATTCTGCCTTTTTATGTGGCTGTGATGCTAACAGGTGTGTTTTTGTAGCTGTGTTCATCCATCCTTAGGTGTGAAGAGAACCTCTTCTTTGCAGCATGTCACAGAAACACCTTAGGAAAGGTGAACAGCAGCTATGGTGTTAGTCTCCCATTTCAGGGGATGGAACTGAGCCACATGGCTATAAAAAGGTGGAGGGCTTTACATTTTTGGTTTTGTAATATCAAAACATATAATTTCTAAATCATGATTTGTACACTGTGTCTGGAGAGGGATTATAATATCTTCCTTGTAATTTAAATAATTTATTCAACAACTATTTCCTGAGTGCTTACATGTGCCAATGAGATTGTTCTAGATGTCAGAGATATAGCTATGGACAAGACAAACACAGTCTCCATTCTCAAGGAACTTACCTTCTAGTGGAGGAGAGAGACCCAAAACAACTTTGTACATAAAATATTTTCTGACAGTTCTTAAGAAAATAAAACAACATGGTACCCAAATTCTATGTTGCTTATTTTAAAGGCTAGAATCCCTAGGACCACAACGAACATTTGCAAACTAATTCACACTTTGTAGATCTATCCTCACGCCAATATAAGTTCAATATTGTTTCCTCCTCAACGGCCACCTCGGACCATGTCTCACCTCAAACTTTCCTGCTTAATAATCCAAAATTTTGTTGGGTTTATACTCCTCCTGAGGAGTTTAGGGGTTGAACTGAACCCTTTAAACCAGTCAGGGTAATCCTACTCCCTTCATTTGGATTGCTTTACACAGAGGCATTTGTCCCAGTCTTTGCTAATGAGATTTGAGTCTGATATGAGATTTCTGAAAAGGTTTCCTTGCTTGTAAAAAAGGAAGACACGGGAAGAAGATATGGTGTCTCTACCACTGGAAATCAGGTGATGTCCTGGGTGAGACACCTGTACCTATGGCAGTCACCTTGCGACCCTAAAGAAGCCAGCACAGGTACACAGCCTGCATGCCCAAGAGGGCACAGAAGAGGAAGGAAAGAAACTATGCTCTTGATTACACAGTGGAGCCACAGAACTGTCCAACCCTGGACGATCCCCACTTTGAATCTTCTTGTTATGTAAGATAATGAATGCTTTTTCTGTTCCCAGTAGCCTAAAGCATTTTAACATAAAAGTAGGTACAAATGCACATATATAATGAGCATTCTGACTGATTGATTAAATGTATATGGAGGAACAAATTACCTCCCCACTCCATTTATGATTGTCACATTTATTTTTACCCCAGGAAAAAGCAACAGTAAAAGTAGAAAATTTCAGGGTTGAAAAGAAAGAACTGAATTTACTACAATTAAAAAATCAATTCAATATGTAGTGGTATTGCCCTAAAATAAAAGAAATGCTTACACATTTGTTAACTGCATGAGATGTAGTAAGACATCAAATAAACCAATTTTTCTTTAAGTTCTTAATAAAAAAATCTAATGTTGGGTCCTGTCTCTCATTTTATCACTGGAATAAACAGAGAATAGTCCTGGCAATCAATTGCCTGTTTGTTCCCGCAGGGAGCTCTCTCCCACAAGCACACATTATGTATGGAGAGGAGAGGGGGAAACTGGGTCCCGTTTCATACTGTCCTTTCTTCTGAACTACAGTTTCTCCATTGGGTCTACTTTTAAATAAAATGAAAGCAGAAATGCTAAACCATTGCTGTCAGCAAACAGCTTTCTCTGAAAATGAAACGCCAATTGTCTTGCAAACATTTGCTGTTTCTCATTTGCAGTGTTCTATTGGTCACTTTGATACGGTCAGAGCTTCTGAATATTTATAAAGATTTGTTATACTTTGGAGAAAGACCAGTAAGGCAGTGACAACCTCATTGGGTTGTTATTTAGTAATTCAGGCTTTATTTTTAAAGGACAAGTGGTAGGGAATTGTACTTATGAAAAATCTAAATACATAGTCTTCATCAATATATAGTCTTCCTTCAGTGAGCGTGACTCCATCCATACCTTGGATATACTGTAGCTTGGAACACAGTTAAAAGTAATATCTGAGACATGGGGAGTGGAGGCAGTAGAAGGAATGGTGTTGAAAATAGCCACTAAAATAAAATAATCGTATAAAATAATCACAGGTCTTCTTTCTTGCTGTGCTCCCCTTCTGGTTTGCTCTGTCTGTCTTACCAACCCATAACAGGCAACCCTAACACCATAATATTTCTTCCTGCTTGATTCCCCTAATGGCCACCCTCCAGTGGCCCTTGAGGGGATAAAGAACATCCCTCCTCCTTCCATCTGTCTGGGAGGAAGAGGGGAGCTGTGGAGGCCACTAGGGGCCATCTCTACACGTGCCCAGCTTTTAAAAAGGAATCTGTTTCAGTATCCTCAGTAGTGTGTATATAATTTTCTATATACATATAAAAATTATATATATAATTTTCACCTAAAGATGATTTACTTGAGAGGGAGCTTCTTTCATACTTATTTAGTGAAATTGTTCCCATCAGTTTAGAACAAATAAAAGCATACCTGCCACCTGTCCCAACTCTTACTCTCTTACTATAGGGTATTGCCCAGGGGTATAAAATTTTTTGGAGAGCTCAGCAAAGGTATACATAGAAGTATTGGTTTGGAGAAGCCTCTTTTACCGATTTGTTAAGGCAACTCAAACATATAAAGCTTACTATCTTTTCCCGTCTTCTACATAATTCCTTGAGACCTTGGTGCCAATAAGGTGATATTTTAGAGCATGCAGGGATGAATGCTCTGTTTCAAACAGCCGGAGCAGTATAGGTTATTGAAGATGATCTTTTTAAATACAACTGGAATGTTCTTGTGGGTCTACCAACAATTTTTGATGATTATTTGATAAATCCGCACATCAACATTTTACGTAAATTCTTTCAGATTTGCCATGCTTTACTCAGTAGGGTAGGTATAGCCTGCCTTTACAAATCAAATCGTGAGATATTTTTTGCAATGACAGTCAATCTTCATTTCATTTCATATTTTCTACCTCTTGATAATAAAAATAAACTTAAAGTTTTGATACAATTTTAGGTATCAAATTTAAGCTGTGTGTTACATGAGCAAACATTTTTTTTAGGTGATAGAGAAGCACAGCAGTGCAAAGACCAGTAGTTGCTAGATCCTTGTGGCTCCATCAGACGGTCACTTCTTCCCATCAGCTGAATTCCCTTTGTGTGAACTGAACTCTTGCTCATGAATGAAAAGGACCAGAACCACATCTTTTCAGACAAAGGGGCCTTTCCCCAGCATACTCAGAAATGCTAATTTTTAAAATTTACACAGCACTTTGACATTGGAAGCACTGTTCCATGAGCTTTATAAATATTAACTTGCGCAATCCTAATTGCAGTCTGAAGGGGTCACCGCTATGCCCCCGTGTCACATTTGGGGAAACTGAGACAGCTGCCAGCGAAGCTGGCATTCAAATCCCGTCACCCTGGCTCCTGTGCTTTACCCGCTGAGCTGCCGCCGCTCCAGAGACATTCCTGGGTCTCCTCAGGGGGTTCTCAGGGTCACCTTGCCTTGCCCCACCCAGGCACTGGCCCAGTTTGAGGGAGAAACTTTAACGAAATATAGTGGCCTCTCACCTGGGGACCCCGGGCCAGTTCCGTGCAAAGCCTTAGCACCTCACTGCGCACAGAAGGAGAGGAGAGCAAAGCGCCAGGTAAGTGGCTCTGAGGCCCACTGGAAACAGGCCCCGGCTCCGGCATCTAGTCCTAAGAGAAGTTCTCATTCCGGGGATTTGCTTAGTAAACGAATTTAAAGAGAGAGTGAGTGCCATCGAAGGGGAGGCGGGGAGGAAAAACCTGAAATGCAAACCCCTTTGCCTGCAATCATCAACTTTAAAAGGCAATGGGAACAAAAATGATTTTACACATGTAGCCAACACTTCCTGTGGGGGGACAATGTATCATCGCGTGTATGGTCTTAATCATGCTGGGGGCGTCAATGCACAAAGCAGCTGCGAATCTCTGAAGTCAGAGGCCAACGCAGCTCCAGTTGGTTCAAGATCCCAGAAGCCAGTTGAAGCCACTCAGCGTTAAGAGCCCTTGGTGTCCCTTCCCCAGGGTGCGGCCCACTGTCCTTCCCAGTTAAGGAGCCTGAATTGAGACCCGTCACACTGGGCCCTGCGCTGGTGCGTTCCCTGCCTAGGGCATAGCTCGGTTCACCCGCCTGGCTCTTGGATTTCAGCTGAGGCAATCTTAGACATTTGTGAAGGAGCTTCCTGTGCTAGGCTATTAAAGACAGTGGTATTGAGTGTGTCTGGGAAAAATTCTAACTGTTGATTTACCTGCACAAATTCACTATTCCTAAGCTACCTAAGGGTCCCCTTAGTCTGGGAGTCCATTTGAGAGAAATCTAGGTGCCCTGAGCAAATCAGAGCAATCACAGGTTGGGTAAGAAAAAGAAAGAAAGCTCAATTTGCTTTCACATTTAAGAGGAAGAAAAAGAAAACTTTATGAAGGAAAAGAGTCCTACTTTTCAGTTTCATTTTGTGGGTGGTAAAGATACAAAGAAAGGCTGGAGAAAGGAAATAAAAAAAAAGTTCTAGTGGAGAGGGTGAGCGAGAGTGAGGGACAGGTTTAGAGACAGCTGGTGGAAGCTTGTTGAACAGGAAGAGATGGAGGGAAACGCTCAGTCATTGCAAAGTGTTTTAATGGACTTGAACTTCTGTTACTTCCTTCTGTTCACTACTGTTATCACTGCCCTTTGAAATTCTAATTAGCCAATTAATCACCATTCACGGCTCCCCGCAGCTCACCAAAGGGAAAGTTATGCTCCTGGTTGCAGCCAAAGCAGTCACCGCACGTTTAGATGAACTCAAATAAGACCAGTCTAGAAGACAGGTTTCCCGCCTGTCTTAAGTTATCGCAGTAAATTCTAGGAGAGCCGGCCATTTTCAAAATGAAGCGTTCTTGTAAAACTTTTGCCTAAAATCAGAATTTTTTATTGTAGCCTGAAACCTTTAAATACGGAGAACTTCTCTCTACCAACTCCATTGCTAGTTTCCCTCTGTTCTGTTTCAAATCTATTCACTCACCCGTATCCAGCGATGCAAAAGGTATTTGTGCAAATGGGGGACATAAATTCAGAACTAAGCAAGCTCTGTTGAAGCTCTGTCATGGTAATACCCGCCACAAACCAAAGTAAAATTTTCTGTTTAGGTTTAACCTCATAAGTTGCCCCAAAGCAATTTTTTATTTCCAGCTGATTTATTTGAAGAAAATAGGCTCCGATTTATTGGGTCTGTTAATAAAAAATAAAAAAAATTAAATGACCTCCTGTAGTTTTGCTGCTACTTATTGATCTCTTTCAAGGTTAGCACGCAATTCAATCTGCAGCAAGGCGGCTGAATAAAATGGATTGCAAATGTAAAAGTGGAATGAACATTTTGAAAGCATTTTTAAATCCCAGAAAGTAGCTGTAATAAATGAGAAGAAATTAAATTCACATCGCTGGAAAAAACAAGATGGATTTTGTTTTAACGGTGAACTATGCAGAAAGAGTGTATTGGATGTAGAATCTATTGGCCATTTATAAGAAGCTAGCTCATAGAATGGATTGCTGTAGCTCTGATTAGTAAAGGATCCATTATAATCTATCTTGTAACTATACCTTCAAAGATTCTGAAAAATTACTTCTATGTCATGAAGGTAATTCACTCCTACCTTTCCCATCCAAACACTGAAACTACTATGACCACCACTACAACTAGTAGTAATGATAACAATAATAATTGTAGTCATATTAAGTACACTTGACTTCAGAATGAGAGGAATTATTGGGTGTCTTTCCCAGAATTAGATGAAGTGACCTCCATATTACCAACCCCACATGTATGTGTTGGTACATTTCCTATTTCGCCTTTGCTATGGATGACACTATTGACCATCACTTTCTTCTTGTAACTCCTTTGGCTTCCCCAATACCAAGCACCATCCTGTACTATTTCTTTGCAAACTTCTGTCTTTTCCTTCAGGTTCTTTCTCCTGGGATCCCTTGACTCTGCAAACTCTACTCTGAAACTTTAAAGTAAGTCTTAAATAATGGGGCTTCCTAGGGCTCTGCCCTTTCCTTACCCTTTTTCTGGGCACCCTTCTTTATACCCTTGGCATCAACTACCTTTTCTATGTTGATTTCTCTCTCTCTCTCTTAGGTCACTCCTCACTCCTCACCACAAACTCTATGTGATTAAAGCTGAACATATTATCCTTCCTCCAAATACGCTTCTACCTCTGTATCCCCAGTGATCCCATGATCTACCCAACGCTCAACGGGAGACCTCATCTGACCTACACAACACAGGAAATGAGCTGAGGGACTGTTTTCTCAGTTCTTCCACCAATATGGCACCTATCTAGAGCCATTCCAGGTGCTTAGGAAGAAAGTTAATTCACTACATACGATAGATGTCTTTGGACATTGGAGTTTGATTCTCTCCAGGAATCCGGGTTGAGTAAGGTCACATCTAATCTGAAACCCAGCAGCTACCAGAGACACTGCACCTCTTTCTTTCTTCCTCCACGCAGTTGTCCTCAACCCTATTTTCACCCTCACTGCACATTCGGGAAGTCTCAGGTGCAGATTTGCTGACTAAAGCTCTGCTTACTTCTTAATTTCCTGACAGGAATCCCTTTCCTTCTTCTATATGGTAAACTTTATCCCAATTTAACTCCTACCTCCAGCCCAGCCTTCTCTAGTCCCTTCTCCCACCCTGCTCCCTGTCATTTCTAAGACTCAAATCTGATCATACACTTTTGCTCAGCACTTCAATAGCTTCTTTTAGCTTCAGATTAGAGTTTAAACTCTTTAACATGACAAAATTATTGCCAACCCTGTCTATGTCCCCATATTTTACATTTTCCCCACCTCCCCAAGTCCAAATTGTAGTCAAAACCATCCCTCCTCCTATGGCTTCTATTGTCACATCACACTCTATTGCAATCATTCATTCTTTCAACAAAAGACAGAGTACCAACTATGTGCCAGACAGTGTTGTGTGCACCAGAGAGACACTTAGAGGCAAAAAAAAAGTCTTTGTTTCATGCAGTTCAATTCCTGATGGAGAAACAGACAGTAAACATGTAAACAAATTAAGAAACTAAAATAGAAGAATGGGATAGGAAGGGACTTGGAGGTGCTTTTGTGAGGGAAGTTGGGGTGTGTCTCTCTGGGAAGGACAACTGAACAACAAGCAATGAGAAAAGAGGCCACGTGAAGACCCAGGGGAAGAAGGTTTCTGGTAGAGGGAAGAGCAGGATCAAAGGCCCCTGAGATTGGAACAAGATGTTTGAGAGATGGAAAGAAGCCTCAGCAGGCTTGAGAAGTAGAGGATGAGAGAAAGAGATCCGCAGATGGGTTGGAGGGGTCAATAGGACCAGGGTCGGGGTGTGGATTTAATTTTAATTGTGGTGGAAAGCCACTTGGGGGGGAGGGTTTAAACAGAG
Organism: Miniopterus natalensis; assembly: GCF_054644295.1. NCBI lineage: Eukaryota > Metazoa > Chordata > Mammalia > Chiroptera > Miniopteridae > Miniopterus > Miniopterus natalensis. Next base: position 81,212,756 of record NC_142085.1, on the reverse strand, counting down.
CAGAAGGTTCTTAGGGCAGCTCCTGGGGAGCGGATCGTAAGTAGGTCAAGAGCAGAGGCAGAGTCTAGACTCAAAGTCATGGTGCCTTGAACTGGGGTTTTAGCAGGGGAGCGCACAGGATGTGTCATATTTGGGACATAATTTGGATGTAATGCCAACAAAAGGTGGTGATGGATTGCACATGATAGGTGTTCAGTTCTGTGACTTTTTTTCTACTGTGTAAGCTCTTTGGCAGAAAGGGACTGTTTCTTCACATCTGTATTTTTAGTTCCCAGCATAGTGCCTGGCACCTAATTGGTCACTATTCCTGGTTGTGAATGAAGGAAGTCAGGGGAAAATTACACTAAGTAGGTGGGTTGTCAGAGTAGGCTTTATGGTACTGGTGAGAACTGGCCTGTCACTTAAAGGATGGGTGTGTTTTGAACTGGTAGAAATGGAAGTAGAGGGCAGGGGAGCACCCTAACATTTTTGGATCCTGGGGCAGGAATACAAATGGAACCCACATATCTCATGTCTTAATATTTTCAAGTCATAAGTCAAACTAACAGACCATTAAATAAAATGTCCTTTTTCTATTTTAAAGTTATAAATCAAGCTAACAAACTGTTAAATAAAATATGCTCTGTCCTTGTACCTTGACAAGTATACTTTGTAATCACCGGGTTCTGGAACTTGGCAGTGATATGCGAGAGCTGGCCCCTGGTCCCTGGCACGAGGCTCACCCCATCCCTTCCCATCCCAGGATCCTCATATCCGCATGTGTAAACACCCTGGCCTGAAAGCCTAAGCTCAGTCCACTTACCCCACCCTCACCCCTGTGCAGGCCATAAAAGCTGCCATGGGGTCATCGAAGCAGGGAATTCTGGGTCTCAGGTATCCAGAGCATGGACTGCATGGCAGGACCTGGGCTCAGGGTGGGCACATCCCTTGGCTCTGCCAATTTTTCACCCCAGAAGGAGGGGTAAGGCCAGAGTAAGGTCCCCTGAAGGATGGAGGTGGTGCAGAGACCCTTCTCACTTGGATCCAGGGGTTGTGCTGGTTGAAAAGGTAACAGGTGAGAACTGGGAGGCATATTAGGTATTAGGGAAAGATTAGTTTGTTAGGAGCAGGTAATTCATGCAGCTGAGAAGGGATCAGATCCTAGAGGGACAGGAATATGTGGGTAAAGAACTCTGGTCATTGGGCAACGGGAAGTTCTGAACCCTTAGGTAGAGGAGAAATGATCAGACATTTGTATGCAGGTGGGTGAGAAAAGGGGAGACAGAGACAGATCAGCAGAATTATTTTCTTGTGAAATTTGGGTCATGAAGTCATAAGAACTGAAAGCAGAGAGAGAAGTTCATGTAATTCCTAAGGAGGGACAACCCAGTATATGTAGGGGGTGAGGGAGGTGAGAAACTGGGCCAAAGATGGCTTTGCATGGAAAAATGTGGTGTCTATTTTATTCCTACTGCTATGGACTGAATGTTTGTGTCTCTTCCAAAGGGGAATAAATGTGAAGCCCTAATGTGGTGGCATTTGGAGATGTGGTGGTAATTAGGTAATTAGGTCATGAGGCTGGGGCCCCCATGATGGGCTTAGTGTCTTTATAAGAAGAAGAAGAGAGGGGGCCCCTGATCCTCTGTCTGTCTGTCATGTGAGGATACAATGAAAAGACAGATGCTTATAAGCCAGGATCTGCCAGCTCCCTGATCTTGGACTTCCCAGTCTCCAGAACTGTGAGAAATAAATTTCTGTTATTTAAGCCACCCAATAGTAGCCAGAATCGACTATGACACCTTACATAACGTTCTTTTCCCTCTGAAAGTTGAGACCCTGTGTGGTGGGTCTGCTTTGGATACTGTTCCTGTAACAAGGCCAAGCCTGACTTCTCATGACTCTAAGAACCTGGGTTTCCCCTCAAGGTCTTTAGGGATAAGCCCCCACCCCACTTTAGCAGCCCCACCCACTGTCAGGCTGAGCACAGCAATGCAATGTTAGCTGTGAGTCCTAAGTAACATTTGCTTGGGTTGGGAGGCAGATGTTTGAGAGATTATAAACTTACAGGATTCTTTTAGGAAAGGACAAACAAGTCTGTCCTGAGGCAGGCACCCAGGTCATGGTCAGATAAGGTTAAACATTCATCACCTGGAAGCAGAAGAGACAATAGGGTGGTGTGGACTCCAACTGCCTGGGTTTGAATCCCAACTCTGCCTCTTACCAGCTGTGTGACCCAGAAAGTCTGGACCAGAACTTATTCCAAAATGCTGCTGGCATGAGTGTTTTCTGTCCTTACATGTGTGCTGGGAGCGGGGAGGAAGCCGTCCCTCCTCCGGCCACACCAAAGAGGGGAAGATAAAAGCCAGGGAGCTTTTTTGCTGCAAAAGTCAGATGCATTGGAGTTGCAGTGTTGTGATAGAACCAACAAATTAAAGAAACTTCCCACTAGAAACCCCCAAGGCATATAGATTTGTGTCATTTGACAGAAAAATAACAGTTTCATATTTTACCTATTGGAACATAAACTAACTTTTGGCAAAGACCTCAGTAACTTTCCTTCTTGGGTTCTTTTTCGTGCGGGCTCTTATTGTTACCATCTGGGGTGGGTGCTGCGCTAACTAGTTGTTTGTCACTAGATCTCTTCTCCTGTCCTCCTCCCACTGTTGCTTGGCAGCCGAGTTTGTTTTTCATTTCAATCAGTGGCACACAATTTCAAGCAGATGTTTTCAAAAGTGCTTGACTTTTAAGTGGAGTATGCCAAGCCCTCTTGATGGTGCTGCTGCACTCAGCCTGGATCTGCTTTGCAAATGAGGCCGCTGGTGTGCTCCTGGGCCTGGGACCTGGGAACCGGCTTCCTGGGCTGCCCAAATCCCTGACGAATTTCCTCAGGGGGTGTTAGTGCCTGGACCTGCCCTGGCAGCATCTTAGCATTTTGGACCTGCTCACGCTGTTTCCTGGGGGGACACGGGCCCAGCACAGACTGTAGGGTTGGGAGGCACATGCTTTGATTTAGGACGACCTGTGTTTGAACCCTGGCTCCTCTGCATGCTGGCCATGTGGTCTTGGACAAACTCAGTTTTCTTGTCTGTAAAATGGGGATCAGGAACAGCGCCTCACAGGCTGCTGCTACGATCCAAAATGATAAGGCGAGTCAAGCATGTTGGTTCAATGACTGACACATAGTAAGCACTCAGTACATGCCAGATTGAGGTATTATTCCTAGCTAGATTTAAAAAATCATTACAACAGTCTTACGGGGTAGATTACTATTAATATTATAATCACTGTGTTACAGATGAGGAAGGTGAGGCACAGAGAGGTTAAGTAACTTGCCCAAGGTGGCACAGCCAATGAGTGGCAGAGCAGTCTGGCTCTGGAGTCTTTGGGGTTGCTGTTTGGTGCTAAGTGGGACTGGGTGGTACCTAATAAGCAGCGCAGACTGAGTTTCCGGCACCAGAAGTAACCACTCTCCAGCACAGGATTTCATTTAACTCCCTAACCAAACTCCTTTTCTGTGCTCTGGGGAATGCTCTTACTATCTTTATGATGGAGATGGGGGAGATCGGAGAGGTCAAATGAGGTCAAATGCTGCTGAGAGAGGCTGGCCTCCAGGACTGGGACCCCACCTTCTATCACTGCTGGGCAATGCCACAGACCTTTCAGAATTGGATGGACTTGAGGCGTCACTTCACATAAATGTCCCCAGGATGCCAGCGGGCTTCTTGGAGGTGCATGAGTTAGGGCCACGTCTTGACTTCAGTCTTGTTTATGTTTTTGTTCATGCTATTATAATAATAATATCAAGGGCCACTGTAAGTAATTCAATACACTTCATGTTTTCTTTTCCTCCGGCCGCAAGTCTTATAATAATAAAAAGTTTCTACAATGAATAAATATTAAAAACCTAATTTGCACAGGCACGAGGAAGTCCAGAAGGCCAAGTAAACAAAAAATCTGGGCACTTTTCTTAAATATAAAAGTAGTAAGGGGAATAAAAACAAGCTAGCAAGTGGTAAAAGTAGATGTGGGAAGGTAATACTGCGAAATTCCTTCATGTTATCCAAATTCTGGAAAATTACTGCGCACAGTTACTTACTAAAAGGCATTACTTGTTATAGTTCTGCCAGGAAAAAAGATTTTTGTCGTTTTTTTTTGAATTAGGTATTTTCTGCTAGCTCTGCCCACTGACACCATAACATTTCAGGGCTGTGGAAAAGTCCAGGCATGCTCTGCACATAGATTCTAACTGATTTTACCTTTGAGCCTTACCTCTAGGAATGCAATGAAACCAGATCATTCCTCCTCATCAGCAATCACACAGTCATTAAAATGTTGCTTTCTAAGCTACCTCTGGCAGCTTCTTATTTTTAAATGTTTCACTCTATTGTAAGTTTCCTCATTAGCAGCCATGAGGAAAGACAGCCTCTCTCCTCTCCAGAGCACACATCCAGATCGCGAGAAACCCATAGCACCAGCTTTGCCAAGGCAGTGATGGAGGGCCCGTCTACCACTATTTAACACGCGAAGTCTTCCAAGCTTTTCCTCCTTTAGAGCCTCTGCCTCGGTATGATGCACATTTTGAAATTTTATTAATTTCCCAAGAATCTAAGATCTGCATGTTTTGGCAGGACCAGGAAGTCTATTGAGTTTCCTACTGGTTTCCAAATAGGGTTATTTTCTTCCAGATATTTACTGGATTTTAGTTGGAATAAGACAGGTGGTTTTAGGCTCCAAGGCTGACAGAAAACTAAAGCAAGGCCAGCTTTATTGCCCACAGAGAGCCCATCTCCGTGCTGGCAGAACCCCTCGGGGGCTTCAGGGCCGAGCCAGGTAACAGGTGATCCCCTCACCGATCTCAGATGTGCCTGGCATCTCTGGGCTCCTGGGGCCAGGATTGACTGAGATAAGCCCACCCGACTTCCTAGACTGTTCTGTTCTGGAATAGATCTGAGTCCTTTCACCACAATGACCACAGGGCCAGGGCAGAGATGGACAAGGCGCCAGGGCAGCGGAATGAGCTATCATTCTCTTGATCTCAGCCGTTCAGCTCAGCTCAGTAGAAACACACGTGGTCCCTATCAGGCTGCCATACAGTTTGCAGAAAGCCTGTTTGTCACGGAGGCTTGCAATCTCCCTCTTGTGCAGAGCACGATAGTAATATGAGATTCGCCTCCCTGTCTCATCCATGCATAACTCTCTGATGTCTCAGAGCTGGGAGAAATACCAAATATATATATATCTTGGCACAACCCAGAACTGTTTTATTTAAGCCCAAATAATGCAGGAGAGGGTCCATGTGGGAGAACAGGACTGGGAAATCATCATTGTCCTGACAGATAATATTAAAGATAGCTGACACGTACTGAACTAGACCCTGCGCTAAGTGCTTTGCATGCACTATCTCAATTAATCCTTAAAACCACTTTATGGAGCAATACCATTTTTAATCCCTTTTACAGTGAGGCATAGAGAGAATGAAGTAACTTGTCGACAGTCATTTAGCTGATAAGAGATGAATTCAAGATCCAAACCCAGGCTGGATGAACTCCAGAGTCTAAGAACTTAACCGAAGTTGCTAAACCACATTTGTCATATAATCTTCTTTATGAACTTGTGGGAAATGAGGGGCATACAAGTATTTTAGTCATCTGAACATGCCTATTTTTAAACTTCCCATCAAAATGCATGCACCATCGGTTTCTATCAATTACTAAACGCACAGATCAGAAATACAGCTTGGCCCAGTGTCATGGGCCACGGATACTCTCATCAGAGAGAAACCAGCCCGAATACCTTGCACTTGGTGTGGAACGACAGACTGTCACAAAGGTAATCATGTAAAAAACAAAATCTGCCATCACCAACTTTCTGAATTTCTGAGGAGTTGTTTTCTGCACCGGCTAATGATGAACACACTTCTTCTATTCATCACTCCAGTTTTATACGCTTGGGAGTTGGATATCATAACCATCAAGCCAGAGACACAAAAGATGAGGAAACATTTAGTTTCGGAAAATAATGGTTTAGAATCCTAGTAAATCAGAAGAGCAAGGGGGGAATTATAGTTACAAGGTCAACTGGAGATTCTTTACAGTTGGGCCTCGACAGGGGATTGAATTTTTAGTATTGCACACAATGAAAAGGAAACTGCCCAAGAGAACCAAAGTCTCCAAACACATAGAAGGTAATGACAAAATCCTGGGACTGAATGTGCCCTCTGATGAAATCCCTGCTTTTAGGACTGAACATTGGGTTGGTTATAAAAGCAGAGAGGTCAATTGAACTGTAAGGGTTTAATAATACCTGTATGGGTAATTTTCTTCAGAAGCCAGAAGAATCACCGCTGCTCCCTTCCCAGTCTTTCCTCCAACACCTTACACACACACACACACGGCCAGAGAATTCTATGCTTTTATAGCAATTACATCTTGACTTAATCATTGATTTACATTAATTGAAATGATCTTCATTCTTTAAAGCTGAACTTTGCTATTAATTTTGTCATGGAAAATTTACTAATTCTCTAAAAGTCAAGAGTAGAGATTCTTAATCTGGGGTTCATGGGGTAGAACCAACCCCCCAAAATAGGATGAAGGATTTGCTCTGTGGAGTTGTATGTGCAATATCCTGTGGATAGGGTTCATAGCTTTCACCAGATTCTGAAAGGAATCTGATCCCTGAATGGTTCCAAACTACTGTCCTAGAGGACCCAGGATGTAGCTGAAAGGCGTTTAGAGTTTAGAAGGAATCCTATTTTGTTCTAACTCAACACCTTCTAGAACTTCATGCTGACAGGAGGCTCTAGCCCAGCAGTTGCTTCTTTTTCTTGTTCTTTTTTAAATATAGAAACTAAAACAACTACGGGAAGTGTCAGGGTCAGGGTCAGGGTCAGGTTTACCAGGAGAAGTTGGCAGTGTCCCTGAGTCCCCTACCTGAGAGCCACTGCTGGCTACTCCACTGTCCCCATCAGCACAATGAGTGGCACAGAAATGAGCACAGGGGCTGGGTTTAGATGTGTGGGCTGTGACCTCGGTCAAATAAATGCTTCCCTATCCAATTTTTCAAATCTATAAAATGAGGAAAATCATACTTTCCTCTCAAGACATTTAAATGAGATACTGTAGAAGTAAGTGCATGACATGGAGTCGCTTCTCTGAAACCCTTGGGACAGATATGTTGTGAAATTCAGGCTTGTTTTTATTAGAAATGTAAGATCGTCCTATCCTCTATATTACTGAGTGCTAGCGGGTGTTACCCATATTCAAATATATGAATATTCCTACAGCAGAACTACACATATTCACATTAAGAGGCATGAATCAAGATTATGGACTGTCTTATATCAATTTAGTACAGGTTTTGCCACCAAAATTTTTCAGTGTTCAGAGCATCCTGGATTTGGGCATTGAGAATAAGCAATTGTAGACCTGTGTTCTCTCAACAACCACTGGTCAAATCCTACTTTTTTTTCGCCTCTCAAGGTCCTAATTCTTACATCATTGTTGAGTCACCAACCTTGGCTCACCCCTACGTTTACACTCCAGGCATCGGTGCTGGCGCCACGCAAACCTGCGACACGGCCTAGTTCTCTTTCCTTCACACTCATTTGAACCTCATACTGCTTGACCGGCTGGCTCCTCTCTGCTGCTGATGCCACGTTTCCAGGCAATCTCTCTTGCCACAGCTCCACTCTGCCAAGGCCTGTCTACTGCCTAATAGATCCTTGAGGAGCCGTCAAAATCACTTCTAGTGCCGCTGGGTGGTCCACTGGGCAGGAGAACACTCAGCCTCTGGAGACGAGAGTGGACATTCCTCAGCTGCATCCAGGTTTGCCCGAGAGCTGCTTCCAGGCGGCTTGCGAATGAATGACGTGGCGGCAAATCCCTGGGGGGTGGGGTGGGACAGCTCTCCTAGCCTCTCCCTCATTCCAGAGTGTCCCAGAGAAGGCGCGTGGGCTCCAATGTCAGCGTAACTTCCAGCAGCACGCTGGCAGTCAACAGCAGGCCTCACCTGCCGAAGGCCACCGCATGGTACTATATGGAAATGGGGGTCACGCAGCTTAACATTAGTGGAGTGCAAAGAGCTGATCAGACACCTGGTAGATTGATTTCTAATGCTTTCACTTACTGTGTGGCCTTAGGTGAGTTACTTTAAATTCTCTGGGCCTCACCTATAAAAGGGGATAGTATTACCTCTTTGACTAGGGCTATAATTAGGAATGTCCGAGATAACCTATACAAACACCGCAATAAATATACCGTCCCTCCTTCAGCGCCCTTCCATAGGCTTTCCCTTACTAGTCCTGGAGACCCCTGAAGGGCAGAACCATGCCTTCTCTTTGTTTTTATTCTCAGAAAAGGGTTTGGGCCATTGCCGGGATGTAATAAACTACTGGGTAAGTGAATGAATGAATGCAATTGATTTTGCAGTTGGTAGCACAACTCTAGTTCCTCCTAAATGTTACTTGCAATTTGATAAGAGGCCACTAGGGTGCAAATGCCTGAGCCAGAGCTTCATGGGCCAAATAACCATATCTCCTTCTGCCGTGGATATCAGAGCTAGAGTGCACAATTTCTTCCCCTCAACAATCATGTTTTCTTTTAAAAGTGGAAATTTTAATTATATAGACAGAGCAATACATCTTAACTAGTATTAAAAGTGTTGCACTTTTAATAAGATGCCTCAGTTTAGAGTAAGATTTGAAGATCTTCTGCAACTCAATGCCTTTTTCACTAACCCTCAACTATTAATTCAAGCTTAATGTAATCCTAGCAATCCCTTGGGTTCAAGCAGATTACAATGACTGAACTAATTTTGAAATGTTTTGCTCAAGATTCATAGAGAGCTTTTCATAGGTTATGGGAATTGAGACATTTTGAATTTAAAAGCCCATTTACGCAGTTTTGAATTTAATTATTCTACTTGGATTAGAGAAGAAACCAAACAGAACACAGATGAGACCAAATTTCTCCTGGAACAAAGACGCCAAATAACCCCCAACTTACTGCTATAGAATCGATGCTACTGTTCCTGCAGTATTTTCAGTTAGCCTCCGCTCCTGTGAAAGGGGCACTAACGGCACTTGCCAGGCCCGTGGGAAACACACATGGAAACATCTAGGGCCCTGCCAGCTGTGAAAAGCCGCAGCTGCTGATGGCATGTTATGCGCTACACGCCAAAGGTCCTTTCGGTGCCCATTTTTCATAACTCCAAGGTCATGTGGGCCTGCATTAAACATGACTGTAGGATTTTGCTTACAATCTACATTTTCCTTTCCGTCCAATTCTTATTTTTGTTATGTTGGAAAGAAACTCTGGGTGAAAAATACAGCATACGTGTGTGTGTGTGTGTCTGCATTTCTTTTTATTAAGAGCACACTTTTCCCTTTTTGTCTATAATAGAGCACAATAAGAGGCAGTCTCCATGACGGATCACTGTGCCTAGGACCTAAGTGACATGGGCGAAAGATCCTGGAAGAAGGGGAGCAGAAGTTAGATGGGTCTGGAAGCGCCTGTTTTGGAGGCACGAGCCATGCTGGCTGTAACGTCCCGTGTCCCTCCCAGAGTAAGTGCACTGCCAGTGCGGTGACAAGCGCTGCTCTGGAGGCGACAACAAGCTCTCTGTAGCTGACAACAGGTGAAACCAAAGTGGGGAACAAAGACTTTATGTAAACTTCTCACACATGGCCTGTGTGATCCGGCACACCTTCCAGGCAGGATTCGAGAACACACGTCCACTTAACTAAGGCCGGCCCCCACACTGCTCCCCACAAAAAGGAGACTTTCTCTTAATTCCTCTTTCTGTCCATCCTCTGTTTCTTTCTTTCAACAGAACCTTACATTACACCTGGGTAGAAGTACATGCTACATAGCTGAGTCTACTTCTCTTCTGATGATAAGAGGCGGGCATGTGAGATGGGAGCAAAGCAGAAACAGCCTTTGATTAATATTTCAGCCGGGCGGGAATCTGGCAATGAGATGAAGGCATATTAAGAAATAGCTCCCGGACAAATGTACTCTGTGAGTTCATCTAGAATCATCCCACGTCAGATTCACACTGCATCGCGTCAGGTGACTCACACAGTCGCATTAGTTCCTATTAGTGTTAATGGGAAGTGCGCATGGAGAGCAATGCACGCATCGGTGGAGCCAGGCTCCCTAAAGGGGTCCTGCTTTGGGGTGAAAGCTGCTATTCTTTTCACCCTCTTCACAATGGAAATAGAATTGTGCCCATTAAATAAGTGTCCGATATTCCAGGCTCAACAGAAAAAAGGGCTCATTCTTAAGAAGACAAATAAACACGTATTTTATATTTGTAATTAAAATCCTTATAGCAAATGGCTACATCTTATTACTATTATTCATTATTTACTATTTAGGATTTATTTTTATTATCAACTGTTTTGTGAAAAAGAGCAGTTGTCCAGTCTTCTATTCCCATGTCAAAGATGAAGAAATTGGCCAAGAATTGTAGTGACATATGCAGAGAAGCATCCTGGAAGGAAAATAACTGTCAGAAAAGACAACATCTCCAATCCACAAAGCAGGAAAAAGCTGAGGGTATATAAGCTACTTACTTTCTGGTGGGAAAAAGTTTTCAGCCAAACTGAAGGCAGTAAGACCTCCCAGTATACTATCCTTATATCAGTAATGATCATTTCAGCTGCTAATGAAAGAAGACCCAATTCAAAATAGTTTAACCTACTAGGGGGTTTAAAATTTCATAGAGGAAGTCCACAGTGCTGCAGGTTAGTTAGTGTGCCTGCGTTACTGTGCTATCCAGGACCCCCTCCACCCTTCCTCTCCTCGACCCGGCAGGTCATCTCTGCAGTTCCTGGGTGAAAAATGGTTGCAGTTTCTGGCCTCAGCTGCAGACCCAAAAGTATCGGTGGAGCAAGAAAGGTCGTCTTCTGTGCACCTCTTTTTGTTGGTAGGAAAGTTTTTCCAAAAGTCCTTCAGTGGCCAACATTAGGTCCTGTTCTTCCAAAATCAGGAAGTGGTGAGAGTGTGACATTCCAGGACTGGCTTAGATAATTATTTTATCATCCCACTCCATGGGTTCCGGAATCGGTCACCGTCTCTGAGCTCATGGTCACCCAGAAGAGGCTGCACACAATGGCAGATGGAGAGCTCAGAGGGCGAGGAAGCAGGGGTGGTGGGGTGGGAATGGACCGATAGTCGCCTGGGGAGTCCTACATGAGTGAGTGCCGTTGCTGGGGCCTCAAAGGCCTACTTAAATGCAGCCACGGGTACCCGGAGCCTCAGTGGGACGTATGAGGGAGTGCCCGCTTTTGTCTTAAATCTGACTCAACATAGTTGGTCCAAAGATTTGAACAGTAAAGCCTGGGGCTTCAAGCCAGCTCAGGCTGCGGGTTCTAGGTTTAGCAGGTCAGTGACAAGCCAGTCAGCAGAATGCTTATTCTGAACCTGAACTTTTGACTCTGACAACTGTTTCAAGAGGGACAAAGAGGAGAACATTAGGAAATAAAATGATATTAGTACAGGTTAGATTTTGAGTATTATTACCTCTGCATAACTGAAAAGCAGAGGGAAATTAGTCTTTAATACCTCGATCTCTCCACTCTGCTCCCTCTCACCCACGTCCGCTCCAAAAGACTCCCAGCAGCACACAGGGTTCTCAGATTCTATTCCTGCTTCCTTCTGTCTTTCCTCCCAGGCCTTCTTTCACACTAAGGTAGAGATATCTAATAGCTGCTTAAGTATCATCCCTTTAACTAATAAACTTGACTGTGTGGCATGATAGGCCTCAGGGAAAAGGAAAGAACTGTAAACTCATCAGTTCTGGGATGGAGCTCTAGAATCCAAGAAGAATGCTTCTGGTCCAAAACATATATTTGAATGCTGCCATGAGCAATATGGAAGCCACTAGTCATAAGTAGCTAAAAAGAGTTTAAATTTAAATTAATTAAAATTAAATGAAAGTAACAATTTTGTTCCTCAGTCACACTGGCCACGTTTCCAATGCTCAGTAGTTACATATGTCTAGTGGGTACTGTACTGGTGAGTGAAGTCTTAGGACATTTCCATCATAACAGGAAGCTCTAGTGAACAGCGCTGTGCTAGAAGAAAGCCAGGATCGTGACAGCCAATGAAGTTTCCCAGGAAAATCCAGTCTGACGGGTCGAGATGTACTGTCAAAGCTTAAATTGACTTGGGGAGGTCTGGTTGGTTCATTCCTTCTGGAGCCAGAACCTGGACAGTGGCCGGGTGTTGGTGGGTGGACAGTGAATAAATTGAAAACTGGACAGAGTGGGCATTGATCCAAACTCTTACTCCACAAGGACTAGTAGAAGATAAGCGATGCTGAGGAACTCAGACGCTGAAGTCAGGTAGAACATGAACAAATTTAAATTTAAAAAAATTGCACAATACGTTTATTTGAATTTGTATTAATTTATATTTTTAATTTATGGCAAGTGTTTTCGTCTGCTTGGGCTGCTATACCAAATTGTCATAGACTAGGTGACTTAAACAACAAACATTTATTTTTCACAGTCCTAGAGGCTGGGAAGTCCAAGATCAAAGTGTTGGCAGACTCCATCCTTGGTGAGGGTCCACTTCTTGCAGATGGGCATCTTCTCCTTGTGTCCTTACCCAGCCAACAGCAGGGAGAGAAGCAAGCTCTGTGCATCTTTTCTTATAAGGGCACTAATCCCATCTTGGGGGATCTGCCCTCATGACCTAATTGCCTCCCAAAAGACTCACCTCCAACACCATCACACTGAAGATGAGTGTTTCGACACATGAATTTGGGGGGCACAAGTCTGTAAGAGCAAGTTACACTGGCTTTATGCTAGTGACATAAATTTTGTTTGAAAAATGCAGTTATTAAAATTTCAAAGGGTATAAATTTAAAGAAAACTATTAGGTGAAAGCTAGCACTGGGGAAAAGCAATGTGGTGGTAACATTTTACATGTGGCTTGCAAAGCACTGAACTCTGAAGTGATGGTAAGACAAGAGGGTCCGCCATGAAGGTGTGTTTCTAGGCAGGGCTGACTTTTCCATCAGGTGCACTAGAGCTTGCAATACTTCTAGGGATCCACATAAATGTATTAATTTCTTTTAAATAAATTAAGGTCAGAAGAAAAAACACACTTTCAAGTCAAAGGAATTTTAAGTATATAGTATTAATATAGTTTAATATAGAATTTAATATATTTTAATATACCAACACAGTTGTAAAATATAACTTTTAGTATTTTTTTTTATGGAGGAAGTGGCCCACACAGGCGAAAGTGCCTAGAGCTAATGAAAATCATAATACACCTGTTTCTGTGTATACCTGGGAGACACCCAGGGCAATGGACATAGAGAGTAGAGTTTTCTCAGCAGCACAGCCAGTGGGCAGGGGTGGGCATCTGGATTTCAGCAGGAGGGCATAAGTATAAATCAGAAAGAAATGGCGGCATCCCATGCATGCCCACCAGCTAAACCTGGTGTGAGCTAAGGTGCACATCAGCAAACAGGGTGCCCGGGGTCCACCAGACACCAGGCTTAGGACAGCTGGACTAACCTCTGTTCACAAGACCTCTACCTGCAGGTTAGGATGGGTTTCGACAGTGGTCTTGGCTGAGTCTTCAGGGTGAAATTTTTCCAGGGACTGAGGAAAGGCCAGGATGGGCAAATAGCGGGATTTCAGGCATCATCTATTAGGAAGACCTGTCAGGACTCTTTAGCCCTGAAATCACATTATAAAGTTAGAGGGACAATCACCTACTTGGCTTGAGTCGGGCTGATTGTGATGATAAGAGACACAGAAATGAGAAGAAGACACACACACACACACACACACACACACGCCCTAAACACAAAAAATGACTTGGGGGAAGGTAGAAGATAATCCTTTTGGAAAGAAAAACTTTATGAAATAATTACCCAATGCACCCTGAAGGCAGAGGCTGGCAAAGTTAAGGCTGACTCTAAGACCTCTTGACAAGCTCTGGGATGACAGAGGTGCAAATGCCATTTCAAGTCAGAGGACTGTGGTTAAAGGCCAGGTATGCCAACCAATTCCATATCTTGTAGTTGCTCTCTTGTTGCCAAGAGAGGAGCATGACATTGATAAATCACCCTATTATAACTTGTGATAAAGGCAGCAGGTACTTAGAGAACTGACCAGTAGACACTTGAAAAAGACAAATGGCTGCAAGAAGACTGCTGATACAAGTTGGAAATTAGCCATACCCGTTGTGAGGAGAACAGGACAAAGCTTAGTGGACAGAGATAATATCCCTGTCTCATGAATGTCTACTGATTCGGGTCAACTGACAGTCTTCCTGGAAAAAAATCTCAATTACTAATAGTGTATACGAAAACACTCTGAAAATTATGGTCCACACGCAAACACAAGGTATTATTATGACTAAACCAACTGAAGCGGTAATGTAGAGCAATTATCTATATACTTTTATTTTAGGTTCAAGTTTTGGGACATTTGGTCAGGATTTTTTTCTAACTGGCCTGGAAATTTACCACTGTGATGTGTAGAATCAGCATGAAACCTGCAGCTTTTAGGGGGACTCAGGATGACTATGTAATCATATAAGGAAGTCTTACAGAGATTTCTCTGTGAAGTTGGGCTATTCAATTCTGTCTATTGTGGTGGTTTCTACAGTGGTATCCAGCACCTATTCTGCAAATCACTTCCTCCCTAAACCTCAGGGGTTTCTGCAAACTGCATTCAAATGGTCTGTAAAAGTGCTACCCTACATTTTCCATTCCCTCCGAGGTGGGCCAAGTGGGCCCGAGGGCGAGGCATCAGCTGCTTCAGTGCCTCCATGTGTCTGATTAACCACAAATTTATAATGCGGTTCAGCAAGTAGAAGCCACGTGGAGAACTATGGCAAAAATGCACTGCAATTTTTTTTTTTTCCTGGCAGCTGTCATCAGTCAACAAAATCTAAACTGAGACCTTCAGTGGCCAACAGCTTTGGGAAATGCATGTCCATGTTCCCAAGGTAAAAAGGCCCCTTGGGGGCACAGGTTGAGTGGGGGTGGCGTTAAATGAGATGGGTAGAAAAATGAGCTCATGAGATATTAATAAAGAATGGAATGGATTAATGGGAGGGGCCCATGTGAAGGTTTCTGGTGACTAACTCGTGATATTGTGGAAACTACATGTGGCATCCAATAGTTAGCCCATTTTTACTTCAAGAAAACTCATTCTCGCATTCTGCAGCAGCTGCTACTGTTTGGATTATGATCAGGAATAAGCCATATGGTGTGGCAGAAAGGAATCACACATATTTTCACATGGACAAATATTACTATTCCAAAACATAAACATGGCAATATAAGTGTTTTTTCTCCTGGGAGCAATACAGCCCCTGGTCTCGGTTATAAGAAAATAACTCACTGTGTATGTGCAAAAATTACCTGCTAAGGTTATTATTGGAACCTGAGCCGCAGAAATCCCAAGGTTTTCTTTCCTTATTTGTAGGAAGACAGCAAGAAAGAGAGGAAGGAAGGGAGGGGGGAAGGAAAAGAGGGAAAAGGTAGGAAGGAAGAAGAGGGAGACAGAAAGAGAGAGTAAGAGAATGGAAAGATGATTTAAAGAAGAGGGGATACGCAGTTCCCAGCTCTGCCATCTGGACGCAGCCCCAACCCAGAACTCTCCCAACTGAGAAGCAGTGTGCTTGCCTGGGGACGGTAATGCCAAATACCTAGCAAACAAATCCAGCAGGCGAAGGCAGAAAAGACTTAATCAAGCCATTTATTTATTCATTTTAATTGAAATTATTGGGGGGACATTGGTTAATAAAATTATATAGGTTTCCAGGGTACAGTTCTACAGCACATCATCTGTGCATTGTATTGTGTGTTCACCACCCAAGTCAAGTCTCCTTCCATCAGCATTTATCCCTCGTTACCCTCTGCTACCTCCCCCCGGCCCCCTTTCCCTCTGGTGATCACCGTACTGTTGTCTGTATCTATGAATCTATTTATATTTTGTTTTTCAGTTAATTTTGTCATTAGATTCCACATATAAGCGAGATCACATGGTATTTGTCTTTCTCTGACTGGCTTATTTCACCAAGCATAAACCAGCATTTTGGTGCTGGTTGTTCTGTAGTCAACTACAAACTCCTCTCCCTTTCTCTCTCTTCCTGCCAAGGCTTGGTCATCGCCTTCCAAGATTTTCATTATCTGGCTTTTCAGGATCTGAAAGGCTCACCTGTCTCCCAGCAGGAGGAACAGCCCTCTGGACTCAGGAAGGACAGACTTGGTGTGATATTTGCAGGAAGGGATAGAAAGAGTGAGCTCAGCCACAGTTTTTGTGCATCTTTGCCTTACATCCCGTGGCCACTGTGGGCCATCTCATGGAACCAGAGGAAGCCACTGGAGGGACAAAACCTGGAGGGAGGACAGGGGGACTGAGAGTGTGACCAACTCAGAGAGCCACATCAGGAAGGCCTGCGTTGACTGGGAAGGCTAGAATTGCTTTCCATAGTCGTTTTCAGTGGGTTCTCTCTCCTACTGTAAAATTCCTACAAGCGAAGAAACCGGGGTAGATTTACTTAGTAACCCTTCTCTCATTCTTTAGAGTTTGGATGACAGATTATTAAAAAACAGCAACATCTGAGTCAGTATTCACCTGCTGCTTGGTCACATCAGGGGCCTTCAGCTCCACGGCCATCAGTGGCCAGGCCGGTGAGTGTAAGCGGATGAATCAGCAGGACTGTCGGCGCTGGGAACTGGAGGAGAGATAGCCTCCAGCAGCATTTAAAATAAAACACCGTGCGCACTCCCGCAGGCACATCCACGGCTGCGTTCTGCCCCAGGGCCATCAGCCTGTCATCCCTGCAACCCTTCGCCCTCCTCTGCTCTCTCCTCCCAGGCTCCTTGATCTGCTGCCTCCACTTCCTCTGTCGTCGCTTACTCTCAGCCCACATCCACTGTCCCGGGTTCGAACCTTACACACTTTAGCTCTTCAGTGGGCTGCAGAGGCTTCTGTGCACCCAGAGCAGTCTCTTCTCGAGGGTAAGCTTTCCAGGTCACGTCACCTGTTCTACATGTGATTCAGAATTAAGCTCTGGGCCAGTAGTTCTCGAAGTGGGCTCCCTGGATCAGCAGCATGGGCATCACCGGGTAACTTGTTGCAAATGCAGATGTCTAGGTCCCACCCTAGATCACCCAACCAGAAACTCCGCACAGTGAGGGGCCCAGCCACCTGCGCTGTAACCGGCCTTCCAGGAGGGCCTGGTGCGGCTCAAAGAGGAGTGGCGCCGCTCTATCCAGACGGCCCCACCCCTACTTTGCTGCAGTTTCCTTAAATCCCTGTTACACTGCATGCCTAACACTAAACCTTAACCCACACAAACTATTATCTCATTCATTTCAGAGGAATATAGGGACATTAACGAAGATTAAATTAGATCACACCTATGAAATACTTAGCAGAGTTCCTAGCACTTATCAAATGTGTAATATATGTTAGTTATCACGGTGTCATCATTAATCAATTTATTATGCCAATTATATAACATTTTATCAATGCTGTCTAAGATCAAATGAACTTTTTACATACGTTAACTTTCTACTCTGGACTCTTACTGTCAAACACCTCTGCAGAGTATTTGTCTCTCACTTGCAACTCCTTTTTCACACAGGAGATGGAAATGGAGAACCTGTATTGAAGACAATAGCATGCGGGGTGGGGCCGCAACATGCTCAGCAACGTAAGGACATGATCTCGTTACATGAGCTAAAAGCCCCAAGAGTTTGGGGAGGAGTAAGAAAGCCTCCCCACGAAAGAAAGGGAAGCAACTGCGGGGGGGGGGGGGGGTAGCAAAAGAAGAAAACAGACGTAATTTTAAGTTTTCCTGTATTTCAAAGAACACAGAGAATCGCTCCATCCCCCAATTATAAACGCCCTGCCAAATCTCCAGCCTTCTTCTTTTTTAGCTAAAAGGCTATTGTGAGTATTACTATGCAAAAGGCAGAAGTGCCAGGCTGGGCCAGGTCTGTATTAAAACTCACTCAAGAAAGCATTTCGACTTTCGTTAGAATAACTGCTAAAGGAGAGCCAAGAGGTTGACCTTCACATTATTCAAGAGCGCCACCAATCACCTGGCTTTGGCACGCACGCCAATTCCTCGCAAGGATTTCAGCAGGGGTTTTCTGAACCGCATCCAGAATCGCACTGGACAGAAACGCAGCCGAGGTCGCCGAAGCCACATCAATAATGATAAACAGGATGATCGCGGCCCCTCCCGCCAGCCCTGCGAGCCGGCGGAGCTCACAGCACGGCGACCACGCGGGGGGCAGCGCTTACAGGAGCTTCTAGCCAAGTGCCAATGTCATTTTAGCATATTCAAGACAGAGACTCGAACTGAGCTAACCGTGCGGGCCAGAGGTCTGTGGGAATGAAATGAGCTTAGGAGAGGAAAGCGGACACCAAAACACACACACATATATTTTTTATCAGTAAGTTTCATTTAGAAAATTGGGACAGCTGCAATAGAAATGCTTGCAATAGTATATCAGGACTGCCCTAGTTCCAAGGTCACTTTTTTATAAAGTATGAAGTATGTTCCTTCTCGGAATTATAAGTAGCAAGTACAATAAAGTAAAATAAAATTCCATCAAGGGTCACAGTTGAGAAATTCTGGATTTCCCCAGGTTCCTCTGGCAGGATGGGTGATGCGTGGACCCCCGCATGCCGGCCGCTGCCTTCCTCCAGCTTGCCAGCCTTTCCGGCCTTGTATTCAGGAAACAACTCCAGGCCCGAAGGGGAGGGGGAAAGAAGGCCACGGAGTCACAGATAAGCTCAGTTCTAATCTCTGTACTATTACCAATATTGAAAATATTACCCAAGTTGTTTAATCTCTCTGTGCCTCAGTTTCTCTTTCTGTAAAATGAGAGATTGGTTAGATCAGGGGTCATACAGTCAAAATGGCACAGGTCCTGAAAAGCACTGTAAAATAGAGGTAGAGGGGAGGACATGTGCCCCATCGACAGGGGACAGCACTCAGCTCCAGCACTGTCACATCTTTTTGATGCTTTTCCAAGGAAATAAGTTTCTGGATGGTTTTGTCAAAATCTTTTGAATTTTAAATGCCGGCTCAAAGATGAAAAGAAAGAAGTACTGAAAAATACTCTGCAGGTCAGACAGGACACATCAATGGTCCCTTGAAGTTCTCACCTTCTCCCAGTCAACATTTGCCTGGAAACCCACTAGGACTCATCAGTCTGAAAGTGCAACCCCTTGATTCGCATACCTGTTGTGATAATTTGTTTCCCTTTCACACTCTCCAGTGAACTGTGTACCTCTTTTTCCAGGAGAGATGTTAAGACATATCCAACTATGTACACGCATAGCAAAGTTGGCCACCTAAAGCTGAAGCACTCTGCCACGTTACCAGATATCGGAGAAGCAAACTAACTAGAAATATAGTTAAGAGAGCCGGGGAGGTGGGGAGAAGAAAGATGTTTCAAGTTCAGCAGACAGTAGCTAAGAAGAATGTAGGAACTTTACCTACAACATCATGAATCCAGCTGTGACAGAGGTGGAACTTCCAGGTGCAAAATGTTCCAGATGGCATGAGTGTTGCCCGGAAGAGAAATTTTGGCCTGAACTCTCAGGATGGGCTCTGGTATATGGAGAATATTCTGGAAAGGGTTTAGTTAACTCAGGGAACAGGGAGGGATGAGAAAGGTTTGCCGGCCTTAGGAGTAGGTCTAAGGAGAAGAGTTAGACTTCTCTTTTCTCTTGAGCAAAGGCAGATTGTTGCCTCGACCAGATAGCCACAATTTGCTAGCTGTATGTTGTTTGCACCCTATAGGATCTGACTCATCAACTAGTGTTTCATATTTTTCTTTAGAAATATGCATCTTTCTCCCCATTCATCCTGTACCATTCTGGTCTGGGGCCACTGTCACCTCACATTTAGGCCCTATAACAACAGCTTTCTAATAGAATCTTCGGAATCCAATCTACTTGGATAGACTAATCTTCTTTAACCACTGCTTTTATCATTCCACTCTACTGTTCCATTACCTTCCATGGCTCCCACTGCTACCAAACCTAAACTCCCCTGCTTGACCTTCAAGGGTCCCCAGGATCTACTCAATTTTCTCTTCCAGTCCCTCACATGCATTTCCTGTCCAATCTCTCAGCTCTGTCCCAGGACCAGGGGTGCTTCTGCCTCCCAGCATTTATTTCACGCTACCTTCTTCCCCTGGATGCTCATCGCTCTCCTTCAAGTCCTGTCCATCCTTCTTGGTCCATTTCCTTCCCAAAGTGCCTTTGAGTTCCCTGACTTCAGAATCGCTATTCCATTTGATGTCTGAACCATGCATGCTGCCACTCAAGTACATATGATTTTGTTCTCTAATTGTTCCATGTATGTAGATCTTGTCTCTCAATTATACTTTGACCTTTGTGAGTCAGGAGCACGTCTTTTCCTCTGTGTTCTCTGCAGAAACAGTGGAGTAATACAGAGGCTGGACTCAGAAGCACTTACCCAGTGTTTGTTCAGATGAGCTCATTTGGACAAAAGAGATGGGGACAAATGAGGGTTTTAGGCTTGAAAAAAGAAAGATGGCTTGGGTCTCTTGGGTGGTGATGACCACACAGAACTACACAGCCAGTTACCGTGTCCACTTTCCCCAAATCACACCCACTGCAGACTGCTGCTCACTGTACATCACCCCGTCTGACTGCACCTCCTATTGAGCTTATCCTGGCTGAGCTGGCCTGTATAACCACTGTGCAGTGTTGTGTGCAGGGCAGGGACCTGGTTTATCAACTGACCTTGAACATCACGCAGCCCTGGGGATATGAAGCTGCACTTGGGAGCAAGCTCCCAAATGTGAACTTCCAAGGGTCTCTAGTATCCTCTTTGGGAGAAGCATTACCCAGCATAGGAGTGAATCTCTAACAGACACAGGCAGTCTGCAAGGGTGCAGACATGCAAGAAGTCTAGTGTACTGAAAACAGAGAACAAGAAGGGAACTGCTGGTGGAGAAGCTGCTCTGGTCCTCCAGACAGAGAAGGCAGAGACGACATGCCCAACATTACATATGAAATCGTCAGCCACTCAGGGCAGAGGCTTATCTCTCTCACTTCCACCTTGCTCAGTAACCACACAGCACCAAGCCTGTCATTAAATCTCTGTGTCTCACAATCTATGCAGTTAAGATAACAACTTGCTGACCACAAGGGAGGTTGGGTGTGTTAATTATGATAGAAAGACACTGGGAAAATACACCAGGCTCTCCAGACTCCATTTCTATTGATTTACACAGGTTCCTGAGCAGCCATTGGGTCCTAATGAATTTCAGTCTCTCCTGCCCTGGGCCATGCCTGTCCCTGGGTGTCAGAGCTGGCAGATCTATTGCACAGCCTGGAAGGAGCTAAGGAGAGAATGCTGGGCTGCTGCCAGCGATGTAAGGTAGTCTCTGGAGCCACTGACCTGGCAGCAAGTGGCCATCCGCTTGCCAAGGGAACTGTTGACAACATGTAGGGGCAGAGACAGAGCCCAGGGCCTGAGAGCTTCCAAAAGAGGAGAGAATTTTCAAAATGGCAGTTTGAATAATCGAGGTTTAACAGATCAACAGGCGAGCTTGGATTTACATCATAGGTTTACCTTATATTTCTGACATTCTCTCATGTGACTACCTGGGAACCTCTTGGGCAGGGGGCTGAGGGTGTCAAAGTGGAGAAGACCAGTGACACTTACATCCCATCTCTTTGTGTATTTCCTGAGCTCCATCCTCTGCCTGGGTCCCATGGGCTGTCTTAGGACCCCTCAGTCAATCAGAGGCTGCTGCTACATCAGCTCCCAGCCCATTGGAGCATAGACATTCCTTCCTGCCCAGACAGCATGCAGAAAAACCCTTTGTATTTTTCTATAATTTGTCAAAATGAGCTCCTAGTAAAAATATCAAAAAATTAAAAATCTAAACATTACAGCAGCATAGGAATGGTTGTTTCCATAACACAGCTGGTTATGCCTGCTAAGTAAGCGAGTGAATGACATGGATAAACAAAGGTGGGTGTATCAAAAGCTTGACTATTGACCTGAAAATTGCACCTTTTTAGTTACGTTTGGGAAAAACATAGTATTTTTGATCTTCCTTCCTCCAGAAGCATACAGCATGGCTTGTCAGCTAGATATAGTGTGAAAACCTAAGATACCAGAGATAGTGAGCACTCTTTAATGAACAGAAGTGATTACTCTAGAAACCAATGTTTTAACTTGTTCTTGGAGTCAACTTCATGTCATAAACGCAGGTAATATAGATCAAACTGCCAGGGAAAAGACTGATGGGTCACACTGCTCCCACGAGAAGAGAATCTGTTACACCATTCAATCTAAAACTCGCCTACGTTTGCAAGAGAATCCTCCATTTCGGATGAAGTTTAAATTCACATTAGAAAGCAGAAAACAAAATGAAAATTGACACTACGGGACAGTGAGGTATGCTGAGTGAAGGAGCACTGGACAGGGGTGGGGTCTGCGATCCAGTAGCCCAGTTCTGGGTTGTTTAAGGTGGGGAAGTTCGGTTTTACTCGACTATAAAGTGAAATGAGAGCCGGCATCACCAAGGCCTGGGAATCTGACATTTTGTGAGGCTTTTAGGACTTGACCAATTCATCTAAAGGAAACTCAGCAGTTCTCAGGGACATAAAGGAAAACAGCAGTTCTGAACATGTCCAGTCCAAAAATCATAAAAATTGGGTTTAGACAGACACTACAATGCTGCTTTATGGTGCTCTTCACACACACACACCCCACCCCACACATGTATATATAAAATCTTAAAAGAAGTACATTTCAAGAAGATCAAAAGTAACAATCCAATGCAGAGTTCCAAGAAGCACTTCATCTGTGTTGAAAACCTAGCTCAACTTTTCAGTTCCTATCTGTCGGGGAGTTGTTTTGCTTCAATAAGGTCATGTCTTGTGTGCCCATAAGCCGTTCAGTATGGCTCATCAATAATGTTAGAAAAATTTACACCCAAACAATTCATCCAAAGTCATTTATCATTAATGCCATTTGGTACGCAGAGGGCATGTTTCACTTTAAAATAATGAGCAGGACTAGAGTCCTTTGATTATAAATTCCCCTTTCATCTTAATGTTATGAAAAGCCACAAGGAAAATGCCCAGTAGGATGCCCTTGATATTTAAACAGTTCATTCGACTCACCATTAGTCTGCTCCAGAACTCAGCCTCCCTTGCAAAACGCTCCATACTGGAGGGGTAAATTTCTTGTTCTGCCTTGTCAAACGTGTCACCTGGACTCTTCAAATGACTGAGCACGGCGCTCGGCAAACATGTCAGCCGAGCCACTTTCACAATATTGACGGCTGCGTTCTCCCATCGCTGGGAGTCTTGGGAGAAGTGGAATTTACGCACGTCGGGGTGAGATGGGTGCGGGCATTTCCTATAGTTATGATTCAAAACCGAGATATGCTTCATTCAAGGAGATAATAACATAACTCAAAGGAGAAAAGTATCCCCTAGCATTACTGCCACTTAAGACATGACAATTTCTGTTGCTGTGTACAAACGCACCACACCCCCATCACCGTGCCAAGAACAAGCCTACAGTGGGTGGTGTCGGTTCCTCCTGGCATTTTTTTTTTCATGGCAGACTCTAATAATTATAAATCTCTCAGCTCACTTTAAGGTGTGCACAGGAACACAGGAGTGGGATCTGGAATGCAAGCGTAATGGTGCCAGTGCAGGGAGACAACGTTTGGCATTCTTGTGGGGGCGAAATTCACCAAAGTCAGCTCCTAAATGATTCATCCTCCTCTGTGCGCTCTGTTAGAACAGGTCAAGTGTGATTTTAAACAGCCACATAAAATATCTGTGCTTACAATAGTCTCACTTTTTTCTTATGCGAGACAGGAGAAGAAATAACTTCCTCCAAATATCCTAGCGAATGAGATGTATACTTATGGCACAACCCGTCTTCATGAGTACTGATCACTCTAATGGTCGCTCAAAAGACACAGATGTGTCAATGGGGACATCTAACACCCCCTACCCACCATTCCTGCAGGCTAAAGAGGAAAGGGAAGGGAGAGTCTACATCAAGCATGACGGTGGAGACCCAGGAGTGCTGCTCGTTGGTTTCTGTGGTCCCACGACCTTTCCTCATCCTATGAGCATTTCTTGGATATTTAGATCCAGCAACGTTGTCAAAGCTTATGATGGAAAGCAAACCTCAAACGCACAAACTGCATATCCTTTAATAAACCTTCCCCGGAGTATTCCAATACCGTTTCCTTCCTTGGCCAGTTTCTCACTGCGCAGGGCTTACTGAGGAGTGGCCCTTCACAGTGAAACAGTACCGTGGCCAACTGCTGACCTTGACCTCCAAAGCCTAGTGTGAAAACCAGAAGCCAACAGCAGTGTTCCAACGTGGAACATACCACTTTCAGAGATTTGCTCTTGCAGGGAGATCCTCCCTCCTTATTTTAATATGGGTAAGGCTTTCAAAAAATGCTCCGTTTTATATACTTTTACCCAGGAAATGAGTTATTGATGTTTGGTACATCTTCTCCATTTCCTTGGTGCCCCAAATTAGCATCAACCTTGTCAGATGAACTGCCAAAATACACAAAACAAATATTTACAAACCAAGAGACCTGGGGGAATGGACAAAGAATAGTAACTTCTCAGAGGGAGAAAGGTGATTTTGTTGGGGGAATATTTAAAGGTCCTTCCTTCCTTTTCTTCCCCCGAACCCCGAGGAGGGCCCCCTTAGTGGAACTGCTGTGCGAACATCACGCCGGTGCCGTCAGAACCTGTTCGGCGGGTCCTGCCTCACCTCTAACCCCGTGTTTGTGGCCCAGGTGAGTCACTGGAATGCTGTGCGATCTTCCAAACATGCGAAACAACCATGTAGGCCTGGCAGGGAGCAGTGTGCTTTCCCATTGGTGAAATCTGATGTGCTTCTGTCCTATGCATTTCCCTGAGTACAAAATAGATAGGCTTTTGAAAAGCTACACATAAATCCATGGTTTTAAATTAAATTCTATACATATATTTTAATTAAAGGATGTCTTTATTCTTAAAGGAACCCTTGGGCACAGCCACTTGTAAGGGGGAAATGACTTTTGCTTTGGCACCATCTGCCCCGTTAACATTTTACAAGTGTGGGGGTTTATAGGCTCTGTTTTCTTACATCAAGAAACACGAGTTCAGCCAGTTTGGCCTGTGACTGACTCAACTAATGTCCCTGGAACAAAAACTGTCTCCACAGCTCAGTTTTATCCGTCTTTTCACAGAGAGCAGTTATGAGAGCCTTCTTGAAGCTTAGCGACTTTCACTCAGTTGCAAACAGTTTACGAGAAAAGAGGGCGCAAAATCGGTGTATGTTTTCCAACAAAACTAACTGCTATTAAGGGCAACCTGTAACGGATGAACCGGGATGCCTTGAAAATAAACCTTTAACCCTCCCAGTCTACTGCACAAATGGGGAGTTGAGGATCCACAGTCTCCTTCTCTTTATAAAATGCTCATTTGTCTCTGTAGGAAAAGGCGAGGCCCTCTCAAGGCATGCAGTGTTGTGTTTATTGCTACTGCACACACTAATGACAATGTTTGGAGGTTTGAATTTAGTGTTCCCCTCCCTCCCTTTCTGTATGTTCCCTCTGTTCTCCATCCCTCTGTGCCTCATCGCCTTAGTATGGCAGAAGCCAGATCTAGCTGTAAGATTTTCTGGCTCTTGTTTTCTAAAAGCCCGATTACCAGAGGGAAGATAGAATTTGAAGAAAGGAGCACAAGGTCTTGGAGAAATAGGCCATGGTGAGGTGTGGCAGTCACTCACATGACGAACAGCTTCCCCTGGTCTGGGGCAGGGACAGGTCCCAAGGTCCCAGAGAGGAATGCCGCCCCGGCTGTGCCCTGGGAAGGCAGAGGGCCCCAGGAAGGAAGAGTTAGTTGTTTATCTAGGGAGGAAAAACCTGTAGAACTCGGGCTCACAGCTTCCACAGAGACCCTCATGCCTCAAGAGGGCATGGGAGCAGCAGAGAACTGCTAGGTGTCAAAGGACCCCTGGGGTTCGGGCGGTCGGGTGTTGATGACACCATGAGAGACACCACAGCCAAGGCCCCTCACCCTCTGGCCACTATGTAACCCTTCTGCAATCTGGTGCAACCTTGGGAAGGAGAGCAGAGCCCAAGAATGATAAAAATGAAACGTACCGGGGGCTCAAAGTTGCTGGAACGGAAATATAAATCAAGTCACACTGAGTCCTCACCTGAGTCTGA
This sequence comes from Miniopterus natalensis, assembly GCF_054644295.1. Lineage (NCBI taxonomy): Eukaryota > Metazoa > Chordata > Mammalia > Chiroptera > Miniopteridae > Miniopterus > Miniopterus natalensis. Next base: position 81,186,524 of record NC_142085.1, on the reverse strand, counting down.
GGACAGGGACTCACACCAGCTTCTCATTCTGATGCCAAGCACTGAGGTGAGGACTCGGCAAGTCTGCCAATTTTTTTCTGTGTAAAGCAGGTGGAGTCACATTGCAGGCGTTACTAGTAGAGAATCAGCTAGCGCTGTGTATGACTTTATCCCTGGGCTCAGGGTCACCCAGAAGCCTTTGCTCCTTAGGTATCACCTTGGTCCCCACCACTGGGCTCCAGGGTGGGCAGTTTACAGCTGTTGTTTCCTGACTCTGCAGGGTTTAAGTGGCACTGGTTGAAACAACAGATGGTGAGATTTCCAATTTAGAAGTGGTCATTGTGTTCATTGCCATTTTAGCGTTTGGGCCATAGAAGATAGAGAGCACATCCTGACCAAATAAAATTCTATGGCAGAGAAAAAGATGCATTTAGGATCAATGATCAAAGGCCCTGTAGGGCAGTGAGCATGGCCCAGTCATCCCCTAAGTCAGTCTGGCCTTTCCCTTCCAATGTTAAGTGTAGCAATTCCTGAAATTGATTGTACATACTGACTATGTCCATTACCAAATAGTTTCTGGGGCCATTGACAGATGCAGCTAAAAAAATAAAAATAACAAGAGCCCTACCATGCGTGTTGGAGCTTATTTGACAACATAAAACAAGACATTTCTCAGTCTTCCCTAAATGACACATAGAAGCGTGAACAGAGTAAACACACTGAATCTTAAATAGGCAAAAGCGGGTAGAAAACATTAACTCCTCACCCTAGGAAGCCACACAGGCACAGACAAAGGGAGCCTTCTGTGCCCTTCAGAAGGGAGGTAAAAAGAACACAAGAACAAGAGAGGAGGGTGGATGATAAATTGTATACTGAGGCATGTCTCCATTTTAATCTGCTCTATTTCCATAAGCAGTGTGGGGCAATTGTCAAGGTGCTGTGGTCAGCTGTCTCGTGTCCTGTATCAGGCTGCCCTTGGTGGACAGGATCTCAGTCTGCATGGAAAGGTGGTCTGTGTTTTTGTCTCTGTCAATAGGAAATGTTGAGTGAGGCCAGGAAACAGCCAGCAAGAGGAGGAAAGACCCTCTAATCACTGAGCAAAGAGAACAACAGCACAGGCCTGAAGGGAAGGGTAGGGGTCCAGGGATACTGCCTGCCTCTGCGACTCGTGTCAGGCGCTGCCTTGAAGGGGATCTAGAGGAAAAGGAGAGAGCCCTGCTCAGGGGATACACATAGGCTGCACACGTTTTTTGCTTCCTCTGCAACCTAAAGATTGATTCAGACCCAGCAAATCTGGCAGTGGTGTGTGAATCTCTTCTGGACACAAGTCCAGACATCAGGTCCAATTTCAAGTATGTTTAAGGCGACCCTGCAGGCTCTGACTAATCTCAGGATCAGAATGAACTACTGGCCTGGGAATAAGAGCAACTGCTAGGAGTCCTGTTATTGCTAAGAAGAAAGGCAAAGAGGGAAAGATTTTGAACCAAAGTTTTGAAAACAGGCCATGTGCTAGCCCTTTAGAAATGCTAGCATTTCATTATCTTCATAACCCTGTGAGGTGGAGATCGTTATCTTTGCTTTAATGAAGAAACTGAAGTTCAGAGAGTTACTTGGACTTCCCAGGGAAATAATAAAGACAGTGGATGTGGTTGAAGTGGGAGTAGAAAACCACAACCTCTCTACGTACTCAGAATTTTACATATTTATTTAATTGTCCAACCATAAGCAAGGTCTCACTCCAATTTTACAAATTAGGAATCTCAGAACGTTTCAATGACAGGAAACATTTAGAATTGAAACCAGGATTCAAACCCAGGCTGAACTGCTTCAAAGTCCCTGGCCTGTCCATTACATCACAATGCTCTTCTCTAACTTGTAAATAATCATATTGGTTTCTTATAGAGAAGGTAAAAGGCTAAGCAGACAACACTTAAGAGGGCCTTGGATAAAATATTAGAAAAAGTTGCCGGATGCTAGAGCTACTGAGAAGGTACAGGAAAGGCCAACCTCTAGGTTAGAAAATTCCATTGATTTATTTTATATAAACACAGAAACTGTGCCAAGGTTAAATAAACAGAGGTTGACACAAGTGCGAAGTCAGATGAGGACAGATATCCAATACAATCTGGCTGATAGTGCTTTACTTAGTAACTCATATTTCTTTATATTTTGCTCTGAATTATATCTCACAGTTTAAAACATAAAAAAAATAGTGAGAAGTCTATTTTTTAAAAAATTGGAAAGGATAATTGAGAAGAAAACCTCTCTCAGTTACTGATGCCTAGAAACTCAGAGCATCAAGACATGGGGTCCTGGGCACCATGGCCTGTCTATGGCAATTTCCCTAAACTATAGACACAGTGCTAAGTACAGATAAGTTTCTGAACTTCACAACCCAGATCTTTATGTGGATAATGCCTCTTGATGGACACATCAGCCCTGAGCCAGCCTCCTAAACCATGTCTGCTAGGTATGGACATGCCGTGACCTGTCCCTGGTCTATAGTTCTTTTGGCTCCATCTCTCTACTATCTTGTTGTCTCTTCCCTTCCCCTCCCTTCAAGGAAAAAAGCTTAAAGTAATCATGAAAATAAGTCACTTTTTGTATAGAAAGCCTTTTTGTTTCTGATGATCTCAAAATATTATTTTCTGAAATCAAATCTACCCATATAAAAAAAGTCAAGCAAAATGTAGTATAAAATATGCAATAGCAATGGGGTCTAAATTTTTGGGCAATAGTTGCTTAATAGATTAATTCCAAATTTGTAATCCACTCTTAGCAATGACATAGAATCCTGAAGTGTAGTTTGGCCCCATGTTGTGTTGCTAGAATCTTTCTGCTTTTACGGTATGTGCTAACCCTGTTTGTGATGGACACTGATAGGGGTGCCCAGGACTTAGATTCTCAAACTCCTTCCTAGCTTTGCAATGTAGATATCCCATCTTTCATGGAACCTTCTCATAGAACATTTAAGGCAAAAGAACTGTCCATTGGTTTCATCCAAATGCCTAGTCTAACTTCTTAGACTTAAAGTTTCAGCATGTTTGAGCCCCAAAGACATCATTTACTCCTCTGGCTAACTCTACATTAAAATCAGGCCTCAGCCTTTCTGACATATGCTTCCTTTCCTCTATCCTGAAGTACATACAGAGAAGCAATTAAGATGGAGTCGGGGGGAGTTAACCATAAAAAACAGAACCCCTTAAACTGGTCATCTTGCTACCACCAACAGTCACTCTCTAGCAAGAATACATTGCTTTTGTCAAATATTAGTGTTTGTTGTTGGAAAGTTCTAATTAGTATACATTTCTTGAATACGCTGATTCAAAACCAACACCTGGTAATAGTCAAGGAAAAAAATGATTTTTATTTTTTGGTACTTAAAATAAAAGTCAAACTAGTTAATTACAGGATCCATAATCTCCAACTCTGTTAAGGCCAATTCAGTAAACTGAGCCATTGTCTGTGGAAGCATAGTTTGTGGGTATTAAAACTGAGCTATCTTCTGCATTAATAGACCTACAGGGTATTATGCTAAGTGAAATAGGTCGGTCAGAGAAAGACAAATATCATATGATTTCACTTACATGTGGAATCTAACGAACAAAATAAACAAACAAACAGAAACAGACTCAGAGAGAGACACAGAGAGCAGACTGATGGTTGCCAGAGGAAAAGGGGGTTGGGAGACTGGGTGAAAACGGTGAAGGGATTGAGAGGTACAGACTGGTAGTTACAAAATAGTCACGGGCATGTAAAGCACAGCACAGGGAATGTAGTCAACGATATCATAATAACTATGTACGGTGCCAGCTGGGTACTGGAAACATCAGGGGGAACACTGTAAAATATATGATTGTCTAACCACTATGCTGTACACCTGAAACTAATACAAAATCATACTGAATGCAAACTGTAATTGAAAAAAAAAATTAAAAACCGAGCTATCTCAAAAAGAGACCCGTCTAAAGTGCAAGGGGCTATTTAAAAGGATGTGCTAGGTCCAGTCTTCTTTGGAGGCAAGAAGGAGGGGAGTGGCTTACTGACAAGGAGCCTGCAATGTGAGGGCACTGAGATCAGGTTGAAGCTCTGTGATCATGGCGTTAGTGCTGTATTTAGCTGCTCCCTCTGCCTTGAGTGTAAGGCTGGGGTTGATCTGTAAATGTCACAGTAGCACCTGCAGTCACCCGACAAGGGAGGCAACAGGCATTCTTCAGCCCACACGCCAATAACAGAATACCAGGTCTGGCTCTAACAATCTAAAGAGGCACCACCGCCTTCTTTCAAACTCAGGAACCACCACCTACCAAGGCTCATCCTCTGTATCCTTAACAATGCCTTCCAAATTCAGGAGACACCAGGAAGTTCAATTACAGTTTTTTCTGGGACTCTAGAGCAAATGTAAAAGGCAAGCCACTTCTATGTCCTGACACTAAATTGCACTCCCAGGATACTAGGACTTCGGGCAAGCTGGACGCTGATGCCTTCGTGTTTTCCCAGAGCCTGATCAAACAACTGATAATGTTTTCAGTTCTTAGTAATTCAAAGGGCTCATTTTGGTCAAAGGAGCACACGTTTTACATAAAAATGTCCTAAGTCAAGTGTTGGCTGTGCCCTTTCTGGAATCATTGAAATACAATGAAACCAAAGTGAGTTAGTTACACAGGCCAGAAACAATCTGATGTGAAGTACATCAAGCTACTTCTACTATGCACACAGTCTGTTCAGCAAACTGAATAGGCTTTCCTAACAGGAGTGCATACGTGCAGCCATACACGAGAATAAAGAGAGAAAGTATCGGTTATCTTCATAGGTTATATTTTTCTTCCACATGGTCAAAATCAGTGTAAATGATTATGTTTAAGCCCAGTTAATTGGAAGCATCACTGTGGGTATTCCCAGATGGCCCTTTCAGATTTCAAAATAAAGGTTTCTCCTACAGATGTCAATGCTTTATGTCACCTAACAAATGAGTGACAGTGAAATACATAGCTAATTCTTTCTGATTTTTAAACTGTGTGTAAGGAATAGTTTCCTAGCTGAGAGCCCCAAGCAGGGGACCTGGCCCAGCGGGACATGCATGGCCCCTGCCTCTCTGGTGAGCACAGCAGCTCTCCTGACATATGGGCTACCCCAGGCCCCTGACCCTAAGCTAACCACCATGCGGGCTCAGAAAGACGTTTTTTCCCGGGGCTGGGCAGAAGGGAGACTGGGTTAATGTGTGTCCTGGCCATCAGCTTCTTGCAAGCCAACCAGTTTCTACAGATCAACAATGTGGAATGTGGACCAACAGCTTTGTGACCAGGCACGTGGCTCCTCAGCCTCCCATTCAAGTTGGACCACATGCGGGCCAGCCCAGCTCTAGCAGCACCCCGGGGCCGGTGTCCCTCAGCATCTAAGGCACACAGGTGCCTCAGGAATCGGGATGTTTACTTCACGAGGCATCAGCACAGGGCAATTTATAAGAAATGCAATTTCACGGAGAGAGAAAAAGACCTATTTGTAATTGATGATGGGGAGGAAAAACTCTGAGTTCTTGTTTTTTCAAACTCAGAGTGGAGAGATGGATACTGGATAAGTGGCACCAAAGGGGCATTAGTTGCAGATTAGTTTTCCCGACTTACAAACCTTCCCAAATAATTTAGTAATGAAGACCTCTTCTGTGAACTGTCAACTTTATTTATCGGCTCCACCTCCATTTGGAACCAGAGTCATTTATATACTCTCCGTGGAAGGTGCCACACTCAGCAGAGAACACAGCGCGCTGTATGGATTTACAGAGGGATGTGTCCTTTAAAGTCAACTAAAACGACAGTTTTTATCACACAGAATGTGACCCACAAAAATAGCTTTTTGAGTTATTTCCGTGATAGACGTAGTGCATTTTGGTCTAGTAATCAGTATCATTATTTCTAACAGAGTAATATGCCATTCCTCAAAACAGCTTTGGCGAGCAGCCTCACAGCATCCTTTTGCGCTGTAAACAAGGTCATTTGGAGACACCGGTGGGCCTTGGCAGAAATGAAATCTGAAGAGGGCAGAGTGGTTTGGGGTGAACCTGACCTGTAAGTGGAAGACTAGTCACGTGACCGTGGGCAGGCCACACCCTCCCTGCAGTTTCCTGCCAGCCTCGCTGGGTTTGATGAGGTTGCCGTGGAAAGGAAGGCCTTCTGAAAATGCCCACGGCACCGTGCACGTCTATGATGGGGCCCTCACCACACTGAGATACGCCCTCAGCCTGAATGAGTGGCTCTCCATTCCAGTTCTTGCAAGCACAGTTTTTAGGTCAAGGGAACCAGATGCGGGTCATCCCACACAGTTCCAAGCCCACAGGACTGAGGCTTCTCGGCCCACATCCCAGCTCACTCCCTGCCCTTACTCCCCTCCCCAGTCCACACTGGGTTCCCAACGAAGGGAGCCCATGGGCTCTGCGGTCCTGATGAAACTCTGGTCACGCTGAGCTTTTGGCCTCTTAGTGCCCTGTGTTTATTCCATATATTGGGCACCTGCTCACATTCAAGGTGTTAATTCCCACCACAGAATGTTTATTTCTTACCCACTGTGCTTCCAGCTCTCGGCCCTTGCTCCCAAACATCTCCCCATTCAGAATCCCCTTTCTGTCACCCACCCGGCCCTCCACGTCATGCAGTGTGAGTCTCATACGTGGAAAAAGACTTTTCCTAGCCTGTCAACCCAAGTGCATTTCCTCATCGCCAGCCCACGTTCTGCCCATCATCGCCACAGAGTGAGTTAGCACACTGTCATTGCTCCTAATATCCCTTTATTTGCTATTTATAAGACTTGAACTTGCTTGGAAATTGGGCTTATATCCCTACATGGCTTAGAAATAATAGATTCTTAATGAAACTTCCTCATTAATTCCTGGTCATTACATGCTCTCTACTAGAGGACTTATGTAATAGGAAACATACTTCAATTCGCTCATTCCCTATGCAGCCAACCAATATTTATTGAACCCCACATATCTCTTCAAAATCTAATCAAACCTTTCTGGAAGTTTTGAAACAATGATGTAAGGTACAAAATTGTGAATTACAGATAAGTGCTTACAGTAACATCCCCTCTCTCCTAGCTGTTTCTCTGGGTTTTGACTAGTGGCTCTTTACTACAGAAAATGTTCCTGTAGTTTCGTTCCTGTCTTCTGTCACTGTATGCATAACAAACCACCCCAAATGCAGTTGCTTAAAATAACAATTTATGACTATCCTCATCATCTAGTGGATGTGCTGGGCTCAGCTGGGTAGTGCTCATCCAGGATCTGCCATATGGCTGCAGCAGGATAGGAACTGGAGCTGGAGGGGTCTAAAGGCCCGTGTGGGCTGGATGTCCAAGGTGGCTCACTCCTGTGGCCTGCAGCTGATGCTGGCTATTGACCAGGAGCTCAGCTGGGCTGTCAAGCTGGCCCATGTCTACATATGGCTTCTCTATGTTGCCTGGGCTTCTCACAGCTTGGTGGGTGGGTTCTGAAAGATCATCACAAGGTCAAGCATACAAGATACTTGTAGTTTTGGAAGCTGCAAAGCTTCTTATAACCTAGCCTTGGGAGTCCCAGAATTTCACTTCTACTGTATGCTGTCAAACTGGTCACTAAGGCCAGGCCAGATTCAGAGAAGGAGAACTGGACTCTGCCTTCTGATGTGAGGAGCAGCAGGTGCCCATAAGGAGGGAAGGAATTGATGGGAAGCATCTTGGAGACTTTCTATCACAAGCTTCCTTGAGGAAAATCTTCTAACTACCATTACCAACTGGTTACTACATGCTCTTTACAGCTTCACGTGTTTTCTCAATTAACTTTCACAACAACCCACAACAAGATAGGTATTATTATTTTCCCTATATTAGAGATGATAAAAATTGGCTCAAAAATGACTTGCGTAAGGTCGAACAAATTATAAGTGACAGAGTGGGGTTTAAAACCCTGGTGTGTCTAGCGCAAAGCACAGGTGTTTTGCATTACGCAACCCTGCCTGAAATGATTACAGCATATGAATCATGCCCAAGGAAAGGAAAGATAAAGAACAAAGAAGGAAGCAGATAGAGGCGATTTCACGCAGGCGACTGCACTTCTCTGTGACAGCAGGCTCTAGACCATAGCCCTGGTGCTCTTTAGGTAACATCTTTAGATGTTCAAGCCTCCACCCCTAATTCTTGTTTTATGGAAAACAGCCTCCAATTATAGACAAGACTCTCAAAGGTATATACTTCAGCAAAATGAAAGCCCACTGTATAATCTGAATTAAAGTTTATTGTAGAGTAATACATTCTTATTAAATTGAACAAATGTTTTCTACTAATTTTTAAATTACCTTTAAAATAGTGCCGAACTTAATCCGAATAACAAATTTGAGTTTCAAAAATTAATTAGAAGATGAGATTTAGTATTATTCTATAAGCAAACTAAGTTTTAAATAAATATTTACATCATTAAAATCAAGCAGGATTCAGAGAATAAAGTATATATACTCTCAAGAGTTTTGGCCTCATTTCCTGTTACCTGCAGGGGGCAGCACTGATCAATTAATGGCTTTTTTGGGGGGGAGGGGGTCATTTCCTAACAAACGGAAGAGTGATTTTCTACCATGAAATGTTTTCATTTCTGCTCTTCATTCCACAATGTGTCACTTCTTCAAGAGTTGCCTCACAAGTTTCTATCTCGAACTCTACTTCAAATAGAAGTCTTTATTTTGGGGAGAGAAAGATTGGCAAAAAATTCCTATGTTTCCTAAATAATAGGTTTCTGTATAAAATTCCTCTTCTTCTCTCCACAAGAATGAGTAGGAAATAAAGAGAAGACCAAGATAAAAAGGAAAATCAACTGTAAGTACAGCATCAGTGAGAGCAGAGTGTCCATGGGAAATGTGAGTTGATAGCACACCTATTGGGTAGGTGTTGATGCCTTGAAAATGCAAATCCTTTGGGGCAAGGACACTCTTTGGCTTTGGCCCACTGATATGTTACTGAGCTGCTAAGGGCTGAAGAGATAAATTCCTTTTTTTCATAGGTTTCCCCAAATGAGGAAGGGAAAAAAAGAGTGATTATCTGAGTAGTGCTGCCCCCTGCTGGTAGAAGTTATGCAACCCCGCAAACAGATGTTTCCTGGTCCCAGTTTCCAGGATCTGTTAGGAAATGCTCCAAGTCTAAGGCTCTTGGAGATGATCCAGGTCACACTACCCTGTTCCACCCCAGCCCTTCTGCAGAGTGAAAGCTGTAGCCAGCCCTTGGAGGGGAAATGACTTGTTTATTATCACAGCTTTCAGTTCAGGTCTCTTTCTACACCATCCAACTTTCTGGAACACTCAACTCGCAGAATTCACAGCTACAAAACAAACAGTGTTTAGCATTACTGTGATGTTTGTACGTTGTTTTTAAAATATATGTATGGGAGCCCAGTGCTCTATGGTTAATCTCATCCTTCGTTATCTGACCCATTTAATTCACAATTTTCCTTAAACACTGAAATATGAATCACGGGATGTGTGGGGCATTTATGATTCCCTCCATCTCACAGAATAAAAAGAATTGAAAAAATTTAGTTACTATTCTGTAGTCTAGTTTCTGGGGAAGGGATTCTTTCACAACTAGAGCTAGTGATATAACAACGGAATGAAGAGAAATAAAATTGATATTTACAGTTCCAAGAGGTTCTACTAGTCTTTCTAAATATTCATGTATTTGGCTAAATTTTATTTAGACTTTATTTATACTTGAGCTTTAAATATAATTCAGATGATTGAAGAAAATTGTGTGTACAATTTTACTGGTCAAGGTTTATTAGAAAGTTCAGCATCTCACAGCAGCCTGGTAATGTAATGAACCTAAATTTTCAATGGGCTCATCTGCTTTCTTGGTAGCTATCCACACGCTGTGGTTTACTGGTTAAGTCACTAGTCCTAAGATAGCATCCACTACATACATGGAGACATTACTCGAGAGCGTTCATATGTCCATATCTAGTAGGGTGCTTTTCACAAATATGACAAAGAGGCAGCTTCTATGTCAGAGATTCTTAATTTCCTAACTAAGAGCAGTCTCTTCCCTTGAGAGGCCTTCACCCTCTCTGCAGTCAAAGCCCCACCCCAAGCACGGTACCTACAAGAGGCTTCTGTGGCCCATCCACTTGCCTTTGGTCCCTTCTCCTCTTGATGGTGCTCTGACATCCATGGCCTCAGTGAACATAACTTTCAGTGTGCGTGTGTGCCTGCAGCGAGTGCTTGTGCGCTGCTGTGGTCTGAGGGTTTGATTTCTCTGATCTTGTTCAGAAGTGCCTGGGAGAACCTCCTACTGAGGGACGAACTCAAGGGATGTGGACCATTGCATTTGGCATTTCTCAGAAGGCCGATTATAGGAAAAACCTCATCGCAGGTCCACGTCTTGCCCTCCTTAACAAATGTGTCCACTTCTCCTGAGGCACCGTCTGCTTGTCCCGAAGCCTGCCAGTTTCCTCATCACCACCAATTAGCATAATTACCGTCTCCAGGCCTTGCCCTTTATTGATCCTGGTAGTTAAAGCAGTTTCAGTCCAGAGCCCCGCTGACAGAAGGTACAGATAGATTCGCCCGGGCCTGTAATAGAGTCTTGTCCCTTTTCTTGCTTTTCAGATTGCTTTTGTTTTATATCGCACTTTCCTTTTTCTCAATTCCCCCAAGTTTGCTGTGGCAGAAATTCAGTAGATCACTCGACCCAGCCATAGAGAGCGGTGGGAAGACGTTTACAACAAAAGTTTGGTTGCAATACATACTAATGTGATCAACCTGTCAAAATAAGCATTAACTCGTATAAATAACCAGCAAGGTATTTATCAAATGCCACGGCAGCACCATATGGAGGGTTATTCAGGCTTTTTTAGTTAATAGAAAGGGTTGAGGCTGGAGTCCCTCGGTTCTGAAAAGACTCTCACCACGATGCTATTAAAGAAATGAACTAACAGTAAGAAAGCTGGCAAAAGACCAGCCTGTATCTTGAGCCATTGTCAGAAAATGCATTCTTGAGCCTCTGGAAGCTAGAAGTATGCAGCTGACATAGAGAAGGCTGTTTCCAGTACAGAGAGCACACCAAGCCAACGGATTTATTACATGAAATTAAAATGTTATATACTGGTGAATATGTGGCCTGTGCATATTTGCATGCATAGAAAACAAGCATCCAGGAACAAGATGAATGTAGGATAGATCAGGTTAGCAGCTGTCTTGGGGCTGATTCTCAGAAGCTCAGTGGAGGCTTTAAGGTCAAGAGGGCAAGTGGCTGGAATTTCTTGAGCCAGTTCTGATTGTGGTAAAAGCTGCCGGAGCCTGACCTGAGAAGGATTTGCACAGGGCTGCAGGTGTGGGTGAGAGGACGTGTGCCATGACTCCTGGGCGTGTCAATCACACAGACACACACACACCGCACAGCCTCGATTCTGAGTCCTACCGAGGCTCAGTGGGAACAAATGCCTGAATGATTCATGTTTACTGTGACATGAGAGGGGGATGGGAAGACACCTGTTATGTATTCAACATCCCTGCCTTCATCCATGACCAGAGACACCAGCCAAGAGCGATACCATGTCCTTCCCTGGATCCTCAACTATACCTTTGTTCTTTGTCTTGTACATTGGTATTGTCTTCTTGTTGTTGTTAGATTTACTCTCTCCTGTGTTGGCATTTAAACAGCCAAATGCAATTTCACCTCATTAGAATGTTGCTCAAATGCAAGGCTTAAACCCATGGGGTGCTGGAGAGAAATTTGGATGTTACGATTCCATATGAATAATAACCGTACATATACTTTTGTAATTTTTTGGCTACTCATAGATAGTCCATATGCATAAGATCTGGCTTCTATTTTGCCTTCATGATACTTAGTGTAATAAGATTGTTTTGCTTGCCCACCACCCATTCCCCCTTCCCTGGTAGAGTCGCCTAATCCTTCCTTAGAGAACCTGCCCTTAGGCGATGCTGCTCCCATCTCTGGGGTGCTCAAGTGACCAAGAACTGGTTAATCAATCATTTTTTGTCCACCTACATTGTCTTTGATTTAGGGATTATTACAAGTTGAACTGCCTCCCTCTCCCCAAAAAAGAGATGGGTTGAAGTCTTCACCCTCATTACTTCATACTCATTACTGGAGATGGGTTCTTTTCAGAGGTAGTCAAGGTAAAACGAGGTCATTAGGGTGGGCCTTAATCGAATATCACTGTGTCCCTCTCCCTGAAAAGAGGGAATTTGGATACTGAGACATGAATAGAGGGAATATGACGGGAAGACACAGAGAGAACGCCATCTACAAGTCATGGTTACGGAAGACTGGGAGGGAGGCAGGGAATAGATTTTCCTGCACCGTCCTCAGAAGGAGCTAACCCGATGACACCTTGATTTTGTGCATCTGGCCTCCAGAACCGTGAGAGGGTACATTTCTGTTGGTTAAGCCCCCAGCCTGTGATGCTGTGTCCCAGCAGTCCCAGCAAACGAGTACAAGGATGACCCTGTGACAGAGAAGACCTCTTTCCTTCCCCAGCTGTGAGGAAGCAAGGCTGGAGCTGCCAGGCCACTACGCAGACAGAGCCTGAACCAGCACCTATGGGCACAGCTGGAGATCCTGGGGGAGTGAGGCAGTCCTGATGGCACCGTTGGAGCCACAGGATTACATTTTGAAGTGGCTTCCAGGCCTCGAGTTTTCAGAGACCAATAACCCCCCATCCCCCTACCCCCGATTTTTGTTTTGTTTTGTTTTTGCTTAATTCAGGTTGAGTTGAATATTCTATCATTCTCAAGTAAAAGGTCCCAACCAAGCTACTTTGAATCTGAGATTTTGTGCATGACTGAGCTGTTTTTGGGGTGAGAGCTGCCCTCAGCTGCTACTTATTTTTGCAGGAATGTGGCTCAGAACAGTAAAGGGAAGTAGGAGAAAATCTTCATCGTGAGGCTTTACAGTATTATACATCACAACCACACAACGTTGCACCCAGAGCCATCATCCTGTAGCGTGTGCAGCGACTTGCAAAGAATGTGTGTTCAATAAAGAAATGGAAAATTAAATTGACTCGTTCAATTATTACTGACACAGGTCAAATCTGTTTTTGCAATTATCTGTGATCTTTCTTCATGCTATTCCCAACTGATTCCTTATGAGACAGATACTTTTCAGGAAGGAGAGCTTCAGAAACGTCACTTAACACTCAGAAATAAAAATATGGGGCATTTCAGGTTCACTGATAGGGAAAATATTGCTGTAATCTTCACGTTGAGATCCTTCTTCAGGCATTTTTTCTCCTCTAAGGAGAATAGTCACAGACTTGCCAAGTGGGGTGGTTCTGGGTGGGTATATAGACACTGGGGGAGGGGCTGCCAGGCCAGAGTGGGGCTTATATTAACAGTCACCGGTGAAAAGCTGGCCCAGGACAGCCATGACCCCAAGTGATTGCCATCTGTTGATTACTGGGTTCAATCCAAATTTTCAGTCTGGTGTCCACATTAAAAAAGATATACACAGATATTAGCATCAAAATAATTAACCGCCACGGCATCTGTGCCAAGGGCAGAATGAATGGGCCGTTTTAAATGCACGGTCCATTCACGCCTAAAGGTGACCTCTGCAGTAATTCTGGAGCACCCTCCTGGATGGTTTGCCTGGCACTGGAGCAAGTGTCTGACTTGCTGAATTTTGAGATGAATAATGGGTTATTTAAAACTACAACCCAAAGGGGGAAAAAGACATACATGTATCCATCTTTTATTTTTGATCGAGGATATCTTTTATGCAAACAAATTATTTAAAGCAGCTTACACAGTTGCAAATAATAACACAACAAATACAGATTTAAAATAAAAACAAAAACAGGGCAAAGAGAAAATAAAGCACATGAACATCAGAGGGTGCCAGGTGCAGGATGTATACTGAAAAAGCACCTCCTAGGGTCCTATATTTGGGGTTGGCTTTCTAGCATAAAATAGGAAGGGGAAACACTATCAGAGTCAGTCTTTTTAGAGTGAACACAAACAGAGAGGAGCAAACTAACCCCTAGCTCAGGTGAGGAAGAACTTGGCCTGAGTCAGGCTGCGGAAGAATTTCCCTCCATGTGGCAGCCCTTCGGGGATGCGGTAGAATAAAAAGCCTCGGCTCCTTCTTGCAGGACTGTATCCCACTTCTCACTTCCTCTGCCCTCAGTAGAACTCTTCCCCTAATACTAGTGAAAGCGGGAACAGTTCATGTTACTGAGCCCTTAGTGGGAGGCGGGCGCCGTATTCATGGCTCCTCTTGCAATATTTCAGCACTTCATGACAAAGATCTTGGACGGGGTGGCGGATGTGACTGCCCACTCGCAGGTGAAGACAGGCTCGGGGCAGGGGTGACACAGCCGGCGGGGCAGTGAGTCTGACTCCAGAGACAGACATGATCTGTCCTTACGGCTACAACATACAGCTTTTCAAGAAGGGGCTGAAAGACAGCTAAGACGACACTTTGATTGGGGTTATATTTCCTTAGAGCCTTTTCCCAAAGGCTCAGGTTGTTTCTGATGATACGATCATCTTGTTAACAGATCACGTGTGGGATCATAAATGTTTATTGTGAACCATGTTTATTTCATGAAATGAAAGCTGAAGGTAAACCTTGTTAAGAGTTTTAAGTTTTAACACTTTAATCACGAAAGGCTCCACTTTGCTTTTATGTGAACTTCTCCAGTTCAGGGTCAACGGAACTGAAACCACCACAGGATGACTCTGCGTGCGGAAGTCCAGCCAGTAAGACAGCTTCTGGGGGCACCAGGCTGGCCCTTCATCCAGAGGCCCTAGACCGGTCTCGCTCACCGACTTGACATCGCGGGTGCTGCGCAGCCTCGCCGCACTGGTCAGAAAGGTGAACGCGACGGCCGACGGCATCCTGTCCAGCCCACTGCCTCCGCGGCAGAGCGAGGCAGAGATGCTCACCGCCGGGGATGCTTCGAGAACAGTGGAGGCAGCCCGAAGGAAGGCGACAGAGCTGCTGGTTTCTAGGCCACATCAGAATCGAATGGTTCTGTTTGGGCAAAACTGTTACGGGACAAAAGGTAGAGACAGACACAGTGCTGAGCTCTTCAAACATACCGCACACGCACAGAGTACACAGAGGGCAGACGCAGCGAGTTTTATCACCGTGACAGCGTCGCCCCATGTTTGAGGGTTAGCGCCTCCAACTGTCCCAGTTACTCGTCAGGTCACAGGTGCATGGAGCTCAGCGCAAGGCCCAAGGGCTTCCCCTGAAACTTACTGTGGTCACATGCTCATGAAAACTTGTGTCGATGGAGGTGACGAAGATGACAAAATGGTCACGGGTGTAGAAAGAGGACACTACCTAGCTTTGCAAGATCTACTCTGAGCTGAGAACAGGCCGACACGCGGTGGGGTGAGAGCTAGGGAAATAGAGACAGAGCAAGAATAGGAAGGAATCTGTACGTCTGTCTTGCCACTCAGGCTTCCTGGACGTCCCCTCAAAGGTTCCCTTAACGAGCTTGTTTACTGTCAGCAGAAGACATTTCAAGCTTATCTGTTTGAGGACGCATTTCACTCCTGCCCAGCTGACAATGAAGCGTCTTCTCTCCGCCCGCCTACACGCTTAACCGTGTGTACGCCCATCTTTCCCACGAACCTCACCTCCAGATACCTCTCCTTCCAGGCCGAGCTCATCGGAAATGCCCTCCCGTTCTCCCCCCTTCCTTTAAGGGTTCTCACCACCGATATTCCCTTTCCTGCCTCCTTTCCTTCCTCTCAACTAGTACTTGTCCCTTAGTTTATTCTCAGAGAGCTCTCATCGTTGACGCCACCTTCCACGGTGCTCGTTAACCTCTGTCGCTTTCCGTCCATGACAGCTTCCAGAAGAAGAGTTGATACCAGTGGGCTCGCCGTAGCTGCGCAGTAGACGAGCCCAGGGAGCTTCACTGGGTCTGGGATGCAGCCCAGCCACTGGTAGCTTTTAAGGATTCTAGTTAATTCTAGTATGAAACCAAAGTAGAGAATTCCTGGTTTGTCCTTGTTAAATTCCTCATACCCTTTCACTCCAGTTTAGGATCACTTCGCCTCTCTAAGATGTCTCTTGCTAAGTTCATCCGTCGTCTGATGACACAATTCCATGAACGTGTTTCGGGTTTCCTCTTCGGTGACGTCTACTTCCATCTTGAAACTTTCCCACCACCAGTTTCTGGGCCTGTGAGTCCGGTCACAACAAACCTCACACTTGTTTCTCAAAAATGCTATTTCCTCCCTCATTAAAATGGCACCACGCTTCACACAGTCGCCCGAGCAGTAAACCTGGCCGCCACTGTCAACACAGCACCTTCAGATTTTGTGTCCTACCTGTCAACAGCTCTTGCCGTGTCTCCCTCATCTGCCTGCTCTCGCGCATTTCCACTGCTTGACTCAGGGTTTGATCACTGTAGCTGAGATTAACAGAAGGCTTTCACGGTTAGTCCGACTCCAGCCTTCGCTCCCTCACATTTATCTTCCCTATTTGCTCCCTAATACGGAAACAAGCTCATCTACCATATGGATTCCCTCTGTTTTTCCATGACCGTCACCCCTTCTTTGCTCCTGGTGCGCCTTACATCCAGCAACTACAAGCTCCTGGTCACCCCACACAGACACCTCCAGCACCGCACGCATCAGGTGTTTCCGTAACCATTTACTATTTCACTCCTCTCCGCTTGAGCTGCTGGAGGGGAGCAATTTTGCACCTTTCCAGCCCTAGGCCCACCAGATAATGTGGTACGTAGTAAGTGGTCAGTACAGTTTGGTACAGTCTGGTTCAATTTATTAATAAATAAATGAATATGCAATTGTCTTCTGTCTGTTGGGCATGGCCTTATCTGACAGCTAAGTTCTGAACAACTTTTCTAGAAAGATTAGCACAGGCAGGCAAGGATGAAACAAAGAAGTGCAAACTCAAGTGATCCCGACCCCCAGGAAACCGGAGCAGGAAAGGGGACATGCAGCTCACGTTTGGGAAAGTGCCACTCACAGGAGTGTCACTGGTTCTCTTTCAGTTCTAATTTTATGTATATAAGAAATCACTTCTTTAAGACAAGTTCAGTGCCACATATGAGTTTCATGACAGGCCCAACAGAAGGCAATTAAGCAGCCTGGAGACATACTAACAGCACGAACACATTTGTAGATGTGGTCCGGCTGGCTCAGTATTTGAATACAGGCTATATTTAAATGGAAGGAACATATTCCAAAGCACCTGTTCCACCTGAAGTAGGTAACCGATTTACCCATAAAAATCAAAGGAAAGAAAGGTATGTAGGGCCGGGGTCCCCAGTGCCCACGGAAAGTAAAATGACTCTTGTTTAACGTTTCATTTCATTCTCCCTATTCACGAACATTTCTTATGAATAAATTTAAATTCCAATATGTGAGTGGCCATAATACGGGCTTCTGTTTGGACCTTCTGTGAAGTTCCGATTTTATCGCCATGTGGTGACTGACACATACATTTCTGCAGCTGTGACATCAACTTGTTCGGGAACAATTCGGCAAAGAGACTATTGAATCAACAGTGAGTTGTGTACTTTGGGGTGAAACCTACTAATTGCTAATGCATTAATTAAAACAACTCGGGCTTTTTTGCTTCATGAAGCAAAGCCTATAAAAATCACCCAGTCGCCTTTTCCTGACATCCCCCTGTGCCCACCCCCACTCCTTCCTGGATATTAGGAAGGAGAAAATTAAGATAATTTGTACTCATATTTCTGACAATCATTTTAGGGTTTTGTAATGATAAAGAACAATTAACAAAGGCTTCTCTGGCTTTGACTAACTGCTTTCTGGGCAAATGGTTTAATTAATGAAGAGGCTGTTTCCTGTGGTTTCATCAGTGGAGGCTGCTTAGGAAAAGCAAATGATCTCTTCACTCCACGAAGGTGTCCCGCTAACATCTCTCTGTCCACAAGATGGCAGTAAATGTTTGATGAGTTTCAATGACAATCTGAGTCCTTTGTGTGTGAATTGGGCAGGTTTGGGGGGCGGTGAGTGAGATTTGATCTAGAAAAGAAAAATTTTATTTATTTGATGTTTTATATTTTTGTGTCAAATAAATCCAGCCATATATAATTAATTTAAAATGCTTTCCAGTGGGTGACAAGCTACATTGTTTATCATAACAGTTAGGCTGTGTATTATAACCAAAATAATATAATTGGCCTCCGCCTCAACTACATATAACAAAAACGATGAACAGAAAATTAGCATTTGGCTTGGAGAAATTACAGCATCCTAAGTATACTGGCTAATAACTTGAAACTATATGAACAGATTGGTTTCCTTCTGGGTCCTAGGTGAGTGAATGCCAGGGGCAAGAGTTTTGGATGAGGCAAAGCCAAACACACTAGGGTCTTCTCAATAAGCTCCAGACCAGCAGAGAAGATCAATGTGTATTCACACAATTGTTATGCAAAGTAATGGGTGACCGAAAAGACTCCTGGATGGACAACTGTGCTCCTACAGTGAAGGAGAGGTTATTTTTAACTGAGGGGAAACAGGGAAGGCTTTTTGGAAAGTGGAGCATTCAGTGTTTGCCCTGAAGAGTGGGATCCAGATGCGCAAACTGCTTCAGAGAGAAGAGCCTGGAATCCGTACAGGATGGATGGGAATGGAGAGAGACTGGCAGGGCAATGGTGTGTAGTTCTGGAAAGAGGTGATGGTATGGTCATAGCCAAGCTATTGTCCTAAAGCCAGTACCATCAACGTCATTTCTTTGGGTCATTTCCCTCCTATAAAAAGCAAAAGGTTGGGCCAAGTGGAGTTTTTCAGATCCCAAAACCACAGGCCTGGTCCAGGACAATAGCAAAGGTGCAGACATAGGAGAGTGAATGTAGGAGAGGTTAGCAAGGCTGGCAGAGCAGCACCTGGCCTCTGAGCGACAGCGAATGGAGGGGCACAGGGATGGGACGTTGGCAGGGAGGGGAGGAGAGACAAAGGGAGAGGAAGGCGGCAAGCAGCGGGAGGCCATGGGGTGTAAGTAGAGAACGGCAACGTCACCTCTGACTATTATTTTCAGCTTTGGACATACCGGCACACTGGCGATATTTATAGATGGACAAGAGGGTTGTTTAAATTAATCTAAATATTTGGATAAATTATCTGAACAGATGGCAGAATGACTATTATGGATGTTTCTATTCTTTCCCTCTTAATAAATACAGAGTTTAGCACAACTAACACTGTTAGAGAAGGAAGAAGACTTTTAAATGTAATACTGGAACAGAAGCAAAACATCTGGTTCTTCTTACACAAAGGTGGCGCCATGGACTCGCCTCCTGGGAGCCAGGCTCAGAGCCGCTCTCCCGCCTGGGGGCAGCCTGGGGCTCAGCCACCCCCGTGCGCTCGCGGAGAGACCAGCACCCACAGGAAAGCACAGGCCGGGTCATCACTGAGGTCCCACCCCTGCCCGATGTCATCACAACAGCGGAAGCAACCCAGGGTGAGGCTTCCTCCACCCAATTCTCACTTGAATTTTGTGCAAAAAGGACAGATGTGAAGTGAACAGATAGTTATCAGAGGCTGGCTGAACAAGTGTGATTTTCAGGCTGTCACAGGGCGAGGTGGGACAGTTTCAGGCCAGTCTCTGGACCGCAGCACTGTACCATGACCACTGATGCCCAGAAGGGAGGGCCGGCGGGAGGGAAGGACAGGGTGTGCCTCCGAATCAGCAGGGACCGCAGTCTGTCTGGGCTGCTCAGGGTCGTGTGTTGAAAGTAAAATGGGCTTTTGCATCTAGTGGGCTGAACGTCCAATTCTCAGCATATTACTTTCTTGACTTTCCTGCCAAGAACAGGCATTTGCTATATGATGAAATGGATATGTGTCTGTATATGTGTCTGTTAGGACAGGGGTTTAGGCTCTTTAATAAAATCTAACTGGGAAGACTACAAACCCAACAATTACGACCGGCACTCTGACCATCCTAACCTACATGTGTGTATTTGGAACTGCATATGAACCTGTATTTGGTTTTCAAACTCTTTCTAAAAACCTAAAATGCTTTTCCTGAGAGTCTGGAGCACCTCAAACATCAGGGACTGAGGCAGCAACTCAAACATAAATGACAGTTTTGGAGACCAGTAGTTAACTTCCTCTACTTGCTAATGATAAACTATCCCTTTAATACCAACGATGAAAAAGCACTGTACAACATTTTCTTTTCTAAACCTACCTTTTCTTATTTTTAAAACACTGATTTAATGGTTAAAAGCAATGTTTTCAACAGTGTGACAGGAATTAGCAATTTACTTTAGTTAGTTAATTTAAATTTCTGCCTCGGGAATAACCATTGTGCTTGTGTGACCCCAGCCCTCCTCTTAGTTCTGAACCACTTGGGGCCTCTCTTTTAGGAATCTGCCTACCTGGCTATGTCCCACCCCAGCCTGAATACTGCAGTGCAGAAAATATGCCTTAACCCTTTCCTACATCCCTGATACCTACTTTCCCAGTGCCTGGGCAGGGGACACGTTTGCACATATTATATAAATCACTTAATCACTCTTTGCTTCTCCCAATCTTAGTTTCCATGTGTCCATAGATTCAGATTAACTAAAAAAATAACACCACACCAACCAACACATGATAGGAAGGTGAACTTGATGTTACATAGTCAACACACATGAAAACAGAATTTAATAACCATAATATAAGTAATTTGGGGATTTTCCCCTCCCTCCCTCCCTCCCTCCCTCCCCCCCTCCCTCCCTCCCCCCCTCCCTCCCTCCCTCCCTCCCTCCCTCCCTCCCTCCCTCCTTCCCTCCCTCCCTTCCAGTGTGTTGGGATCTGTCACCTGTAAGGCACTAAGATGACAGGATGTCAGAAGAAACCTTAAGGTGATCTAGGGCAACTCTTGCCTAAGTCATGAAATTGCTCTATCATGGCCTTGATGAGAGTCCTACAGTCTCTGCCTGAGCATGAGCAGTGACAGGAACCCATTAACCCTAAAAGCAGCCCATTCTGAGTATAAACCCATGATTATTAGGATGGTCCTTACTATTTGGTGCAAATTTGGGCCCCTGTAACCTCTATTTATTGGTCAGGCTTCTAACCTAAAAATAAAGAATAATTCTAAGATTCCTTTTTCAGGTTAAATGTCTTCATTTTCCCCCTCACCATTCTTTATATATTTGGACCTCCCTCCCAGGAAGGTTGGGAGCTTGGGGCTCTGATGCTGGTGATATTCCAGAAACCTGAACTAGGCTCACGGGTGGGGTGGCATTACCAGCCCTTTGTAGGCTACAGTTGGTGAAATACTTGAGGGGGTGGGAGGCAGAAGCTCTGGGAGATTCATGTTCAGAAAGAGGGGTAAACTGTTCAAACAATCAATACCCATCTCCCCAATCTCCAGACCTGTGGTTCCCACAGGTCAGGGTTGTGACTAAAGTGAGGCAAATGAGGTGCCTGTCTAGGGTTCGAAACATTAAATAAGAAAGGTGCTCATTCTCAGTGCTGCCTAACTATGGGGCCATGCATGTAAAACGCCAGCTGCAAGCAAGCCTGTGCCAAGGAAGCTGCTGGCTGGAGTAGTTTCCATGCTGCAGTGTGGCCTCCATGGTAGGTAGAACGCTGGCCCTCCAAGGTGCAGACCTAGTATAGACATTTAAGCAGGCTCCTAGTTCCTCCACCATCTGGGTGACTCCTGGCATGAAAGAGTTAAGTGGTCACAATAAGGTGCGTCTTTCAGTAATAAATGTCACAAACCCACCTTCAAAAATATTCCGTGAAATTTTGGGCAGTGTTATATAGCAGGACTGCATTCTAAGAAATATTAAAAATTGAAAAGTACAAGAGTAGATTTTAAAGTTCCATTCAAATCCTGGAAATAGCAGAATTGAATTTCTTTTTTTCAGAAGAAGTGAAATCACACAAAGGATGGCAGGTTGTAATAAGTAAGGGTTGTGATCCATGAACTATTATCATATCATTTCTATCCTCAAAGGCTTTGCTGTCTCCTAGGAAACAGGCATATAAATAAGTGATTCTACATCACAGAATGAAATGAGCAGAGGTCCAGTAATAGGGCTACCGACTGAATGCTGTGGGGATACAGAGGACAGAGGGGTCATAAGTTTATTGCTATTGTTTATGTGTTATATATTATTGCATGCTAATATTATGCATGCTATTGATTTTTTGTTTTAAGTCAATTTATTTAAGAATTTTTGCTCCCACTCACAGAAATCTGAAATCGTCTGCTGGAAGTTCTAGATAAAGAGAAAAGCCAAGGAGAGACCAGAGTTAGCATGTTGTTCACTAGCCCCAGTGCTCTGACCTCATACCTTCCTGCACAGCTGCTGGTGCCTCAAGAGGCCACTGCTCCCCAGCAATCTCACGCTTTAACATGAAAGAAATTCCACCTCAATTCTGGCAGGAACTTAAGGGTATCGTAGGTTCCATCTCCTGGTTCAGGTAGAACTCTTCTTTCGTGACCAAGACAAATAAGTGCCAGCAATAGACTATTTTTGAAGGTCTCCAGGGACAGTTTCGCAGCGTCGCCTGTACCTTGCTGTTACGGACTGAGTGTGTGTGTTCCCCTCCCCCCATTCATCTGCTGAAATTCTAGCCCCCAACGGGATGGACTTTGGAGGGTGGTGATCAGATTTAGATGAGGTCATGAAGATGGAGTCCCCATATGGGATTAGTGTCCTTGTAAGAAGAGACAGGAGAGAGATGACTTTTCTTTCCACCGCATGAAGATACAAGAAGGTGGTCATCTGTGAACCGGGAGGAGGGCCCTCACTCAGAACCTGACCATGCTGGCACCCTGACCCAGACTCTCAGCCTCCAGAACTGTGAGAAATAAGTGTCTGTCAGGTAAGCTGCCCAGTCCATAGTACTCTGTTAGGGAGCCTGAGCGAACACAGCTGCTTACCAGAGGAGCCCTTCCTTTGTCTCATTCAAATTACGGTTATTTAATCTCCTTTTTCCTTCCCCATTTCAATAGAATTACCCCGTTATTAACGGGGAGAAAGAGCGACCAGTCAGTTTTCTAGGAGGCTACTATAATGTCCCCCTTCATGGTGTGCTAGGTGCTGGGGATGACTGGCATCTCAAGTTCCAGCAGGGAACACAGAGCCTCAAGTCCCTGTTTAGGGGAAGAAAGAACTTCCAAGCTCTTCAATACCGAGCAAGTACCCGGTTCCAGAAGAAGGAAGGGAGAGACTAGGGCAGAGCCCTGACTTGCCCCATTAAGTCTGTACCACTGGGCGAGTAAATGGGCAACTTATTTGCAAGGCAACATTAGAATCTAGATGCATGTTCCTTCAAATGATCTATTTCCTACACCAATAACTTGGACCGATTTCCTAAGTCAGGAAGCAGAAGAGTTGGGTTTTTAGTCTGTGTGACTTTCACACGGTAACTTTCCCAGTGTGGAGTTCAGCTTGTTTATAAAACCAGGGACTTAGATTAGGGATGCCGATGGTCCCACTTGGCTCTTAAGTTGCCTAAGTTTCTTTAGTTTTGGAGCACTGTGCGTGAAAGCTTTCCAAGCCATGTTTTATCTGTTAGTTTAAGAAGCTGCTCAGATTTCATTTTGTCTGCATTCGAGACAAATGGACACTCCACACCAACAGCCTTGCTGCAGCCCTACTGCTGAAGGATGTCCTCCCACCCACCAAATTGCGCATTCCAGGCTTGTCTCCCAGCCCGAGCCTGTCACTGCACGTCGCCAGGCTAATTTGTTCTAATCCCATCAAGTTCATAGTCCTGTAGATGAGTTTTTCTACTGGCAAGCTCCAGGCTGATTAATGGTCAATTACAACAGGGGACAGGGAGGTAGGGAGGGTCGGCAGAAGGGAGCAGATGAGTATTACCTGGAGTAATTCACTCAATTCAAATCAGAGAATATTAACCTCTTTTCAGGAAAACCCATAGCAACACTGAACTTAACAGAGTTCAAATACCAAGGTGACAAAAAAAAAAAAAAGAGAGAAAAAAAAAAGGAGCTTCGTGATGACAAGAGGGCAGCTGGAACGGAAGCTCCTAAATAGCCTTTCAGTAAGTGACGCCCTGACTCCAAATGACCTGGTTGGCTGGTTCCTCAACAAAACCGTTATTTTAAACCCTGAACTACCTGCATAATTTCCAGCCTGCTGCTGGAGATCAGAATGGTGCATAATTATGTCCATTGCAGAAAAAGGCTGCCCAGAGCTGTACTGGAGATGCTCAGGAAACACTCTTGGCTCCTTGAGGCCTTTGCCCTCCTGTGGTTCCACTCTCACTGCCCGCCTCCTGCAGACACACACACAGGCTGCTACAGGTTCAAAAGCACGGCCTGTACCTAGCGAGTTAAAGATGCTCCTAATCACCTTTCCTTCAACACAGAGTCTATTTTATTTTATTTAAAAAAAATGTTTCTATTGATTTTTAGAGAGAGAGGAAGGGAGGGAGAGAGAGAGAGAAACCTCGATGAGAGAAACATCCGTGGGCAGCCTCCTGCACGCCCCCTACTGGGGATTGAGCTGCACCCTTGGCATATGCCCTGATGGGTACTGAACTGGGGACCTCTTGGTCCTCAGGATGACACTCAACCAATTGAGTCACACCAGCCCAGGTGAGTCTATTTTATTTCTAACTTGTCCTTTAGAATGGGAAGCTTTTCTGACCGACGATTCACCTGGATTCACTTTAATCAGGGCTCACTGGACCCAAGCGTGTGCTGTGGTGGTGTGTTCTAGGGCTTCAGTTCGCAATCCGGGTACACTCTGGCTAAGAAGAGGAGGGGAAGGGAAAGAGAAAGGGTAGGCCTGGCAGGGCATTACAGCTACTCCAGTAAATGGACTGCCTGGTCTGGAACTGACCAAGTGATTTGTGTCTGACTGCAGAACTGCTGCATCCGAAGATGACCAGGAGAAACAGAAAATGTGCCGCTACTATTTACCGAATATCATTACTGAGCATGTTACCAGGCTGGTCACTGTACCAGCAGTATCTCAATTTGCTGCTCAGGCCAGTTCTCTGAGGGAAGCACTGTTATCCCCATTTTCTAGGTAATGAAACAGAGTCCAAGAGGGTTAACCGATTTGCCCACGGTCAGGTTACTAATAGAACCCAGCTCTATCTGACTCCAAAACTTGTGTTTTTCCAATCCCCTCCCCGAGCCTCCAGAATAGAGTATTTCGTTGCCCATGTTACCTTTGAGTATGACCCGTATTTCATACTCGATTCTGACCACAGTATGCAGGTGCGCGTTCGTGTGTCTCTTTCCTAATAGAAAGCCGGGCTGTGGTTCCTTGTGCACATTTGTCTTCAGCATCTTTTCTCACACATGCACCAGTTTAACGTCAAAGCAGAAGCTTTATGTATTGGGCTCTTGGTACCAATATGTTTAGATTATGTACAGCTCTGAGCCTGTTTTACTAGGGGAGGGCCTCACTTTCTCACATATACCCATCAACCATCCACCAGCGTAATATCCATCACTCACCTAAGAACACATTTCCATCAGGCCTCTTCTCCCTCCACTTTCTATTACCACGTGCGGCAATTATAAGTTTAGGAATCAGAAGGCTATAAAGTGAATAATCTAAAAATGATTAATTTTGCTCTGTTAGGAAGCTGTCATTTCTGCTCTTAGGAATGGATAATACTAACCTTGTCATCCCTCAACTTCTTTTCTAGGGTGTAGGTTCTGTAGTAGTTTGCTAGGGGGGCTATAACAAAGTACCATGAACTGGGGGGCTTAAATACAAAATGTATTGTCTCCCAGTCCTGGAGGCTATAAGTCTGACATTAAGGTCAGCACGACTAGTTCCTTCTGAGGGCAGTGAGGGAGAATCTCTTCCAGGCCTCTCTCCTAACTTCCGCTAGTCTGCTGGCTATCGTTGGCATTCTTGGTTTGCGTCACTCTGATCTATGCCTTTGTGCCCACGTGGCATTCTCCCTGCCTGTGTGCCCAAATTTCTCCTTTTACTAGGGACACCAGTTATATTGGATCAGGGGCCCCTCCCCCTGCCCCTCCTCCAGTACGACTTCATCCTAACTTAACTAATTATATCTGCAATGACCCTATTTCCAAATAAGATCAGATTCTAAGGTGAGCTGTATCTAATGCAAGAGCAACAACTGTCTAATCAATTCCTGGGGGCTAGGCCTTTACATTTTGGGCAAACACAGCTCACCCCGTAACAGGTGGGACAGCAGGTGAGGCCATGTGTGTGGGTGGCTCCACATCTAGCCTGAGATCCTCTGGTGCAGGGGGTGGGGCTCTGAGGCTGAGACGCACTGACACGGGAGCCCGAGGTCTGCCACAGTGGAGCTCACGGTCTTGGATGGGCTGGAGCCTGTTTAAATGTTTAAACTGAGATGCAGGCAGGAATGCTGTTTCAGAGTGAGTCACCTGCCGCAGGAGCAGTGAGAACTCAATCTGCCTGGAGTCACTGGGGCAGGTTTCATAAGACGCCCACTGCTCCTGATCAGGTGCTTATCAAACTCACAAAAGT
Source organism: Miniopterus natalensis (assembly GCF_054644295.1). Taxonomy (NCBI): domain Eukaryota; kingdom Metazoa; phylum Chordata; class Mammalia; order Chiroptera; family Miniopteridae; genus Miniopterus; species Miniopterus natalensis. Next base: position 81,160,090 of record NC_142085.1, on the reverse strand, counting down.
TTCCAGGTTTAAATATGACTCGATATTGTTTGATTTCAGAGCACTCTTGAATTTCTCAACAGCTGAGCTGGGAGCAGAGGGCTTGTTTTAGGGCAGAGCATCAGGGGAGGGTTTTAAAGAGTAGGTTTCTTGGTCTCTTGCATAGCAAGTTGTCCTTTTGGTGATTCGGTTGAGAATAAGCCTGAAGTAGAGTGTGAGGGATGAAAATGTGTCTAGCTGACAAATCCACCTTTGTGTTTTCTGGTTTCATCTCTTTTGGTGATGTAAGCCAAATCTCACTGGAACCAATATATTCCAGGGCAAATCCTGGAGCAGGAGGATTTATAATGCTCCACTGATGGGCTTCTTATGCTAACCGGCATGGGGAACTCTTAGGTTTCTGCATCAGAAGGCAACAGGCATGCCCTCTGTGTCCGCCACAAGGAGACTCGACCTGCATGTGTAGTAACAACGCCACACGTTCCAGCTTAAAGTCTGCTCTACCCAGGCTCAGCATCCATCAGCTTCAAGCCTGAAGTGGGGGTGAGGCTCCCACGCTCTGTCTTAGTCTGTATCTAATGCAAGGGCAACAACTGCTAATCAATTCCTATAAGATGTCAGTGTGCTTTTAAATTTTAATACATAATGATTAGGTCATTAGAAAATTACCCTAGATATTTAACAAAATAAAGAAAACAGTATATATTTAAGTGTTTCATAAGTAGTTAGAAACCAACCTCTTTTACTCTTAATTATGCTATTATTGATCTAGCAACATAATCGTCACATGCTAGTCACAAGATAAGACAGACACCTTTATTATTAGCCCAGGATTTAAAGAAACAAACCCCTCCCATTTCCTGCACCCTGAGGGCTCTTTCTCACTGCAATATCATTCTCTCCATGGTTAATTCTGGGCCCCCCAAAAGTACTCTCAAAAGGCTAGGAGAGCCCGGCCAGTGTGGTTTAGTGGTTGAGTGAACCAGGAGGTCAGTCAGGGCACATGCCTGGGTTTGATCCCTAGTAGGGGGCATGCAGGAGGCAGCTGATCGATGATTCTCTCTCATCACTGATGTTTCTATCTCTCTCTCCCTCTCCCCCCTCCTCTCTCTGAAATAAAAAAATAAATAAAACTTGCTAAACCCAAAGGTCAATTCTTAAAAAAAAAAAAGGCTTGCAGAACATTCATAGGAGTTAGGGTACATGGCGCACATTTAAATGACATCCCCTTCCCTGTCACTGTGGCAGAGACTCGGTGGTAAGAGCTGAAGAACTGGATGTCCTCAAGAGGGAGACTCCCATGGCAGCCCTTTTTAAAAAGTTACTATTATTAGGTGTCTGGAGAACCACTGCGCTAGCACCCCCATGCAAAGCAGAGTAAGGTACTGACCTATCTATGTCCTAAGGCTGAAAATGCACAGAGGAAAAATACTCCCAGACCCTAAACATACTCATTTGGAAACTCTGTCCTTAACAGCTGTGGGGTGTGGAAAAAGAATTTCGTCTGCTTGAGGAGCCAGGTTATTTAGAATGGCCTAACAAGGAACGAGAGGCATGGGACACGTTTAGGATTTTGATGGTCCAAACCTGTGCCTCCAAACGCTTCCCCATCTCTCCACTCGCATATCCTGGGGGCTCGTAAACTTGACTCGATCAAATGCCAAGTCATGGATTGTCCCTCTCCTCTGCCAGACACCCAGCCATATTCCTCCAGCACAGCGACTTGTTTCCGAAAGTCAGTGAGTGATGTCCCCGTCTACTTAGTTTACCCGAGCTAGACACTTGGCTGTCACTGACTCCACCTTTTCCCTTACGTCTGACAACCCCTGTCACCAGGTCCTATTCTCTCTCCCTGACCTCGTTACCTTCTCTCCGCTCCCGGTCCCCCTGCCTAAGTTGAGAGCTGAGCGTGTCTCCCACGGACAGTGCAACAGGAACTTCAGCCTCGGAACAGGAGTGGGCCCTCCCCGCCGCCTCCTAAGCCCTGGTTTATATGCTGGCGAGCGCGGCTCGAGTGGCGCTGCCTCCCTACTCAAATCCTCCGAGCCTTCCTCTGCCTTCCGGGGAAAGTTCAAACATCTCAGCTGGGCAAACAACGTCTTTCCGCATTTGGCCATAACCTTTCTAACCTGATCTCCTTGGCTCGACCCTTTATTATGAAACAGATCATGTACTTCATACCTCTGTGGAGTTTGCTCTGCCCTTCAACCTCCTACAGAATGCCAGTCTATCTTTTCTGACAGAGTTGATTCTACCATTTATTGGTCAGACCTGTCAAGACATTCTTAACTTCCTTCCTCTCCACACACACAGCATCTTATGCATCCTTTATTCTTGCTCGTAACAGAATTAAAGTGTAATTCTCTATCAGTCTCCCCCTGGCCCCCCCGCTGTTCATTCATTCAGGGCAGGGATTGTGTCTCACTTATTTTCAGTTTCTAGAGCTTGTCTAAAATAAGGTAGGTATTTGATATATTTTTGATGAATGAATGAAGTCAAACCTACCATTTCTTTCATATTAGGATCTATTTTTTTTCACAGATTGCTATTCTAGATAAGAAATAAAGCAGGGAACCTGTTCTATCAAGTCTTATAATAAAACCATAAAGTATCGATAAAGATATTGACAATTAGAACAATGGAACATATAGAGATCCCAGAAACAGACACAACCACAAGCCTGAGCTATGACATTTTGGCCATTGTTGTCGGTGAGGAAAGAATGGGCTTTTCATTTATTAATGGTGCTGGAGCAGTTGATTATCCATACGGGAAAATGAAATTGGGGGCCTATCTCTCACCATATACAGCATGTAACTCCAGATGAGCTGAAGATTTAAATGTGGAAAGCACAACTATGAGTATGAGACTTTAAAAAGAAAATATAGAAAAATATCTTTATGACCTCAAGATTAAGAGGAATTTTTTAAAGAATAAAAACCCAAAAACCTAAAGGAAAAAACCTGAAATATACTTTATGAAACTTGAGAAAGTCTGTTTGTGGAACAGAAGCAGAAAGTGAAAAGACAAACCATGAACTTGGGGAAGATATTTTTGACTACAATATGCCATTTAGCACACCACTCTTAAACATGCACGGGCCGAAAGGATATACAGGCTTTGAGCAAAGCATTAAATGTGAAAGACAATGATCAATGTAACAAAGAGGAGAGTGAAACAACTTGGAGCATGCAGAGAATATGTCAGAAAAAGAAAACTCTGAAATCCTCAAGTATGTGAAGAATTGTATCTTTTAAATAAGAACAGAATGCTAAAAGAAAAGAGAAATATTCTAAGACAAAAAGAGCTCCTGGGAAAAGTAATAGCTTAATGACAGAAATGAAAAAAACTCAACTGAGGGATAGATAAGAAAATAAAGTGAAGAAATTTCCCAGAAAATAGAAAAAATGACACAGGGATACAATATAGGAGAGGGAAAAAAGTAAGAAAACAAAATAGACTAGGAGATCCAATATCTGAGTAATGATAAGGAGTTGTTAGAAAAACTGGACAGGAAAAAACTATTAAAGACATAGTTGAAGAAAAATTATTCAGAACTGAAGAACATGATTGAAAGGCTCTAAATACCCAGCAGAATGGATAAAAACTGTCTCTCTATATTAAAATGACACCTTGTCATGAAATTTCAGACCATTTGCAACAAAGGGTAGATCTTACAAAGATGCAGAGAGAAAAATACAGCTTTCATACAAGAATCAAGACACAAAAAGGCTTTGGACTTTTCAATAGCAAGAGTAGGTGGAAGTGGATGTTTACAAAATTCCAAAGGAAGGTGATTTCCAACATAGAGTCTATAACCGGTCAATATAAAGACACTTTTAGACAGTCATATATCAAAAATTTATCATCCACGCATCCTTTCTTAGAAAGCTACTGGCAAATGTGCTCCACCAAAACCAGGGTGTAAACCAAGAGAAAGGAAGACTTGGAATCCAGGAAACAGGAAATCCACTGCAAGAGAGAAGCAAGGGAGTGCCTAGAATGACAGACCCTAGAATGAAGTCCCTAATGACAGCTATTGACCATCCAGGTTGGAACAAGTCAGAAGATTTCTTCAAGAAGGTGAAATTAATTATTATGCTTGAACCTTTTGAAAGGAGATTTACACAACTGGAAGAAGTTTGGGAGTTAAATTAATGATGGGCACATGGAAAATTAAATAAATGAGTAAAAAGTAAGTTAATTATTAATTCTAGGAAAAGCCCAACATTGTGTATAAAATAAAAAGTAATCATAGTGTATCACATGGCTAAACCATGAATAGTATTCACACAGTCAAAATTATATAAACTCTGACTAATTATCTAACAAAATATGATGTAAGCAATTGGGAAGATGTGGGATATGGGGACTGTGTCTGTATGTGTAACAAGATGTATATCAAAGATGTAGCCCTGGTCAGTGTGGCACAGTTGGCTGAGTGTTGTCCCATGCACCAAAAGGGTGCAAGTTCGATTCCCAGTAAGGGCATATGTGGGGGTTGAGGGCTCAATCCCCAGTCGTGGGGGTGGGGGGGTGGGGAGGCGCATGCAGGAGGCAGCGGATCAATATTTCTCTCCCACAATGATGTTTCTTGTTTCTCTCTCTCCCCATCTTCCTCTCTCTCAAAAAAAAACAATAAAAACATTTAAAAAAAGAGGTAAGTTCTCATATGCCAAAGTGGGAATAAAGTAGGTATTTTATAAAACCAAAAAACCCCCACAACAATTAGTAACAATATAAGCATATTATTTTAAGATATAAAGGTAAATATTTTAAAAATTCACTTAAGAAGTTGAAAGCAATTGCCTCTAGGAAGAAGGAAATTTGTAGTGGGTATTGGAGAGGGAACTGATTTTTTTAATATTACTTAATTGCAGTATTATTTACCTCTTTATGTGTTTGTGTAACTTGAATAAAAATAAAAACTAAATTAAAAAATAAGTAACAAAATAATATATACTGTATGGTATGTTTTAGGGATGCATATGTGGAAAACCATAAAGGACATGATAAAATAAATGGCAAAGTGGATAGAATTTTAAACAACAACAACAAACCAAAACCATCAGGATAGCAATTAGCTGGAGTGGAAAGACAAGGAATTTTCAGACAACCTCCACAGTGCTAGGCATGTTCTATTTCTTCCGTTGAGTAATGGGTTTATGGATTTCTTTTTATGATTCTGTTAAGCATATAAAAATTATATATACATGTTAATGTATAAAAGTAGAACATATTCCTTTTGCATAATGCATTAATAAAAAAGTACACAATATTGATTTCCTTTTTATCTGGAGCTTGATTTCAGCCCTTCGCAGTAAATTTAGAAAGTCCACAGAGATGACCATCACATGTAGAAAGCATCATGATCTATTACCATTCAGCTGACATCAAGAACTTAACTCTATAGGAATTTTCTATATTGCAATTAACAGAATTGAACAAAAAATAATTTTCAACTTGTCTCCCTTTGAACTAACTAAAGACTGCCACTATTTATGCTTATGTTTTCTGTCTTTATTTGGGTTCTACTTGAGATTAATTGTGACCAGTCCCACACCTTCACCTAACTGATTTTATGTTAACCTAAGCGACCCCAGTACCCATTAGTACCGAGTGCCATTTGCAGTTATATTACCTCCTTGACTCCTCATGCCGAACTCGTCTGTAATAACAATGACATAGACTGTTAGGAGAAATTCATCTCACACAGCACTGCTGGAAAACACCTCTGAGGTTTCCCCAAGTGATATAAAACACTCCAAAAGTTATAGCAAGAGAACATCCAATCTCTCCAAATAGCTCCAGTTGTCAGGAGCTTTATTTTTAATACCAATGGGTGGAAAGTAATGTACTTTTATCCAACTTTCAAACTGTGCTTACCGGTCCTCATTTGCACAGCCTGAGAGATATTTATTTGGGATGACACTGAGTTGAGCTCTCAGCATTTCTGATGTACACCTTTTCTTTGGATAGGACATCTCTGACACAGCAAGAAGCAAACGTACGCATTTGACATGTGCTGACTGTCCTCGTGGCAGTGCTTTTACTGACACAGGGCAAAGCTATGGCCAAACCTAGTTAGACTGCACCTTTGCCTTTCATATTTTAATATGAAAAAATAAAAACAAGTTTTCAAGCCATATTCAATACTCCCAGCCCAACAAATATTTATTGACTGTATCTCTGACATGAATAGCTCTCCTAAGTTATTATCCTATTGCTGACACAGGAGTGGGGGAGGGCCAGCCCAAATGGCTCTTTGACTAAGAATGCTCTTGTCACCATCTATTAGATCTCTTTGCTAGACAGCTCTGGCCAGGCACCTTTTTTCTTTCCTTCTCGCTCTCTCTTCTTAAAACCGAGAGCTCCTTTACCCCCCTCATACTGAACGAAAGGCAGGAGGGGAAGAACAATCATTTAGCTGAAGGTCAGCCGGGGCGCCCTGCTAATGGCTCTCTCCTGCCATCACCGGTTGCCTGAGAATAGGAAATAAGCCCAAATCTATAGTTGTGATCAGGGAGCAAAAGCTATAATGCTGGTGAGTGAGCACACGCTCCTTCCTGCCTTTTTCCCTTTGAAGATACAGACACTTACTACGTTTAACGTTTAACTGACACACTGCAGAGCAAAACCTTCTTCGGAGCTCGCAGGGTGAGGGATGCTGGTCAGCTCTGGAGGAAGGAGCCAGGCCTCTGCGGCCTCCCGCCGCCCCGCAGCCTCCCGCCCGCCCCGCAGCCTCCTGCCACGGCCCTCCCTGGCCTGTCCCGACTCAGGGCGACACTCACAACTCTGGGTGGCATGTGAGATCTGACAGGGCGGCGCGCAAAGTGGACATGCCGGAGCAGCCTGTGACTCCCTGTCTCCTGTGCTTGTGACAATGACCAGAGGCTCCCCGGGTCTAGAACAGCAGGGTCAGGGAGGGGGAGAGAAAAAGCAACCCTGAGCCACCCATCGGGCCCGGAGCCTGGCATCTGTCTGCCTCACGTGTGTCCTTCCACACAGGACATGAGCAGAGTGGCCCAGCAGCACCAGCAGAAGCTAAGCCAGTGCCAGCGTCCCTGGGATGTCACAGTTAGACTTCCACAGGTGCCACCCACCTTCAGGAGCACCCAGGAAATGAGTCAGGGGAATAATAGTGAGAAAAAACACCCTCCACCTTACAAAATGCTTACCCACGGGGACCCTGGCCTGGTAACTGCCTTTTACCTCCGGGGCACAGCAGATCACTGTCCTCGTTTTAAGAATGAAGAAACAGATTGGGAGAAGTCAAGGTCACGTCGGAGGTTCTGTGAAGGTCAGAGCTAGGAGCTGACTCAGCTCCTGTCCCGTCTTGGAAGATGGGAAGTTTCCAGCACAACTTTTTATACTTCATACTTGAAAATATTAGCTCTTGATAAGATTGGATTTTTTAGGATATTAATCCCCCCCCCTTTTTTTTTACTAACACTACACAGTCACTGTGGTAGGTAATAAGTTCTTGGAGCTGCCAAGAAAAAATCCATTATGATGATTATAACCATCTACAAAACACTTTGAGTTTTTGTGCTTCCACAGGGTTCTGCGAGTAGAAGGCAGTTTAAATCTAAATTTATCATTTACTTTTTAGGAAGTATTTGGTTCATAACTTAGCCTTGTACCCTTTCCTCTTCATTTACTAAATAAAATTAATCAAGTTTACCTGACTTGAAAATTTCACAGCAACAAATTGCTAAGCATAATTGTACTTTGACTTTAATATAAAAAGTGAAAGACCATAAAATTTCCTTCAATTTAAAATGCAGATACAATACAAAAATATAATAACATATATTAGGCCTAGTTAGAGAACAATATATTCAATGAGATAAATACTGACAATTATAGAGATACTTAATTTGGAAAGGTTACTCAATTTTTTTGTACCCCAGCAGTAACAGATTATGAAATGGCATCATTAAGTCCAATATTCAACCTAATGTTTGCACCTACCACAGTGTCTGGCCCAAATAAAGTACTCAATCAATAGATGTTCCCTGAATAACTGTGCTGTTTCAAAAAAATAAACCCATCTATTTTATTAATAATTTCAAAATAACCTAAAATGGATTTTCAAGAGCTTTAGCAAAATAAAAAATGTACATTTAGAATATATCTTTGGACCTATGAACTATGAAGTGCAAGGTATTCATGCCACCCAAATGATAAATAATTGGATGTATAGAGTCTTTGGCAGCATGATTTTAATATTAGAAAAAAATTAGTCTCTCTTCAGGCTTTATTCTTATGCAGCATTCCCTTACTTTGTTTTTTTCCTACTCCCACCGCTCACTGCTTTTTCAGTGCAATCTTTTAGAAAACCAGCAAACAACGCTCTTGGTGTAAAAAGCAATGGCTCCATTGCACCCCCTGGTGTTGTGTTTGTTTTATCATAAAATTCTGAATGTCCCAAATTCTCCATTTTGCTTTGAAACACTGAGTTGACTATTAACAGGACCATATTAATATGATATAAATAAAAAATAAACAATACCAAATGCAGAGAGTACCTTAACCCCTTTCTTTCATTACCAAATCAATCCCAGCCCATTCAAAAGACTCCAGAAGTTGTTTTTTTTTTTAAGTATTGAGCAGTTATTCTGACCACTGAAAAGGTGGCATATGGCACAGTGCCCACTCACCATGTTTCTAGACTCAGAATTAAGTCATGCTATGGACCTCTGAGTGGCCTGAACATGTGTCACTTCATAGTTCATAGGTCCACAGCACATGGGGTTTTTAAGGGTTACCCTAAAACTTACTTTACCTCAGGGCCTAAGACAGAATCACACATAATTTCATTAGATCTAAGACATTCTTTCTCGTAGACACCAGGCCAGCCCACAAATATCACAAACTGTATAAAATACGTTCATTTTTATTCCAGTGTGGTATCCCATATTACAGGCTATTTCGCAACGTTAGGTTTGTTGTTCCCAGTAGTGGTATTATCCAGCTGATAATCTGATTTTCCTTTTGTTCTCACAGCCCCAAACGGACTACAAATACAATATGATCAGCCCCCAACGCATGAGTGAGCAGTGTTCAAAAAATTTATATGTGTGTCTGGAACTGAAGATGAATGTTTTCTACAGAAACAATTTTTAAAAAAATAAGGCCATCCCTTAAAACCAGTTTAACCCATATTGAACTGGGACTATTTTATTAATAGCATTGTTTCTACTATACTTAGGTCTCCACTGATGAAACCACTTCTCTGGGAAAGTAAATTCTCAGGTCTGCCTTAGGACCAGTGGAGATGCACCAGGAGATCTGCCCAGCTGCTGGGGCTGCGAGGGGTCTGGCTGGGGTGATGGGGAAGGCACCCTTGGGGGCAGGTGTGTGCATGGAGTGAGGAGACACAGGGAGAATATATGTCCTTTCCCCACATCACTACCCGCCCCTGTCCTTTCTATGTGAAGAATTCCCAGTATTACATGACTTTTTATTTAGGAGCACATAAAGATTTCAGCTGAAAGATACTATGGCATCTATAGTGCTGTCAGTGACTCTCCCTTGGCGTGTAGTAAAACAGGGATTATGGAATGTATAACAAAGTACGTGCTCACCCACTCACTCATCAGTAGACGTTTATTGATCCCTGTGATATTCTAGAGACTCTGCCAAGTGCTGGGGATACAGAGATAAGTGAGACACAGCCCTTGCCCAAGGGGCTCACATTCTAATCAGGAGCTGTAGAGATCTAAATAGATGCTATTATATACTACAATAAACATGATATATTATTTAAGGAAGCACAGTTTATAATTTCAAGGGGTCTGAGAATATAGCTGGGGATACATAATAAACAGAAATAGAAATTAAATCAGAATCAAGAGCATACTATTCAAGATGTCACAATGGAGACTAGAAACAAGAGCAAATGAATGGTGTCCACCATCCCTTGACCATGGAAGCCTTGGTTCCACGGATACCCCCTCACATCTCTCAGAACCCAGCCAGGACATGGAACACAATTCGAGGATATTCTGGTATAGAAAATAAGTGGTATACATTCAAGAGAGGGAGAAGCTTTTAGTTAAGTCATGCTAAGTTAGCACAAGTGCTTATCTTTGCTCCCTGTCTAGATATCTCTAAAAATGTAATAAAGGTGACAACAAAAATACTATACATACGTAAGGGCCAAGAAAGACTGAAAGAGTAGAGAATAGACATTTAAATTTATGGACATGAACAGTTGAAGACGGGTGACCATGGACAGCTGATCGCAGGTGGTTAGAGTCAGCAGAGAGAAGCCACCCAGACTCAGAGCCACCAGCACAGTGCCAAGAAGACACCATGTGTTTTGTACCATAGAACCGCAGAAAGACTCAGCAACTGGAGGCAACAGGTACCTGCTGGAGGTACCTGGAGCTGACACTGAGGTGCAGTTGGGCCCCCAGACCCCCTCCTCCAGCTTGTGAGCCAGGCATCTCCCCTCAACCTCGCAGCAGCTGGCTCACTGTCCAGAGAGGGTGAAGGGCGAAGCTCCCGGCCCATGTGCTCTTCAGGTCCCTCCTCCTGCCTCTGGGCTCCAAGCAGGAGAGGTCCGGCGATTCTTTTCTGGGGAAGCTGATGAACAAAGAGGTGTGTGTGGGGGGGGGCCTGATTAATATGCGAGGTCCACCAGAGCAGTTTTCTAGGCCCCTGGACAGACGCAGGCTTCCCATATCACGGAAAATATCACGAAGAGGCGGTGGTCAGAACTGCAGCCCTTCGCTCCTGGACATGAATGAGCGGGCAAGAATCATGGGACAGGGAACCCCAACGCATGAAGAATAAAACCCCAAGGAAAGAGATTAATTCAGGGAGCAGAACATACTCCTGAAAGACTATCATTAATGTCCTTATGAAGTTAGGAGAAGAAAGCATCCATTGGGAAAAAGAAAAAGAAACGTGGGGGAGAAGCAGAAAAGGGGAATTCAGAGAGAAAGAAAGAGCTCCTAGGAGTCCAAAAGGCAGTTAAAGCTGTATTAATACATTTTTAAAAAAACTTTTATAAAGAAGTTTGAAGATAAAGTTTAGTATATCTTTGAGATAGTAAAACACAAAAAGCCAAAGAGATGGAAAGCAGGGGAGAAGAGATAAAAAAACTGGAATTCCACACGTTAAATATAATCCTATAACTACCTGACAGAGGAGGGGAAATTTACCCAATACATAATATACAAAAACTTCCAAAAATTTACGAAGAAGAGAAATTTACATGTTGAAAGGGCCTACAATGTGCCCAGAACAATAAATACCAAAGATCTATACTGAGGCATATCATAAAAAATTAAGGTTACAGGGAACTTCCTAAAACTTTTGAGAGAAAGGAGGGAAAAACCACGTTATCACATACAAGGAATTGGGTGTCATAAGGGCCTTGAACAACAGTATCACTTGAAAGCTTAAGGCAATAGAGCAAAGACTTCAATAATTCTTAGAGAAAATAATTTGCCATCTAGAATCCAGTACTGATCCAAACTATCAAGGCTGACAATCAAAATGTCATATTCAGACAGAAAAGTCACACAAAATGTACCCCCTTGTAACCATTCTCAGGAAGCTACTGGAGGTTGTGTTCTACCAAAATGAAAGAGTAATTCAGTAAGAGAAAGATACAGGGTCCAAGAAACAGGGGATCTAACAGAGGAGAGAAAGGAAGGGAGTTCCCAGAAGGATGGTGATGGTAACTTCCAGAGCAAACATCATGAATTCCAGGAGCAACGCTCCCAAAACAAAAAGTGGGAGTTAGGTTACTATCTGCTGGTTTGACAACATCAGAAAGAATTTTTATAGTTCTTTTGGAAAAGTTAGAACGGAATGAGTGGTGAGTACAAAGAAAACTAAGCAAACAAACAGGCAAAATTAAGAGACCAAGGCAATTATTAACTTCAAAGAAAACAAAACACTGAGCAAGGCAGGTAGTAATATTAAGCACATGGCCCAGCTGTGAACAGTGCTTACATGATTATTATGATGTACTAATATAACATTGATATCAATAAAAACTGTAATTGAAACTTCATTCATTAGAAGTACTGTGGAGAGAAGTGTGTGTGTGAGGGTGGGGCAAGAAGGCTACAACTGGGTAAAAGGAAGTCAAAAAATAAATGTCTGTAATTAAAAAATAAAGATATATCCAGTTAATTATGTTATGTACTTATATGGGGTAAATGCCTAAAGGAGTTGGGGTGGTGAAGGGGAATGACAGCTGGAAACACTTGTTTTTCTTTGTTTAAAATATGGATCTATTTAAACTATCCACATGCATTGCTTTGTTAAATACAAAAATTGAATGAAAAAAGGGACTTTGTTAGCAATGGGAAATATGCTTATGGTATAAAGTACACACAAAAATTGTGTCAATTCTAGGAATACTAACTACATGAAAGGAACCTTTAATCATAAAAATAATTGGTTTTAAACTATAGTGGCATTTAAAATAGGCAATCTGGTGCCATCGGCAAGGAGCCGTCACTCTGAAACTATTGTAAGTTAACAAGGGTCACTTTGAAGGAAGGTTTTCGTATCACCCTTTGATTATCAAATGTTGACAAGAGAATCACATTATGTTTGCATTTTATTAGTAATTCATAATGCAAATGTTAAATGTTATGAATTTAAAAAGTAGGATACTACAATCTTTGCTTATTGTCAATTTTTTTTATTGGCAATTTTGACAAAAATAAATAAATTCCAAAGTTCCCCCAGATGTGTTGATTTTATAGTAGAAGAAAGTAATTAAGATGATTAAAATAAACGGACATTTTTTTATTTTCATTTTCAAACGTTCTGATGCCTCTGCTCTTTTTGATTCTATCTTCAGAACAGCAAGTAGGTCAATTTAGCACTTGGCTGACCATCCATCTAAATGTTTCCATTTTAAAGAGCAGATAAAAGAGACATAGGAAGGTTGCCTGCCAGAGTCTCCCAGTGACAGGGATGAGATTAAACAATGGTTTGTAGGTGGAGATTAACTGCAATTTCAGACAAAAACTCAGAGGTTCAGCTAACTTCAATTAAATTTGACAAAAGGCCCAATTTTCCAAAAAATAAAATAGAAATATACTTTCTTTTTATTCTGAAACTACAATTTTTAGGACAGCAGCAGCAAAGTTTCTTTTTCTTTCTTTCTTTTTTTTTTTTTTATCAGAAAGAAAATGGGCGGGGGGCAAACATTAAATTTCTAGGAAGGTAACAAGCTTCGAAGACCACAATTTTAAAATAATTATAATGGTAAGTACTTCTGTATTAAACTATATTTATGTAGAAGACTAAAGCATTAGACTATGGTGAATCTCCTAACTTTTATATTGATGTCCTACATCCATGTATTAAATCTAAAATTTAACCATTGTTACATTAAAATTTATCTCTGGTAATAGAATCATACATGCTGAGTCTTGAATATTGGAAAAATGTAGAAACTAGAAAATAAAAGTCAGCTATAATCCTACCATTCAGAGACAATCACTGTTGAAATATTGATATATATATTATCTGTCTTTATAAATATATAAGTGAAAAAATATATTTATTTATTTTTAATTTATTTTTACTATTGAAAGTATTACAGATGTCCCCCCTTTTCCCCCATTGATCCCCTCCACCCCACATCTGCTCCCTCAGGCCTTCCCCAAACTATTGTCTGTGTCTATGGGTTATGTATATAAGTTCTTTTATTCATCTCTCCCCACGCACTCCTTCCCTCTGAGATATTTATTTGTTTCTAAGTTGGACTAATACTATACATCCTTTTAATCTTTATTTTCATGTACTATGTCAAAAACTCTCTATATCACTAAATAATTTTCTAAAACATGATTTTTATTTTCTCTAAAATTTTTGAAGACAGTTCTGAGTTTACCAAACACTATAGCTCACTATGAAAATAATCTAACCTTTATTTTTTTCTAATTGACTTTTAAAATATACTTCAAACATTAAATAATTACACATGCTAAATAGTTCCAACCCTGACAGAGAAGAGCTTATTTCTATATAGACTGCTATTTGTACAATTATGAGCTAGGTATTATGGGATCTACATATTTTGTTACCTATTCTTTGTTTCATTAAAACAAGCAAAAAAAATTACAGCAACTTTTCTCATCTCCTGGAAAAAAAAAAAAAGATACAATTCATGATCCTGAGTGACTGTATTCTCAATGTATCTTGACCATTACCAGAGGCTTTTTTTAAAGGACGAATTTGTCAATGTGTTCTACTCCCAAAGTAGCATAAGTTTCAACTCTCTGGTTTCTATCAGTGATGTGCCCATTCTTCTAGTGTAAAGACTGGGTTCCCCAGGAAGCAGCCTCTGAGATAGAAATCAGCGAGCTGGAGACTCCTTAGGGCTTCGCTGCGATCAGCACTGATGGAAGGGAGGGAAAAGGAAGCAGCAGTGGGCAGGGTGAGAAGCTAAGCTACGATGCGGCCTCAACGGAAAAAGCCTCGGCCAGCCCACAGGATGTTCTGAAAGTGGGGTGAACCCCTCCAAGTTGTGACTAGTTGGGGGCAGATGAGATGGGTCTTTAATTCACCCTACCAATCACTGGCTGCAGCTGCTCAGAAGGGGATGCCACCTTGTGTTAGTGGCTCTCCTCACCTGCGACAATGCCCAACAAGACTTGACAGCTGGTGGCTGCCTGCCAGAACTCCACCGAGCTGGAGCAGGGACTCTTCCCTCCTGAGACGGTGCCCCATGCAGTCTCATCACCTCACGCCCGAGTTACTCCAGCAGCTCCCTGCATGGGCTTTGGGTCTCATGTTTCCCCGATCTCTTACATTTCCCACACCACTCACAGACCAGTAATGCTCTTGAACCTTGCCTTTATCATATTATTTTCTATTTAAAGAATGTGTAATTCTTCATTATTTCATAATATTATGAATTTCAGTTTCCTTTGTTTGGCTCTCAGGATCCTCAAAATAATCATTCTGAGCCAAGCTTACACTACGCAAATACACTGCCCACTGCTCTCCAAGCCAGCCATCACTCAGAGTAGTCACCGATCCTGCCCACGCCATGCCCTTTCTGGAATGTTCTCAGCCCCCAGCCATGCCTGTCTACTCTGCTTGCCCTTTAAAACTCAGTCTTACCCTTCTCAGTAACTCCTCTGTACTTTCTGCCCTTATCTATTTAGTGTGTTTTTAGTTCCTGTTTTACTATGTACACAAAGGATAACATTTAATTTTTCAAGAATAGTTTCCAGTGTGACAGTTTGGGGTCCCCTTCCAGAAAATGACACCGTTGAAGCAAGAATTATTTCTTATACCTCTTTGCATCCTTGGAGTGCTGGCCCCATACGAAGCCTTTGGAGCCCTCACTGATTGGTGGTCATTGTCACTAGCCCTCCTAAGCAACTTCAGAAGGGATCCACATCTCCCTTCGTGTGGTCGCGCACATTCGATAAGCTTCTCTTTCTTAGATGCTCAGCACGTAGAAGGACACATTTTGTTCACTGTCACTCCCACAGTAGCATATGGTTAATGTGTATTAAAGTCACTTGGGTTCAAAGAGCAGCCCCACCATTTCCTAGCCAGGTGACCATTAACATATTACTTAATCTCTCCCAGCCTCAGTTTCACATCTATAAATTGTTGATAATAATTCTAGTATCTACGTACCCCATAGTTTTATTGTGAGGGATAAGTGAGAAAATGCATTTAAATTATTTATCATGATGCCTGTAGTAAGGATTCAATACTCTGCTCACAGGTGACGAAGCCCCCTGCTTTGTAACTACACCCAATGCCAATGGTGGTGTCTTCAGTGGGACTGGCTATTGTAGAACCTCCTCCCAGCCACTTGCAAGGCTGAAAGTACAAATAAATCCTGGATGAAGGTGCTCTTTAGAGAGGTCGGTGAGCACATGGGAACTCAGCTTGATGATGAGAGGGCAGCATGCGCAGAATCTCATTTTACTTCTGAAACACTGACAATGGCCAGACCATGTATAACAACAGAGCTCTGACCCACAGTTCCAGGTAACCAACTCATTACCTACAGTAACCAGCCCAGAGGCCAGCGTGCTATGTCAGGCTTACAGGAAGCCAGACCACTATCTCTAACAACAATCCAGGAAACCAAACAATTGCCCTTGTAAAAATTGGCTCAAAATGGCCAGGACTTGATGAATAACTGACAGCTTCCCTAATTATTGTCTTGGCTTCCAATTTAGGATCAACCAGACAGAGCCAAACACATGCTTCTGAATAAGTATATAGGCTGCTCTGCTTCTAGTTAGTGAGCCTACAGCTTCCCTGTGCCCACAGCCTCCAGCAGGGCACACCTGAAGTCTCCCCACCCCTGGCTTTATTCTACTATGAATATTTCCCCCCTTTCTGTCTGCCTTTGAGTTTTTCAAAATGCAAGTGATGGTGGCTGACTCCCTTGCTATATAGCAAGCTCTGAATAAGTAGACTTTGCTTTTCTCATTTGGTTGATCTTCATTTGTTTCCACAATGGGATTGTTATTATTATTTTAATCCTCATCTGAGGATATTTTTTCCATTGCTTTTCAGAAAGTGGAAGGGAGAGAGAGAGAAGAGAGAAACATCAACATGAGAGAGACACATCGACTGGTTGCCTCCCAAATGTGCCCCGACCAGGGCAGAGGATTGAGCCTACAACCGAGGTACGTGCCCTTGGCCAGAATCGAACCCGGGACCCTTCAGTCCGCAGGCCAAGGCCCTAATCGCTGAGCAAAACCAGCCAGGGCACAATGGGCTTATTTAAAAAAGGGGCCCAAACGTCTGTCATGGGGTTGTAATCTGAACCAATTTCCAGATTAGAGAGGAACACCGCCTCTACTGTGCTACCTACTCTGAATATATCCATGCAGGTTCATTCAATTTTTAAAGAGGAGATTGATCAGCAATTTTCACAAGATAAGTAATAGTATCTGACTCCATTATAAGACCTCAAAAGTGCTGTGTCTGTGGGATCACCCATTAAGCTTTTAACACCTCTGAATCAGAAAGTGTGAAATTGATAGTTCATTTCTCTATGCAACTCTAACTCAGGCTTAAATAACAATTTCTTAACAAAGATAGTCTGACTTTAGAAATAATGAAAAATTGCTTTTCCTTTTTTTACATTTGCAAATAGTCACATATCCGTAGTAAAAATTAATCTAGTTAGCTCAGGCCTTTTCCTCATACAGGGTGGTCCCCCAAAATGTATACCCACTTTAACAGTGCATTGCTATTACATTTTGAAAGTGAAATGTATTTTAATAAACACTGCCTTTATAATCATTCAAAGTGTGTATACATTTTTGGGGATACCCTGGAGTTTCTGATATATGCGCAAAATTCACTCCAGCCTTTTGCAATGTGTTTCTTTGTTATATGCCAGAAAACCTTGCAAGCAAACAAGACAAAAACCCCAGTAATTTGTAATTGGACAAAAAAAATCAGACGTACAGAGTGACTAATCACAGAACCAAAAAAGACCTGTGAGAGATGAGATTCTTGTAATCATTTGCCGAAGGAATGGCAGAATGAACTTAAGGACACGTGGGCCAGGTATCTGTGCTCTCAAGGTAGAGCCGGATGGAGTGACTCACCGTGTGCTCTTCAGCCTCACTCTCCACACCTCTCCCCAGCGCCACGCACCACGCTTAGGGGAAAAGGTCCCTTGTGAGGAAACCTGAGGACCTGACAGGACAAAACGGGCTACACAGTGAAGGGCAGTCACCCATACACCTAAGGAGGGGGGCCGGGACGGTCAAACTGGACGACAGCTCCCTTTAGACAGTTGTGAATGCCTTCCTCTGACACCTATTTTGAAAATTTTAAATTCATTTAAAATTTATTTTTAATAAATTCTTAATTTATTTTTAATTTAAATTTAATTTTTAAATACTTTTTTAAATGAAAAATTTTCGAGTGTGGTTTAAGATGAATGAGACCTTGACCTTCCCAGGTAAGCCCATCACTTAGCTTTTCTTCAAAACATTTTCTATACCATAGGATTCCAGCTATATATGCAATTAGACTATTTTACTTATACCTCACTGGAAAGGGTTTAAAATTATAAAAAGACTATGAAGCAATGAAACTAATCTAGCTTGATCTGGGGAGTGGCTGGCACCCTGCCCCTGCCTCTTGGAACCTGGGCACCAAGGCGGGTGACCTGGGATCCTCCCAGTATGACAGCGTGGGGTCTGGGGTGATAGCTTTCAAGAAAGCCTGGATTAAGTCACTTTTAAAAATAAAAAAACCTGATACTAATATAATGTTATATGTCAATTATATCTAAATAAAAAATAGACTTAAAAAATAATAGAAGCAATGGCTGCTCCAAACCCTGTGGAGAAGGCCCGAGATAAGCAGAAGTTTCCTAAAGGAAACTCACCTGGGATTTCCCTGTAGCCCTGACTGGGTAGGGGGTGGGGGTTGGGAGAGTAGGGCTGGGAAGGCTCTGATGACTCTACTTCGGGACCCTTTAGCTTCTCCAGAGATGGGGCCATAAAGACACGGACATGTAGGGCACCCTCTTGGGCTATGGAGGCTGTGGGAGGGTGACAAGGGCCCTTCCCCACTCGGTGAGAGCAGCAGCCAGGCTGAGGTGGGTCTGTGGCTGCTCTGACAGCTGCTGAGGAGAGCACTGGGTTACCAGGACACCCATCTACAGTGTGCATCCATGACTTCACTCAATGAGACCTCAGCTTTAAGGCTCTTGTGACAGTCACTGAAACCAAGATTGCCTCCCATCTCCCCAACCTGGTTTTTTTGCAAAGACAAGTAGGGGCCATTATTGATTGTCAAATGATATGAGAAATTCTACAACCTGTTTACAAAAACTGCCAAAACCTTTCTGAATTTAAAGACCTTGTTCATGCAGTACAAAAAGTGGTTTAAATACCTTTTAATTTTTGCTCCCATTTGATTCTGCAATCTATTCCTCATATGATCTTATAAAGCAGCCTCCAAAAGCTTAGTTCATTACTCACAATAGCCAAAAGGTACACACAACCTAAATTTCCATTGACGGGTGGATGGATAAACAAATTGTGCTATATCCATATGGTGGAATACTACTCAGCCATAAAAAGGAGTGAACTACTGATACATGCTACACGGTGGATAAACCTTGAAAATACTATGCTAAGTAAAAGCAGCCAGACACTGAAGTCACGTACTATATGATTCCATTTGTATACAATATCCAGAATCAGTCCACAGGGACAGACATAGGTTGGTAGCTCCTGGGGGCCGGAGGAGCAGAGAACGGGAGTAACTGCAAAGATAAATGGGGTTTATCTTAGGGGGGTGATAATGTTTTGGAACTAAATAGAAATTGTGATTACACACCACTGAGGATGTACGGAATGCCACCGAATTGTTCAGTTTAAAATGGTTACCTTTATGTTATGTGAATAAGAAAATAAAAATAAGAATAAAGGGGGAAAACACTAAAAAAGAGAATAAAGGGGAAAGGAAAAAGCTATATGAAGAAGGGCAGAGCAGTTCCTTCTCAGTAGCTGTGAGTAAATAGAGACCTCCAGTCTCTCATTCATTCATTCATTCATTCATTCATTCATTCATTCATTCATTCATGTTTATCAAGCTTCACTTTAAAAAAAAATTCTCCAAACTCAATAAAGTATTCTCGCCACATGTCTAATTGTTCTCGCAGTAAACAGGTGAATGAACCTGCCCATACTTTTCGCTCTCTTTCTCTTTTGATAACCCTGCTCTCTCCTGCCACATACCACACACACACACACACACACACACACACACACACACACACACATACACACACATGCACGCACACCCCTTAGCCACAAAAATACTCATCCCCATTGTTCTGACAAGTACCAAGTGCTGAGACCTCTGGTTGCAACTCTACTATTTCCGGAAGCATCCCCAACATCTCTCCTGTGACAGTTAATGTACCACCATCAAGGCCCAGCTGGCTAGAGCCAGGAGCTCTGGACCGCACATCCAAGGCCCTGCAACCCAAGCCTGCCTCCTTCCCTAGATCATCAGGTCTCACTGGCTTTGGGCAAACAGGAGCTGTGAGGTACTCACTTCCTCGCCCTCCTTAAAAGCAAACTTCTGAAATGCCACATTCTATTATCCTGAAACACAAATGGGACACGAATAGCTACCAACTATAAAAAAAAGACAAATAAGAATCTTCAAAGAGTAGGCTACATAAATGTAAGCCTTCCTTTGCTGAGTCAGATGAAAATCATGTTTGAGTGGAAAGGCACAATTTCATGTCACTGGGTTTAGTAATGAAGTGATAGAAACCTAAAAATCTTGCTTCCTTTATTTCTATTGTATTTACATGGGGATAAATGTCTGTGAATTCTATTTTATTGCAGTTTCCATTCTAAGGCCTCATACATTATTTATTTTTATTTGGGTTGTATCATTTCCTAGAATTTTACTTCAACGTGCTTGCCAGTGATGTTAACTTTTATTTGAAAGGGCAGCATGCGCAGAATCTCATTTTACTTATAAAACAAGAGGGACCGGCGATACTAACCCTTCTATTCTGAACTGGTTGTAAAAGAGCAGGTTGGGTTCTGACTTCAGGCCTGGCTCTGTTTTTCCCATCTCAGCTTTATGTCTGTGCGATTTGTGAATTGTAAACAACAATCATTTTTTAATGTTCTTAGGGAAACGCTCTGGCTGCATTTCAAGCCTTTTAAGTATTCTCCTCATAATGTTATCTGTAATTAAGCTTTAGATAATTAACATTTCCCTCAAAATCAGTATCTAGCTTTCCCTCTTGTTTGTCACAGAACATTAAATTACACTCAGCACTGCTTCCTGTGCCCTCTTCCCCGATCCTGAAGGTCAACCAAGTTTAAAAATTTTTTTGCATGTAAATAGTGAGTGGAGCATAGGCCAACACTACTCAGCTGAGTAGTTAATACCAGGGTTTGAGGCTAGGGAAGAGATTGCTTTTATGTGGTTTTCATGTTATACTATTCCTTCTGCATGCAAACCATTCTCAAAAGTGTTCTCAGCCAAGTGACAGACTAAAGGCAGCAGGTGAAACGATGATGGGAGGCAAGGAGCTAATTCAGACTCACCTCAGCCCAGGCCAGCTATTTTCAGAAGCAACTTGGCTGGTTAGCGGCTCCCCAGGTTGGAGAGGAGGCACTTTGCCTTTCAGGGATGCTGATAATATTCTGGGAAAGCTCACAAACCATTTCTCCATTATTTTGTTATTACAGCTATTAGGGAAATAGAAGCTATGTTTTAAATCTAGGTGGCACATCTCTCCGTAGGAATTCCAACTCTTACCGAATCCAGTTTTCCTTTCTACTCGTGGAGCTGGGGAGGAGAGCAGGGTGAGGAGACTTTTCTAAAGCATGAGTAGAAACCCAGCACCCTTGACATTGAAGCTGTAGGAAAATGTCCTTGTAGAATTATGAATTATAGGAATGATAGGAATAATGAATGTGCCCCACTAAAACATAGGGCTCTTACTTAACCTCCACTCAGAAATAACTGGAGACATTTAGCAGTGTGACCCTGGAGACAATGCTCTCCTGTGCTACTGGACATGAATGACCAAATTAAGCATTCAAAGATGGGGATGGTGCCTGCTGGGACAGAGCTTTTTTTAATTGTAAAAACTCAACCTACTTCTTCAAAAGGGAAACGATTATCTCCTAGAGAGGGTTTGAATGTAATTATTAAAAGGTAACAAGTAAGCTCAGTATAACAGGAAATGACTAAGACATCTAAAGTAAATAATGAACCATATTTACCAAGTAAAAAAGCTTAACACCTTGGTATTTAAGATTGCAAATGAGGTACTAAGTACCTCAGTATGATCATAAATGGTTGACTTCTGCAAATACCTTCTTCTTAAGAGGGTCAAGACCGTGTTCTACTTCTCTGGACACAGACAACCATGAAGAAAGCTATAAAGATGGTTATTTGCAGAGAAGTAGCAAAGCCAGTAATGGATCATTACCAATGCGCTTTAATAGCTCAGTTCTGCCATAGTCACCTGGGAAGTATTTCAGCTGCCTACGGTGACAGGATAATCTGTAGAATATGTGTAGCTGGGTCTCCATTTGAACAAGAGCCGCACTCAGACTAGGATTTGGATGCGCCTGGAACGGCCTGTGTGCTCGCCAGCCAAAGGGTCACTTTTGTGGGAGACTGAGAAGGTCCTTGGGCAAGAGTTCATATTAAGAAAAGAAGGAGATATACAATAGCAGTGCATTGGCAAGGGACACTGCTTCTGTGTATAGCAAGGTGCCTGTTTTTCAGATTTAGCAAATACAAATCACACCTGACGAGAGTTTTCAATAGTCATACTTATATCTGTAGTACTTACATATTTTACAGTGAATTTATCGATGGCAACCCATGCAACACTGTCTCCTTCCCATGAGATTGGAGGGCTTTAAGAAATCCATATTTCATTTCTCAAAAAATGCTTCTGCTTTAAAACTAGTGAAATGCACATTAAAAAACCCATGAAAAGTATTTCTCAGTGACTCAATTTAGCTATGATTCCAGAAGTTGCCCATGAAACAAAAATGTTCACCACCCGGGGCATTCCGTACTGAAGTTGAAACAATATTAAAACAAATGTTACCAATTCAGGCCAGCAGATTCCTTTTTTCTTGAAAGTCCTTCCAATTCTGAAGACATGACGTCCTCTCCAGGGACATGAACATGTCCAGGCCAGTGACTTTCTCATAAACAGGATTTGGAGGGAGCTGTTTTCCATGCTGAAAACATCCAGATTCATCAAAAGAAAAAAATTTCTCATAACCAGCTAAACTCAAACCTTTAAGAGAACAGCATGTAAAATCTCCAAAATGTTTATATTCAGTGTTTCAAAGGCAAATACACTCCCCCCATGTGATTGGGTAAATATTTCTTTTATAAAGTAAATATAATTTTTATTCTGAAAAACTTCATGACAGAGTTTTCCTCTAGGAAATGTGGAATAAAAAAAAATCCTTATTGAAGGCAGCCAGTTTTTTGCCAAATAGTCCTGGAATCGAAAGCCCACTGGGGGATTTGGGAATGGTGGAAAGAGGACAATGGTTTTCTGAATTGTACACGAATGAAATAAAGTGTTTCCCATTCCTCATAGTTACAGACTGGCTGTTTAGTGTATAAAACCAGTGTGGATTTGGGGCTGGGTGGCACAGAACTGTGTGGTCCATGGCACTCCAGCACGGCCAGGCTCTTCTCTCTGGGGCAGTCGCCCTAGGTGGGCCCAGAGGGTAAATGAGAACACTCATGCACAGCACACAGATTTATGTGACAATAGGCAGTGAAAGTAAAGGATGCGTTTCCAAGACTGATATGTTTTCAATTTATATCTCAAACAGAGGGAAAATACTAGGCTGTCTAGCTCAAATTGAATAGGTAGGCTCAGCTCACCTAGGTTTCATGCATGAATTCCAAGGTGATGGGGCTAAAATACAACAACAGGAAAATTAAATGGTTGTTTCACAAAGACTTTGGTAAGAATCCGGAGCTCTGAAACCTCTCCACTATGGACTGTAGTCCTGTTTTTGGCTTGTGTTTGTGTTTGTGTGGAAGGGGGGTGGAGGGCTAGAAGATGCAGACAGAGTGATTGGGGGTGATTACTGAACTTGGTTTGGCAGCATCTGGTTGAGTGGGCAGGACAGGACCTTCTGCTCCTAGGAAGGCGATGCCCAGATAGCCCAGGAGGCAGCACCGCGAGTTCAGCCAGGCTCAGCTGGTTTCCCATCCTGAGAACAGCCCGCATACTGCTTCGGGCACTAGGGGGCTCAGCAGCAGACAGAGAGGAAGAAAGCAGAGGGTCTAGTTGAAGTCTACGTCTAGGCACATGCGAGTGTGTCACACGGGGACTCTGGATACAGCATGTCTGTGTGTCAGTGTGTGTATGTACGTGTGTGTGTGTGTGCGTGTATAAACTAAGTAGACCTGGGGTTGCTGCAGTTTCTGGCAGAGCCAAAGCCAGAGGCACAGGCTTTGTTACTAAAGTTGTGACCCAGTTTTTCCTCCTCTGCTGGAAGCCTAACCAGGCTGTGGCTGGCACCGGTTTTTGCTGAAATATTACCCAGGGGTCAGAGATTCTTTTAATTAAACAGTTGGAGTAACATATATTAAAAACACTCTCTAGGACAGTAGAAACTTACATAAAAGAAACATATTAAAACCAAACAATCCTGTAACAGGCGGATATTTTTTAAGTGTTTTTCTCAAATATAATTCACATAGATGTATATATGTATGTAGGTACATATACATATGTATGTGTGTATACACACATATATACACACACACATATAGGTAACCAGTTACCTATCAATGAAACCTTTAATTAAAGAGAAAAGAGAGCATTTCTCTTTAAAGTTTTCTATTATTGATGTTTTCTAGGGAAGAAATGTAACTGAACTTTTTTGACATGATAAGTTTTTTGGCGAGAGGGTGTTAGAACTAACCTCAAAATAAAGCATCATGGACACTATTTTATGTGGAATAGGAGTTTGAAATAGATTCCAGAAAAGAAGAATCTTAAATAAGTTAAGGGAAAGCTAGAAATATTTTACCTTCGCTAATAGCCTAAATATTCACAAGATTTATCACGATGAAATGCATGGCTGTAAATCTCTAATTAAATTGCTATTTCCAGGCCTTGAGCTACAATGAAAATTCTATAAAGGAGGCTATAAACTGGTTATAAACCAATTTTAATCACAGTTTGAATTAACACAAGAAAACAGCATCCTAAGAGACGGCATAATTTTGACTCATACTAGACAGGCTTAAAATTCCAAGCTAATGGCAAGTGCTACATGGACAAGAACTGTTTCTCTTATTTCTCTGTATGCACCCAGGACACAGAAAAGGCTCTGCATAGTTTGTAGTCCATAAATCTTATGGACTGACTTGTAAGAGTCTTGTAAAAAATCATAAAAATGTCATTTAATTCAAGTACCACATTAGAATGTCCTAGGAGGCTCCTTGCCCAGTAATAATAAACTCATCAAATAATGATGCCAACAATTGGACATGCTCACAAACCTAGTGTAAAGGGATCAGTGTTGCTAAATTTGCACAGAGGAAATCTCTGGCTTGCTGTCAAAAATCCAACATTCCAGCATTGTGATTCAATATTGTCATATCATCAGTCCAGGACACTAGGAGGGAGAAAAAGATGAGAAAAAGATGAATTTGTGGTTAGACCCAGGAATGCTATAGTCCCACTGTTACTGGGGCATATTCTCTGTGGGTGGCCACACGCCTGCCCTACCCCTGTGGGTTTCCAGAATCATGCATACAGGTGTTGATGTATGTATGTCACATACATACAGATGTCACTGGTCCCAACAAAAATGAGAACAAGGACCTTTAAGTAGAGACATTAAAAATATTTATTCAACAACTATTTTTAAGTACCTAGCAGGTGCTACTTATTAGCTTAATTACTGGGGTTCAAATGGTAAGCAAAACAGATCCTCTGATCTTTAGGAGATTAAAAAAGGCCCAGGAAAACAAGTGTGATATACTTTGAAGAGAACAGAGTATAAATTATGGAGCAGTTATCTTACTCATAAATCAACACTAGAAATTAGCACTGAGCACTGGGAATGACTTAGAGTCACAACAGTAGCCAGTTCTGCGTCCAGTCACCAGCTGCTCCTCCCATGGGAGCTGGGAAACCCACGCAAGGGTCCTTTAATGTCTGTTTGGGTTCTAACTTTTATTTATTTATTTTCTTCTTTCTCATTCTGATCTGATTTTTTCTTCTTAAGTCTCATTGATAATTTTGTTTTCTGGTCTTGGACCTACCTAGACTTCTCCAACTAAATACATTAAACTTTTTTTTACTCAGGAAGTTTTTAAACATGCACAAAACTGAAAGCATCACAATTCAGTAAATGATTTGTTATGCAATGAATCTCATGTATACATCATGAAGCATCAACAATCCCCAACACTTTGCCAATCTTGTTATTTCTACCCCTGACACCTTTTTACAAAGTCAATTTCATTTTCATTGCTTGAGATATTTCAATTTCTGATTGTTACTGATAAGTAAAGCAGGGTTTCCAGTCTTGGGACTAATGCTTAGCAAAGAGGAGATCTCAAAAATAACTGTTAAGTGAATGGCTGCCGTCAATAAAACACTCTGCTGTTACAGTGGGAGGAGTTTTTCAGCTGTCTGGGGAGGAAAATAGACATTCTAAATTCAGTGTTAGAAAGTGAGGCTCAGGAGAATTCCTCTTTAGGACAAGCCAAATGTTGCCCAGGTTTTCCTGTCCTGTTTCCCACCTCCAGCCCAGGAAAAGGAGGGATCCAAACAGGAAAGAAGGGAGAAAGCATAGCATGGTAGCAGAACTAAAGATAAAGTTCATCTCTCTAGACTTTCTGGAAACATTTAATTAAAAAACACATGAGCCCAGCTGGGGTTGCTCAGTGGTTGAGCGCTGATCCATGAACCAGGAGCTCGCCGGTTTGATTCCCGGTCAGGGTAAGTGTCTGGGTTGCAGGCTTGATCCCGTCAGGGCTGTGCAGGAGGCAGCCGATCAATCATTCTCTCTCATCATTGATGTTTCTCTCTCTCCCTCTCTCCCTCTCCCTTCCTCTCTCTGAAAATCAATCATAATAATAATAAAACCAAATAAAATCACATTATCCTAAGATATGCAGTTACTTTCCAGGTCATAAGCAATGTCATTTTTCTGGAAGCACATTTGCTCAAGCATATTTGGTTCATTGTGTAGGTTCCATCTTACCCCACATGCACACAGTATCAAACGTATCAGTTCTAGAACCAGAGACTAAAGCAGTACAAGTCTCAGAAAAATGAAAATAAGACAGACCTGTGCTCCAGCGAGCTGTGGAAAGAACTGCCATTGGAGCAGTTTCTTAAATCTGAGTTCAGTCTCGGTGTATTTAAAACATTGCCAGAGGAGGAGAAACAAAAAACTTTAATTGTGGATAATATGGAACTAATAAAAGCACTTAAAATAATATTAATTGAAAAATAAAAAGATAGTGTCACCCAGGGATGACAAATCAGGAGATCTAATCCTATCCTGGCTTTCTGTCAATACCCCAAATGACCACAGTGAAGCTACAATCTCAGTCTTCACTTTTACCTGCCAAGCAAAACCACAGTGAAATCTGATTTGAATGGGTGGCACAAGCATTCTTCAAACAGTATGTGAGTAATATTGCATACAGCAGGCCCTCAAATAAAGTTGTTTTGTTCAGTGTCATCTTGTTGTGCTGATGAGATATACGAGCTTAACTCTTATTTATATCAATCAGCCAAGGGTAAAATTGGCTTCATTATATGTCGTTTTTGCTTCATCTGTCGATGACTTTAAGTGAGGACTTCCTGTAGTTAGAAGGTTAATCTGGGAATCTGAAAACCTAACTGTGTGACCCTGGGCAGGTCATTTAACCTGTCTGGCCCTCTGTTTCCTGAGTGTACAATGGGAACACACTACCACATTGTATTCTTTAATGTTTCAAAGCAGAAGACACTGATTTTCAAGAAATCTTGCGTGGATCTTCAAAATGTACCACAGATTAGTGGAACTGCTCTTGTTGAAACAAAGATGGGAGAGTAGCTCAGAGCCTCAATTGCCCACCCAGCATACTTCCCACCCCAGGTCTCCTACACAGCAACAGGGCTTTAGAATTCCTAACCCAGAATCCCTTAAGATTTATCTACTCTAGAACCGTATGATTGCATCATGGCCAAATAAATCTAAGGTCAAAGCTGTGTATAAAACTATTAGGAAAGGTACATGAAATTTTTTGTTGTATGAAAATTAGAAATATTTCTATGTGATATTTTAGTCTCTTAAAAAGGATCCATCAGAAAAGTAAATGTGAAAAGGCTTATTCCAAAGCTAAACCAATATGCTTTGTGGAATTACTTCTCATAGGCCTCATCTCTAGGTAACATTTTCTTTGAAATTATACTTGCGGTTTTTCCTCCCCATTACTAATTAACTGTGTTTGGGTGGCTAAATATTTTATAATTATTTTAATAAGAAAAAATACAGAAGGTTCTCTGAAATAATAGTTTTAGTCTACTACTGATTATAAAGGTTTCCTTGTGGACTAGTGGTAGTCATTTAATTTAAGGAAGAAAATTGATTCAGTGCTTTTTCCACAGACATCTCACTCTAGCAGCATGAATGATGGCACATACACAGAGTTCAGGAAAAATATAAACCCTGGTGACAGTAAATATAAGTTTCTCTCCCAATTATGCATTTCTATATATACTATGTGTTAACAGCTGAACTGTGCCCCCCAAATTCATATGTTGAAGCCCTAACGCCCAGTACCTCAGAATGTGATGGTGTTTGGAGATAGGGCGGATAAAATGTAATTAAGTTAAAATGAGGCTGTCAGGATGGGCCCTAATCCAATCTGGCTGGTGTTTTTTAAGAAGAGAAAACTTGGACACAAAAAGAGATACTAGAAATTTGAGCCACAGAGGAAAGATCACCTGAGGACACAGAGAGAAGGTGGCCATCTACTAACCAAGGAGAGAGGCCTCAGAAGAAACCAAACGTGCTGACACCTTGATCTTCAACTTCTAGCCCACAGAACTATAAGAAAATACATTTCTGTTGTTTAAACCACCTAGTGTGTGGTATTTTGTTGATGCACCCCTAGCAAACTGGTATTTTATGTTTACGCATACATATACACTCTAGAAAACGTGTCTATCATTCACACACATCCCTCAGATATTACATTCCTCAGTTTAAGGCTTCCTAGCATCTCATTCCCAAACCCTGAAAAGGCCACTTCATCAAATTATTTAGGAATTTAGTATACTGTTATTATGCATGAATAGATGGTTTCATTCCATAGTAAAATGTGTAATTTGAACCTGGAAACCTCCCCCACCTTTTTAAACCACATCAAGAGATGTAGCTCTTACATGTCCATTCAGTTTGCTAAAGTCCAACTCCTATTTCCTACTGTGTGTGATTATATAGAGATAAGATTGGTTAACAATTGAACAGAAAGAATTTGAGGAAGTAAAATTAATTCCATGATTAGTTACCTTTTCCTTTCAGCTCAGTATTGCTGGGTTGTTCTTATGTTCAGGAGAATTACCGATACAAGACAGAATTTTTGCTTTTCTTTTTAAATTTTTTTTTTGTTTTTACCAAAGATTTGGGAAGCTCTGCTTTGTAATATGCGATTATAGTAATAAATAAATAGTTCCTGTGGTATTAATGATATTAGCATTTCATGTAACTCATTTGTTAAGTTCTTAAGTGGATGCCCAAAGCTATTATAATTCAGTACATGGTCACTTAGTATGAAACATACGCATCCTCAAACACCATATCCATTTTAAAATTGATATAGTACCATCAGGTCTACAAGGTCTGAGAAGAATTTCATTTTCCCACTAGTCTAAGTGATTGTGCTGTGTTCCCTGACCTTCTAAAGCTTTTTATCATTTTTCTGTCATGTAGCACAGAGGTTCTTTCCTCCATCCATTTCATTTAAATATGTGCGGTGGGTAAATCCAATAAACTAAGGAGCCATTTAGTTAAAACCTCATGGGGTCAGAGCTCTAGGGAACGTTTCAAGGCACTGGTGCTCCTTCTTCAGCTCCGATTTCCTCAATCACTGATCACCTTCTATTAGCTCTTTGAAACAGATCCTCTTGTCACATGCCCTTTAATCCCGTGCTGAAAGGAATGCCAGGTCTGATACCTAGCAGCTGGTGCTTCACTTGGGGATGGACAGAAGGAGAGCAAATCCTTCTTTCACACAATGAATAATCTAAAACTCTCCCAAAGAGAGGTAAATTCTGGGCATTGCCAGACAAGAGTCCCTGAAGGTCAGTGGGGGGACTCCCTTTATTAGCCTCAGTCCCTGGGGCACTGCCAACACATGGTGGGCTCCTCCAATAAGTCTCTCCTCTCTTTTTCAGGGATCAATCACATGGTCAAAGGTGCCTGGAGGGTTGTTACAACATTTTTCTTACTGTCAATGCTTCTCTGAAGAGTAGATCAAGGTTGAGGTTGTAGAAGAAGGGCAAGCGAAACCCAGGGCCTTTTAGACAGTAGGTGCTTAATACTGTGCAATATAAATAAATGAAGATAAATGTACAATTTTTAAATATGTTGACTCAAATAATGTGCTATATATCCATTGTGCTATATATCCAGGTTCTCTATTGTAGGTATCAGGTATACTAGGTCCACAATAAATTAAATAATGGTTTAACATGAAAATAGGATTCTGGAATGAACTAAGTCTGTTAAGTGCTGGGTTAAACCAAATGAGAAGGGCCCTTTTCTACTGCAGGACACCTTACAACCCGTATCTCGATGACATGGCCATAGTATTCAGCGACTCCCAAACTTGTCATTCACAGAACTAGTTTCTTCTGTCAGATATTTGAGAAAGTTGGCACCACAAAGCTTTTAGCTCACAGAAGGAACTGTCTGTTGCCTTAAACTGACCAGGTCAGAATTTTTAGATCCTTGCACATACATTCATGGGCCTGGGCCAGTAGCATCATTGCCATCCCCCTCCCCCCCAAGAAAGAGCGCCCAGCTACCATGCTGATGTTGGCTTCACTCTTAATTTTGCACATGGCAAATGCATATGTGTGGCAGAAAAGTCACTGCCAAGTTTACCTACAAATTCTTTCACATTAAAAAATATATATTTTGGACAATAAGGATTTATTATGCTATTTCATAGCGGAGAAGCATGGGGCTGGGAGGATAGGGTGCTGTAGTGGAGTTTCAGAAGGAGAGGAGAAACAAAAATTAACTTTGAAGATGTACAGAAGTAGGAAAAGCTGCCTCTTGACTCCCCAGCTGGTAACAGAGCCTGACAGAGGAGAATGCATTCAAATCAACCCAGCAATAACAGGTGCCATGGGATGGGGAGCGAGAGGGTGGCTTGTGCTAAACCACCCGAAAGGGGAGAGATCTTGTTGTGGTATCTCAGCTGCAGTACATTCCTTTTGCTATTTACTAAATTCAGTATACTTTCCAATGATGACTGATTCTTGTTTAAATATGCATTTTAAGAGGTCTGGTCATGTCTACTTCTAAGATCAACCACAAACGAATGATTAATTTATCAAGCCACTCAGTGTAGCCACTAAACAGATGGTTGTGAATATTATGTTGCAACGCAAAGAAACTGAAGTTAGCATTAGTGGGAAATACACAGACAAGCATACATACTTTGACTATATATAACAAAAATGATGAAAAATAATGAAGCAAAGGTTAAAATGTGATTATTTTAGAGAGAGGTAATTATAGATAACTCCTTTCTTTCCTTTCAAATTTAAAAAATGTGATCCTGTTACTTACATTGTTTAAAAATGTATAATTTTTAATGATCTAACTTTACTCTCAAGTGTGATTTTATTATCCAGGGGCCAAGTTTTTTTTGGTTTTTTTTTTAACTTGACTTACTCATTTTCAGTTTTATAATGAAGCCAAATTGGAAATAACAGAGACTGATACATACACTTTTCATAATTGCACTCAAGTCTACAGGAAATCTGTTTTGTTGATTGCTAGATGACTGAAAAGACAGTAAGTCGGCTTCATTCTGAGTTAAGCAGGTGGCTTTCATTATAAACAAGGTACCTATTTTAAATTAACTTCCAATAACAGGTTTCCTCTGTCTTCAAGAGGGATGTAAAACCTTCACTCTCTGAAATGGTGCAAAGTCCTGCACAACATGTGGGGGAGGGGGGGTAGGCAGGATTTCTTTCCCATAAAGGCTGGCTATCAAATTTTCTCCAATCCTGGAATAAACCTCAAAGAATTTTTTTCTTACATCTACATTCAACTATAGATATAAGAAAACAAACCTGCCGCCTGGCCACAAGGATGTTTTTCCTTTGGTAGTCAATGATAGAGATTAAGTTCAGTATCAGAACTCAAATTTAATACAGTACAAAAGTCTACACGATCTTCTAAAACACAGACCTAGGACTAAGTTTACTCTCTGTGGCCATGGTCAAGTCTATCAGGAGGAAGAAGAATGACGACACAGTGGCCAGCACCCCCTGCTCCAAATACAAGCGCCAGGTCTTTTCCCTAAGAACCATTCAAGAAATCAATGACCTATTTTTTAAAGGTCCCAGATTTGAACTTTGGCCTTATGTATTGTAGCTTCAACATGGAACCTACTCTGCCAAACAGTTAAAAGGCAAATGAATGTTATTATACTGTGAGGAAATGATGATGACAAATGAGGAAATGATGATGACAAATGAATCAGCTCAAAGCTGACCATGCTGATCCCCCATTTCTGGCTGATTCTGTTACCCTCAGTCTGACCTGCTTACCAGTGTGCCCCATCTCTTAGGGGTATGGTCACAGCAACTTTATGAATTACTTGTGTGATATGGGCTCTTAATCCATAAAACAGACATCATTTCTTTTCTTTAGAGAAAAAAACTGCAGGAAAGGGTCATGTGGCTAAAAACCTGGAACTGAAACTGCTGACTTTCCTCTTTATGCCCTTATGGAAGGAGAAATCAGCACAAAGAGAAGAGTAATCAGAAAAGTCCAAATTCTGCTATCCACATTCTTTGGCTTATACTCTCACTGGAATATGAACTTCACCTCTTGAGTTTGTGTTGATTAATTTCATGTGTCAACGTGACTGGCCACTGGGTGCTCGAATTAAACATTATTTCTGGGTATATCTGGGAGGGTGTTTCCAGATGAGATGAGCATTTCAGTCAGTGGACCCAGTAAAACAGATTGTCCTCCGGATGTGGGAGGGTGTCATCCAACCTATTGAGGCCTGAGTAGAATACACAGTGGAGGAAGGAGGAATACACTCCAACCCCTCCCTTTTTTCTGCCTGTAAGAGCTAGGACATCTCATCACATCTTTTCCTGCTCTCAGACTGGAATTTATATCATTGGCTTCCCTGGTTCTTGGCCTTCAACTGGAATTGAATTACACCACCAGCTTCCTGGGTCTCCAGCTTGCGGATGGCAGATGGTGGGACTTCTCAGCCTCCATAATCACATGAGCCAATTCCTCATAATAAATCTTCATACATAGCCCATTGGCTCTTTTTCTCTGGAGAATCCTGACTGATACAGTGTTCATTTCTCCTTTCAGGGCCTATGGACAATCCTGTGGTTGAAGTATTAAAAGATCTCTTGCTGAAAGCTCTGTAAACACCACTTATTTTCGTAATTCATTTCAGATCTCAAATTCGTGTAGTTTCTCTAATATTTCCCTCTTACTAGTACACTTTAGTGATCTTTATCCAAAGAAGCAAACAGCATTAATGCCACGTGCTCTGTGCTCACAAGCAAAGCAGAATGCATTTACATTTGCAAATACTCACTCCTGGAAAATCATTGTTCACTTTTTTCTTTTTAATTTTAACATCAATGTTTGCACAGCCATCAGCCACCCCAGAGCAATCTATCTTGCTTGTCTGTGCTCAACTGTGAAAATGTGTCTTGATCTCCTCCGTGTTCCCCAGAGCCATGACTCCAGCATAAAAGCAGACCTTTCTTACTAATTGATCTGGTATTTCCTTGTTCCCAAAGCACATGATGCCTGGACCACAGCTCCCCTGAAAGGAAACAAGTAACTGAGTATTTCAGTTCAGTGCAGAATTGCCCTTTCCACTCTTCTCGCAACCAAAATGAGACTAGGATTTCTGAAAGGCCAGAATATCTAGAAGTCTTCTAACAGCTCAGAACAGATGAAATGTGGTGCTTTTATTTCCTTCACTCTAACTAAAGAAGGAAGTCAAATACATATTTTCCATTCCCATTTTCATATCTTCAAGATATATTCCCCATAGGATGCTATTACTGTCTTAGATTTAGGATATTTTTTCTTGGAGTTCATAATTTGTAATTTGATTAAATAATATCCTCTTTGGTCAGCTTATGAGATGAGCTAGATTTTTTTTTTATGTGGTAAAGTTCATATTTTGCTTATAATTGCTCAGTAGTTTAAGATAACTTTTTCTTGACCTATTAAAATGTTAGAAAACAAACAAATCTAATTGAATGATTTTCCCTAAGCTATTTATACTAAGTGCATAATCTATTACTAATATGTAATGGGATTTAACACTGAAATAGAAAAACACACATTATTTTGACAAATTATCCGCAGGGTCTGATAAGGTTTAACTACTTATTTATGTAGAGTGAAGAATGATCTGATAAACAAGTACACCGAGCCTTGCTACGCCATGCTCAAATTCGGTTCCAATTCATTTCACAAACTTTCTGGGGATGACCAGCAAACCTATACAGTGGTTCCCCCCAAAAATTCCACCAGGTGCCGGTTTCTCTGAGGCTTGGAGAAGGTGCTTTCATGTAATTAAACAAACATTAGGACAAATGAAAAAAGATACGGCATTAGAATGTCATAGGTCTACTCTATGATTTATTTTAGTTGATTATTTACTTTGAGATCAAAGCCAGTTTGTCTAGACATATCAACTCTTAAAAACAGATTAAGACGTTGATTTAGGCAATTTACAATAATCCCATCTGAACCATTTATTTTACAATGAGGACACTGGGGCCTCAAAAGGTTGGTTATCTTATGCAAGGTCATCTTGACCTCAGGCTAGAAGGCCGGGACTCTTTCTACCCAAGGATGCTGGAATGGCACCAAATTACAGTAGAAGACAGTTCTAACAGGGGAGCAATGACCCGATCACATTGTAGATTGCTTTTGATGGCTTAAAAGATCTTCATACTTTATTATTATTTATTTATTTTTTTAAAATATGTGTTTATTGATTTCAGAGAGAGGAAGGGAGAGGGAGAGAGAGAGAGAAACATCAATAATGAGAGTCATCGATTGGCTGCCTCCCACATGCCCCCTAATGGGGATCGAGCCGCAACCCGGGCATGTGCCCTGACCGGGAATTGAACTGTGACCTCCTGGTTCACAGGTGGACACTCAGCCCCTGAGCCATGCCAGCTGGGCAGATCTTCATACTTTAGAAAAGTCTTTTTCTGATTTCTTATGTCCTAGACAGTTTCAAATTGGATTTGGGGATCTATAAACACTTGAATGATGATATATATTGTAATCCTTAGACAGAATTTCCCTAAATGTGTTTATAAAACATCAGTCTTTTTGATTACCTCTCCTAGAAAGGTCATCTTTAGTCAAAAACCTGGGGAGTTATTTTATACTTCATACCTCTTTTAGAAACGAAAAATTCTCTTTAAAGAAAAACTTTTTAATATATTTGGCCACACAAACTTTTGGTGTGTGTAGTGGTTATTTAACTACTATTCATGTGTCCTAGAGCATCTAGCATGCTGCCTTGCATTCAGTTGGTGCTCAATAATCGCCTGAGAATTTGAATCGGCAAACATGAGCTATGTGTGAACTCCTTTAATGTACTCCTATATATGTAATATATACAGGTTTTCTGTGGTCTCCCAGGGATTTTCCCCCAAGGATTATTCATAATGGGGTTAATTTTCAATAAATCTTTTAATTTTTGCCATTCAAGGAAGAATAAGCTGTTTTATTCTAACTCAGTGCTGACTCTTCTGCACGATTTCTAGCTCAGCAGGGACTTTTAGTGGGAGCCTGATGTGAAAGAGCAGAGGTAAGTTCTCATCTCATCTGAGCTTCTAGGAAATATTTTAACAAAGACCCCTCTGGGTATGGGGCAGGTGCACAGAGGCAAGACTGGCATGGCTCTATTTCTTTAAAAAATTTTTTAAATTTATCATTGACACTGTTACAGATATCCCCCATTTCCCCCCCTTTCCCCACCTTCACCCAGCTCCCTCCCCTCGCCTCTGGTCACCACTACCCTGTCTACTTCTCTAATGGGTGGCAGTCACACAGGTACTAGCTCGGAAAGTATTCTTGCAACTTGACAAATACATGTTATAAATTCTTCTAAATATATATTTTATGATTTTAAAACAGAAAAGGAAATACTATCTAACTTTATGCCTAACTGTATCCCTTCCTACCCACCATAAGGTGAGAGTAAGATCATCAGCCGCATTTAATTAATGAATTAATGAATTAATTTTGACTACTGGTCTTCTTTACCAGACATGAGAGCACAGGCGCAGGATCTGGAAGACCTGCACTTTTTCCACATTCTAAGTTAATTCTTCCCAGCACACTATCATTACTTTATATTGTTATTTTACTTGAAGTGGTAGCAAATTTCAGTCACATTCTGACTTAAATTGAAGCATGAAAATACATTCCCAAGGCCACCTCAGAGGAATCTGGAAATTCAATTGCATTATCTAAACTCCTGCTCCCTGTGCTGGAAATAGACGGCACTACAGAGTATTTTCATATTTGGTCCCTAAGGGATTCTCCATTCTAGTTCCTATTTATTAGTGATCATATGGCATTAGCCAGAAAGCTTTGTCCAAAAAGCTTTTATTAGTATTATACCTGACCAGGTATTCCAAGGTCCATTATTGTCAAAACCTGATCTATAACACTTTTAAGAAATAAAGGACACTGTGGCTTTTAGTTTTTGTATTTTAGTTGTCCTGGACAGAGTTCTCCTAGTTCTTTCAAAGAGGTAGTTAAAACAAGAATCCTCTTAAACATTTTCACAAACCGATGGAGAAACTGACGGAATATTGTCACATTCCTTTAGCAGCCCACAGGCTCAGGAATATGAATTAGGTTCGCTGATATAAATGTTGAATCTTTAATATTTCACACCAAAAGAAATGCCTCCAGGTAGCTTTTAGCATAGTGCTGTAATCTTGGGTAATGAATTAATCATACTTGTCCCTAACAGAGAATGGGAGGTGGAATTCAGACTGAAGAGCATGGATCAGATAAGCAAGCACTTTTGCTCCTGAAAATTATTTTACCAGTACATTAGAGCTCACAGAATAGACTAATCTCCACAGACTAGGAGCTAAAATTAATGCAGGCCCCAAAGC
Source organism: Miniopterus natalensis (assembly GCF_054644295.1). Taxonomy (NCBI): domain Eukaryota; kingdom Metazoa; phylum Chordata; class Mammalia; order Chiroptera; family Miniopteridae; genus Miniopterus; species Miniopterus natalensis. The sequence continues at coordinate 81,123,183 of NC_142085.1, read as the reverse complement.
TCCAGTCTCAGAACAGTGCCAGACAAAAATCCCACATCAGACTGGAGAAGTGCTTCCAAGGAGAGGACGGGCACCCAGGGAACCAGTAATATTAATTCAGTAAATAGGAATTTATCCCACTTACCTTTGTCCTGAGGCCTTTATGATTAGCAACCCACTTACAGCTACAGTGGGGAGGGGACTCCTTGACGGAGGGTCGTTCCCTTAAGTAAAGACGGGTGTCTGCATGTACATTCACATTTCCCTGACCAGATTCCTGCCTAGATGAGTGACACATAATTAATACTGAGGTTGGCTGGAAACTGAAATGCTCATAGTGGACACAATGAAATGTGGGCCGATTTGCTGGTCATTGTGTCACACAGCGGGGGTGGGGGCGAGTTGGTTCACATATCGTTTTGATTCTATAGAATTATTTGATTCCTTATAGATGAAAGCTGTTTTATGTTTTGCTATCCACACCTCCAATGAGCTCCCCCACCCCCTGTTATTTTATTTCTTACAAGTAATATTTTGGAGCTTGGGGTAAGCAGCATGAGAGTCACCATTACAATTTGATTTCATGCATGTGTTTGGACTTGGGAAAAACTGGGCCTAGGCTGACAGGCCTGCATACTCACAACCTTGGGCTGCTGCAGGGCCAGGCAGGAGGTGGCCCAGTGCCTTGCTGAAAATCAGTAGGGAGAACCTTCCGAGAGGGGAGACCACTCACAAAGGTGTATTTTATGATCCTGCATCAATAAATGCCATATTAGTTGTTAGATGACCATTACTCTCATCCATCCACCCACCCATCTATTCAACAACTGTATGCTGAGCATCTATAATGTTTAAAGTATTGTCCTGGCAATGCAGATCAGACAACAGCTTACCATGTGGCTTCTATCCTTTCGTTAGTGCAGGGAAAGGGAGAGGGGGGGGAGAGGGAGCAATGGAGAGAATTCACGCCATCGTCAAAAGGTTGATCCTAACCTTTACCTAAATTATTTCTAGGTTTATTGATTTATAAGTTTACCCAATCTTCATTATACAGTTTCCTACTTTTTAATAAAGGTGTTGTTTAGAAAGTATGATTTCTTTATCATTAGTTGGTAGCATAGAAATCCTACACACAAGATACTTGAAATGTAGGAGAAATTGACATATGTAAATATCCATAGTACAAGGTCAAGTGAGATAAGCTCGGTCAGAAAAGCACAAAGTGCTAGGAAAATTTAGATAAATAGGAGGTCGCTTTGATGTGTAAGGAGCACAAAGTGAAGGCTGCAGAAAGGAGCTATCTTTCAAACTGGTTTTAAAGAATGTGCAGATTTTCAAGGGTTGAAAGAACCCAAGAGTACAAATGAATGTAGGAAGGATCTCTGACCAGAAGGTGGTAAGGAGGGGTTCAGGATGGCTGGGAAGTGTCTGGATGAGTGGGGGGTCTGCAGCCCGAGGAGGGAGGGGCTGGAGATCCATTACAGACACAAGGAAGGTGGCTGGGGGAGGGGCAGGAGCAGGTTGAGGGTTGGGATCTAAAGAGTAGGGTGCATGAAGTGACAGGACTGAGTCAAGATCTCCGTGAAAAAGTCCAGTGGATAGGTCGAAAACAGCCTCTGGCCCTTGAACAGTTTTCAGTCCCTACGTATTGGAGACAGCTGACATGGAAAGTGTGTGTGATAAGCGGAAACAAGGGTTGAGAAGATGAGGGAAAATGACAGACATTCTTGTCCACATTTAGGAGCAGGACAGAAGAAAATAAAAAAATCAGAAAATTGTAGCATGTGAAAACCAAAGAAGAGAAAATGTTAAATGTTGTGAGAACATTATTTGTTAAAATATAAAACTACTTGGACTTTAAATTTACAACATTTCCTCAAATACATCCCATATGGACTGAAGACTTTTTTAAAAAAAGGAAATGAATCTTTTAAAAATTAAAAGGAACTACAGATGAATATTTACCTGACATTTGAATGGGAGAGAACTTTCCAAGTGTGAAAGCAACATAAGATCTGGCTATATAAAAATGGAAAATTTATGTAACCAGGACAATATTTTCCCAAGATCAAACAGATGCATCTTAATTCCCCCCTTATTCATGCTCCACCCGCAGCCTCATCCTTCTGAGGCCAAGCCTCTGGGATGACTTGCCTGGAGCAGGGGGGATGGGAATGTGCTTTCTCCAGCAAGTCTGGAAAGTCAGGAGAGCAAGGATTGCTAAATGCTGAAATCTGTTTAGCAGATCCTGCAGCTCTCCCAGAGTGTGGAAAAGATACTACTTCTGCCCCTGAGGCTGAGGCCAGGAGGCCTGCTGCTCTGTGTTAGAAGGAGGATTTGAGGCCAGCGAGATAAAAAATGAAAGCCAGAGAGAGGGAAGGAGGGAGTGAGAAGGCAGAAGAAAAAAAATTGACCCGTGTGTCCTGGCTTTGGCACTTGATATGAGGGACTCAGAGGGAGAATCTCTGTCTCCATTTCCAGTTAGTTCTTTAGAAAGAGACGGCCTCTCAGGCTGCCCTTTACCAACACAACGGCAGCCGCCTCAAGGGGAACGTGCTGGTGCAGCTGGTTAGGCACCTGCAGGCCCGGATGTGGACCTTTTCTGGGCCACCCTTGGTTCCCATGTGGTATGTCTGGGGCCTGCCCCCTTGAGGGTCTTGGGACTTAACTGAGAGCCTGTGGGCCTGGCACCATGGTGAAGGGAGAAGACCTCTCAGCAGAGGCTGGGGTTGGGTTCCTTGCGGCCAGGAGAATGTGGCAGAGAGCCTGAGGTCGCTATGGAATCTAGCCTAAGAAAGCCCAACCAGACAGGCAGCACCACCAGGCAGGGCCAAGCTGAGATACACACACACACACACAGAGAGAGAGAGAGAGAGAGGGAGAGAGAGAGGGAGAGAGAGAGAGGGAGAGAGGGAGAGAGAGAGAGGGAGAGAGAGGGAGGGAGGGAGAGGAGAGAGGAGAGAGGGAGAGAGGGAGAGAGAGAGGGAGAGAGAGAGAGGGAGAGAGAGAGAGAGAGAGGGAGAGAGAGAGGGAGAGAGGGAGAGAGGGAGAGAGAGAGGGAGAGAGAGAGGGAGAGAGAGAGAGGGAGAGAGAGAGAGAGAGAGGGAGAGAGAGAGGGAGAGAGGGAGAGAGGGAGAGAGAGAGGGAGAGAGAGAGAGGGAGAGAGAGAGAGAGAGAGGGAGAGAGAGAGGGAGAGAGGGAGAGAGGGAGAGAGAGAGAGGGAGAGAGGGAGAGGGAGAGAGAGGGAGGGAGGGAGAGGAGAGAGGAGAGGAGAGGTTATTAGGTGGGACCATGTGGATCCAAACTGTTCTTCAGTCTATCGCAAAGAAGTTACCAGAGCCCTCCTCTCTGGTACCCTCAACTCCATTTAAATCGCAACTGGGAAGGAGGTGGGGGAGAAGAGAGACTAAACAATTACCTCAACAAACCAAACATTACTTAAAAGGGCTGTGTAAACAAGTCACACAAATTAAAAAACAAAGGGCCTAAAAGTTCATTTCTCTTTTCCTGCCCAGCGGGTGAGGTTTGTAAGGAAGACCAGCAAAGTTACAGAAAAAATAAATACATCACATTTTATCTGCACATTAAAGCAGAGTATTATAACCCTGGCACATTTCTATATGTCAAAAACAACATTAATAAAATGAAAAGTCAAATAACAAATTGAGGGGGAAATACCAGAGATAAAACAAAGGGTTAAAATGTCTTTTACTGACACAGAACTGTTTCAAATAAATAAGAAAAAATGCTAAGAACTCAGAGGAGGAATGGTTAAAAACATCAGCACCTCCTCCCCCCCATTACCAGTCAACTTATAATTTGAGAAATAGTAATGGCTAATAAACACATAAATACTTAACAGGTTAATCAAGAAATAAAATAACATTAGTGCTATTTTTACTTATCAAAAGAGGGAATATTGACACTAGTTTTCTGAAAATCAATTTAGCAACATGAAGCAAGGACATCCAAAATGTTTACCTTTTGATCTATTAATCCCACTTCTGGAATATCATCCTAAAGGAATGAAATGTGAACACACTTGACAATGAAATTTAACATTGTTCAAGACGTATGGAAAGACCTGAGCATGAACATTACAATACGTTCCTGGAGCCCACAGCTCACAAACAGATAAGCATCTACCTCTTTGCATCTTCCAGACAGCCCAGGAGAGAATCGAACTCTAAACCCCTCTTGCTATTCTGTAGGGCATCCTTCCTATGCCCAACGGAGATACATTCTGCTTTAATTGAAGCCCATGTTCGCTCTCATGTGGACACAATGAATAACTCCGTGGAATTCTTTAATTAAGTTTTAAAAATCCTTTCTTGGCCTTAATGTTCCCCCTTCTTTCAACGATCATTCACTCCTGGGACTAATACTGTTTCTCACTTGCTAGCTGGCCCTCGGCACCCACCTGGCCCAAGGTCCCTGAGGTCTGTTTGCTTCCCTAGGCCCTGATGGAAAATGGGCCACAGAGTGACAAGCACACAATTCATCACAACAGGGTGTGAGAAGAGCTCAGACTGATGACTGCACTGGATCTACGGAACCCAGGTTGGCCTGGGGGAGTCACATATCAAAGAGAAGGGAGCCTGAGAGTGGATGCTGGGTGCTGAATAAGTTCCCCAAAGTGGACAGGGACAGTGACAAGGAGGGAGGTGAGCGTGGTTACTTCAGGCAGTGGCAACATGGGCAAAAATATACAGGGAGCGTGTGTCTTCACAGAACGCAAAGCTGTGAGTGTGGTTAGGAGTGGAGGGAGCCCAGTGGGATCCAGGAGGAGGAACGGGAGTTGGGGGGCTACCTTAAGCCATATCAAAGACTTTGGATTTCCATCTATAAATGATATGGAGTCAGTGAATAATTTAAGTAGGTGAAACATGATTGCATGTCAGTATTAACCAAGGACACACAGATACTTTGGATGTAGGTTGGAGGCACAAGTACCAGATAAAATAAATTATGGCCCCCCCAAAAAGTGCGAGAGGCCATGGAATAGAGAAGGGCACAGGAGAGAGGACACAGAATCAGCGTGACTTAGAGACCATAGGATGTGGGGCAGGGCGAGGGACAATGCAGAGCTGGCGATCACCCCTCAGTTTCCAGTTCCCTAAAACTGTCACTCATACAAGCACTGGGCCTTGAATGTGCTGGAGGATCACTGGGATCCTTGTTAAAAATAGAGGTCACTGGGCCTCTAGAGGTAAAGTGGGAAAGAACCGAAAATGCACTTTTAACGCACCCCTCTGGCAATTCTTCTATAGGCCCACTTCAAAAGATAGCAGAGTTTTTCTTTAATGTTCACTTTAAAATAATTTGCAAAGTATTGTCTCCAATTAATAACTAGTACATAATCATGCATAGTGGAGAGAAAGAAAAGTGGCCCAGTATAAATGGTACAGTTTAGCAACACTGTGCCTGCAAATACGGACTATGCGGGGTTGGGGCAGGGATGACGGGGCGGGTGGCTACACAAGAGTGACAGCATTGGAAGGGCTGTGAAAGCGTAAGAAATACATATATTGGCCTCTGCCCCCAATTCCAGCTTATATTTAGTTTTCCACCCTGATTCCTCACACAGAGTTTCTAAAACCCTTGTAATCGCCTGAGTGATAGGAGGGTCTGACACAGAGCTCCTAACCCCGTTGGAATTTCTTGGATGATAGGAGCATCTTTTATCCTAATGAGGTGACTCTGGGTGGGCACCTGGATGCGGGCTGGTCCCCAGGAAGATTAGAAGCTTGGGACTTTCATCCCCAGCCCCTAGGTCTGGGGAGGGGAGAGGGGATGGAGACTGAGTTGACGACTGGTCATGCTTAAGGGATGGAGCCTCCCTAACTACAGGTGTGGAGGTTTCCTGGCTGGCAAAGACATCCATGTGCCAGGAGGGCGGTGCACCTCCACTAGGGCAGAAGCCCCTGTGTCTGGAAGGTCCAGGCCTCATCCTGTGCATCTCTTCATCTGGCTGTTCTTTCCTTTCCTTTCAAATAGCCTTTATCACAAATCAGCCACAGTAAGTAAACTGTTTCCCTGGGTTCTGTGAGCTGATCAAGCAAATTACTGAAGCTGAGAGGGGGTCACGGGAACCTCCGACTTGTAGCCAAGTCAGACAAGATGTTGGTGACTTTGGGACACTCTACTTATAATCTGGCATCTGAGGTTGGGGCAGTTTGTGGGACTGTGCCCTTAACCTGTGGGGTCCACGCCAACTCTGGTTAGTGCCAGAATCTGAAGCGAATGTAGGACACCTGGCTGCTCTTGCAGAATTGATCAGTGTGGGGAAACACACGTTTAGTTAAGAAGTGTTGTGATGTGAGAATAAAGAAAAACACGAGGCATTTTCCCCAGACACGGGGCAACACGGGAAGAGAAATTATGGAAAGTGGAAAGGAGTGGCCAGCACAGAGCTGAGGAGAGTGGCTGCCAGGCGGGCGTGTCTGCACAGAAGGGCGGCCCAGGGTTGCAAGGGTGAAGGAGAAACGCAGATTAAATGAACAAACGAAACGGAAACAGGCTGAGAGACACAGACAGCAGACTGGTGGTTGTCAGAGGACAGGGGTTTGGGGGGCTGGATAAAAGGTGAAGGGATTGGGAAGCACAGATCTGTAGTTACAGCACAGACACAGGGGTGGGAAGCACAGCGTAGGGAATGTCGTCAACAATATCGTGATAACTATGCATGGGGCAGGTGGGTACTGGAAATATCGGGGAGGAGCACTTTGTAAAGTGTATGATTGTCTAGCCACTATGCTGTACACCTAAAACCAATCCAAAATCATATCGAAACAAAAAACCCACGAATTCGAAGGGAGGGGAGGGGAGGGGAGGGGAGGGGAGGGGAGGGGAGGGGAGGGGAGGGGAGGGGAGGGGAGGGGAGGGGAGGGGAGGGGAGGGGAGGGGAGGGGAGGGGAGGGGAGGGAAGGGAAGGGAAGGGAAGGGAAGGGAAGGGAAGGGAAGGGAAGGGAAGGGAAGGGAAGGGAAGGGAAGGGAAGGGAAGGGAAGGGAAGGGAAGGGAAGAAAGAAGCAGAGATGGGTGTGCCTGGGGTGTGGTCATAGGAGGTCTCTGGAAAGCTGAGAACCAGGCCCCTAACAGAGCTGCAGAGGGAAGGGAGGTGACGAAGTGGAGACTGAAACTGCAGGTCGTAACTCAGGAAATTCTGCTACAAAGGGCACTAGAGACCTATAATAGCAAGTTAGAAGTAATCAGGTTCTGCCCTTGCAGAGCATAACACTCTCTTCATGTATTTAACTGTTTAAAAGTTTAAAAGGCATCATTCCCGAATAATATGAGAACACAAAATCCGAATTCCTAATGCCACGAGATCTTCAGAGGCTTAACAATTAAGTCTAACTGTACAAAGACATAAAGGTGTGAAGTATGTGTGGGGATGCCAAGTGTACGTAAACATCATTACTCTTGCTAGTTTAAACCACCACTATATCGAAATAGCCCCTGGATATACTTTAATGAAAAGTATATGCTCGTCTATTTATAAACGAACATTTTCTTTTTAAAAAAAGGTTGAAATCTTTCTCCAAGCTGCATCAATTAAGTCTGCCTTAGTTACATAAGTCTTAGGAGGGAGGCAACTGGGAAAAAGCTACAGATTTCCTTCTTGAGCAAGTTCTCATTAACAGAAGTCTGAAGAGAGCTAGTGTACCAGCTTGCATAAAGCACTTGGAATTTTGTGTTCCTACTCATTTCTGTCAAATGCATTACCCCGGAGGCAACCTTGTGAAAAAAACCAGTGAGATTGAAGGAGGCCGAAAAGACCTTTGAGAGATGAAAGCTTCTTTAAAGTTTTCTGGAAAATTTAGTTACCATCTGTCTTAACTTGAAACAAACTAGAGTTAAAAATAATTCCACCCCCAACCCACCCTTAAACTTTTTTGGATACCGATTAAAATTTACTGCAAAATCTATTCAGTGAATTCCCAAATGAATGTGGGTGGACCCAGAGAATGACATCTCTTTACAGGTCACAAGGTGAGAAGCAATTTTTGGATTTCAGAACTTCAGTCAAGTGTAGTCTAAGGGTGAATGGTCCCAGAAGGTCTTTGTTTCTCAGGGATGTTGGCTTCACCCCAATGGTGGAGAACAGGTTTCAGATTAACTGTAAATGGGACACCTCCCATACCAGTCCATGGTTTAAAAAATCCCATTTTGGGAAGGCGAGACGGTATTTGGAACTGGGCATGTGGTTAGTGATGCTTCGGGCCAGTCGGAAAGGAGGTTCCTGCGTTGCACGTGCCTGCTGTCTTTTTACAGACCTGGTATCTTGCTTTATTCCTCCTGCTCTGTGTATCTCAGCTCGGCACTGTAACTGACCCTGACACCTGCTCTGCAGCCAGGGCCCAAACTCCAGGCGCTTGGCTCTGGGTTATAGTCCTGAATCTGAACCAGTCGCCGCTACTGACAAATAGGAGTTTGGAGAGAGCTTCATATATATTTGCAATTATATATAATAAATACATATATTTCATAATATATTTATATATAAATAAAATCAACAAAACATATTATATGTCATACTGTATTACATACACAATACACTATATATTACATATTATAGTTAACAATCATGTTATCCTACAGAAACATCTGGCCTATCGGTGGCTCTCATACTTGTGTGCATGACAGTCACTCGAAATACAGGCTCGTGGGCTGCCCTCCGACGGGCGGAGTGGAGGGGAGAACCAAGAAAGCATTTTGATGAGCGCTCTTGGCAATTCCTATGTAGGTCTACTTTGAAAAATCTAGGCAAGACTTTTTCTTTCACTTATCCTTTTTAAATAATATATAAATTACTACCTCCGATGAAACATTAGTAGATAACACGCACAGGTGAAGAGAACCAAAAATGACACCGTTCAGATGGTTGAGATACTTTTCCTTTGTTCCTCTATGAACGGCCTCCTGTAGCTACTGCATTAGCACGAGCAACGGACAAAGCCTTTTAGGGCATCTGAGGAAAATCAGGAGTTTCTAATAGAAATTATTATAGCAATGAAAGAAAACTTCCTTTTTTCTACTCTAGCATCTATGCTTGACCAGGTATTGCTAAAATAAGCAGAGATTTGGAATTCTGCACAGAAGGTAGTTTCCCGATTACCTAGGGTTTGTTCTTTTAGAGACAGAGTGCTGGGGAGGCGAGGTCTTATCTGTGGTAAAGAATGTATTCTGACTACCAGCAAAGTGAAACTCAAAGTTGCCTCCTAGCTACTGATCTTCGCTGGCATCTGAAAAACTTTATAAACTACACTGACCCCCATGAGCCGATCCTGACATTCCAGTAGGCTGAACATCAAAGGGACACACACACACATAGACTGAAGGGAAAAGTTAAAGAAAGCCGAAACAGCAAAACAAAAACCCCAACCCTAAGGGGCTGAGTTCTGTTTTTAAAAAACAACTTTGATAAAAAGCCTGTAAGATTACGTAAAACTAGGGTCTAAGCGAAATTGGGAAAACCGATCCCAGATGATCCTAATTTCAAAGAATGACTTTATTCATGCTAAACATATAGCCTATGGGTTCTGGTTTCTGTCATCTTCCGAATAAAGTGAGAAACAGATTTTGTTACTTTTTTTGTTTGTTCTCAGCTTCTAAAGCTCTGCTTGTTAAGGAGATTTCTGAGCGCCTGAGAAAGATAAAAGCCTTTTTCATGTGGGGCACAGGGGAAAGCGGTAGGGAAGGGCTGGGGAAACGTTATCACTAATAACCTGCCCAAATTAGGCAAGCACAGAGGGCCAACCAAAAGATCGCATAATTATATTTTGAGTAAAAATGTAATGGTTGAAAAGGGAGAGGACAATTGAATTGAATGGGCAGTGAGTCTAGCTCCTAACTGGAAGCATTTAAGAAATGCTTCATAATGAGTGAGGTTGCCACGTGCATTGCCCACCCATTGCCAGGATGAAAGTGCATGAAATCCCTTGGAAGAGCTTTGATCAGGCACCCTCCCCGGACAGAAGTCAGCTTCACGGGGAAGGAAGGCTCCATCCTGTCGTGGGGGGAGAGCTCCGCCACCACTCAATTAGACGAAAGGTGACACCCCGTGGTTTGAGTTCTTGAGGAGCCCCAATTAATTTATGCACCTACTAGTGTGTGCCACGTTGAGTTAAGGTTTTTTGGGGTACGTTTTTATGTATTTTCGCTAAAAAAAATTCATATTTATGAATGTTGGCTGAGTAATGTTATTCCCCTGCAGAGAAAAGGAAACGTGCTCATCTCAGCATTCTGGCCTACTTCCTCTCCCTTCCCTCCTTGTTTTAATTAACAATTGCTCAGTGCCCGAGGGCTGTCATTAATTAAAAGATTTAAAAAAAATCCTTCAGGAATAAGTAGAACTGATATTTTCCTCTTTTTAAACCTGAATGCAGTTTTAAGATTTATTTTGTTGTGCGTTTTTTTTTTTTATGGTCCTCTCCTTGTGATTATGTTCATTTCTGAAAGATTCAGTTGTTGATTTTATGCAAATGTATGATTTTTCAATATAGGAAATAAAATCCCTTTATGTTTTATTAATTCATGCTCTCCTTAGGGTTTGGTAAAAGAGCTTTCACAACATGGGAATTGTGCTTTAATAGAAAAAATACAAGCCTTAGTAACTTGTAATTGGGAAAAATGTAAATTTTGGTAATTTTTTTCCATTGTTTAAGAAGAAGGTAAAGATGTGATTGAGAGTTAAAAGGATTCACTGATGATGGCAGAAGGAAGCGATAACTAGTAAGTACATTGCCTCCAAGCCATTAGGCTGTGACTTATACTACCTAATTACTATTTTGACCACTGATAGAATTTTTTCTCTCTCTAGTCTATGAAAAAACAGATTAAATAAGAGACTGTAAAGGGATCAAAATCATTCCAAAGGTGGCTTAATGAAAAAAGAATAAAATGTTCTGCAGTTTTATGGAAGGTTATAAACCTTATGAAGTGAACCATTTTCTGATGATAAAATGCTGCTGGCAAGGCGTCCAGAACCTTCTCTGACACCGGAGAGCAGTGTCTCTTTCAGGACACCAAGGTCACGGGGAGAGGCGTACAAGTATTCCACCATGGAGAATCGCTTTTTGAGTTTCTAGACCTCATTTCCCGTGTTAAACTACTGCAATGCAAACCATAGGAATTAACTTTAAAAATCGTGTTTGAGATGAATTATAAAAGCCAGCTTGTCTTTATTAAAAGCCCCTCTGTGAGAAATGCTTAGGGAGCAAGGAGGCAAATCCTCCATTTACTCTCTTTTCTCCTAGGCCTTCCCCAGGGTGGGAACTTCTGAGCTCTGTCCCCTACCAGCCTTTGCAGTGCTCTCTCCTCTGGTCAATCCTTCATCAGCTCTGTTCAGCACATTCCTCCCCTCCTCCAGATGGGGGACTCTCTATGGCTCCCTCTTGGCCACTCTGGCCCCCCTCTTTATATTTCTGTTTCTCAAAGACTTTGGTCACAATGGTTACAACTCTGTGGCAAATAACCTTCAATGCAAATCATCAGCCCTGAGGTGGTACACTTCTATATCTTGACCTTTTGAATTAAAATACCTTTAAATCTGGAAAGCAACGTAAGCTTAGTATGAGACATTAAACAATTAGAAAGAGGAAAAAAATCCCACTATTTTGTAAGCCCCGCGCGTATTATCTTGCTGTATTTCACATCTATATCCTAAAATGATAATTATAGCTAATATCTTGGATTATATTCTACTTTTTCATTTAATATTAAATCAAAGACATTTCCATGTTGCTATCAAATTATAATACAGCTGAAGATGTTCATCAAGTGGACAGATCAGCATTTAATCATCTCTTTTCAGCTGGATGCTTGATAGTTTCTAGTACAATTATGAATAATGCTGCCTTTAATAATGCATAGTATTCTTCCTTCAGGGGAGAAACTCTGAGTGGAATAACTGGGCTTGTGAATGCTTACAGGTATCTTAAGATAAGCGTATTTTACATATATCTTAAGATATATTGACAATGTCAGCTTTTGGTTGCCAAAAATGATATGATTTGTGTTTGCCAATTTTCTGCTTTTTCATCTTAAAATAATTTCAGAGGGTGAACCAAAAGATTCACAAGAAATTTACAAGAATAAACACAGGAAACATTACAAGAATAGTATAAAAACATTTCTGTATTCCCTTTGCTCAATGACCCCAATCAAGTTCTTCCAATTGTCCCAATCGTGTCCTTTATAGGAAAAGCACTACTTTAGCATCCTGGGTTGCACCTGTTTGCCATGTCTCTCCAGCCTCCTTCTGTCTGGAACAGTTCCTCAACTTCCCCTTCACCTTCATTCTGAAGGTTACATAAACAACATCCATTTTAATGGCTCACCATCATCTGTAATGCAATAAATCTAAACCGATCTCACCATCTTTTTCTCAAAATCAACTCTCTCATTGAATTCCCACTTTCTGTCATCTTTCCCCCCCAACAACCCAGGCTTAAAACTTTCCTTTCCCTTAGTCTGCATGTGATTACCAAATTGTTAAATATTATCATCCAACTGTCACTCAACACCTTTACTTACATTTTCCATTAGCACCTCAAGCTCGACATGTCCACAGCTAAACCCATCAGCTTCTTTTCCACACCTCCTCCTCAGCTTCCTATCTCCAGGAATAACCTCTGAAGGGCACCAACACTGACAAGTGGCCAAGACAGCGCAAGGAAAGGCAGGCGGCAGGAAAGCACGGATATGCTCAGTAGGCACGGCCCACGGCCTGGAAGAGTGCCTGGGAACGAAGAAGGGCGGAGCGAGGCGAGAACAAGCCTTTAAAAGCTGTGCTAAATAATTTAATTTTATTCATGCCTTCCCTGTGGACTATACTGTAAGCATTTTAAGGCTATAGCTGTTTTTTTAATTGCCTTATAATCCTAGCACTAGCTAGCTCTTTGCAAAAAAAGAGTACCAAATAAAAGTTCATTCATAAAGTTGATAAATCATTTTGGGACATAGCTTTTGAGAGTTCATCTTCTGCCGTAAATTTCTTTTCTTTCTAAATGTGTCATGAGTATTTCTAATTATAATCACATGATTTGGAAAACACAGGCAATCATCTTATCTTCCTGTAAACAGCAGTGGCAGGACGAGATATACTAATTTAGCAAACATTAATACAGCAAAAAAATCAGCAAACAGTTGTTAAGGGCCTACTATGTTTATGTGAATTGAATTGATGCCCCACTTAATTGTGGAAGTGATAACCATTTGGGATGTAAAAGTACGAAAGCTTAAAACTTTAATTAAGGGTCTACCTTTTATAAAAGGTGAACATATTGGTTTAATTTTCAAGTGTCTTTTTAAAGTAGACTTCCAGTTTTCACAAGAAAATAAGGAAAGTCTAGTGGCGTATGTTTGTGGAGAGTAAAAGCACGTGTTAGGCTATGTCTTTAAGAGACAAGGTTATAGCAATAAGTGCCTACATTAAAAAAGAAGAAAAGATCTCAAGTTAACCTAATTTCATACCTCCAGGAACTTGGAAAAGAAAAACAAACTAATATCAAGGTTAGCAGAAAGAAGGAAATAATAAGATTAGAGGAGAAATAAGTAAAATAGAGAATAGGAAAAGATAGAAAAAATAAACAAAACTAAGAGTTGGTTTTGAAAAAAAGATAAAGTTTCTTATCTGATTGATTTTCTTATTCATGATGCCATGTGACACTATGATCAATATTAGTGCACAGAAATATAGTGCATCTTTGGGCTCAGTTCAGCCTGGTACAGGACAGGTGAGCAGGCCCAAGCTCTGTCTGTCCCTCCACTACACTCCCCTCTCCCCCACCCACCAACACACTGAATACGAGAGTGTATTCTCACATTCACCTGCTCCCACACATGAATATGTGGTCCCAAGGTCTAGATTCTGGATGGGACATGAGACTCCATTCAGTCTTTGCCCCCAATCACCTTTCCCCATCCATCTTTCACTTGGATTTTCAGGCTATTGCCAAGCTATTAATAAAACTAATATTCAATTTCTTGTTTATTGATCTTTTGTGGGTGCTCTTTGGCAGAGTACTCCACTGTATGAAGAACAAGCACCAGGATTTGGACATCCTGAGTGCTCCAAAAATATGTAGTTTAAATTTTCTATAAGACAATTTATCTCACAAAAGCAAAACTCTACTAAATTATTCTCTTCCAATCACAGCTCTGTTTTTCTTTAGTTACCTTCATCTTAGATGACAGCTATATAAATGATCTCAATTTCCTTCCTCCCCTCCCTTTCCTTCTCCATTTCCGTGCAAGAGAACATCCATTTCCCAAGTTTTAAAATTTTTTCTGTATAAAAGTTACTCTTGCTTTTTAGTATGACGATGTCATATTAACTCATTGATTCATTAAAGACACTGAACATTTATTGTTACTGGGCTCTGTGATTACTACTGAGGATCCAAAAATGAACAACCTAATTTCTGTCTTGAAGAGCTGTCTAAGTGAAGTGATAGATATGTGCACATGATGCAGCTAGCAATATGACAACATACAACAGTACAACAGGTGCAGACTGGGGATATGATTAATTTGAATCAGAAGAAATGGGGCGGTCTCCAAATCTAAACAAGTTTTTATAAACTTCCAAATTGTCAGTGGACTTCAAAGTTAACCAAAGTATCATGAACCAGGTTCCAAAGTTCAAGGGCAAAGTATGGGACTTTAGAGTTGGTTCCTTTCCATAAGGAAGTTTACTAGCTAATTTTATATTCATGTGGAATTCATAGATGTTAACAGAATTAGTGTAACCAAAATTCTAATAAAAGGAATCAAAAGAATGTGAAGACACTCAAAATGAAATTACAGTTTTAAAGAGTGATTATTTCTGAGCGACTATTCTTTTACAGAAACAAAACAAACCCAAACCAAACAAAACCAAAACAAAACAACACTCCTGACTTCCAAGAGAGGAAATAAACATGGTACCTCTTAAGATTTGGTCTTACGGACCCCTGTACCATTCATGTTCACTCTGGCGAAGCTACCTTCTAAGCTACACTTATAACCAAGAAGCAAACTTGGATCTATGTCAACATGCACACAGGAACTTTGACTAGTTTATCAGTCTGTGATGTCACTGCCTACATTCTGTTGCACATTGAGATATGTACTTTGACATTATATGAACAGATTTCTCCCAAAACACAGAATCTTGAATCAATTATTGAGCTTTCTGATGTATAAAGCACCACCCAGGGTCATCTCAACCCAAAAGGCAAGATACAATGAGATGGAAATCAAAGAGCTTCCGCAGGGTCTCAGGCCGTGAACCCTGCTTCCTTCTATGGCTGCTGATGATACATGTCCCAGACTTTAGCATCTATATGCCTTGATGTCAGTTAATCTCCTGGCCCTTCATATGAAGCTGATTTTCCTGTCACCCAGCACTTGTTTCTAGTTGAATCTATGTGGCACTACTGGCCTGTTCTGTCGGTCATTGCATCCACACAGGGCACCATCATCGTCTCTGTCCTCAGTCAGACTCTTGGTCTTGCTGTTTCCTGCATAGCCTTGTTCAACTCAGAATAACATCTCCTTTTTAGGAATATCTCTTTTTTAACTTTTCTATTATGTGCTGAGTTTATGTTTGTTTAATGAATAAACACACTTACCCTATCATCTTTTAGGATTTATGTAAAGGCATTCAGAATAGTTGTTCCACAATTAATTTACTAGTCAGATATCTGTAAGTTATATTACTGTTTTGGGGGCCCAAATAAAGTGAGTAAAATCCCAACTTTAAAACCCTGCAGGATCAGAGAAAATGAAATTTGTTGCTATCCTTTAATGTCTTTAATGTGATAGGCAATGAGAAAGCTGCCAAATCAGAATCAATCTAAAAGAAATTTTTTCTGCGAGTGATTGAAAGGGAGCATAAAAAGATGTCAGGCTGACAGATGGATTACTGCCATTTTAGATTTGCAACCAGAAAACAAGGCCAGGCTGTGGATCTTGGTGTGAAATTGAGTCTTCTATCTATTTCAGGAGATCACACTGGAACAACTCATTTTATTTCCTGGTCATCCACCACTTCTCTTACGCATACACAGCAGCTGCTACACCTGATGAGAGCTGGTCAAGGACAGTGTTAGAGTTATAAGCCTCTATACTTCCCTCTTACCAACCTTTTAAAAAAAAAAGTGTAACAAGTTATAAAAGCTGGAAAGATTGTAGATATATGTTGCTCTATGGTAAAGAGGTAATTCCTAAAACTGTATTATATCATCGAAAAGTAAAATACTGACTACTGTCATTAGCATTGTCCAACATCTCCCTTTAGGGTCATTTTCTTCTGGGTGCTCTCACCTCCTCCATCTCCCACATCCCCTGCACACTACTTATTGTTCATGATTGCAGCCTATCTGCCTCAAGAATTCTTTCATTTACTGACCATTTCCATGAGCCTCCTCCCATAAAAATTTATCTTTCTATTTCCTGACACTAATAAAAAGAGGTACGCCAAGTCCAAGCTCACACTGGGCTCAATATTTGAGAATCTGCTCTATGTACTTGGACTCCAGTTATTTTCACTTAAATAAATGGTACTGAAACACATTGCTTTAATCTAATCTAATGTATGTGGAATAGTAGAAACTTAGACAGTGAGGCAAGTGGTACTGTCTCAGCTCAAATCACTCCAGAAGTGACTATTATTCCTGTATATAAGGCTGGCTTATGCTTTGATTTTCAAAAATAAAAATCTAACTTTTACTTTTGTTGAGTCACTTACCTTTCAAATGCCTTAGTTTGAACCACTTTTCCTGGACACTGCATTTTGTCTCTCACCTTCATACTTAGATAATTTTAAATATTTTAAATGTCCTTTGTGTTTATAGTCTGGCTTTAGATATGAAGCATTCTTGGTGTTTCATCATGAAACAATGGGTTTACTGGAAAATTCCTATAATCTACAAGCAAAATGGCTCTAAGCTTTCAGCAGCAGCTTGTCCTTCATTTTCTGAAATTAGCTAATTTAAAAGCCATCAATGATGATATAGCATCTAATTGGCATAGGGAAGTCAGGAGAGCATGATTCTAGTTTCTATTCTTTTGCCAATTAGCAGTGTGTTGCTGAGAAAATGACATCACTGCTCTGGATCTCTTAAGGTTGAGAGCTGAATCCAGTGATTCTTGCAATTTTTTAGGTCTCAGATCCTTGTGAGAATCAGATGAAAACGAATCCATCTCTCTATTATACACACAAACACACATATTTTTCTTTGCCTATGTCATTTAGTCTATTTGTTGTAATATTATTGTTAACAGAGCCAGTTCTGACCCAAGTTTGAATTCCACCTTCACCGCTTCTTCTGCACCCTTGGGAAAGTTACTAAGCCTCTTCAGCTCCTTATCCATTAAGTGAGAAAAATAACAGCTACTTCAGAGGACTATTGTTAGTTTTAATACATGCAGAAGTACTTAGCTCAGTGTCTGGCACATAGCAGGCCCTAAATCAATGACAGGTAAAAAAAAAAAATTACGAAGGCAAAAAACCTCTGGATTAAATGATCTCTAATAGCATTTAATTTTAAAATTTTACTTTATTTTTGTTTTTAATAATTTTATGTTTTAGAGCTGTTTAGGTTCTAAGCAAAATTGAGACAGGTAAAAAGATATTCCATATAGCCCCTGCCCTCTCACGCATGCACAGCGTCCCCTTTATCAACATCCCCCACCAGAGTGGTGCATTTGCTACAATTGATGAACATACATTGTCACACCATAGTCACCCAAAGTCCACAGATTACATTAGGGTTCCCTCTTGGTGTTGTACATTCTACAGGTTTGGACAAATATATAATGACATCCAAAATTATAGTATCGTACAGAGAAGTTTCATGAAAAATCCTCTGTGCTCTGCCTATTTATCCCTTCCTTCTTTCCCCCAACCCCTGACAACCACTGACCTTTTTACGTCTCTATAGTTTTGCCTTTCCTATTATATCACATAGTTAGAGTCACACAGTAAGTAGCCTTTGCACACTGGTTCTTTCACTTAGTAATATATGTCCACTTAACGTTCCTCTATGTCTTTTCATGGCTTGATAGCTCATTTCCTTCTAGAGATGAATAATATTTTATTCTCTGCATGCACTACAGCTTATTTATCTATTCACCCACTGGACTACATCTTGGCTGCTTCCGAGTTTTGACAATCACGAACAGAACTGCTATAAATATCCACGTGCAGGTTTTTGTGTGGCTATACGTTTTCAACTCCTTTGAGTAAGTACGGCGCCCAACTCCTGGGTCACATGAGTATGTTCAGTTTTGTAAGAACCACCAAACTGTCTTCCAAGGTGGCTGCCCATTTTGTCTTCCCGCCAGCAATGGACGAGAGTTCCTGTTGCCCCCATCCTCTCCAGCATTTGGCATTGCCCATGCTCTGGCCTCAGCCATTCTAATAGGTGTGAATTGGTATTTCACTGTTTTAATTTCCATTTCCCTGATGACATATGACGTGGAGAATCATTTCATATGCTTATTTGCCATCTGTATGTCTTCTTTGGTGAGAAGATTAACAGATAAACTCTTTGGCCTATTTTTAAATTGAGTTCTTTGTTTACTTATTGTTGAAGTTTAAGGGTTCTTTTTATATTTGGATAGCCGTCTCTATCAGGTATATCTTTTGCAAATATTTTCTCCCAATCGGTGGCTTATCTTTTCATTTACTTGACAGCATCTTTTGCAGAACAGAAACTTTTAAGTTTAATGAAGCTCAGCTTATCAATTATTTCTTTCATGAATCGTGCCTTTGATGTTCTATCTAAAAAGTCATCGCCAAACCCAAGGTCATCTAGATTTTCTCCTATATAATCTCCTACGAGTTTCATATTTTTGGATTTTACATTTACATTTGTCATCCATTTTGAGTTCATTTTTGTAAAGCGTATAAGATCTGTGTCTAGGTTCATTATTTTGCATGTGAATGTCCAATTGTTCCAGTTAGTTTTTCATTTATAAATTATATTTATTTATTACTACAGCATAGTAGTTAAATCTGCAGTTACCAAGCAAACATCACAGAAGATTGTTTTTCAAAATATTCTTTGAAAGAAAATTAGTAGATCAGATGCAAGGGAGGCATTTCATTAAACAGGCTGGTGGAGAACTGCATCTGAGATCTCATTTTTTGAGATTTACAGTGTTCACAGCATATTAAAAGTTCTGATGAGTCCTGAAATAAGGAAAATACACTAATGGCTTATTTCACTAG
The DNA here is from genome assembly GCF_054644295.1 of Miniopterus natalensis. Taxonomy (NCBI): domain Eukaryota; kingdom Metazoa; phylum Chordata; class Mammalia; order Chiroptera; family Miniopteridae; genus Miniopterus; species Miniopterus natalensis. The sequence goes on along the minus strand of NC_142085.1, from coordinate 81,103,981 downwards.
ATTACTCATTTTACATGCCCATTCCTGTTCATTTCTCCAAGAATTAGCGTTCCTGGACACACGTCAGGAAACCCTCTTTTGGCCCAGTACTCTTTATTTTCCTTTAAATCTTATCTTCCTCAAAAAACTGCTTTGCTACTCATTCAGAGGCCATTGTGTGTGGTAGATATTAGTATTGATAAAATATTAAGTCCATATAAAAATAGCTATACAAGATGAATGAACTCAGCGATATATTTTGTCCATGTTGCCAAGGCCTGAAACAGCTAAATCAACCAACCAATCAATCAATCAAAACTCTTCACACACTGAACAGCAAGTGCTAATTAGGCTTGCAGTCAAATAGGGAGAGCCCTCCTTGATGAGACCACAGTCTGAACACACACCCTAGAAATAATATGATAGCACTTCACACGGTTCTTCATCCACAGACACACATGGGATGGCTGACATCCATCTAGATGTTTTATCCAAGTATTCAGTGGAGAGCTATGGGAAACATGTTGGAGGCTGTAAATAGGCACCAAATCGATGCACTGAGATCATCATTCTGGCATAGCGGCTCTGAATGTTTAGTGTGGAAATATGGGTAATCACATCAGATTTGGGATACCAACTTAATACTAAATATCCATTCACAGAGTATAAAATCTATGAAACACTCAGAAAATTTCAAATCCCTTCTCTTTTAGTCAGTCTGGATCTTCCAAAAGTTTTGCTAGCTTCTTCCTGGCCTCTTTATCAAGACATACTTAGTATGTCTGTAGTAGTGACCCTAATTGTCACTATAAATCTGGATTACAGAAGTAGGAAATAAAATATTTTTTAAAAGTGAGAAACCTCATGCAAAAACAAAAACAAAACAACAACAAAAACCCCCATAAGATGGGATAAAAAACAAAAACAATCAAGTGAAAGAAGTTTAGTTTCTGGGGTTAAGGCATTGAGTATTTCCCCCAAAACAGAAATATGATTTTTGCATTCATGGGAATTATTATACACCTTTTATGAGGGGAGGGGGGGGAATTGACCCAAAACAGAGACACAGTCCCCCAGTTCTGCCATTTGCAACAACATACCCTGGAAATCCACAAGCCCGTCCTGAAACTTGACAACTTACCTGTGTGGAAGTTCTCCTTTCTTAGAACGTTTGAATAAGCCACAAGGATTATTTGCTTTGGCACATGCTTGTGTTTTACAGGCAATTTCAGGACTGGATTTCCAAGAAATGCTTTCCTTGGATAAAACTTTTACATTTAAAATGATATACATGCAGGCAGTGGCTTTTCCAGGCACTTATAAGCCTCTGAATTCTGCAGACACCAGTTCAAATTGGTGTTGCATTTTTACCAGTTGCTTAACATGACTTTGCTCCACCCAACAGTCGCACAAATAAGATAAATATTGGAAGTGACTCACACTACATCATAGCTGGAAACAACAAAACACTTAAGAGGTCTTTTGTATAACGTATTGCGAGTCGCCAGCTGTTTTCCTGATCCACAGAGCAAATCCTGCGCTGAAAGACTGCTGCCCAGAAGGCAGGAGCTGACATCGATTTGAATCCACCGGCTCTCCCGGTGGATCAGCTGGCGTCTCAGCTCTGGAATCAGTATTGCTATCACATACTCATCTGTCGCCTCATGGGACAAGAGCTGCAAGAAATATGAAGGGAAATTGCTCCCATTAGGGGACAGCTACATTTATTTCTGCTAAAAAAAAAAAAAAAAAGCCACCACCTATAATGTGCATGTTAAAATGATGCCTAACTCGAAAACAAATCCATCCTTTCCTGACCAAATATTAATAAACTCAGCTGAATAATTCATTATTGCCACTTCCCAGCCCCATTTTTGCCTTCCTCGGGGTTGAGCCCACCAATTTATAGTGAAGCCTGTGGGGAAGTGCTCTGTCCTCTCAGAAACGCACCCGCAGGCATTTCAGAGTGGCTGCCACTTTTGCCTTTGTGTCCATTTCCATCCCCGTGGACACACCCACTGAAACAGGACTCTTCCATCGGTGACTCAGATTCAGGAGCTTTTCTACATTTTTATTTATTCTTCGGTTTCCAGGATGACCCTTTAATTGGAAAGACCACAGCCGTTTTGGGGAAAGCAATTTCAAATCTAACTCATTTTCTAGGCCCCAAATAAAGTGGCTTTAAGTGGGAAGCAGTGTAGTTCTTCTAAGAGTTCACTGGCCCTTGGCGCTTCCACTTTTTCACATAAACGGGTCATTGACTTCCAGCAAATGTTTGGGAAGCTCAGTAATTCAAAACAGCCCGATTTAAGCCTATGCTGAAACAGAAAGCACAATCTCTAGCCCCACATCACACACTTATATCCATCCATCCATCCATCCATCCATCCATCCATCCATCCATCCATCCATCCATCCATCCATCCATCCATCCAATAGATATTTATTGAATAACTGTTATGTACAGGGAGATACAGCCGTGGATAAACAGACAATCCCTCTGCTGTCACAGATAAAGGAGGGGGTTGAGACTGTTCATAGGATGTGTTACCCTAAAAACACTGTGATTTGATGACAATCACTGCTGTTATTTTCATAAGGTTTACCTTAATTCTATGCTTTGCTCAATGCATTCTGTACCATGAAAATGTTCAGGGACATCTTTGATTTAAGGATATAAAATATATTTAGAAAAGCAAAGATGACACTTGGCCTCTAAGATATAGCCTGTCAAATATTCTTAAACAGATAAGGATTTTAGCAGAAGAATTCATAAATACATTTAATATATAATACTAAATATAGCGACAGGAGCACAGATGATGTCTGCATGATGAATTGTTGACCGAGTATTTCATTCAAAAAGAAGTGAAATACATTCATGTGGGTCTCAGGCCATAGAGAAAGATATCACTAAATGCAAAGCTTGTTTAGTAAAAAAACAAATTCAATAGTCACAGTAGCAAGAGCCTCTTGGGAATAACAGGTCATTAGAAGCTTTTAAGATTCTCATAACAGATGACATTCCCTTAGGTTCTTTTCAATCCCAACTCGGCTCTAATAATTTTCTTTTTTTCGTTGTTTCTTAAGTCAGTAGGCTGCAGTATAATATATCTTGACATCATAACCTAAAATATCAGATGGTCTCAATTGTTATGCAAGTAATGTTGCTTTGCAAATGACTGCTGGGAGACGGGATGCTACCAAGTGGAGAGGAAAATGCTCGCCACATCTACTCCCTGCTGCCTGTGGCTTAATCGGAAATAACATCTGTGAAGGAACATGTGACCCTTCCATCCAACAATGCATTTGAATGGCAGAAGTATCTGTAATAAAATTTCCTGTACAAGGGAATGGCTCTGCCTGTGCATCCCCGCACCACCTCACCTCTGCTCCACTGCCCCAGAAAAGGGGGTGGCAGGGATCAGATCCCCTGGAAAGCAGCCTTCTCCAGTGCTCACCCAGATCAGGATTCCAGCACCAGGGGTGGTTTTCTCACACAGGAGCAGAAGTATTTAATCCCTCTTATGTCCTCAAGAAGGCTATTGACAAAATGTTCTTCTCTGTACAACCCTAATTCCAAAGGAACTTAATTAAAAAAACATATTTTGTAATTAGTATCTATGAATTTTGATACTCATGAGGTATAGTCATTTCTTCCCCTTCTTTATAAATTATCTTGGGGCAACAAAAATTGTATGTTAAGAGATTTGAAGGTAATCACAGGAGTTGTTGGGCAACGGACGCGTGCTGAGAGGTAAGGTGTGGATGAAAGGATGGCAGAGGAAGAGATTCTGGGAACTGTCTCCTAGATGTACATACGCCGAGCACGCCTGGGTCTGTTTTAGGGATCTTCTCAGGATAAAAAATACTGAAAAAAATAAATGCAAAAGTATCAGGAGAATTCCTTGGAAGTTTCTCGCCTTTTCCCCTTTCCTCAGCAAGCACTGCCAAGACGCCTTCGGGATTATGATCCTGTGTCTATTATCAGCAACCACTCCCTGTCTATTAACAAGAAGATGCTGGCCGCCCCACTGCCGCAGGAGGCTTAGATTACTGACAGCCTTAACTTAGTTACACGCTTACATTTCTGTACTTATCACAGCATAATGTTGCATAAGCACCCACTGCAGAGGGGGAACTCAGTGAAAATGACCGTAATTTCTGGGGGAAAATGGATAAAAATGGGTCCTAATGCACAGTGCTTTACAGTGGGGCTGTTGCAGGAGGCACAGCTGAAGTGCCAGAAGAATGTCTTCTAATTCTGCAGAGTCTTAATGGGGTGTCACAACAGCTCTCCACATCCTTAGTCATAACCCAGCTTTATATAAGCCCATGTGAACAGGTTCCTTAAAAAGGCTGTACCCCCAGTTCTGGTCTCAGGGAGCGAATAAAAGAAAGAAGTGAATGAAGACATGAATGAGTGAATGATGGATATCACTGTGGCTTACCTCGCTCTTAAATACAGCCAGCAAGGGTGGATCTGAGGGAGCTTTGGCAACTAGTACATTCCTCTGCTCACATTCCATTGGCCAGAACTCAGGCACATGGGATCAGAATCCATGTGCCCAGGGCTCTGCGAGCAGCCAGTCAGTCTCTGCTAGAAGTAAGGCCTCCAACATCAGCCACTCTGTCTGCTTGGTCCATGGCTATGGCTCTCCACAGGCTGTGCCAACGCCTTCCCTGCACCTCCAACCCGCAGCACCTGTGAAGAATCTCCGCAAGACCAGAGAGCCTGTCCTGCAGAGCATTTAGACTCCATCTTCCTGGTTCTAGGTCCTCATTCTAATTTCAATTCCACAGCAAGGTCCCTGTCCTGCTCATGTGCCTAAATCCAGGCATTGGTTCCTGCCTGGTACCCGGTCCCTCTGGGTCAGGTCTGATCAGCCAGAGGTCCATCAGGAAACAAAACACACTCAAACTGGGTAACGTGAGTTCAGTTCAATACAGGCAGCATTTATAAATGTTGAGGAAGGCATGGAGAAAACATAAGAAATAGTGAAGCACCTGGGGCTAGGTCAGAAGGGGCTAAAGGAAGGAGTATGCATTCAGAGATGACGAGACCATTAAGATTTCCAATGTAAACTTTGCAGTGGAAGAAACTTATTATGGAGAGAGATTTTTTTGAAAACCAAGTGCCTCCAAACTATCACCTTGCTCTGTTGCAAAGTGTTCCCACTCAGCATCTTTGCATCCCAGGGACTGAGCAGGTGAGGGTCTGGCTGATGATTCCGCCCATCACCTGTCAATCCAGGATTGGAAAATTCTTAAATTTCCACTCAATCTTGCTTTATCAAGATGTCTGATTTTTTAGCAGCTCTTTTTAGAATGTATGACTACACTAGGGATTCATACACCTGTTCCACCGTCTGCCCATTGTCTTAGTTCCATTATCTTTTGTTCTTTACAATTTTACATTATTGTCTGATCTATAAACAAAATTCCCTTTTTATAAATGTTGGGGTAGTCAAACACTCCAGCCTCATGATGCTTGACCACTCCTCTTTGGTCTGTAACACAACTTGCTTCCTCTTTCCACCTTGGGCATCCCTACTTCCTGAGAACTTAGGATAAAGGTCGCCAGCCCACGGGGCACCTCAGACAGCAAGTTCAATATCCTGGGCTGTTCTGGGTAGGGCCAAACGCTGCTGGAGGAGCATGCAGAGGTGAGGTATAGAAGCAGATCAACCAGGATGTGGTATAATTTACCAGCTGCCTTGTTTTTAATGTAATAGAGGTAGGAAACCAGGAGTACACGTTGTAAGGCTGTGATCTATAAGCTGGCATCTGCACGGTGTTTTATGGGTCCTTGAGGGATGGAAGCCAAATTCTGATATCATTACCTCTTCAACGTGGCAAAGGTTAAAGTGCTACACCTAATGTAACTTCAAAGTTTTATACGGCGAAAATGTTGAGGGTATGTAACTTAACGATCACTCTCTGATTTCAAGACACCAGCAGTTTGCTTAGGGCCCTGCTTTGGTCTCCAGCAGTACAAGCTGCAGCAGTAAAAAACGGGCAGTGACAGATGGTTATTAGTTCAAGGAAACCTCCTAAAGGGCTCCAGCAAGCTCAGCAGGTCCACACATTGAACCAGAATCAGTGAATTCCTAAAGTTGAAGTTTCCAGCACCAGAGGGCAAGGGGATTAATGGGAGACAATCAGGGAACAAAGGTCAACAAGCTGCAAGGGGCACAGTCCCAATTTATGAAACAGGCTCTTATTAGGACGGGGCTGTGGGAGCGTCCACAGGCGGAGCCAGCGGGGAGTTCACACCTGAATTCTGTAACAAAAAGGGAAAAACGGAAAAGAAACGGCTCCACCCCAGAGCTCTTCAAACTCAGGGTGGGGATGGGGAATGGGGGTTGGGGGCGTTCTTTTTGGCCAGTTCAATCCAGTTGTTTTTATGAAATCACAACTTCTTTCTCCCAGTCTTCCAGCTCCTTGGACATTTTCTATGGAAATAATGTTGACAGCTTTTACTTTTTAAAAATTAACTCTAATTAAGAAGTTCTACAAAAGGCCACCATGGGGCCCCCAACAGTTCCCCTCAGGTTGTTACGTTAAAGCAAAGAAAACAGAACAACAGGGAACCTAGCATCTCATTCCAAAATGCTTCCAAACGTACTGTTTAATATGGATGTATTTATGTAGCATGTATTTATATAAACACACATGCACACTACACACATTATTTCCTCTAACTGTGACTTAAGAAGAAGTCCCAAGTAGAAAACAACAGGAGAAATGAAAATGGATATACAGTACATCACTCTTGAAGTAAAATGCTAAGATGGGAATCAAATGAGTACCTAGAAAGCAAGCCTTTCCCCACCGATTTACTTGCTCGCCATAGGAAGGCAGGTAGCATCTTTTATTACTAGGACAGGTGTCAGGTGACTAATTAGAAAAGACCTCGGAGGAATTTGTAGAATAATGTCTGAGAAAAATAAAATAAAGGTGAGGGTGCCTAATGCCGTGAACACCAGAGGTGGGCAGCTGGTGGAGAGAAGCCGCAGATGGTCCTGGGAGTCGGGCATCCCAGGGAACAGCTAGGAAGGCACATGGGAGGTTTATTATTATTACTGTTTATATAGCTAAGGGGATGGGTTGAATCACAAACAAAAACATTGTAGCACAAAGTTGTGTCTTCATCCTTCTCTGGGTTGTAAATATATAGTATGAAAAAAAAAGAGAAAACATGTAACAAAAGTTGTTGAATAATTAAGGTCAAACGGTAAACAGAATAAATAAATACAATGTTAATGATTTTCAATAAAAACTATTATCGCCTGTGAAGTCCAATACACATGAGCTCAATACTGTAAGAGGGAATGTTACTTTCTTTTAAATATAATTTGTAAGAGGCAAAGTTTTAGGAGGAAATCCCACAACTTAAAGTGTTCTCTTAATAGCGAGAATTCCAGTTAACAAAGTTTGCCACCATCCCAGACTCCTGGAAATAGGGGTGACTACTCAAGGGTCTCAAGCAATCTGAAGTTCTGGAGATGGGGAGCTTTCCAGTCCCATGCCCAAGGCACTGTCAGGGGGGCGGACATACAAACTGCCTGGTCTCCATGGACTTGGAAGCTGCACCCAGCTCACGCCTCCCTGCTCTATGTCTTCCCGAGGTGCCAGAGGAGCAGAGGTCCCTAGAGGCCCAGCAGCCAGTGACGGCCAGTAACACAACACGGCTTCCAACGGACTGAGCGAACCTGCTCCCTGGCGGCAGGTACCGGGGTATTTCAGAGCGTGACGAAGAAAGCTGCTGGTCAGTACGAAAAAGGAGCTATCTGGGGAACTGTATATAGGTGTAAAAATGTCATGGCACTTCTGCTCTTTGCTACATTTTTCTTTAAAATAAGCCCAGAAGAACAATAAATATACTAGGGTCCAAATGCGAGCGCTGTGCATACAGCAGACTCCCAATACAGGCTTCCTGAACTAAATCTTCTTTTTGAAAAAACAAAGTTTAAGTGTTTGAAGTCTATAGGAAACTGATTTTAACACAAAGGGATACATAGTGGAAGGTGGAGCTGCATTGAATTCCGGCTGTCGAGCTAAATTACTAAAATATCACATTGCAGGCAGTAGAAAAAATCCATTTAAAGGATTTGAACAACTGGGAACAAGTAAACAAAATGTTGGTCTTCTCTGACTTACAGACCTTTCCTAACAAAAAGTCCCTCTGCTGGGTCTCAGCTCTAAACAACGGTCACTGCAGAACCTTAGGGTGGCGAGAGGACCTGGAGACGGTAGTGACCAGTTTTCCACTACGAAAGATTTGCTCAGGGATTTGCCCATGACCTTGTCTTAGCCCCCAGTGCAGACAGGCCAGTGATCACACAGGATGGCCCCGGGCTCGGAAGAACTGTCAGGGAAGCCAGCGCTTTGGAAACATTGGTAAGTGGGTGCAACATCGTTCTCATATTTTACCTGCCTTTGGGGGGCTGGTCAGGAAGTACAATCAAAAAGTTACTCTTCTCTTCAGCTTAACCAAATTATATATTTTATCACCCAGTGGCTTAGGCAATAAATGTGACAGAAAGGACTAATTTAAGATCTGAATTTATTTTAATTAGTTTTCGTGATACTGCGGCAGATGTGAGCTTGCTTATGTGCAGCCTGCACTGGCTGAGAATCTCAATGAAGGCCCCGAGAGTTTATGGTGCTGGAGGAGTCAGTTCTAAAGAACACGAAGGCAGAGAGGACATCAAAGGAAGGGGGCCAGAAGGAAGCCCGCTGACCTGGTTCTGGGCGCGGCTCTGCGCACTCACGGCCGGGTCAGGCGGGGTGGGGGTGCGGGACTCATAACTGACAGCTGCTGTTAACGCCTACGGAAGGGCAGATAACCATTCGTGGGATCCATACCCAGATCCTGGGCGCGGAGTAATGAGTCCCCCTGGAATGAAAGCCTTGGCCTTCTTTGTTGTAACTATCGATCTACTGCAGCGTCCTGATGTGATTTAGATGAGGGAGGAGAGATAATGGCATTGATTATTCTATTTAGGAAGCCGACTAAGACAGAACTCAGGTACAATACATGAACAGAAAACCCCCCACTCAATCATTTTGTCTTTTCTTTGCAGTCCAAGGCAGCACAGGTAGTCATAGTGACAGGGGAATACATCTTAATAAACATGTAGCTTTGAATTTCAGGGACACTTTGGGGTAACAAAACGGTAACATTGCTTTTGCTGCTCCGGCTTGTTAATGATCATGGATCACAGGCCTGACAAAGCCCTGGTGGTGGCTACCGGCTTGGAGTGAGCTCGAGGGACCAAGGAGTGCTCGCCCAGGGAGAATGGTCTTTCCAAATGACGTCGTACTTTCTGACTTTATTAGGCAAAAATGTCTTTGATTCCGAACTGTGCTCTGTAATGTAATGAATGAGATGTGGTCCACCAACACCAGGCTCTAGTTCAAAGCTTTTCAAATGGAGGTGGGGTAAGCGATTTTACCCCCATGGAAATTCGGCAATGTCTGGAAACATTTTGGACTGTGAACTGTGGTGCTGCAGGTATCTACGGGTGCTGCAGGGATGGTGCCAAACATCCTACAATATACAGGACAGGTGCCATACAACAAAGTGTTTCCCAGCCCCAATGTCAATAGTGCCAAGGTTGAGAAACTGTGGTCTGGTTTATTTCATAACATAAGAATCTAGAATTTGTTTAAATTGTTCACCATAAAGCGGTTTAAATGCCTTATAGATTTCCTCGGGATAAGAGTCCAAAAGAAAGCCAATAACAAAAGCATGGGGTTGTGGCTTTTGCATGGTTCTTCTCGGACTCTTGTCCACTTGAAAGCTGTTTAAACTAAAGTAACTCACCGCTGAGCACACCCATTAGCCCTGGCAACTGCATTTTGGGGAGAAAATTAGGAGTTGGAGTAATGGCCTTGACTTCTACTGAGTTAATATTCTAGGCTTGAACACCACTAAATAATGGAATGGGATAGATTTAGAATGTCTTTCCTGTGACAAGCAGAGAACAGAAGGGAAAGTAGAGGAAATGGGTCATAATGTTCTGGAATTCAGAGCCAGAAAGGACCAAGATATCTGTTCTAATGAGCCACTCCACTGTGTAGCATGGAAGCTATGAACTTTAGGTGGACACACCTGGCTGTAGCACATATAAGCTGTGTGATTCTAAAGCAAGTGCTTATGGTCTCTAAACGTGGATTTCTTCACCTGTAAAGTGGGGGAAATGATATCCTCCGAATACAGTTATGAGGACTCAGGAGCACACTGCAATTATTTTGGCTGTCAGGAGCTATTCTGAAGATGAGAAAGCCACAGTTCAGCAGGGCAGGTTAAGGGTCAAGTGCCCGAAGTCAAATGGCAAGTCTAGAAAAGTGAGAGCTGCAAGTGAAATCTGGCCCAAGGTCAGGCCCTGTTCATGACGTGTGTCGCAAGTCTTTGATTCTCATTAACACTCCTACAGCATTAACGCTGGTCACAACCAGCGTCCGTCACGCACCAGGTGTTATTCTAGGCACTGGGGATACAAACGCAGGTAAGACAGAAGCACCCCTAGGACTGCGGTGTGGATGAAGTGTAAAGGGCCACATAGGCTGGGGTTATATATTTGATCTCATGGGGTTGGGCTAATTCAGGATTGAGATGGTCTTTGAATGGGCTCTGAATGGTGAGGAAAGTGGGCATGGGGTAGAGCAGGAAGCCCACAGAGTCTCCAGAAAGAGCAAAAAGGTAGTGAGTGGTTGGGGAGCTGGAAGAATTATCGGTTTCAACAGCTTGTTACATATTCCGTCTTTATGAATGGAAGTATCGTATGTTGATATTAGACTCCACAGTTTACAAAGCATTCCCATACACTCTACCAACACTACTACTAGATCATAATGAAGTGAACATTTATTGAGTGCTTCCTGTGTAGTAGAAGCTGTAGTAAGCATTTTAAATGAACCAGCTCATGTATTTTAAACCAAAAAAAAAAAAAAAAAAAATCTATGAGAAAGATACTACCATCACTGTGGGAAGGAAATTAGTATTTATTAATTATGAAGCAAGTTAGAGTAAAGGGGATTGAGGGCCTTGCCTAAATTTACATACTACTTAATGGCAAGCTTTGGCTAAAATGGGGATCTTCTGATTCCATGTCCAGTGTGCTCTTACTTAATAGTCACGTATACTCTGTTTTACATCTTCCCCTTTCCTCTTATACCCTCATCCTTCCTCAGGGTGTAAATTCTCTGAGGGAAAGGACTCTGTCATTTGTGTCCCTTGCAGTCTGGGTGGGGGTGGGAAATGGAAACGGAGATTTAAGTGCCTAGGGCAGAATCAAGATTTAAGAAATGCTGGTGGGCTTTAATATAGTTTAGCACTGGGATTTATTTCAAGGGAGTGCTTCCTTCCAAAGGTCCTGACAGAAATGGGATGATCACAGACTGTCATCTTTTTATATGGGGGAGAATTAATGCAGAATACTCTGAACATTCCCTTATCTTCCCAATTTAGTGGCCCTCTGGGCATATCTGATAACTCACAGAGCAGATGTCCACCACAGAACTTTTCCCTCTTATGACTGGTTCTTCTAGGCTACGCTTCAAAAAAATTGTAATACTTGAAAATTATAAACCCTTAAAGCACACATACTGACTGTGATATTATGATTGAGATTTGACATCTAGGACTTGCAACACGATTTAAATGCACGAGGTTGGGGTGTTTTCTTTGATATGGGTTGGGGTCACCACGAGTGGTCTGAATAAGTAAGGGAGTACAATTGTGTTAAAGGAACTTCTCTACTGCCTGCCTTCCAAACCACCTATGTGATAAGGCTTCCTTCAATTTATACAATATAATACGCTTTTCAGACCTTAGAACAAATAGGAAAAATAAATGTATTCAGTTTCATCCATTTTGTTATGCTGATTTTGATATTTGGACATAAACCATTTAATTTAGAACTTGGTACTATAGGGTGAGAATCAGGAAAAATAAAAATTTATTTTGGACTCCATTAATAAATTGCTAAGTGATTATAGATAAACACTAATTTCTTAGAGTGATTTGGTAGTCTGAACTGAAGAATTTTTATGGCTATTATTTTTTAGATTCCTCCAGTGTGGCAGATTCAATTTTCAAAGACAGCTGCAACTAGGTTTCCCACCCCACATGCTTTCCTTACAAGGTGACATTGCTACTCCTCTCACTAGTTGTTGGAACTATGTTCCCAGCCCCTGGATCTGGGGGGGCCATGACTACGGAGGAAGAGATGCTGTGCAACTTCTGAGACTAGGTTATAAAAGATGATGCAGTTTCCCCCTGGTCTCTCTTGGAGTACCTGCTCTTGGAACGCAGCTGCTACACTGTGAGGGAGCCCCAGTCCCATGTAGGTATTCCAGCCAACAGCCTCAGATGAGGCTCTAGCAGTCAGCCAGCACCAACTGTTAGACATCCGAGTGAGAAGATTCCCAGGCAAAAGATAGAAATGGCCACCTGGCTTCTTCTTATGGCCAATGATAAAAATGTGAAAGGAAAGAAATAAGCTAAAGAAAGAACTGTTAAATTTAAGGGAGCTAAGATTTTCTAGGCTTAAAATAATTTTTGTCATTCACTCCTCTAGATGACACTTCCAAAATTAACATATGACACCCAAGAGATCAACTCCAGGGTAGGAAGTGGTAATAAGTTTCAGGAAAAAGTGGTATAAGGATAAAGCCAATGGTGTGACTGTAAAATGCTTCCTTAAGACCTTAGATCTAAGGCAGACAGACAAATAAAAAAATTTTAAAAAAAGCTTTAAATGCTTATATGAGATAGTAAGAATGTTAAAAAGTCAGAGACTGAAATCTACTGAAAATAGGAATGAAAGATGTGAGTTGATTACTGGAGCCAGCACTTAGCCTGACAGTGTTTGCTCAAGTTGATCTTGAACTTCATGGTCTCAAGGTGAACAGGAATTACAGACTAAGGGGGTCTCTTCCAGGATGATGTATCTAATAGAAATACCACTTAGCATAAAGTGTAAAGGCAAACTCGAAATAACTTGGTCCTTCAACATTCCTCCACATCCTAGGAGAAGTAAAGAAAGTTGTCTATCTGAGTAGAGCAGGAAAATTTGCTCTTGGAGAAAAACACTTCCCCTGAAAATCCATAACACCATCAGACATCACATGGGTTTACAAACTAAATTTGTACTCTGCAATCATTCATAAACTCCAGGTTGGGAATGCACTTTACAGTTCTTGGGTTGAAGATTCCATTAGTCAGCCTCCTAAACCTTCTCCTAGGCCCATCTGTGCACTTCTTTGTAAAATCTAGTTTAGTCCACTCACATCCTGCACTGTGCTTGCTTTTATAGATTTAACATCTTTTAAGGTTTTGTTAAGTGCAATATACATACACTACATATGAGAAGAGGTCAATGATGCATAGCACCTTAAAAACATTGCTAAACTTCTTAGGGCTCTCCTCAAACAAGAATATATATATATATATATATATATATATATATATATATATATATATATATATATATAAATTTTATAGATAGGTGGAAGGACTGACAGACAGAATGAATCTGAAAATACACTTCAGACAGTGTCAAATCCTGCATCATAATTTCTCAAATTTAATTTAGGGCTTTGCATTTCTGCTGAATTCTTGTTTCTTGATTTTTTTTTTCCCTGAAGTTGGTTTTTAAGGATAATCTTATAGCTAGTGGGAATTTAAACTGTGAATTCTGAGATTAGCAGTGGAAGTAGAGTTAGAGGAATCTCATTGTAGTCAGAAAGCTGAGTAGCCAAGCAGACCACACTGTGAACTGTCAACCTCACTGCTGATAAATATCTTTAATCCCATTCAAATATATTCCACTTCCAATGCCATTTATAATACGGTTTTTCCTCCACCATCAATTCTATTCATGCAGGTTGCCAGAGCTTCCCAAATTACTCTCCCTCCTTTCAATAAATTATCAGAATATAATTAGTAATATATCAAATGTGTACCCAGGTCCCCACATCCTCTCAAGGGAAGCAGATTTTTTAAAAAATGACTCTTGTCCTAGACCATGTGACGCAGATGGTTGGAGTATCATCTGGTGCACTGAAAGGTCATCGGTCTCTCTCTGTAAATTTGGTTTAATCACCTAAATGGTAGAGCAAGTGAGAGAGAAATAACAATAAGAATGTTTTGATGTTGGCATGATGCTGAGGCCTGTCCATGGAACTTTCGTTGATGGTGCTGGGTCCAGACTGCTTATGGCATATAGCACAGCATAATCTCACTCCTGGAAAGACTTTTCAAGATTCTGCAATAATTTAAGTCTGCAAACTATGACCTTAGATGTTTCCATGGTTTCCTTCTCTAATTGTTCTACAGTTAAAAACGACAGTCAAATTTTAAAAATACACTTACACAAGATCTAAATGTGTTGAATCTAAATAAGGCATGATCTGGGTGGCTAGGCCTTGGAGCTACAGGTTAAATTCAGCTCCTGCTCTCAAAAAGCTCCCCATATACAAGTGTTGTATTAGCTTCTAGGGTTGCTATAACAAAGTCCCTCAAACTGAGTGGGCTTAAACAACATAAATGTGTACTCTTATAGTTCCAGACGATAGAAGTCTAAGATCAAGGTATGACAAAGATTCTTGGCTTTACCAAACTTTAGTCAAGCTCCTAAACCTTCTCCTAGGCCCATCTGTGCGCTTCCTTGTAAAATCTAGTTTTAGCAAGAATCTTAACTATGTAAGCATGTTAAGTTTCATTTGTACAAGAATGGGAAATGATAATTTGATCATTTACTTCTTTGGATTTTTAATAAATGTGACTTCATTGTGTAACTTGTTTTAAAAAGCCTAAATCAAGCAAGGTTTTAAATACATTGATTATATTTAATTTGGACCTGTAGAAATTTTAAGAATAATTAGTAGAAAGAAAACAAAATAGAAGTTAAAAAGATGGTTTATATGTTTAAAAATAAATTAGTTTTCTTTTCCTGTTACATAAAAAATCAAGAGTTTTCTGTGTTTGAAATTTATAAGTTCTCACAAACATTCCTTCCCTACATGTTGACATAGGGATAAAATAACTGAGGAGCGTTAGTAATCCTCTAAGGGATCACGGTTCCAGCATAGAGACAGGAAATAAAACTTTCAGTCTAACATTTAAAAGGCTCAGGCTTCATACAAAGGACCTGGGTCTTTGGAGAGCTTTTCACGGAGACAATGCCTGTCTCAAGTGCGGGCTTTGGCGTGAAAGATCACACAAGATGTCATTTCTTCAGTTTAATAATCCATTTAATACCATCTTTCAATCCCATTTCATGCTCTGTAAAGCAAGAATAAGCGAACCTTTTGCTGACACTGATTTTGCTGAAGAGCTTCTGTTTATAAAGCAGTGGTGACATCTTCTCATGGTCCATCATTATTGCTTTGCTCCTAGCCCCATCCCAGAAGGGCCTTCCTGGACTGTGTGCAGCTTTTTCACAGCAGTGACTCCTGTCCTACGCTAAAGTGCTTTGACAGCACTTGCTCGCCTTTTAAAAGGGAGACATATTTCAAATATCTACTCAAATGATCATTTTTACTTAACCACATCTGAATTTTGAGGAGGAAATATGAATTCAACTTCTTGAACATGAACAAAGACAAAGCCCTGGACTGCTGAACAAACTTCTAGGCACTGCACCATGGACACTTGATGACTTTCTGCTGCAACTAAATTCTTCCATGAGCTGTGCTTACCTGTGACAAGTAAATGTTAAATCAAGCTGAAAAAAGGAGTCAGGTGGAGTTGAACGAAGAAAACTCAGTCCTTAGTGTATGTCTACCTAAGATCTGTGAATGTTATGAGTAGCATCATAACTCTCTATTTTTTCTGTTTGAGATTTATCATAGCAATCAAAGAGAATGATACGAGTCTAGACTAAAAGAAGTTTACGTTGTGCATATTTTGAGACACTGATTCAGCAGCTGCAAGGAAATACATTATTATGGTTTTTATAAAATTTGTGCACTATGGCAACTTTATTTAAATTTCTACAGCACTGCATGGGCTGCTTTCACACAGTCAGTAATATTAATCCTTCTTTTCAGATGAGAAAATGGAAATTTAGAGGCCAAATGAATGACCTCATCAAAGTCCCATAATACTGTATTAGCAAAGCCATGCCTGGACATCAGGTCTTCTGACTCATAAACCAGTGCTCTCTCCCTCAGACCAACCGTGCTCCTTGGAGTCCCAGGAGCTCCCTGATGTCCCTCTGGTTATTTTCCCTCTACCACACCTGGAAGGGCACACAAGTCACACAAACTGACAGATCTAGGCCTGCACTTCAAATCTAATCTCTGGTTTGGGAGATTCTTCTTACCATACCACATGATAAACATCCATTTCCAAGCATAGAAATGGCCTATTACGGGTTCATTAAAAATTGGCAAATGGATAAACACACCACTAAATGACTAAAGAGAGAGTTTAGAATAATATTTATAAATAATGGCTCCCGCAATGGTTTCATATTGACATCATGAAGAAGTACATACCAAATGCCCAGTGTGCGTGGAATGCTCACAATAAAAGTTATTTCCCAGAGAGGCCTGAAATTAGGTGGAAAGACAGCGCATGTGTCTAAGAGAATATCAGACTCTAGGCACCATCATCATGAAGCTAGACAAGGGATACAGAATGTCATATTGGCTTTTGATCTATACAGAAATACTTGGAGACTAGAGAAAAGCTTTACATATAAACGTAGGTAGCTGTGTTTTAGAGAAGAGAGAGCTGGCAACTTAAGTTAGTTACTTGCAAAGTCAGTCCCCCACACTGATAAACAGCTAGAGTCCTGGGGCAAGTCACCAGCCCTCTCTGAACCTCAATGTTCTCTGTAAATTGGCACGAGGACTTATATCATAAAGCTCTTCAGAGGATTATTTGACTTCAGTGTGGAAGTGTTTGCAGATCGTAAAGCAATGCATAAGGTGAGGGGTGTGAAGGATGGATGGTTACATGTGGCTGTAAACTTGGCTGTGGATTTTATCCTGGTGGTACCAGCCACCCCAGGAGTAAAGCCACCCCCCCAACACTGTCCGCCTCCTAATCCCCCCATGGTTACTCTCTGACTCGATGCACCGTTTCACGCAGCCACGTGGCAAATGCCAGGCCAGGAATGTCTGTGCCTCACTGTAGCATTACCCAGCATTTTGTGCATTTTGGGTAATCAGTCACCTGCTGCTAAGATCCGTGTTCATGGGATGACTACCATCCAGGAGGTGCTGTGGTTTGATTTCTAAATATCACAGAAAGAACATTTTCATTAAAAAAAATTTAAAGCAGCGTATATTCTAATTCTTCCTTTCCCCTTCCTGGGTCTTTGTCTTCTGAATTCCTAGAACTGGGCATTGCACCCCATGAAATGATCATGCCAACCATGACGAGCTTCAGTTTGCTTAGATATGTCTTGCTTAGATCATGAGCAAGAAAATGACAAGGGATGGACTTCTACAAAACGTAGCTCTTCCAGTCTCTATCGGCAACACTGCCACGGCAAGCCCAGGCAAGTTTTAAAGTTTTCTGTGGGGTCAACCAGAAATCCTTAGGTACTAAAAACAGTCAGCTTAAACTTGACTGTGGGGTCAGGAAAGAAAATAGATTTCCTGCATTGAAGAGCAGAGTTGGAGGCTGGATATTAATCACACTCCCACATAATTAATGTTGTGCTTGTGTTGTGACAGGCAGCTTGGTACTAAGTAGAAACCTATTCAAGATCTTTTTTTATTTATTTTTTTATTTCAGCATTGCATCTTATTAGGCCTAACGTGTGTAAGATGCAGAGGTAGGCTGGAAGGAGGCCCCATCTGGTGTTAACATCTATGTAAAACAGTACATGGATTTGGGGCTATGATAAGACACTGTCTTTGGTCCAATTTCAGTGGCTGGGATTGAGCTAGAGAAGGAGGCTGATTAACGGTTAAGAATGAAACAAAGCTGGGCGGGATTAATCCACAAATCCGACCGAATCAAAATACAAAAAGGATTTGGTGGCTTACACACAAGACCAAAAACAAGTTGGAGCTTAACAGGAAAAAAATTTGGTATTTAGAGTAGATCTACCGTAGATCACAAGCAGGAACCAAAAGTCATATAATGAAGAACTGGAGTTTTCAGTTTCATCAGAGGTGACAGGGTTGCTTTAAACAAAACGACATTAAGCCAGTCCATTCAAATAGAAGAAAATGTTGCTGGATACCTTTGCATCTAATGAGGAAGTGAGCCATTCCCTGAAGGCTGCACCTTAGAATCACTGAGGAAGGTATAAGATATATTCAGAGTCCCTGGGTTTTATGCCGCTTTCTGCCTTCCCTTCTAGATCTCTCAGCTACCTGCTCTAGTATATGATATGACTGTCACAATTTCTCCCAGTTTTAAAGTCTTTCATTCTATCTTATGACATTTTTGTATATCTAAATCAGTATCTTCAAAACTTAATTTCTACATTTTTGACATTCAATGTTATTTTATATTAGTTTCAGCTGTACATCATAGTGATTAGGCAATTGCATAATTATTTATGAAGTGATCCACCCCAACCCTGATAATTCAAGTACCCACCTGGCACCATAGCTAGTTACTACAATATTACTGACTATATTCCCTGTGCTGTACTTTACATCCCCAGGACTATTTTGTAACTACCAATTTGTATTTAACAATCCCTTCACCTTTTTCACCCAGCCCCCCAATCCCTCTCCCATCTGGCAAATGTCAGTTTGTTCTCTGCATCTGAGTCCGTTTATTTTGTTCTTTAGATTCCACATATAAGTGAAATCATATAGTATTTGTCTTTCTCTGACTGACTTATTTCACTTAAAATAATACCCACCAGGTCCATCCACGTTGCTGCAAATGGAAAGAGTTAATTATTTTTTTATGGTCGAGTAATATTCATGGCTGAGTACTATAGCTTTTTTTATTCCCTCATCTACTCATGGGCACTGGGTAGTTTCCATAGCTTGGCTATTATAAGTAATGCTGCAATAAACATAGGGGTGCGTATATTGTTTCAAATTAGTGCTTTGGATTTCTTTGGATATATACCCAGAAGTGGAGTTGCTGAATCATAAGATAGTTGTAGTTTTAATTTTTTGAGGAACCTCCATACGGTTTTCCACAGCAGCTGCACCAACCTGCATTCCCACCAGCAGTGCACGAGGGGGTTCCCTTTTCTCCACACCCTCGCCAGCACTTATTGTTTGTTGATTTATTATAGATAACAATTCTGACATATTTGAGGTGCTATCTCATTGTAGTTTAAATGTGCATTTCTCTGACAACTAGTGATGCTGAACATCTTTTCATAAGTCTATTGCCATCTGTATATCCTCTTTGGAAAAGTGTGCATTCAGGTCCTCAGCCCATTTTTTAATTGGATTGTTTATTTTTTGGGTGTTGAGTTGTATAAGTTTTTTATAAATTTTGGATAGTAACTTCTTATGGGCTGTACCATTAGCAAATGTCTTCTCCCATTCAGTAGGTTGTCTTTTTGTTTTGTTGATGGTTTCATTTGCTGTGCAAAAACTTTTTAGTTTGATATAGTCCCATTTGTTTATTTTTTTCTTTTGTTTCCCTTGCCCATGGAGATATATCAGAAAAAAATATTGCTAAGATAAATGTCAGAGTAACTTCTACATTTTGCTGGGATTACCTCCATTCTGTCAGCAAGAGCTAGTAAGGCTTGGCTTTATCTAGTATTGGCACGGATGCTCTTGGCATGATTCCTCACAACTGCCTCCCTCAGTAGTTTCTCTCATATTTCATGATTTGGTTGAAAACTCAATACTGTTAGGAAAAAAGATGTGCATAAGTGGAGCATAATTATATTGATTCATGTTCAGCTGATAAAGATTTATTTGTCCTCAAGGCATAATAATGGGCAAGATTTGCCCATGATCAATAATTCTTGAACCAATAAATCTTGATATTGGCAACAAAAACCAATATCTACTTAAACTTTTTTCAAAGTGTTGTTATAATATGCTGATGGCATGAAACATGTGAGCACATAAAACACAATCCCTTGGGCTTTGTGTCGACACTGTGTTTGGATTCTCCAAGCATTAACATCCTAGATCGCAGGGCCTTAGGAGCAACTAGAGGGTCAAAGGGAAAGCTAATGACACATTTTTACAAAGGGAAAATAAGATTAGTGTACGTAGAACCACTTTATTAAGATCCAAACCATTACAGGAATATAAAGTATAACAGTTTGTCTATAGATTTTAAACTCTGTATGACATACTCGCAAAAGAAAAACAACTTTCTGTAAAATAGCAGGTAGAGAAGCAAGATATGAGAAGAAATGAGGCAAAAATATATGACTGAAACATGAAAGTGAAGGGAAGGAACAGCGACTGAACATTTTATTGGGTACTGGCATGTGTCGGGAGCTGAGGGAATGATTTAAGTCTCACAACAATTCTATTAGGTACAAGCCAAACTGAAGCACAACTCTAATGCCTACAGGACTCAGGTTTAGGCTAAGGAGTCAGTTCTATAGTTGTAAGTAGCAGAGCTGGAATCTGTGTCCATGTCTGTCTGAATCCAAAGGTCACATTTTTTCCTAGGTTGCTATAAACAACAAACTCAATGGTTTCCTTTACAGGGGCATCTGGGAATTGTTAATGGTGTGGCAAAGTCTTTTTCTTAGATT
Organism: Miniopterus natalensis; assembly: GCF_054644295.1. Lineage (NCBI taxonomy): Eukaryota > Metazoa > Chordata > Mammalia > Chiroptera > Miniopteridae > Miniopterus > Miniopterus natalensis. The sequence continues at coordinate 81,083,324 of NC_142085.1, read as the reverse complement.
GGTTGATAGGCCTGTGTCATCTTTCCTTTTTTACCCTAGCATTATTTTCTCTGTGCGCTAACATGCCTCGGACCACTCTATATAGACAGTAAATACTGGTGGCTGATAACCATGTTTCTTGGGAGGGTGAAAAGATTTTATGGGACAAAAAGATGATGGAATATTTTTGACCTTCAGGAAGACAAGTACCTTTCCACCACCAATTTAGTCTGCTAGGTGGCATTTGCAAAATACCATATTCTGTGTGCTTAAACAACATAAATTGATTTTCTCATAGTTCTGGAGGCTGGAACATCCAAGATCAAGGTATCAGGTGATTCGGTTCCAGGTGAGAGCTCTCTTCCTAGCTTGTAGATGTCTACTGTGTCCTCACATGGCAGAGAGAAAGAGAGAGAGAAAGAAAAAGAGAGAGGAGAGAGAGAGATCTTTCTGGTGTCTCTCCTTTTTATTAGGACACCAGGTCTATTGGATTAGAGCTCCACCCTTATGCTCCATTCAATCTTAATCACCTCCTTAATGATCCTATCTCCAATATGGTCACATGGGGGGCTAGGACTTAACATATGAATTTGGGTGGGTGGGGAGCACATTCAATCCATAGAAACCAGTACAGCACATTGGATCTGTACCCAAAGATGTGCTCATGGGTTCATGTTCAGGTCTCTGACCTACAGCCATATGTACTAGGGCAAATTTCTTATCAACCTTCTTGAACCTCAGTATCATCACCTGACAACATGGAAATCACTGTTTGCCCAGCGAAACACCGTTAGGCTGTGGGGATGATCAATTTTTACACTGTGTAGGTAGTCCTGTGTTTTGTACATGAAATTTTCTTTATAAAAAAAAAATTAAAATAATTGTTTTTCAATTACAGTTTACATTCAATATTATTTTATATTAGTTTCAGGACTACAGCATAGTGGTTAGACAATCATATACTGTCTGTGGCATGAAGCTTTCTTTTTATTTTTTTTGGTAATCCTCGCCTGAGGATATTTTTTCCATTGCTTTTCAGAGAGAGAGTGGAAGGGAGGGAGGGAAGGAGGGAGAGAGAGAGCAGGATGTGAAAGAGACACATCAATTGGTTGCCTTCAGAACAAGCCGGGACTGAGGGACGGGAAGCGAACTCTCAGATACGAGCCCTGGACCAGGAATCAAGCCTGAGACTCTTCAGTTCCCAGGCCAACGCTCTAGCCACTGAGCCACACTGGTCAGGGTGGCGTGTAGCTTTCTTGAGAAAATGTAAGAGGGGCTAACATCTCAAAGATAGATTTGAGTGTTAGTCTAAACTATTAAAAGTATTCTAAAATCTCTAAAAATCACCTTTTAGATGGAAATTTTGCCAATGGATTTCAAGCTTTTTATACGTGTTCTTTTTTTAGTGATTTACTTGTTACTGTTTTTTAAATTGCTCAAGTACTATACTAACACGATTCAAAAACACAGATGACACTGGAATAAAATCACAAGTCTCTCTTTACCTTCTTTTCATCATTTCCACGCCAGCCTCAGAGGTAACCACGGCTATCAACCTGGAGTGACCTATTCCATGCACTTGCAAGGATGCACGGATGTTCCCCTACGTGTGTATATAAGCATGCACGAGCGCATCATTTTGTGGGAGATTTTTTAAAATACGAAGCTATCTTGCTTCAATTTTTGTTCTTTCCCTTCTCACTGAATGCATATGTCTTCCTCGAGTTCAACAATTATCTCGTTGAACTAAAGACTTGCTACTTTCAGCCTGTGCTGAGATTCCTGCCTGTTTCTAGATTGCAGGTTTAAAAGACTATGCTTTTTGCAGTA